>NC_142785.1:19452602-20139477 GCF_988280905.1 Pimephales promelas | reverse complement strand
AGATACAATTTATAATATATATACGTATATATATATATATATATATATATATTTCACATATAAATAATATTTTTTTTCTTAAATATACATGCATGTGTGTGTAATTAATTATATATATGTATTGTATATATATATATATGTGTGTGTGTGTGTGCATTCATAAGTGGCTTAGTGAATTTCCATGTTTCCATTAAACACTTGGTAAACTGTGTCAACTTTATTGAAAGTTCAAAACAACAACAACAACAAAAAGTTCAAAAACGCCCAAAAGGAAGCGCTTGGTGCATCAATGCTGGAGCTTTCAGTGGCAGCCTAGCAAAGACAGAAGAGCGAGAGACACAGACTGCTCTTCTTTCAGTGCTGTAATCCAGGGCTCTGCACTCACAATACACACACATTATATCTCTGCTGGAGGCCTCAGGCTACGGTTGCCAAATCAGGGTGTGTGTCACAGTTTAAAAAGGAGAGAAGAAAAAAGATAAGAGGCTTCTCGGGCCAGGAGCCAATTCTGTCTGTGAAATCCATTATATTAGACTTCGGCATGCACGCAACCTTTACGTTTTTTTCTTTCTTTTTTTCTTTACGTTTGTTTTGATTCTTGCCTCCCACTTCAAATTCATTAGAGGACACTTTCAGACTTTTTGGCTATGTGACACAGTATATCCAAATCTTCACAGTAACCTGATTGAAAAACATCCTGACTCAAAATGTGAGATCAAGTTTTTTAAAAATATTATATATAGACATAAAATACCATATTTTTACTGTAACATCATTATCATCATATGATGAAGTAGGCCTATTTGTATAATCTCACCTATGTTGATTTCTACAGTTCCACAGTCAAAATGAAACAAAATAAATATGGATCCCCAATCACTTCGACAGTCCTGTGACCTGTGCGCAATCCCCAGAGCCAAAATCTCCACTCAAGCTTAGCTGAAATGCATTAGTCCAGGGATCATTAAAAGTCAGATAGATAGATAGATAGATAGATAGGCAGGCAGGCAGGCATGTAGACAGACAGACATTTGCATTATAAACATAATCTTGACATGTGTGTAAATGTTTAGACGCGAGAGTTAGATGGGGACATCGTTCCGGTTTGTGTGTTTGTGAACTTCAAAGCTTGTCTCTTGGCTCTTTGAGTAGTTCAAATATTTAGGTTCTGTGTCCACTACATGGACTCTCGACAGAGGACTGTCACTTGAGTTTCCATGCCATCAGGTTTCTTCCAAATCCTGCCTGCATAAACAAGGATTGTGGGATGACATGTTGTGTTTGTTTGTTGGGAGTGGCCTGGTTTATTTCATTGGTAGAACTAGTAAATAATCAACTGAGGTAAGGAGAAGATCTGTTGTTATTTTTAGAATCACAGATTGGGCTGGAGGCGAACAGTATATATAAAAAAATTAAATATATACATATACTGTATGTATGTTTGACTGAGGATCTTAAATGAATTTGAGACTATTAAATTGATTGGCTAATCACACACATCACAATCCGACTGTTAATAATAATGGTCCTTAAGGGCACAGAGTGATTTAAATGTTTTAATTTGAATATAATCTATCTGAAGGAACTATGCCCAGAGGCTACATGAGGAGGGGGCTCAATAAAGCTGCACTCCTGAATAGGAGGAGAGCAATGGCAGTTTGAAGTAAATTCAAAACAAATTAAGTTTGTAAAGGCGGCCCAGCCGGTGCCCTTGTTAAATTTGCATGTCAATACAAACGGCCACCCTGACTGCTGCCAGCACATCAATGAGTGATGCAAACAAATCTCATCCTGCTTTTACACAGACCAGTGTTTTTAATTTTATTTGACAAAACTCATTGCAGCATCTCATTCAAAACTCTCTCTATTCATTGATTGTTCATTTCCTAAAATGTAAACAATTTTTTTTTATACCAGAGTGGCCAGTTGGCTGCAAGATGGGCACGAAAAGTGAATAAAACTTATTTGGAGACACATATGAGTAAAACACATTGAGCCTCAGAAGCAGGTGATTGGCCACAGTTAAGCTGAGAACCCAATGAGATCATTAGCTCGTCCAAACTATCAGGCTTTTGTTATCATTAACCAAGCACTAATAGTCCAGGGGGAGGCTAAACTCACTAATGCTAGCGCCTGTTAAGTGGACCGCCAGCTAATGGCGTCTTCCTGGGGTCTTGACACACGGCAACGTCAGCTGAGACACATGAAAGAGAGAGAGAGAGCAACCGTGAGAAGAAGCTGCAGACAGGACAGTTAGTCTTTAGCCCGAGACAGAGTAATACTGGAAATATTTCAAGTTCAAGGTATTATATAACTTTGTTTTAGAGCTTTTAGGAGGAATTTGAAATAATACTACACTAAAGCTTTCTATAACAATATAACTTACTGTAAAGCTGATTTGAAACTTGCTTGTGAAAAATACTATGTAAAACATCACTATATTTTAAATCGAAATCTTCAAAATCGATCACACAAATTTGGACCTATTCACATACAGTGGCCTAAAAAAGTATTTAAATGTGCTTTAAGAAAGTGTAAATGTATGAAACTCATTGCATGAAATAAAATATCTACAAACAAATGATGCTAAAGCTTTTCTCAGGACTATTTGCATGTGTGTTAATTCATGTTTATTGATGTATTAGCCAGGCTAACAGGGAATGTTCTCTGTTTAAAGTTATCTGGTCTTTAATTAGGCTCAAAACATTAGCACAAAAACATGATATATGCATTATTCATGGAAACTGAAACAATTTAGCTAGAAGTTCATTTAAGTTTTCGATACATCTAAATATGTCTAAACATATTTAGATATATATCGAAATCGTCTTCCATTGCGATTTCCCGTATATCTAAATATGTTTAGTGAAAGGTAAAACTTCCGAAATCTCCGTTTAATCAATGCGTGACGTAGACGCGTGAGAGATCACTTCCGTCGTAACGTCTGGAGACGGTTCAGTTCGGTTCATTTGGAAATCTGATTCAGATCAGTTCGACGGCTCTTAACAAGAGGTATTAACAATATAAAGACTGTTCGTTTTCTCACACAAACCGCTCGTTTCGTGTCTTAGGCCATCAGTGTGTACATACATTTACGAGTCATTAAATCATGTTTAATTTTGACTTCTCTGTGCATGCTCTTTGAGGTGAACCCCCTAAAACTGCATTATATGACTGACAGACAACAACGGTTTGACCAAAAAAAAGTCAAAATTTAAAATACTGTGGAAACAAAGACACCTACATCTTGGATGCTCTTGAGGTAAGCTAAAACATATCAAAAATTAATTTCAAAGTGAACTATCCCTTTAACCATGTACAGCAACTATAACTACGTTACAACCAGAAAGTGTCACGTACATTTCGTCTTAGTTTTAACCGCTATGTCTATTGTTTTATTATTATTTCTTAATTTGCTTAAAGTGTGATTGTAAAAAACGGTTTAATATTTTCTAATCTAGCGCAGTCATTTTTAAGTATGCTTTATTCATTTTCTAAATTTAACATCCTTTTTTTGTGACCACTATACAAACCTATAATTTTTGCCCTTCTCAAAAGTATCTTATTATGAAGCACTATAATATTTTCAGTATGTTGCATGCTCATTTTCCATCTCAAGGAGTCTGGAGTCCATGCCTCCACACACAGCAATGAACTATATCACAGAGGAATGTTAGCACTTGCTGCGGTTCTTAAGGACATTTAGTGTGTGAAACTGCAAGCATATAATTTCAAAGTAGTTTAAAAAAAAAGTTGCACAGTTCTCAAATCTGTCCGTGATTTGTGGATTATAAAGTCAAGCCAGAGTGCATACAAGAGAATTACTGTGTTCAGCGAGTGCAGGCGAAGGACTCTGAACTCACAGCTTACCGACATTCCCTCACTTACTAAATAAATACTCGCTCTACCTCCAGTATTAATCCCAAGAGAGCAGCCCGAGAGATGTAATGTGTCCCTTTTGGAGGGGTTTCAGAGATGACGCAGTCAGATGAAGGGCACTACTTTAGAACAAGGCCTCTGTGTCAGTTTCCCTGCTACTGACTGAGCTTCATCCCTCAAACACACACACACAAGCTAAAAAAACACAACTACACAAATCTGTTTGATGAATGAAATCATAAGCAGAGGCTCGTGATTTGTTACAGTCAAGATTGGATCCTTTATTCATACAATTTGACTACAACAAACCTTATCTGTACCCTGGTGTCAGTGTAAAATTCTTCAACAAAAACAAAACAAAAAACGTTCCAACCATCCGATAGTCATCTTGTCCGTTTTATACAAATGTGCAAAATAAGACCGTCTTTACGAATCCTTCAGTCTTCAGTGTCATTTCCAGGATCCACAGGACACGGCTTCTTGGGTAAAGGGCGGGGCTTGCAGTCCTTAGCCCCGCCCCTTTTCATATTAACCACGACCCCACAGTGACCGGCCATTCTAATTCAAGTAAAGTGCTCTTTTGAGAAAACACAAACATTTGCGTCCTTGAAATTTCTTCACTCTCTATGGAGACAATAAAATAACGCACCAAGCGGGACGATAATAAAATTACGACAGCAAACTACAGTTAGTTACCCTTTTGTGCCCGAACAAAGAATTTCCGAGTAGTCATACGAATTCCAGCTTTCCGTGCCCCGAGTACATGCCCCAGTGCACCAGAGATAGTAGGCGTTCGCCTCCGCTTCCTCCTCCCGCGCACAACTCCGTCTGCCGCAGTTTATCGCAGCCCAGACAACAGTTCTCATGTCCCGTTACCGGCACCATGCACTCCAAGTCCAACTTGGCCACGTGGCCTTTCTTGGCATGGTGGTGTCCATGAAAACTGTAATGCAGGCGAGACAGCATCTGTTGGCGCTGGGCCTGTAGACGCTTGTTTTCGCTCCGGAGCATTCGCAACGCCAGCATAATCAGCAGGACCAGGATAAGGCCACCTGCGATGGGAACCGCTATCACCGCCGCCCGGAACCACACCTCTTTAGCCGACGTCAATTCATGTACTCTCGTGATCAGGTTCTGATTGGAGCTGTGGTATCGGTCTAAACATAGACAAAAGCATAGTGAGATTTGGATTGTGGAAAAAAAAAAAAAAAAAAAAAAAACAGCATGAGATTTAACACTAATGTGTTATGTTTATACTTGTTCCACTCTCTTTAATATCCAGCGCACCTTTTTCATTAAACAGGATTATATTTATGTGATTCGAGCCGTCTGTCAAGGACGCTGTGAGAAGCACATTCCAGCACAGTGGGAACGTTTCATGATCCACGTGAAATAAAAAGTATGTGATCTGAATCCAAGTGCTAAAAGGTAAACTGCAAGCCTACCCGCAAACTCACCCTGCACTGGAAACCATTAAATATCTGCCTGCAGTTTGGAGCCGTGAGAACCGTAAAAGTCAATGTGTGCGCACATTTTTGTCTGATACTAAAATATCTGTCACAAGGGTCCATGTTTGCACAGGATTTACGTCAAACCTCAGTAAAGATAATAGCTTACTTCGATTAGATAAAAAAACACAGTAAGTGAATCACTGTGTCTTATTGGCCTATTCAATGCCATACATTCTGTACCAAGGCAGGGAAACTTGGTTACAGAACAATTCACCCAGAAATTAAAATCCTGTCATTAACTCACTCTCATGTTGTTCCAAACCTGTATGGCTTGTTTTCAAGTGCTGTGAAAAATGTCTTTTTGTCCATTCAATGAAATATTTTGTTCCACAGAAGAAAAGAAAGGCATTCAGGTTTGCAACCTTGACATGAGGATGAGCAAAAGGATGATCCTTTAAAACGTTTTTGTCACATTTGTGTATCTCACCTGTTGAGTCACCTCGAGGGTGTGTGAGGTCATGCAGACCCCTGTAGTTACACATATCATCATGGCAACACTCTACGGGAGAAGAGCTTCCGCCGGAAACATCCACGTTTTTGCTGGAGCACACATCTGCAGAGTTTAAAAGCGAATCTACACAGCCGTGCGTTAGAGGTGAGTTCGTGTTAAGTGGGTCCAGGACCTTAGTGAAGCACGCGTTGAGCTCAGATTTACACATGTATCCAGTGGCAACGCAGTGCGGTGCGTCACAGTAGCACCTGATCTCTCCTGCAAAACAGAGAAGTCGTGTTAGTTAAAAATTTGAAAAGGAAACTGATAATCATGTGTGGTAGCTGACATTAATGCACCATCTTGGAACACATATATGTACATATTAAAGTACAAAACTGTCCAGATGTTTTTACAGTAAACTAAACTTTCCAAAGAATCTTGACTAATTGTGAAAATGCAAGTGCAATTTTTCCCGATAGAGCGTGGGAATTCTGAAATTCCCATCACATCTATTTCAACCGAAATTGAGCATTTTACTAGGAAATTAAACAGTGCCGTTTTTCTTACATTAATAAGATGCTGAAACAGGTTAACTTTATTACCAGGAAGGCATTCTTCATTTGGCCAAGGATGTGAGGAAAAATAAGCAACTAAAGCTAAACTACTCAGATCTTATGCCAGAAAAGAGACAGGGTAAACACAGTGACTAAGTGTTTTTGTCAGAACACACTAATATATGGCAATTCCGTTCAACACTGTAACTATGTCATGGCTTTTCATGCAAGGGATCCTTTTAGTCTGTCTTATAAAACAGGAACCGTGTAGCTTATAATTAGTGGTTTGTTTGCCAAAGTCAATTTCTTTCAACCCAAATGGAAACTCGTAAAGGGGGGTGAGAGCAGGACTCCTTTTGCAGTTAGCACGCAAACTCACTTGTGGTCAAACCTGGCATTAAGTCGTAGGGTAACTTTTAAAGGGACAGATCCCCGAAAAAATATATTTCTCTATTTTTTTCACACTCGAGTTGCTTCATACCTGTATTACTTTGTTTGTTTGTTTTTTATGTAGAACACAAACGGAGATGTTAAGAACTGACATCCACAGTCACCATTCACTTTTGTTGCATCTTTTTTTCAATAGGCCTTCAATGAAAGTGAATGGGGACTGAGACTGTCATTCTGCTTAACATCTTTTTTAACTTGATTTGGAGCGACATGTGGAGGAATTAATTGTTCCTTTAAGGTTTCCTCCAAAGATTTGGCAATAACGCGGTCAGTTATAGGACGGCGGATAGTTAAAATATTCGCTGTTTCAGTAAGCGGTCGGTCAGCGTCTACTTTTTACCTACCGCCGAACTAGCACTGCGCGTGGACTTGAAACAAAACACTAAACACACACCACGACACGAACACAAATAAACACGGCCTTTGTGTTGTTGTAAGCTGCTTGTATACACTGTCCAAGGCTGGAGTTACATGTCATCTCATTAGTGTGAGAAATCACTTCAGTTCTTCTTATCAGATATGCTAAATTGGTTTACTATTTATTTTGTGACTGGTTGTGGTGCTTATCCAATGTAGGCTACATATAAAACCGAAGCATACTGTTCTTGTTAACTATTGCAAAACGAAATATTTAGCAAAGGCTCAGAAAATGACATAGGAGCATAATAGCTGGTTTCAAGCCTTATTATAGCCTACCTAACACTTTAGACCTGCAACAAAATAGCTCAAGACGTGTTTTTGTGTGCGTGTGTCTTTTTGGAACATGTAGCTGGTCAACCTTTAGCAGCTAGAAATATTTTATTTAGGCAGAAAGTATTATCCAGCATGCTTTAGAGACCAAATTCTTGGTTCTCCCCCCGATAACAGGCTACAATAAATCGACAAGCCTAATCGATAATATACGACCAAATCAAAATCCAAGTTGTAAATGTAAAGGCACAGTTGTAAAAGTGTCATTTAAGATGTATAATGAGTTGTTAACATATACGTTTATCTAATAATATCAGGGTTGAGACGTCAGTTTTGTCTTCGGCAAACAAGGCCGTTAGCCGAAACACAAGTGTTGAGAAATGTAGGCTATTTATTTTGAGGGACTGTTTGTGTTTGAGCGGTGCAGTTTTACATGCTCTTAAAGTTTTAAAGTAGTGTCGTGCACTTTTAGAAACAACTATGATCTCAATGTTACCTTTCGTGAGAAGAACAGCCATCGCACAAAGTTCCAGCTGAAACCAAAGAGAAACAAGGCTGGAATGACGATCCATTTACAACTGCTTTTCCTTGTATTGATAGCTTGTGGCAAGACCCTCCGAATGGTTTGAGGACTTGTTACATATGTCCTACATTGATTACTGCATTCCAAGGGATCTGTGAATTACGCTGTATCCAAAAACAAACGGGCACAGAAAGCCTGTGTCTTGTTCCATCAGAGACCAATGCCGAACTACCGCAAGTGCAGAAACATTCCTTGTGCGTAACCGAACCAATCCGTCATGCGTAAGAAACCCCAATACGCAAAGAAAAAAACTGATTCGTTAAATAATAAAAAGAAGGAGCCAAAGGAAATAAGACACGGACAACTGTCCTCGATCAAGGAGCAGCGGATCACACTCACTGGTCGGTCGGACAATTTCACTGGATAAGTTTTTGGGGCTCAGTGTAGCCACGCCCACTGGTACATTCATTGGTCTGATATGCTGACTCATTTGCATACTGCCTCCTATTGGCATTGGTATTGGTTCACACAGCGGTCATACAATTTGTCTTTCCGCCTACAGATGCTGAGACAGAATCGCATGATGAGGCAGGTAGCAAGGAGGAAAAAAAGAAATAATAGCATAATGGTTATTAAAATGAAAGCTGACGTGGCAGTTTAGCCTACGAAATAGAAACCTAACATATTGTGTCATCAAGATTTAAAGAAGATTTAATGGGAGAATTAATATGTATTTTTTTTTTTTTTTTTTTTTTTTTAGAAACGCATTAAAGTAGTATGTTTCAGTGCTTTGTCAGCCATACGAGTCGACACAGTGTTTCCCAGGCTGCTGGAGGTGGAAACTGCAGGTCTGCACTAGAGAGTGGATGTAGGCGGGTCGGTTAGAGAAATTAGCAATCCAAAGAGGCACATGGCGCCAGCGAGACGACACAGACAGACAGTGACACTCAATTACCCCCCAGACAATCCCATGCAAAACACACAGAGCACAACGATCGATATCTCAACTGCCCTACCCGCCCTAATGTGTTGAGCACTTTGGTCAGAGCATGTGCTTCCCAATTGAAGGCATTTTGGGCCACCTTGAACCATAAATAAACGAATAAATGAAACCCAAGTGCTGCAGTAGGTTATTTATGAAAATATTAAGACCTACTCATTAAACATAGGCTACCCTGCGATGTTTAAAAAAAAAAAAAATCATAATTATACAAATTAAAATAGCCTATGTTTTGATTAAAAGAGGGTTCTGTAATTTCATATGTCGTTGGTTTGAAAAATCTGCCTGAGGTTGTTTATTTAGCCTACCTCACATTTGTGCATTTAGCCTAACTGTTTTGTTGCTATGTATACACTAAAAATGCTGGGTTGTTTCAACCCATGTTTGGGTTAAATATGTAGGCCTATGTGTATTTATTTATTTATTTATTTATTTATTTATTTATTTATTTATTTATTTATCATAGCGTACAGTGGGGCGATATAAAAATAGAACATTTTCAAAATAAAAATAGAAAATATAAATGACATTAAATGATTTGTGAATCTTGTATAACTTATACAGAACTTGAAAAAAAAAACCTTACGAGTTAAAGGAATATAAAACATATGTTGTCATAACTTAGCCTATTCATCATACAGCAATTCTCGCAATTGTTACTTTAGCTATGAGATTTAAGCACAAAACTATGTCTGCATTCATGTAGGCTATTTAATATAGGCCTATTCAATGAAGTCAACTTATATTTTAATATAAACAGAATTTATCTGAATAAAAATGTAGGCTACTGACTAAATAAAAACAGTTAGTTTAGCTCATCTAGCCCATCCAATTGTTTTGCCCTTTAAAAACAACCATTATGAATTTTACTCTTTCTATCAGATTCATAATCAGCATTCACTTTAGAAATCTCCAGATGGCCATTTGACAATTGGATGCAGTCTATCTTCGGCTATTATTCATTAATTGAGGCATATTTTTTGTGACTAAACGTAAAAAAAAAAAAGTCTTGATAGGAATGTGCAGATACTGTGGTTTATTCTGGACTCGGTAGGCTATAGAGACGGACGGCAGTGGAAGTGTTTGATGATGAGAGACAGACTGGGAGACGCTCACATCTGATAGATGGCCATCGATTCAGTGTCAAAGGCTAAAGACAAGCGATTCCGCTTCAGGGGACACATTCAGAGACCTACAGAAATTACCGGATTGACAGCAATTATCCTAATTGTTGGTAATTTCACAGAGGCGCCAGTTCAAAACCAGTCCTCCCTTCAAATGGTGAGATTCACACCTCCACAGACTAATCCAAGCGTCTGTGAAACTGCCCACGGAACATCACCAGCCCACTGATACTTCTAATGCCACACTCAGTGAGTATGGGGAAATGTAACATTTTTGTGCACTCATTTTTAATTCGACCCACCTTAGCTAATTCAGCTTATTAACTTTAATGTTAAGTAGTTTGACTATGAATAATGACCATTCCGTGTAGCCTATATTTTAGTAAGCCAATCCACTCTAAACAACAGTCTAGTCTTACTAATTATGAGGAATCACAAGATAATGAGGAATACATACAGTAATCAAGGCTTTCATCAGTCTAATTCTCAAGCACGATACAATAATTTACCAAATAACACGTTTTTCGTAATAGGTAGGCTAGTTTAAGGGCACCGACCTTTTCAGAGACTGTGAAATTAGACTTTTTATAGATAAACACTTCCAACTTCATGTAAAAAAAAAAAAAGTTAATTAACGTTTCAAACATCGGCGTTAGACTATTCACAGTCTTTGAGTTTGGATGATGAGGTGCCGCCCTCTGCTGTCCATGAGTGGAATTATTATTATTTTTTTTCTAGTTCGATAAAAAGCAACCACTTACCAAAACATTATTAAAAATGGCTACGGCAAGGAGTAGCCAAGAAGGAACTGTAGCTTCTGACATTTGCTATAGACTAATTGGATGATACACAGACACATAAACCAACTACAACAAGGTCATGTAGGGCGAATACAGAGAACACTTTATGCTAATTTGACTTGGGTGATGATAGATCTGATCTGACACGATATCCCCTCTACACCAGGGGTTTTTAATTTGTAGATGCCACAAGACCCCTCGTTTGAAGGATTCTCATCCTAAGATTTAAAAGGAATCTATTTTTTACAAGCACTCAATTTATACACTGAAAAGTAATAGCCTATTATAAATCTAAAATGAGGTTCTATTAAGTTACATTATTATAGTAGGCTATATTCTATACTATAATAATGCATATGCATATACAAATGCTTAATCAAAAAAATATGAAATGAATGCTTTATTAGGCTACTGTTTTGGTTGAATGGGTGAATGCCAGTAGATGGCAAACCATTTTGAAAAGCAGTTTCATAAGACTTTCAGCAACCTTGTGTCATGCTTTAATAACGAGTTTATATATGCTGAACCCATTGAGCATTTGATGTTGAGTTACTCAGCGTGCCAGCATAACCTGCTCTTCACAACTCAAGACCTCAAGCTGAGGCACATCTGAGTCCTATAGGGAACAGACATCCAGGCTCACCGTTACCGTTTCTCTCGGCTTTGAACTGCTCTTAAATGATGGGACACGTCATGCTGCTGATGTGCTGTTAGTTGAGAGCCATTCAGTTATTTGAAGTTCATGGTTGTGTTCCAACCTCTGCTGATTCTCTTTGTCTCCACTCCACACAGGCAGTATGACATTTCTTTTTTTGTAGGTGTAAGTATAATCTGAAGTTGTTTTTATTCCACAGATGGACCTCGTGTTGGAATATCCGGACAGAATGGAGAAACATGCAACACGGGCCAGGTAACATCTGTGCAGATCTGACATGATGCAACTTTTAAAATGGAAAACCTATCTGGTTTCAAGTCACATCAGTAAAAAAAAAGTTTTAAAAGTAGGGATGCAACTATATTCAGAAGATTATTTATGGACCATAAACAATAAATGGCCTGTATTAAAGGACAAGTTCGGTATTTTACACTTAAAGCCCTGTTTTAAAGCTACACTGTGATTTTTACCCCCATCTAGTGGTGAAAAGGTATATGACCATCCAGTGAATATTAGTTTCTGTTCCTCTCAATTCCGATTTCGTTTTAACTCCTACGGTGGCCAATGTAGTCCAAGACTAACATGGCTTCCAGTTTAGTCTCGCGTAGCCAGACCTTCAGACTGACGGCTGACCTTTAGCCAACGTTCCGTGGGCGTGACGTCTGAGGCTGAGACTACTTCCAGTTCGACCTCGTCCATGAGTGTTAACTCACACGTAAACGCGAAAGGCGAAGCTTGAATTAACGGGTATGTCCCTCTTTGGCTAATGTACTTTCAAGATGGAGGGGCAACATGGCGACCGACATTAGAACCCCTTACCCGTATGTATTTTCAATGGCATATTATACACTCACGAAAATACTTTATTACTTAAACGAACTAAATATACATTAATGAGCACATATGTTTTTGAAAGAACTAAGAGTTTTTAGCTAAGAATAAACTAAAAGAGTTACACAGTGACAGTGTAGCTTTAAGATAATTTCTGATGAAATAGAACGGTTGAGATCGAAATTTGGACACATGCTGCTGGCCCGAGAATTTTCAGTTTCTGTGGTTTACTAAAATAAATGTTAACGGTTCTATTTAACAATAACACTAATATGGACAAATACTCATTTTGAGATTGGATAGTGTTAAATTATTAATAATCAAACAAACATAACTGATACCCAAATAACAGAATAAGTACCTTAATGTCTTCCAAACTGTGTATAGCCATATTTTAAACTTATTTAAGTCTGATTTAAATGTTTTAGTTAAACTCAACATGTACACCCCGCAAAAAAGCACAACAAAACGTGTTTAGTTTAGCATGTTTATTACAATACATACATTTCACATTTGACCTTCCGACCCCAGGTGACCCTGCCCTGACCCATAACAGGGTTGGTGATGTCCAGTCCTTGGCTGACCCTCAGTTTCCTGTTTTCCAGTAGCACTCCCCCCTCCCCCCATTCCATCCAATCAGGGTGCAAAGGAAAATGTGTGGTAATAATTTATGAATACAACATATCTGATAGACTAGTAATCACTGCAACTTTAATAAAACTTTAACTTCATTATTACTTAGCAACTGTACATAGGAATGAACTCTGGTTTTTAACACAAGTCGCCACAGCATCTCACATTCATTTTCTTTTTTTGAAGTACAGCTTTCTTTTTTTTTTTTTTAAACAAAACAAGGGTACAGAAAAGAAATCGAAAGAAAAAAAATAATAACCTGGAAAGATTGAGAAAAGAAAAGGGGATTCTGGGTGACAACCAGTCTTCATCTCCTGCCAAGGGAGGTGAGGGAGGGGAACGACATGGGTTGAGCAGCAGGAATGATTCTTTTTCTCCTTTCGTTCTTGCTCACATTCACTCCATCACTTAAGCAGGCACTGGTGTTGACCTTGGGCATGTCGCTGGGCCATTAGGGCAGGTAGGAGACTACTGAACCATTGTGGACAAACATGATGTAAACACCCTCAAAAGGCATGGGGTGAGGGAATGAAACCATTATAGTGCAACCAGAGAAAGAAAGAGACCAACCAAATAACAAATGTAGCATTACTACCATTTTTTATATGTAGCGAAAGAGAAATGAACCGGTGGATACGTGTGCAGAGTCGTGAGGAGACAAAGAGTGTGCGCGTCATCGTCCTCGTTAAATGTCCCGGTCGACTAGTCCACCTTTTCCATGCAGGGCTGGTACATGCTCAAGGCAAATGGTTCACCGATCGTTTAACTGAAGATGTTTTTGCTTTCTTTTTTGTTTTGTTTTAATCATGTCATTTAAAAATCTGCAGTCAAGAGTTCTACATGTGGTGACAATGAGGGCACTTGAGATCCCAGTCTGCCTCGGTGCTGATTAGTTTAACGTTTGGATGTCAAAAGCTTTGATAGGCCTGGCTTCCCATGGCTTCATCTACAAAATATATTTACAACATGGAAATAACATCTACAAATAATCTACATGTACAGGGACGGGGCGAGGGCAGCTCCTCTGAAAACCTCCCCGCACCGCTCTCCCCTCCCTCTCCCAGTCCAAGCAAGACCTCGCTGCAGTTTGTTTAATGTAAGACCGGGCCCAGAGCAGAACGCAACAGAACTTTGGTTCTCCAGGGTTCCGCGCGCATGAAGTGGGTTTTGCCCGCCCATTCACCTACCCCCTTCTCTCCTCCTGTTTCAAGACCACATCACAAGCCCAGAGTTCCTCAAACCATAAAGGAATTTTGATTCTTCAACTTTTCAAGTTCTTTAATTTGTTGTCTCAAAAACAGTATCCTGTAGAAAAAGAGAACCAAGTTAGCACATATGAGCAATAATGGGCGTCATATGCACATGCAGTGCTGTATGAGAAAGAGAAATGCACCTCTGCTCGCGCAATGTGGCCTGGATCTCACACACTCGCACCAGTGAGCGCAGGTTCTTCAACTCTGTGCAGTTCTCTGACATGTAGATGCTGCCCATGGTGTGAGCCTCTTCACGTAACCGCGAGGCCTGGACAAAAAGAGGCACATGTGAACAGTTAGCAGTGCAACAAAAATATCAACATTTTTGGATCAAGACGGGACTGTTGATGTTTTGTGTGTTCCCAATACTTCATGGCTCAGATGTGTGCCATTTTTTAATGAGACGGAATATATAGTGGCAACTAAACTACGGTTTCTTCATTTCCTTCCCTTATTTTACATTTTTGAGCTTATTTAAAAAGTAAGACGTAGTGAGTGTTGTATATTACAAGGGTCATTAAAGTTACAGTCTGTAGCTTTTTTTGGGGGGTTAAAAATTATTCAAAATATATATTTGAGAGAATACATAACGAGCCAGTGTTCAAAACTATCTACTTGTAGGTTGTAGGCTATTTAATCTAATAAAACGCATCAAATTGTGTGCTTTTTGGCAGCCGCCAAAGCAAAATGTTACAGAGAGAGAGAGCACCCCCGGCCGCCCGTGCGCACTCTCAAGTCTTCAAACAACGAGTGCTTCCGTGCTCTCTCTCCCTCACGCATATTAATCCAAATCAATAGAGTGCCGAAGTTATGACGTCACTTTGTAGGACAACTCGGAAGTTAGCGGTGGATGGGTTCCCTCGATCGAAAAGCTATGCATTTAAAGACCAGCATTTATTCAAATTCATATCATACCTGACATGTCTTTGAGGTCACCTTTATGCATTAATGTTTCTACAGACCGCAAACTTTTAAATAAATTATTATTATTATTTATTATTTATTTATTTAGTACAGGGACAGTGCATATTCATAAACATTTCTGTCAATATGCCAGAATTAGCCTAAAGGCTATTTTTCATCCGCAGTCCCTAGACAGTTCGTAAGAGTCACCCTAAAAAAAGAAAAAAATCATAGTCATGGAATCCAAATCACAAATAAGATTATGAAATGAACCGATTCACATTCCCATACCTGTTTCTCCACATGCTCCGCAGGCCACCCCTGCACGTGTTTGATGAGGTTCTCATTGAAGTGCGCGGCCAGCGTGGGTGTGAAGGTACATGTTGCTCTGCTTGAGGCTGCGCTGGCAGGTACTGAACCCGGGGGCATCGCTCCGCTGACTACACCTGGTCCTTGACCTCCACCGCCATTATTACTGCTGCTGTTACTGCCCATGTGGTTCGAAGCCGGAGATGGACTTCTCTGACTGCTGCAAATCACAAACAGTGGATGGGTCAATGTCCGTCTACATTTTTATGAAAAGCAAAACTACTTTGTCTGCACCAACTCTTTACAAATACATTCATTTTAATGTGATTCAGGAACACCAAAAGCAGCAATACCATAAACTCCCAGAAGATGGCAGTCGAACACCACAAAAGCCACTTTAAGCTAAAAATATGGCATGCAGTGGGCAGTTAATACCCATAAGCCTTCAATAAATTTCAGTTCTGATGGATCTGTTTAATCCCTTCCAAACGTCTTGTCACCTCTGTCTCTGCAGCCGTGGAGAATTGCCGTTGTCGTGATGTTTGTCTGTGGGGAGGGACTGCTGGGATGATGGTGGAGGGAGAGAACTGGACTTATTTGTCATAATGTTAATCTGAGAAAGAGAGAGAGAGCATTACAAAGCCATAGTTTCATTTGACATCTGTCATCCTATTTGACCGCTGTATACCTTAGTCTGCGAGGAGACCGGCGTGGTGCTGAGGGGAGGTTTGAGAGAGATTGAGTTGGTCTGTGGCGTGCTGATTCTGGGAGACACGTACGACCGGGGAGAGGAAGCGTCTGATGTCAGAGACATCGGAGACTGGCTGGACTGCTGGGCTACTCCATAGGACAAAAAAAAGAGAGATAAATAAGGTGAAGAGATATAGTGCCTGAAGTAATCACAACAGGCATGTCATTAACAACAATTGCAGTTCTGGTTCCGATTAAAATCTAGTTTTACACACTGCAGTGTTCTTAACTAAAAACATTTTTTAATTGAATAAGCTGAAGTATATATATTAGATGAAAAACCTTAAACATCTTGAAATGTGGCCTTGGCAACTAACTAATATAAGTTAAGTTGAAGCACTAAAGTGAATATTTATTTAAAAAACAATTATTAAAAATATCAAAAGCACATAGCTACAGAATGTTAAACTGAGAAAATATATATTTTTTTTAAATAAAGACAATAAAAGTACGTAAATAATACAAAAATAACAGGCACCCTGAAATTATTTCATTAGTATTTTTAGATTTGTGCTTCTGTTGCAATTTATTTGTTCATCTTTTTTTATAAATTCAATTCAAGGTTAAAATCAAGCATCCTTGTACCAAGTAAACTCGTAAGCGACAAAATTACCCACTGTAAAAACACAGAGTGAGCAAACAATTTAAGAGTGAGCAAAACAATTTAAATTGTTAAATGTTTATTGTTAAATTTCACAACAACATTAACACACAATAACATTTTGTGGACGAGGGACAGGTGGTTCTCAGTAATAGTCATCAATATCACTAGAAGAACAAGTTGTTTTTTAATATTAGCTAGCTAAAATCTATATGGGTAGGCTTAGCCTACACTATGTTCAGCCTAAATATAATAATCTACTTGTACGAAAAACTTTAGCAGCAGCACTTATAACACTTGGTCTGAGAAAGGTAAAAGTAAAATTACTAGACCTAGAAATTTCAAATATAGAAATACTTAAATACTGAAATAAATTCAAATACTGAAATCATCCCTGAGGAAAGTGACAGAAAAATTAGAGGGCAGAGTTTCCCATAAGCACAGCACTACCTCTTGAGCTCTCTCTCACCCGTACCTCTCGAGCTCTCGCTCACCCGTACCTCTCGAGCTCTCTCTCCCTCATGGAACACGCGGCACAAATCTGTCCAACACAGCGCTGTTAATGTTTGAGACCCAGCTTAAAAAAAAAGTTTTAGAGAGCCTAAGTCCCTCCCCTTCCGGTCGACCACCATGGGACCTTATTTCGGAAAAATATTGAATGGTAGTCAATGGCGAGAGACAAAAAATATTTTTGAGGGCAAAAAAAAAATATTGAGGGCACAGTTCAGACGGAATAAAAAGATAAGTTGTCTCTCGCCATTGACTACCATTCATATTTTTTCCGAAATAAGGTCCTATGAGCCGGAAGCGGATGGGTGGGACTTAGGCTCTCTATTAGCTAGCATGCAAGAGCTAATAAGGAGAGCTAAGTTATTGTTAGAATTCAGCTGAATTTTCGACGTTAGCACGCTGTATAGACCCCTTTTCAGTTGGTAAACATGGTGACGTTTTTATGTGGGCGGAGCTTAGGTGGAGGCAGAACGATCCCTCTGGCCGCTTCACTAATGCTAGTTAGCAAGTTTTATTAGCTTGTTTAACAATGACTGGAGAAAATCTGATTTTATCTTAATGTGTAAGGTCACTCACTGTCCAGGGCCGCGATTGTTATTTCCAAAAGTTATTTTTAACGGACAGAACCAGATTGGCCGTAGCCGCCTACACGCTCACTCAATGCATGGACGATCTGACAGGATTAACGTTACGTTACCTCGGTTGAGTGGCCTGACTTCTACACCTACCTTATAGAGAAACCGATCGTAAAGAGAAACTGATGGCATATAAATCTTTAGATGCCTATAACTATGTGCTGAATTTTTGTGCGGGTGGGGGGTGTCTGATTATAATTTCACCAACAATAATTCTGATTTGCTTATTTCTATTTACTTGTTTGGTGGAGGCAATCCAGAATTATTGTTGGTGAAATTATAATCAGACACCCCCCACCCCCACAAAAATCTCTTCGGATCTGCACGATTCACACAAGTCACCCAAACTGACGTGAAAAAAGCGGGAGGCAATTTGGTAGCGGCACACTGACAGCAGCTTTCTGTGCACTTGCACCCATATCACACAGTCAAATTGAGTTCTCTTTTGAGGATTACTGCACTTAAAAGGTCAAACACACAAAAATGTGTCAAAATGCTCATCTTGGCAAGTATTCCCATAAACAATTGGTAATAAATTATCTATCGTTACTGTGAAATACAATTACTTTTATTGTGAAAAAAGATTGTGGTGATATTACTCACCCCCATCTAACACACACACAATATATACTCAATATGCAATTAAGACATTGCCAGATAACAGATGCAGTATGACAAATCCATACACAAAGCTACTTGTGTTAAAACCAAAAATCATTTTTGAAGCCCACGTGGCTCATTATCTGCTCAGACAGCAGCAGCCAAGCCTGTGTGTGATCCTTGTTAAGCTACCAACCCCATCTGTTAACTCGAGGAAGCTGACTCAGAACCCCACAGCTGACATGAGTCGGCAACACAATCTCACGCCAACAACCAATCAAAACCATGAGCTCAAGTTATAAAGTTCCAAGATCAGGTCACAATAGAGAGCTGACCCTAAAACAACGTGTCGAAGGAATTTAGTTTGGACTTCATTCTAGCACAAATGAGAGGTCCATAAAACAGCTGGAGAACAAGGTCACATAACGTTACATTTTCATTTAATGATTATAGCACGTTAATTGGATTTAAAAAAATTGCTATAGAGGGCAGTATTTTGCTAAATATGATAACTACATTACATATTTATTATATTTTTACCTATATAATTAAGATATTATAATGTTGTTATTATAAAAACGCATTATATTTAATTTGAAATATCGGTCACCCAATTCATCAGTTTTTGAACATACAACACTAAAGTGCATATTGCCATATCATTATAAAGTAATTCATCTATTGACTAGATGCTGCATTAGCAGAGAAATAACAGCAGTATGTTTGCCGTCGAGTCTGAGAGGAATAACATAAGTAACGGCTACCTTAAGAGATTAAAGCAATGTGACAAAAACACACGCAGACATGACCCAAATGTTTTACGTCGCAATTGTTACCATCTATTTCCATTAGTTTATTTCCGGCCGGTCACTTTCATGCATTCATTAGCCATTCATTAGCTCAACATGGATATGTTCATGCAGCCGACGGAAATATAAATCAGAAACGCATTCGATTTCAGTTATTTTTTATCTCTTCAATGTATATTGTTATTTTGATTAGATAATCAAGTGTTCTAAAAGAGAAGCAAATAAATGGAGAGACTATACATGTAATATAGGTCTACATTTATGTAATTGTAATATGGCCTTTGCAGTTTAAATATGGCCATCTTTAAGCATGACTATGAAATAAGATTCCAGTTTTAGCATTAACTAAGGTTAATAAGTGTTATTATTCACTGTTTGTTAATTTCAACATTTAGCAATACATTTTAAATTGAGTTTTAATTTTAATTTGATGTGTTATTACCTTGGTTAATGTACTATCAATCAACATGAACGATCAAGGTACAATTGTACTGCTCAAATAATAATGCATGGAGTAAAACTGTATATTGTATATTGCATAATGCTAGTTCATGAAAGCTATATTACATCCTTGTTAAGGCCTACACTCAATGAACAAAACCTCAACACTAAATTATAAAGGCCTGTCTCATATAGATGCCTGTCTCAAATACAATCCGGAGCAGTTCGACTATTTGGGAAAATAAAAGGCAAGGCTATTATTTAAAGTTTTACAGTACACTTATTGTGATGAAAGTTTGTATTTTTATTTTTTTACGCTCCCCCCAGTCTAAATCCACCCATTTTATGTTATGTCAAGTTTTCACCGTTTACAGGGCCTGCAATTTTGTCTTTCTGGCTTGTTTCTGATTGCACTTTAATCCCAAGGGGGAAATCCAGATCAAATGCCAGAAGGGAAAACAAAAAACAAAAAAAAAGTTAAAACTAGTTTTGAACAATTTATTTGTCATCTGCAGATTGATTAAGTAGAAAAAAAAAGATTTAAATCATAATTCAGATTTGTGAAAAAATAAAAAAATAATCAGGGATTTTTTGGCCATATTGCACAGCCTAGGGGTGTGTGTGTGTGCGTGTTTACCTTGGCTGGACAGCTGAGTAGCCTGGGAAAGCAGAGTTGTGATGTTGAAGGCAGACGGACCAGCAGTCAATATCTTATGAAGCATGGACTGCAGCGAAGCCTGAGTTACTGCAGCCGTGAGAACTACAGAAAAAACAGAGAACACAATGAAGCAAGTAAGCAAGGACAAAATGTGAAGACAGGAAGCAGCAGTCAAAAGAACAGTACTAAAATCATTCAGAGTGATAAAAGGTGTCAACAGTAAAAAGTAATAGTGTCAAATATTATGACATTAAGATAACTTCTCTATTTTAAAATATGTTTTATATGCGATTTATTCCTGTGATGGCAAAACTTAATTTTCAGCATCATTACACCAGTCACATTATCATTCAGAAATGCTGCAGCTGATCATTCAGAAATCATTCTAATATGCTGATTGGTGCTCAAGAAACATTTATCGATACATTTTTTTTAACTCAATTTTACTGAAATATTTATTTATTTATTTTTTTACTGACCCCAAACTTCTGAACTAGTTTATTTAACTTTCAATAGGATATACACATGTATATTTATATTTTTTGTTAGAAAATAGTGAAATTTCACTGGTATTGGTATCATGACAACCCTAGGTCAGAAAATATGTTTAAGTTTCAGTTTCAAGTGGGGTGATTGAGAACTGAACACCTTTAGGCAACTTGAACTAAAGGGACTTTACTGCAACATATTCCAATATTCATGCATTTTGATGAAAGGATACGACAGTCCTGGCACTGGGTCATGCCGATGCGGTTAGAGAGCAAACTCCAATCCAGACTATTTGGACCAAACTTCTCATTTGCCCTAGCTCTGGCTCGGAAAATCAGCGGGTAAGAGTATCATAGTTTGCAAATGCAGCTAATGATGGAAAGTGAGAAGCAATGGCTCACAAATGGCAATTTACACAGGCCATGTTCAAGAAGCAGCAAAGCTATGATTTATCCCTGAGATGTGAAGTTAAGAAAGGAAAAGCTGATGCAAGCCTAGCAAGCACAAGTACACAAGCAATTCTATACACCAGCTTGAGTGGTACAAAAACCCAACAAGAATAAAGCTGCAAAACCTATACTTGCAAACACACCACATTGAAGTCGTAAGCTCAGAGCGCAAAGGTTACCGCCATCACTGCAGAACCTCTGCAGGTTCCTCAAGTGGGACTGTCCCTTTAATGTTTTGGACAAAGAGGCCAATATCCTATCCGTTGACTGAGATGCAATACACTTACCTTCATTAATCTTGGCCATGTCTACACTGGCGTTGTTCAACTGCAGGGCCGTTTGCAGAGCGGGGAGGAGCTGGCGTAAGAGGGAGGGGTCTTGGAGAAGAGTGGGTGGGGCCGGCGACTGCATCACTGGAGAAACCGGGACTGTGGAGCCAGAGGCGCCACTGGCTGAGTTGGCCATGCTTAAGCCAGACACGGCAGCAGAGGAAGAGGAGGGTGTGAGTGACGAAGGCTTCTCTGTGGCATTCAAAGACTCTGTTTATAGGAGAAAAAAGGTTCAAAGAAATCACATAATAGAAGTTAAAGATGTTCATAAGGGATGGGAATCTTTATTAGTGATACCGATATTTAGATTTGACCATACACGCCTATACCCGATTATTCAACCGATATTTTTTAAAATAGATACTGGATTAAAAACAAACATAACACTTCAAACAAAACAGTGCTGAACTGAATTGTGCTAAATTAAATAAATATATACAAATGTATATTAAAAACAGAACTTCTACAGAAAATAATTTAAAAATCAAAATATTACAGGTCAAATGTGTGTGTGTGTTTTTTTTTAAGCTATAACCAAGAAACATGTAAATTTCATAGGCAACACTTTGCAAGTCCCATTTGTTAACAAGGATGTAATATAGCCTTCCTGAACTAGCATTATGCAATGTACAATATACAGTTTTACTGCATGCATTATTATTTTAGCAATTCAATTGTACCTTGATTGTTCATGTTAGTTTATAGTACATTAACTAAGGTAATAACAGATCAAATTAAAATTAAATCTCAATTAAAAATGTATTACTAAATATGTAAATTAACAAACAGTAAATAATACTTCTACAACCACTGGTTGGGCAGGCCAAGAAATAAAAACATTCCAATTAATTGAAGGTGGATTTGATCAAATATTATTGGAAAAGTGTTTAAAGCTAAATTTTTCTGCAGGGTCTAATTTGGAGACTCAGAGAGATTAAATCCCTCTAAACTTTCTAAATTAGACCTTGGTCGTGTGGCCTTAATAAAATTCAATCTGACACCATACAGATCAACAAAATGAACCCTGAAACAGCTTATTGAAAGTTTTCAGTAGGAGAAAAAAGCATACTAAAAACATCTACAGTCAAGATGTCACCTGAAAACATCTAGACAGTTGATTCAAAAACTGGAAATGAGGTGGTGAGATCCACTGAAATACTCAGGGCTCCAGACTAACTTTCACTAGGAGCACACAGGCCCCCTCAAAAAATTTTTAGGGGCACAACCAGAAAATTTAGGGGCACACACCGTAATTCAACATGCTAAACAAATATTCACATTTCTACTAATTTCCACTGCGTTACTAATTAATACTTCAATAGATACAGAAATTACAATGCGTTTCAAATTCAATGTCAAATTTTATTGTGCACTTGAAAATGCAACAAGGTAAAACGACAGCACCATCGCTGTCATGACAGTACAAATATGAAGTTTGTTTCCTTTCAGTACCTCAAACAGCTGAATTCTCGCAGCCAGTTATCCCGAAAAATGGTGGGTTCGCCACACAAACCTCTGAATCATCATCCGATACTGTACTGTACTGTGATACTGTAGACTCTGGCAATAGCCGCAGATCAAAAGAACGAGTCGATAGATCGCTTGCTCATTGCTCAGACGCACATAATAGGTTGTGATATTTGTCCCAGTCTCCTTCCCACAGAGGTTTAATTAAGTGTGCCCTATAATCTCTAGGACCCCCCCTCCCCTCCACACATTAGCCTGTGGACACATTAGTTACAGTGGCCATTGCCTTTTCTTGTGACACTCATTGGCTTGCCACTCATTCCAGATTCATTGACGCACCCCTTCCACGTTTAACACGTAAAAAAGGGCAAATTTACTGGTCGCACAGGTGCGACTGGATGTAAAAGTCGCACACACTCAAACTTTGGTTGCAAAATGCAACCATTTTGTCTCGGTCTGAAGCCCTGGTACCGAGGAAACCTGAAGTTAAACTATAAATTTTAATTTGTTTAATAACTGCAGCATAAGTCAGGATCTAAAAATAACCCACAATTCCCAATGCTGGAAAGATGGCGATACGCTACAGAACATTTCTTAACAGATAATAACAAGCATAACAAGCGCTGTGAGCTGCTTAAAAAACAATTAAGATACAGCGCACACAGCTTCTCATAAAAAACACAGCAAGCTTTGGACAAAGATATAAAATCATTACACGAAAATCATCTCTGCAAATCTGCCTATTAGGCTTGCTGCGGTAGTCTGTGTTGACAGGTCAGCCGTAACAGCGATATCATCACTTGCACACTGTGGCACCGCCGCACACTGCCATTTTGATTTTTATGAATAAAAATAAATTTTGTTCAGTTAGAGAACAGACTCTGCAATTAAAAACTGAACGCGTCAGGTCAATGCAGCGCAAGCCGAACAAGAGTTGTGACAGCAGTCAGATATCACTCTTGACTGACAGGACGAAATGGGAAGGTTTAGTTTCAAAGCGAAATTTAATATCATCCATTGAAGCAAATTTGTAATTGTACTGTTTTTTTTGTTGTGTTTTTCATTAAGAATATTAATGAACCCACCTAATTCTTTGTTGTTTTTTTTAGTTTTTTTTTTTACAAAAACTAATTTCAAAATACTGTCAAGTTAATGATACATTTAGGGCTGTCACTAACAATTATTTTGGTAATCGGTCAATTATTCGCCAAAAGCTAAGCTCAGGAAAGAGAAAAGAGATTGGAAAGAAAATCACGATGCATACCAAAAAATTGATTTATTGTCCCAGCTCTATTCAGTAAGGGTATTTGACTCTTTGATTCATAGAATAAATAGGCCATTTCAAATAGATTGCTTAGTTTTTGACGTTCTTACGTGGGTATGTTAGACTAGTCAGTAACAAAATTTCCATTTAAATGGTAAAGAAATTAGATGTGGCATAAATTCTTAAATCCTAGTAAAATATTTTCATAAAGCACTTTTCCCTGTTCACAATGCCATGTCCATTAAATGTTAAGTGATTACAATTCCTGACAGAGGGAAAAAAAAAAAAAAAAAAAAAAGACCGCCTTCAGGGTTCCCACACTATTTGACACCTGAATTACTTTCCAATCATTTGTGTCATTTGATAAGGACTTTTAAAATGAAATCAAATTCAGTAAGATTCATTAATTAATCATTTAGAATATTGTGTTCTAGCTTGGCTGACTCGTTATGGAAAAAAGACGATTAATTCAAAATCGTAGATAGCTACACTTGCAAGCAATTTTACTCTACCCAAGAGCAATATCTAATTGGAGAAATACTTTAGAACAGAACACAACAAAAATGTATTATTCATTACAGAAATTTCCATGACTTCCAAGTCAAGGAAGTTAACATCCTTTCCAGGCCTGGAAAACTATTTTAAAATTCCCTGATATTTTCAGGTTTTCCATGTCAGTGGAAACTCTGTGCCTTAAGCCTACTGCTTAGCACCTGCTACTCTCCAACTGCTGTGATGTAGCCAAGAACTGAAAACTAAACTCTAACTGAAGAGAAGTACTTCTGCGATGACTAGCAAACAATAGCAGCATGCAGCACAGGGGTGTTCTCATTATCACATCATGCTGCATGAGGCAAAGACTTGCTGCTGACTCCTACCAGCATGGATAAGGAGGAGACCCTGACACTGTTTACGTGGGTGGTGCGGATAAGCAAATGTTAGAAACAAAAACATTGCTAAATCTCTGAATGTTGTCATTCTATGAATACAAAACCAATCTGTGATGCATTTGTGGAAAAAAGGGAAGAGGAGTATGTCGATAATGATTCTGCAACAGCAAAACACAAACAAAAGGAGATTATATACTTAACCTCCACACCACCAATGTCTCCAGAATCATCTGCTACCTAAATTATGCATCCTCTTTATCTCGGATGTCTACCGAACGAAACATATGTAAAGTAACAAAACTAGGGATGCGCCAATTTGATAACAAGTTTCGGCTCCGATACCGGCATTTCTTTTTCCCTCATTCATGTGTTGAGCACCACCTCTAGAAGCTATAAAGTAGCGTCAGAGCAGGGAAATCTATTTAGAGCACCTTAGTTTATCGATATTTGGCACCAGAAAAAAAATAAATCTGACAGACTAAATCCAGAAGAACTGTGGCAACATCTCCAATTAACTTTATTTTTGTATTTCTATTTCCTAGGTACACAGTTTTTCAGGTAGGTTTCTTCTTCATTTGAGATGTTGCCACAGTTCTTCTGGATTTAGTCTGACTCTGTTTCTTCATGTGATCACAGACGGACTCGAGGATTGTGAGATCAGATTTGTGTGTGGACAAAAATATAAATAACTGGCTTAAACCATTTTTTTGTGAAAACACTAATGTGCCTAAGACTGGCACAGTACAGTATAATTATCTCCTGTATGAAATCACACCATTCGTGGCATCACAATTTCTCTCTAGTCTACATGACCCTTAACGTGCATGTATTATCAAGGAGGTGTGCTCTTAAAACTCTTAAGATCATCCAATGTTATTCTGTCCCTGAATGTAAACAAACTGTTTATTTAAATTATGTGCCTAAGCGATTGAAAGAATGTTTTACAACAGATTCTTAATATTTCTTAATGTTGCAGTTTTTTTTCTAAATATCTAGTACTGAAAACTACAGCACTGCCAAGAATTTTGTGCTCAGAGGAAAATTCTGTGGTTGCATGTGTTCATAATCGGGCTCAAACACACTCAGCTCTATTACAAAGCTGTGGGAAAGAGCATGGACACAGTAAGTGCTCACCAATCACAGCAGTGGCCATTTACTTCAACATCTCTTGAAATTTTGACAAAATTAGGATGGAAAAATATTTTTACAAATACAAATTGTGCAATAAATACTTTGCTCCATAAGCTGACCTCCAGAAGCAATATAAAGATCTGAAAATGCATTTTATAACCCCTTTAACAACACAGTCTGAAGCCTAAACAACCGATTCTAGCCTTTGATTCAGATCACAAAGTTTTTCCATGATCATGTCATTCCTGGTTATAGAGATCCTGCATCACTTTTGAGATTACCCCAATAAACTGGACTCTACTCACTTAAACAACCTTTTTTTTTTTTTTTTCCACATTACACAGCTGAATGATGTGGGTTTTCAGACTTACTAGAGCTGGAGAAGCTGGCGGGAGTAGCCTGCATGGCTTCACGCCTGTAGTCCCTGTCTTTAGGGAAACTGTTGACCACTGCAGCCGTCTTGGTTGCCTCCTTCTGCCTGTGCTCTCTGAAACAGGAAGGTATTAACAAATGATGCAGGCATACAAAGACAACAAAACAACATCAGATTTACACTTCTTGCAAGTTACTTTTTAAGTGGAGACCACACCTGTTTCCTTTTGCTTCTGTAGCACATTTTCAGCACACATTAATGGTTCCAACATTCAATGAGGACATTAGGGCTGCAAGATTAAAGGCACACAATGCACTCTCCGGTTTTTTTGTAAAACAGTGACCTCTAGAGCCGCTGTGGTGTACTTGCACTGTCGTAAATAACCGTTATTGCCCTGTTACTGCATACTGAACTACTGTCAATTCTTTGGAATAAGAATAAAGTTGCCTATCGCGTTTGCTGGCTTATAAAGTTTTTACATGATTTCTGCTAAATCACAAGTAAATAGCCTATCGTGTAGGACTAATGTAAAATTTCATTTGTGTTTTTGATTGTAATGTAAACATTACAAAATGTCAGATGACATCAATAAAGTTAAATGTACTTCGCATTATTTCATAACATTGGCCGTTATGATTTCATTAGACACGATTATTACAATTTATCATAATAGTTAGCAAATTCTGTTCAATTACACTATTTACAACCTCTAGGCTTATATGTCCTAATAATAATGTGAGATATTGACTATGCCCTCATTATAATCGCAGGAATCAACATCAACAGAGTCAAGATTTAATTGATTCATAATCAACACAATTTGAAGAAAAATTACAGTCGGGAAGTGACTGTTAGTCAGGAAGTTAGTCAGATAAAGTTTAGAACAGTAACTTACGCACGATATAAGAAATCCGAACCAGACACAGGATTAACATTACGTGATACACATCACAACACCTGAGTTCAGCTGGCAAACTAGCTCTTGTGGCAACCTCGGCAATAACACATAATGAAAAAAACAACAAAACTAAGAGAAACGACTGTTTGTTAGGAAGTCTGCTTACAGCTTTTGGTAAACGAAAGCTAGCTAGACGTGTGGGAATTATTGAACTGGTCTAATTATCAACAACGGATGAATGAACAGCACCTAAAAAAATGACAAACTACAAGCTAGTGCAGCAACATAGAACGCAAACACGTTAACAAATAAGAGATTTACATACAAGTCCATCAACAAGATCGGCAGGTCAGCATCGCTGTTACAATCCAGTGCTGCTTTTAAGCTCGCGCCAAGGAGTAAAAGTCCGACCGAGTGGACTCGATCCTGTGCAGTTTCTAGCACGGTCCGATTCTCTTTCCCTTTTTCTGGACATTTCTGACCGAGTTTTCTTGGATGCGCACAAGTAGCTTCACACAGTATGTTGTTGTTGATGTATGTGACGTCGTTGCCGTAAACCATTTCGTTATGTGTCAGGGGCGCCGCTCTCAAACTTGCATGGCTAGTTTTTCCCGCGGCGTCCCCCCCAAGCTCTACTACCAGGATGATTCGCCCTACTATGACTTTGTTAACCACCGAAACGACTTTGAAGCTGTTATATTAAGGTACAGATCTTGCATAGAGTGCCTTTAACCGAAGTAAAACCAATATGTGCAAATATATGTGCTACTTGTTTCAAAGTGAAGCGCACCACTGTGCACTTTAATACATGAGCAGCACTATGTTTTTAGTGTCTCGGAACATCTCTGCATGTGCAGTGAGTCTGAGGTCACTTGTAACATGCATTGTGGAACACTGATCTTTCCAAAATTGTAACGCAAAGTACTTATAAATCATCTGTTGCCAACAAACAAAGCTTTAAGGGCTCCTTGTGGTTTTCTAGCAAAACAAAAGATTTTTTTTTTTTTTATAAAACACAGAAATCAAGTCAGTATATTTAAATTTAGTCAGTCAATGTAAATGCCTTCATTATCGATTATCATCAATTTGATTACACGGATATTAAACTAAACTGAGGTAGACAATGGCATCTCTGAATTCAATAATGAAATGCTTTTAACTGAAAATTGAATGTTTAAACTTATTATTCATTACTGACACTATCCACCAATTATATACTGTTAAGTGCTTTGAAACAATCTGTATTTTTAAAAGCAATATATAAATAAAAGTGACTTGACTTCATGCCGATCCAGTGAGCATTGTTTCTGCATGTGATGCATGCACGTTTGCATTTAAATCTGTTCAAATTCCGTTAATGTATTAACCAGCATGACCGATTAGCAATGGATTTGTCACAGTGTATTTTAATCTTTGATAACAGTTGGTAATAAAAATACAACGGCTCATGTTAGCTCTGATCCAATGAAAAAATAGTAACAGATAGAACTCAGGACATTTATGTAACATGCAAAATATACCTCATTGTCATGATCTAGACTTGTTATATTTAGCTTAAAAAAAAAAAAAAAAAAAAAACATTAGCCCCTTAATATTGTGGCAGTTTTTTTTCTGTGGTATCAAATATCGATATTTTTCAAGGTATCGTACTGAAGTTAGAAATTCTAGTATCGTGACAACACTACTGCAGAAACTTACTAGTTTATACATTTTCTACTTGGATCAATCACCCGATGTTTCACTGGCAAGGTGTATGGATTAGAGTACTAGTGTATAATCAAGCAGAATTTGTGTTTGAGGCGAGGGTTGAAAGAGTGCATGTTTGATACCTCTCAAGCCACTCTTTGGGTTTCTCCCACTGAGACACCTCTGTCCTGCAGTTGTAGTAGTACTTCTTCCCTGAAGAACTGATGTGTTCAGACCAATCATCTGCTGGCTCATACGGCTGAACAGAAGAAAAAACAACAACAGGTGTGAGGACAGGGAACATTGAGATTGTTTAAAGAGACAGGAGGTGTTAAAGGAAGGTAGAAACGAAGGGTGGGAAAAAGAACAAAAGGCAAAAACAACAGGAAAGATTTGAAAGGGAGGGAAAAATTTAAGGAAAGGCTAAACAGGGCAACAGTATGAGGACATTTAGAATGTGTGTACGTGTGTGTGTGTGTGTGTGTGTGTGTGTGTGTTTGTGTGTGTGTGTGTGTGAGAGAGAGAGAGAGAGAGAGAGAGAGAGAGAGAGAGAGAGAGAGAGAGAGAGAGAGAGAGAGAGAGAGAGAGAGAGAGAGATGAATCCTGATGCAAGCATGTGTAATATTTGATGATGTGGATCTCTGTGCATCGCCCCTGCAGGACACCTCTTTAATCTGCCTGAATACACCCTCCACTAACTAGCAGTGTGACTGTAAAAGCCTCACAGCACACAGTTGTAATTATTAAGGCTAAAGTGTACAATTTCTGTGCCACTAGCATCACTAACCAGAATTAAAATAACATAAAATTTCCCTGTTGACCAATGGGTCATGGATGTGTTGATTATCATGACAGTTAGCTGGAGTCAAAAAGCATTTTTCTGCCTGGTTGGTCATTTAAAATAAGACATGTATTCTGACAATATTTTTGCTAGCAATGCATTTATTGGGGTCTTGAAAAAAAATCTTACTGACCCCAAACTTTTGAAAGGTAGTTTATTTCTCAAAATGTAACTCAGAATACAAAGATGTTCCATGCAGAACTATGATTAATGATGTTAATTTCATTCCACACTAAACTGTCTCTGCCCTGGAAAGAAACCCCAATTAAGCAGTACATATTTCAAACCATGAAAGAAATTCACCTCTGTATGCCTGCCGAAAGCTAGTTCTCACCTTCAATATAATTACAAGGTTTAATACAAAACATAAAATCTTGGGAAAGGTAATTGAGCAGAAGAAGAGGATTTGATGAGTGTTCATAAAGTAGGTGGAGCATCTCACCATCTTCAGAGTGTGGAGGAGATTTTATGCAGCATATCAAAAGTGGCCCCATAACATATAAGCAAAGACCATTTTATACCAACAGCAGCACAAGCACAGAGATAACATGTCCATGGCATTTCAATACTAAAGGATTCATATTTTTTTCTGGCTCACCAAAACAATCGTAGATATCTTAGATATAGAAAAATATTAGATCCATCAATCGAGTTTGTTAAAAATTACCCTGGTTCTTATCCTACTATGCCTTGGCAGTCTGTTTTTAGACTTAAGACACTGCATGCAGCCCAATTTGGCCTCATCCATGACCAAAATTACCCTTTAACAAATTATCTGCTTGACTGCAATTGTTTTCTTACATGTAAATTTAACAGAAATCAAACCACATGATTTCAATGTATATCATAATTGATTTCAAAGTATATCATAATATCATAATTAACCAACTTTCAAAACCTTAAATGAATGATGCAATGCTGAAGGTTAAATCGTCTTTTTTTTTACTCTGGTAAAAGTATGCTGTGCCTTACATCTCCCAGAAGAGCTCATATTATCTACAGAAAGGGGACAGATGGTCTGCACACAGGAGGTTTGCCACACATCCAGACAGGACATTTAACAGTGATGCCGAATTTATGCCAGAGATCATTTTGTTAGATCCAAATAATGGCCTATAAAATAACATACAACTTATTAGAAGTCTGAAATAACTTTTCAGATCTGCCAGGATAAATGTTTTCTATTTTGACTTCATTGGTACTAAATTAATGAATCCTAATTGAGACTATTAGTAAGACAGACACTCAGCATGATTGATGCAAAACTAATAGCACAAATGGCAGTTAGTGTATCATAAAATGTTCTGATTTATTCAATAAACATTCATTCTACAACAGAATGATTGTGCCAAAGATGCAAAAGGTTACTGTTGCTATAAGAAAAGAATATGGCCTTGTATTTCGTGCTGATCTCTGCCTCATTTCAAGATACAAACAAGTTAGAAGATATTAAGACTGTGGTACATACCATGTCTGATGATTTGTTGGGATTTGAATGAGAGTTGGAGCTGTGCAGAGAGCTGTGGTTATGGGAGTTATCTTGAGGGGAAATACTGGTCCCTAAAAGAAAGACAAACCAAGTTTAAGTTATTTCTAAAAACTAGGACAATGCAACTAATCGTTATTAACATCCAGTTGGTTAAAACAACTCACATAGAACATTCGACCATGATCTACATAACTATAAGCTTCAAGAAAACATCAGATTATTCATTGTCGTTTCCACTAACTGCAAAATCAAGCATCTATATCGATGAGTGATGCCGAGACAAATACTTTTAGACCTTACTATCAATTCCTGTTAGGTCTGGGCGATAAATCGATTCTATCGATTAACCTGAATGTGTAGTTTACATCAATTTGTTTGTATGAAAATCGTTTTTCTCTTTAAAGCCACACTATGGAATGTTTTGCCACTAGGGGCGCTCGACCTGTAACTTTCATGTCTAGCGTCCCTAAAGGCCGCAAGCTCTGCAGCACTGTCGCAAATTAAAGTCAACAAACAGTCAACAGGTGTGCCTCCCGTGTCTTTAGATTGTGTGTGCTTGCAGTGTTTGAGGTGGGCCGGGCAGCCTTGCCGGGCTCGATTCCCTTATAGCAGTCTGCTGAGAGAGCGCGAGTCGGGTGAGCCCCGTGGGGCTTATCATGTCTGTGAGTGAATGTGGGCACATTCACTGCACTGAAAACACTGTCGGCCTGAGCTGACTGTAACGTTATGTGTTGGTTTATTTTTACAGAAACCGTGGGACATGTGGTGTGTAACGTTAGTGTTTGTGCGTACTACTGAGTAGTGGGCACGTTTACTACATTTAATGTAACGTTACATTTGACATGAGTCGATTTTATTTGTGCAAGCTCTGCACTGAGGCGGGCTGTGTTTGTGTGCAGAAATGAACACTGGGCTGTGAGCATTTTAAACTGATGACCAATTCAATGAGCAGATAGTCTGCAATGGTGTGACAAACCATTGCTAGGGTACCTGATTACTGTAGCAGCAATTTTTCTTAGTCAGCTATTGCAGTGCAAGAGTACACCAATAACACAAATTCAGACAAGTTTCGTACACTAAGTAATTAACTCACTTCAGGTGGAAAAGAGTGTTTCATAGTTCAGGAAAGTCGCACAGAAAGCCCTGCAAGAGCCCCTAAAGTGACCTGCAGCCAACTGCCAAACCCTCACTGGGGCATTTCAGCTGCAGACATCCCTTAGGGTACAGAGAGTCTTTACCACCTCGGAGAAGATGTGTCAGAAGTGTGCCAGTAACAAGAATATAAAGCCACTGTGAGTGTGGAAAAGATTAGACTCAACAGACATACCATGTCTCAATATCTATGAAATCAAAATTGAGCTTTGTGGCTTTTTAGTCCATGCATGTTAGCTTTGAAGTAATCTAGATGCACTCCTTAATGTTGACAGTGCACCTTTAGAAGATATACAATGTACAGTCTCTCTGATCGGGGAACAGAAAAATATTGTTGACGACTCCTGCACTATTATTTTAGCAATTAAATTTCATATTTGGAATGGCAGAACAGGTTAGCAACTATTCACATTAGCCTACATGTGAACATGGAGTCAAGGAAATGCACTATAGTAATTCAAGCCTGTAAAGCAAGTTCAGCAGGTACTTTTTTAATGAAGAGTATTGGTTAGAAAAGCAAAAACACAGCCTTATAAAATGTTTTAGGAGTCATTTAGGTATTTGACAAGTTTGCTTATCTTGGTTTTGATCAAATTCATTAGAATGCAATAATACGGACAATGCAGTAATTTAATTAAAACAGGAAAAAAAGAGAGAAGTGAAAGGCAACTTAAACTGTCCCAACTTCCATCAAGACTTCATATTCACCTTAAACTCCATTTCATACACTAGGGCTAGGTTGAAAATATTGATCTCATTTTTAAAATCGATATTTCTTTTTTTAACAAGCCAATATTATTTTGTATATGTATAGATCAATCATTTATGCTTTTTTTTTGTTTTTAGTTGTAGCATAATTAACACATTATTTGTAGAGCACCTCTAATCCCATAATCTCCACAAACTTTGTGCAATCAAATAATCATATCTTAACCTGTTAGTTATGTCTTAGAGTTGAAAACCTAATCATGAAAACTACTTATGACAGCCACTCCTTCAATAATCATATTGCAACAACAAATTGGAGTAGAAACTAAGGCCATGTTCACACAGTACAAATCCAAAAATGTGTGCATCCGATTGGAATCTGAACTAAATTATATTGACCATCCACACAGTGTATCGCAACTGTTCAGATCTGATTTGTGTCTCGTGGCACTTTTTCATGTTCCGGAATATCTGCATTGGTTTCTATGGCAATGACATTACGTTAGTAGGTATAAGCCAAAAACAACAACAGAAGCAAACTGGAGGAGTTTATAATACAGATGTTGTCTTATTTACAACATGACAATGTGAAGTCACCGCACTGGACTAAGACGTCTTCATGGCCGTCACCAGAAACGTATGCACAGCTTTATTCTGTGCGATCATCTATGCCAGTCTCAATATTGTCATTTTCTTCACAACCAGCACTTTGTAAAAACAAAACCTTCTTTCTGCAGTGACATTCAGCATGTTTCCTATTACAACATCTGATATGTTTGTTTTATGTGGCGTGAGAAAGTGACAAATCATGCAAAATCTGATTAGAGTGGTCAGACAAAAACAGATTTTCAGAAATGCAATTTGTATACGATTTCAAAGCATATATAAACTCTCACTTATAAACTGCCTAATCTGCAATTTAAAAGACTGAATAAAACTCTTTTAAAGTGGTGATTATTTTATCTAAATATAAATATGGTTTCAGCTTAGTTAACAGCATTAGATTTTTTCCTTAAGAAAAGCAAATATTTCCAAAAGAATCGATATTGACTAAAATCGAGAGCTTGTGAATCGAAATCAAATCAAACTGTGAAATCTGTCATGATGCATCTACTACAGCACAATATAGCCTAGTTGGGCATATATGACATAGGGTATTTATCGATGGTACACCATTGTCGGTAATGATATATAAAAAAAAAAATGTTCGATATAACACTCAACGTTTTTATTAATGCGCACGCATCGCCCGCGCGACCACCACAACATTGGCCAACATCTAATGGCTAACGTAATGAAAGCAGAACGAAACTGCGCTACTCATTATTTTGTGCTTCACGGACCGTTTATCAGTTTGGACCAATGCAGCGCGAGCCTATCTTGATCAAGTGACACTGTTACTACACAGTGCTAAGAGATCCAGTAAAGAAAGCAATCAAATTCACAACAGAAGTAATAACATTGCTGCGAGATCTAGTGAGAAGCATTCAAATTTCTCCGTTATTAACATATCAAACAGCGCTGACGAGGAAGCCAGTAGAAACACTGTGCCATGAATGAACTAGTTATAGGCTTGAAGTCCACAGATCAGCAACATTCCCCATGGATTTAATGTAGTAACACTAACATGGAAGTTTGGCAGGAACAGTAAAATGCTTTCAAGCACGTCACACATCTTTTCCCAGCACTTAAAAACTAAAACATGATCATATTTAAATGTTATTTTTAATGTGATGACCAAAACAAGATATTTTTTTCCTTCAAATATCACCCCCATTTATAACACACAAAAAAAAAAGTTTCAAGATGTAGGGAAACTCACTTATTTTTACACTATTTTTCTTTTAATGATTTTTGCTTTTTTAAAATCGAAGGAAATTTCTCTGATTTCTTTTTGCTATATCGAAAACATACCTGACCGTGACATCACTACTTTACTTTATCTTAATATTTATCTTGATATTTTGTGTTTTTATTTTATTTTTGACTGCAAAAAAATATAATTTGTTGATTGACTTAATTTCGATTTCTATATATTTTTTTTAGCTTTATCGCCCAAACCCTTTATGGGGGCCATTTATGGTTGTTACAAATGCATATATTATAGCCAACAAATTATGTTGATAACATATTGAAATAATGATTACACTTTTTAATTCTTCAAGGGGATCTTTAACAAGATGCTAAACTTGACCTATGTAGCAGATCTGTCCACGACTGAACACACAATACGCATGACATCACCACTTTCACAAATTTGTGTTTTTTGTTTTTGTTTGTTTAAACCAAGAAGATAATGGTATAATTTAAAAAACAAAAACGTGCATTTTGAAACCAGTTTTCAAAAAGTTTACGTTTTTAGGCCTCCAAAATGCCTTTCTCATCTAAATGAATGGCCAAAACATGTTTTAGTTACAATAAAAACGGTGTTGTGTAAACTGCCCCTCACAATTTAAAACATTGAAGTTAATGGTCACCAAAACTGTTTGGTTCCCAACATTTTTCAAAAAAATCTTCTTTTACGCTCTACTACAGATGAAAGAAAATCATAAAGGCATGGTATGACATGAGTGAGCAAATTTTTGGGTGGACAATCATAAATATGTAAACGCTACATTTACTCTGCTTATTTTAATCAACTGAACGTAATCAGTCTAGCAAAACTGAAAATTTATCTCCAAAGAATGTTTACCATACCAATAAATTATTTTGGATCTTTCTAAGAAAAAATAATTCTCCTTTATAACTTTATTGGTGAATTGAAACCATTTTTGATCTATCACAAGTTAGTCACACCAAGTCTTTCAATACAGCTTATCTTTGACAAATGAAAGCAATCTTCATGTAGATAGCAAAATAAAGCGTCTTGCTGAAAAAAATGATCATGCTAATACCTGATTTTAAGAGAAAACACTCAGTATAGACCTTGAAAGATAAATGAAGATAAAGCACATAGTGCTCAGTCAAAGCCTAACATTCTTCTATCTGAAACAGCATCATTCATAAAGTGAATGCAGGGTGCTTATAAACAATTGAAGCAGGTCCCACTTCAGGTACTGAGATTTCATTTACTGTCCGTTTACCACAAAGACAGCAATCTGTTCAAACTTAAACATAAGATATATGACTAATGTTTACATAAAAACAATTATGCACCAATTAAGGCACTAGGCACCTGTATCAGCCTGAGATCTGTGCCTCTTGAATTAAAAATATGACTCCCTGTCTCCCCTCTTACCTCCTTCTCGGTCTCTCCCCCGGTGTGGATGGATGGCTTTTGCTCTGCCATGGCCGGTGTTGTCCATGTGTTTATTTTCTGGACTGTCTGACCGCCGCAACATCTTGCATGGTGGAGTGGCGTCGTTGTTGTCACGCATCTTCTCATGTCTGTGATCGGGGTGACTCTTGGATGAGTACTTAAGAGTCTGTCAAAACATGATATTTCTGCATTGAACTCTGCTGCACAATTACTCTCTGACATGTAAAGTTCACTAGAGCTGGATTATATCTGGTCTACTATGGTCATTAGCTAGCTGAACAGCGTGTCTAGAATGGTCTACCAGCCATTGACCATCATCTAAAATGTTCCAAAACACCAAAATACTTTATAATGACATAATGTTTGTCATAACATACTTTGCACGTCATTGCAAGACTGAACTAAGCACAGAAAGGCTTAGAAGCATCTTTCTCTTGGTATAACATATTATTAAGCACCTCTGGATGGTCTACACAATAACAACAATCGTTTTATTGGGATTTTGTTGCATTTACTCGCTCGCAACTATCAAGACTATTTATAAACAACCTCGTACCCTTAAATTCTTGTTTACGTATACAAAGGTTTCTCAAAAATAACATATGGTAAATGAGAACCTTGAATCAATGATAAAACTCGTTACTATATTGGTAATTTATAAATAAACAGCTGTGGCATACAGGCCTGATGTAACGTTAGCCGCTAGCGAGCTAAGTTAACGTTAGCCTGTTAAAAGTCGCTAGCGCCCTGAGCGCATTTAAAACATGATAAATTCGACGGGCATGCGACTAATGACAGCACAGATTTATGTTTGCAATGCAATGTAAATGTGTGTGTAATTATAAGCTGAATCCGTGGAGAATAAGGCACTTTTTGCTGTGTTTTACGCACAGGGGCCTAAACTGCTTCAGAAGCCTGCACTAGATTTACCCCATTTTAATCTTATTTGTTTCAGTTCTACCTGGTAGGGCTGAGAATCCCTTCGGTCGGTGCACCTACAAAATAAAACAAGAAAAGGAGAAAGAGGATTAGTTTAAAAAAAAAACATCTTGACGAACAGTGGCAGAAATTGCAACAGCTGAATCGGCTTCCTTAAGTTTCTACTTATTTTGGTTTGGCTAAAAATGGCGGATTGTCAAAGCGGAGAAGGAAAATCGGAGTATAAAACAGAGCTCTTTACCCATCGCCGAGTCTTGGTTGTTTCCTTGCATACATTACCATCAATGCCGTGTTAGTGTGTGTGAAGTAGATGTGAAAGATTGGCGACTTATTTTGATTTTGAAGTGGCCTATCGACGACCCGATCGCGTATATGATTTTAATAGTTCTATTGGAGTCGCTCTTCGCCTCTGCTAGTCAGTAGAGCGCCCTCGGTCCATCTCCCACTCACACATACACTGAAAACTCTGCCCCTATCTACAGAACAGCGAAGCTCAGCCTTCCTCGCACCTCAATCCGGGTTACTGCGAGGCTCGCTTCGGCTCGACTCGGCGACTCTCGGGTCATCCCGGCCACTGGTTGAATTGATCTTAGGAAATGCATGAAGTAGGGATACTTGGATGTTCGCATGGCTAAAACGCGTACAAATACTCGGAGCTTGGAATAGTAATAGGTATGGCGTTGATGTGCCGAACGAGGTTTCTAAAGCAGTGTGAGGCTTTTACTAAACTGTGTTGGTGATTCGAAGCTTTTGACATAGTGCTCTACTTCGCCACCTGGCGGTCAATAAAAATACGGTCACACACCGACTGTGGCATTCAGATGTTTTGTTCATTGGGATGTCATTCTAAGGTTTATTTGCATATTTAATAAGAATACATATTTTATTAGCAAGACGGCGGTGTGTGTGTGTGTGTGTGTGAAGCGATAAATTTGTATTTCACAAATTAAATTTACAAATATCATTGAAAATAAAGACTTTCTATTCCTTCATTTTTACTCGCATCAAACGTGTGTCTTTTCGCCTTCTCTGGGCCAATATAGACATATTTGTGTGTTCCTTACAAAATAACACAACATGCACATTGTTGAAACAAATACAAAAACAAGCAATCACATATTTTCATTCAAGAATAATTAACATCAATATACCACGTCAAAAAGCTACATACGTATAGGGATGACTGATATATTTATAATATTGCACTAAAATAAATATACAGCAAAAAGAGCAATCGACGCGCTTTGTTTTGGAGCCCGGCGTGACGTATCAGCTTCGTTTCCACAGGTCACGTGACAGCCTTATTTCACGCCACCGGAACACTGTTTCGCTATTTTTTTTTTTTACAGTCTATGGTTTCGACGCAGTGTGTGTCGAAAACTCAAGACGTGTTTCGACAGTGGGTGTCGAACTACCCATCCCTAATAGAGAAATATGAGTCATTAAGCTAAGTTGAAAAGAAGTTGAGTTTCAGTGGCTGGAATTTAAACTCAATACTGCAATCTACTGGACATGTTGAGTCAGTGTATAGCGCCAATGAGACGAACCAGAAAAGTCCTGATGCAGCATGACTTCTACTGACACAAGCCAGTCTTTTTGCTACCCGATCAATATTCAATAGACTATCTCTTCAGAGGAACGGAGATTCTTCTTAAGTTAATATGAGTAAATAAATAAATAAATAAATATCTTATTAAAAAAAGCAATGGCACAAATCCCATGTTTTGTTCATCCAACACAATTAGGCCTATTAGGTTAACATGACAATAGCTTCAAACAAATGTCCGCCAGCAGCAACTACAGCTGTGAGGTTTCTTGGGTTGTGTTTGTCTCTGAGTCTTTGCACATTTGGCCTAGATTTTTGCCATGCAAATTTTTTTTTTTTTGCCAACTCTGACAAATGAGATGGAGAATGCGCATGGACAACAATTTGCAGGTCATACAGATTTTCAGTTGCATTTTATTCCAAAGTTAATCCATATTTCAAATCCTGTCAACTAATTTATTTGTATAGCGCTTTATATAAATATAGCCTGTTTCAAGATGGTTTCAAGGCAACGTCACAGAAATAAACTAGAAAATTACATCTTTGCAAAATCAAGAAATTAATAAATAAGCCAATAACTTTAATTTTAGCTGTAAAATGTCATGCATCTCAATTTAGTCCAATAACAGTGTCAGTGTTGCAAAGTTCATCATCAAATTAAATTAAGCTTAAAATCATCAAATTTAACTAAGCTGTAAAGCAAGACAATATAATTATTCAGCTCAAGTTAAATATTGATTCAATTTGGTTCAGTGAAAGTGTCGATCTTGCAAAGTTAATCAGTTTTGAAACAAATTCAATTCAGCTGGAGCTTTTACAGTACATCAATTATGAAACTCCATAGGCACTACAGAACATTTCAGTTATTTTGTCCTCATTTTCCTATTGTGCCGTGCAAATATCTTAACTTTGAGATCTTCCAGAAGGTTTTAGGTTTTATCTCATTGTTATATCAAGCAGGCATGACTTTAATGTTGGCTTCTCACATATAATTCATGTCTTCATAACTCTCCAAAACCAAAGTGATTTTCCAATGTATGCCATTTTTATTTGATCCAAAAACATATTTATCCATTTTCTTTCAATGGATGTGTTCATATGATTTGACTAATTTTTTTCCAGTCTTTTTTATTTGATTCACCAGTTTTTCCTGCTTATAACTTAATCTTGAATAACCACAAACAGCATACAATCAAGTATATAACTCTAAGTAGTTTACAGATGGATTTAATGGGTACCTTGCTAATGATTATTCATTTGTTCATTTGTTTCTTTTACTTTCCACTCATTTTAACATTGTACGATTATTATTTCTATAGAACTGGGAACTAACTTTTAATTTAACAGAAAATAGTCAAAAACAAAGACCTTAGATGATAGCTTTTATGTGAAATTATGAATTAATTATGACATTTGTTACAAATAAGCTACTCTAAACAAAGCCATAAATTATACACAAGTAATATTTCACAGGCATTTTGGGACTCTGTAATGCTGGAAAATAACTTTTAACATCGTTGTTAGCTCACTTTTTGAAGACAAACTGTTTATTCAAACAATGGAAGCAGGTGCATCAGCACTGTGATTGTCTGTGCCCTTTATGAGCTCCTGCTGCCTCTTTGCAGATACATTTTCCAGAATCAGTTCACTCATTTACCTGCACAATAGTGAAAATATAACAAGTCACTCTATTACGGTAGCATTCTAAAATATCTCTAATGAATCTTTAATTAATTAAGCTACTGATGGTCAATAAGACATGAGTTACCCTCAGAAGAATCTATTCGGTCAAGAACTTTGTTTTCACGCTCGCATCTTTAAGCGCCATAATGTTGAATTATATTTCCAGTTTATGACAAGTAGAAATGATCACTGTCAAAACTTTACTCCAAAAATTTCATTTGTAGTTCTCAGTGCAGCGTCATCAATCTCATTTGTCGACCGCAAGAGGGTGCTGTAGTCTTAATGTAAAGATGTTGCGTGGTTTGTATGCGAGTTGGGCCCTGTACACACGTCAAAAAGAAGAGCCAAGAGGGTCTTTCTTTCTTTCTTTCTTTCTTTCTTTCTTTCTTTCTTTCTTTCTTTCTTTCTTTCTTTCTTTTAACCATTCGTGATAACTTTCCATTCTTTGTTGTGAACATTTTTCACTTTTTGTTGTGGAGAAACTCAACCTCAGTTGAATCCACGAGGAAGCATTGTCTAATTTCAAACTTGTCAAACCAGTCTGCGTAGTAAATTGCCTTACTGAAGAAATCCCACTGAGCGAGACAGCAAGGACTAAGCGTGTCGAGACGGATCAAATCAAGTTACTAGAGATAGGCGAGATATTCAAATAGACAAAAACCTGGTGGTCATGTGCTCTAGAACAGGAAAGACAGGTGTTCTGTCGTACGAACACAACTACTCCTTCATTCCTGGAAATCCCCCCCTGGCAAAAGAACATTCAAAGCAACAAAGAAACATGTATTTACGATTTATTTACCTTTGCACACTCTCCCTGTCTTGTCCTCTTATAATAAAGAATATATTTTTTGTAGAGAATAAGGGCAGGTGTGGCATATGATTGAATATGTAACCGCCAATCAGATTTCAGGATTACACTTTGGTCCCGCCCTATTTTAGTTGACTGTCCAATCAGGAAAAGGATTACTTCCGCCCGCCTTGCCTCGTTGGACGCAGATTGTACGAGGCGTTTTGCCTGGAAAGAAAACACGTTAGACGCAAAGACCTACTCAAGCCTGGGATATTTTAATTTAGATTCAGCATTTTTTTTACCTTTTAAAAGCAAACTGAAGCAACTTTTATTCTCGGGAGTGACCGCCCAAGAAACCCAAGACGTCTTGGCTGGACTTCCCAAACACAATACTTACACAGCTCGAGTGAGTAACGTTAATCTAATAACAACTTATTTCTATACAGGGACCACAAACATTTAACAGCCTTGTTTTCATTTAAACATGACCACAAATCTTAAATGTTTAGTCTTTGAGGGAGTATCAAAAGAAGTTATTTTGAAAACAAACTCGAGTATTGACTTGTTTCATTGTTTTTGTGTGTCCGGTTTTGCTCGAGCCGACGGTCGGGTGCACTTGACAGCGCGAGTTCTCTGTCAAGTGCACCCGCCCCTCCATTGAGTTGAACTGGACAGGACAAACAGAAACAATGAAACGAGCCCACTATCCTTGATGCGAGGAAGGGGTCTGCTTTATTTCAGCAGTGTTGACGCGGAGCTTGACACTGACATCACTGGGTGGGTTCGCCCTGAGCAACAGGGTAGACTCAGCTCTCATCGTGAGTGCTCAGCTGCTAGGGTTGGCCCGACATGCTCTAATAAATAATAATAAAGTGAGCGTGTTTCAGATAGTTTTTTTTAATTTCCCCTAGTGTTGCTGCTTCTGATTTTACAACCTCCCATGTGCTGTTCTCGGCTATTTTTGCTGGAAATATAACGTTACTTGTTCTGCTAGAGCTATACTTTGCGGTGTTGTTGTTGCTGTTGTTGTGAGACATTTAAGATCGAGATCAATTAGTACTGGTAGCACTTTACAATAAGGTTTCATTTGTAAACATGAGTTATTAGGTGAGGTAACGTAACATGAACGCATTAATTTGTTTATTACACATTTATTAACGTAAAAACCAAAATAAAAGTTCCATATTTATCATCAAGTTAATATTAATGTTATATTGGCACACAATTATTATTACTGTATGTTTCTGCCTTATACAAATACACTTTATACTCAAATAGAAGCAAATCAAATGGCATAGTCTAGTTTGTAGGTTTTTGCAATTCCCGATCATCATGTGGATCATATCTTTCTTGACCCTAGCTGATAAGGCCACTTGGACAAAACTGAGAAGAAATTCATAACAGAATAAACTGTGCATTTCTTTGATAGGTTCAGCCCTCTGGGATCTTCCTTAGCAACAGACCATTGAATTTAAAAAGCAGTGTGATAGTTTATTCTGTGACCATTAGCAATTGTGGTCTAGTGAAAATGGTTAAGTATTCTAGTAAGGAAATCACTGAATGCACTCTAACCTTTGTTCAAATAGGTACTCAGAGGTTTCGTAGTCCTATACTGCCCTTTGGGAAACGCTGGAGACAGTGGTTTGTTTGAGACTTGCTATCTGCTGTGTCAGATATCACTGCTCAGAAGTGCCCTGTATGCACTCCCTCTGATTCCCCTCTTCTTGACCTCTTTACACACACTCTCACTCGTCTCGTAGTGTCAGTTGACAGGCTGACGTCACAGTCCATGTCCTGATCGCTCCATCTTTTGACGGTTGTAACCTTTTAGAATGCAAGTAATTAAACACAAGAGAGGGAATTCAATGCCTTATGTGTGTTTAATTTTTTTTTTTATATATATTTTGCACCTTTAAAAATGACAAAAAATTACAATAAACTAAACATAAAATATATAAACAGAATAAAACATTTAACGCCTCCACATATAGACATAATTACAATAACATCAAAACAAAGAACATAAAAAACCCAAAAATATTTTACTACATAAAAGTAATAACAAACTATACATATATCCATAACACACACATTCACATACATGTATACACACAACATCAACAAGTTTTAATGACAGTAATAGAAACATACAAACAAAAAATATGATCATAACATAAAGGTAAGATCATTTCTATATTCAAATTTTAAAACAAGTTAAATGGGCTTTTAAATATATTTTGTAACATTTTAATGAGGAGGAGTTTGTTGCTAGGTGGGAAAAGCTGTTGCATATTTTGGTACCCCTAAATCTGATAATAAATTGACCTCTGCGTGTAAGAAACTTTAGAAGATGAAGATTTAAGGACTGACGAGTTGACTAAGAGTGAACCTGTGAGTTAAACTTAAATTAAATCTTGAAATGCTCTGGAATATTTTCATAATTTAAATATACCTTAAATAAACAAAGATTCTGAAATGGAGGCACAGATGAAGAATATGACTCAAATCAGGGTTACAATCCTGACAAAACATTTCTGAACCAAAATTCTATAAAGTGCCTACCCAAATTATCTTACAATATGAAAGATATGGATAAATTAAACTGTAATAGTGTAAGAAGACAATTTGTGGTAATACAATTGCTAATCCTATTAATTATACCAATAGATTTATTTATTGTTGCTAACCCAGTCAATTTGTGTTTTCCAATTAAAGTTCTCATCAACAAAAATTTCAAGGAATCTTGTTAAAAACTTGGGATTTCTCAACAGTCTCTATTTTGACTTTTGATTTTTTTTTCCCACTAAAAATGATATAATTTGATTTTTTTTGTATTCAGCGATTTTTAATCAAAAAATTAAAGTTTGAATGAGAATAAACTAAAGTTGTGTCATCTGCAAACATTATTGGAAAAGAATATTTGACACATTTGACAAATAATGAATATAAATAAGAAATAATAATGGTCCAAAAATGGACCCCTGTGGGACCCCACAAGGTAGTCTGTATTAATGGATGCTATTCCAACAAAGCCAGACAAACTGTTGTCTGTTTGAAACAATCTTTTCCTAAACCTACTGATGTTTGTAAAGAATTATATTAGAATCAAGATGGAAAAAGATCCTTTTGTATATAACTTTTTTAACTTTCAACTTTTTAACTTTTAACTTTCTAATATTTTTGAAAAACAAGGCAATATGGATATGGGTCTATAATTATTGAAACAACAAGGGTCATCTGTTAAACAGATGAATAACTTTGGCAACTTTTAAATCATCTGGTACAACTCCTGTTTTCAGAGAGAGAGAGAGAGTAAAAAAAAAACAGTGGCTGCAAAATAAACTGCTTGATCTTTTTGACAAGGAATGAAGAAATGTTATCTTGGCCTTCTGGAGATGTGTTCAGTTCATAAATAATATCACTTATTTCTTGAACATCAGGTGGCTGAAAAAAACAAATAGGAGGATAATTTAATCTATTGGATTACCATTACAATCAGGAAATTTTTAGCTATATCAAATGCTATTATTAAAAGCTATATCAAATAGCTATATCAAATGCTATTATTTTTAGCTATTATTAAAAGAGTTGTCACCTTCATAAAAAACTTAAGGTAATTTTGAATGAGTCTTATCTGCAGCATCTGATTTATAACTTTGCATGCGGTTTTAATTTGAACACCTCAGATTTTTCATAGAAATATTTATTTTTTGACAATCTATGTGTATTAAGTCAATTTATTACTACAAGATGTATAAGCACCATGGGTAAGGTAAGGGGTGTAGGATTTGAAATGTATTTTTTGTACAATTTATTATTTTTCCTCAGCAGCTTCAAAAGTCAACTGTTAACCAAGGCTTACTAAAGGCCTGACTATATATCCTAGTAGAACTAATAATTGGAAAACATTCATTGACACTACCTCTAATCATTTTCATAAAATTTTGATATGCAAAATGAGCATTTTTTTTCTTTGTAAAGATCATTCCATGAAGTACTGGCAAGTATATCTATAAATTTATAAACATTTAGCTTTCTCATAATTCTTTTAAGCATCTTTTTCTCTTTTTATTTGTTTAGTTGTATTAAACTTGATTAACGAGTATTGGAATATAGGGAAATGATCAGACAGATCTAAATACAAAACTCCAGATTTCATTCCTTCACTCAAATTATTTAAGAATAAGATGTTATCAAAGTTGCTGAATTCTCCATAGGTTTATGAATAAGAGGGAAAAATAATAACTAGAATAAAGTATATTGAGAATTATTTTTTAAAAGGTTTATATTAAAATCACATAAAATGTAACATCCTCCATGTTAATCAGATCAAGAGAACTGGATAGACATTCATTCAAATCTTTGACAACAGAATCTGGCAACTTTTTATATGTTTTTGTTTTGACAACAAAAACTATACAAATATTTTCACCAAAAAAACACCAGAGAGCTCCACAAAAACAGATTCTACCTCCTCACTAGGAGGTAGGTGTGTGAGTGACTTTAACTGAAGTCATTAGAGATCAGTTAGCATAACTTTTTTTTTCTGAGACTAGTATGCAGAGAAGCCCCTACATCCCTTTGAATTCCATGTGTGTTTTGTACCGAAAGGAGGGAATGTGTTCTTTGGCGGTCCTGCAGGATTAGTGAAATATGAAGGACTGAAAATACACTCTTGAAGTGGAGAAGAAATCACTGTTGAGTTTTAGTTGAGGTGATCTAGATCATTTCAGGTCATCACCTTTTTTTTTTTTAGCCTGAAACGAAGCTAATGTGTCATGTAAACCTATGTACTGGAGTCTAACTGATCATCAAACTGTGATTTCAAATTAGGACATGCCATTTAAAACGAATGGGGAGTATTTACAGTTGGTCATTTAATGCACTTTTACATATTGGACGGCTACCATGACCATGCTAATGCTATCCAAGATGCAATCATCCGTTGATGGCTGTTCAGGCTACATAAACCACTTTTAGACAGTCGGTCTGAACGGTTCTAAGAACCTTAAGGTACGGTTCCAGTTATGTTTCCACTTGAGGCTGGTACGGTACAGCACAGCATGATTAAAAATCGTTCTCGATCCGTAATTTTCAGCACTGTGCTGAACCATGCAAAATGTGTGTAGTGATGCTGCCACTCATGATTGGTCACTTGTCTGTTGCTTGGCTACCAGTTTCTCTGTAGCTGACTAATTGTGGTATTTGAGTGGCATAAACACCAATGCATAATACAATTAAAAGAAATCATCTCATGTCATCAGTAAATCGTTATAATACCAAGGCAATGACAGATAGTATTACTTTCCAAATTGGTCCAAAATCAGCCCCACAAGTGGAAAATGAAACCGTACCAGCTGGCCTGGATAGCTACGGAATGGAACGGACGCAATGAGAACCGTTCGGCCTGACTGTGGATAAGCGGCTAATGCATTGACTTCACTTCTCCCAAACAGAATTATGTCAGCATATGGAAGTTTAGGAACCCCACAATCCACACGTGAGCAAGCAGAAGTTTCAATACTGCGTTTCAATAGCATCATGACATACATTTACATTTATTCATTTAGCTAATGCTTTTATTCAAAACGACTTACAATTGCTATGTTAGAGCTTGCACGCCTCTGGAGCAACTAGGAGTTAAGTGTCTTGCTCAGGGACACATTGGTGTCTCACAGTGGATTCGAACCCGGGTCTCTCACACCAAAGGCATGTGTCTTATCCACTGTGCCATCACCACCCCAATGACTTTCCAAATAGGTTTCCAGTATGATACAAGCATAGAAATAGTGGATTTGATTCATATTCTTTTTTGCAGAGTTGTATTTTACTGACAATAAATCCAAATGCATTATACAGAGATTGCAGGCCGACTGTTCAAGACGCAGGAAGAGACCTCCTTACTGTTTTGGACTTTGTATGCACAAAAGAGCTGTTCTGATGTTTACATGAAGAAAGAAACACAGAGGGAATAAGGAGAACATTTTCTATGAGAAAAAGACTTCAACATGGTACCCTTAAGCACAGATTGATGTAACCATGTGACTCTTCAGAGAGGCAGAATATGAACTAGAGCGCTATCTAATTTGTTGTCAGCCCACCTAGTCTGTGCAGTGGCACTGTGGCAGAACAGGTGTCTAATGGCTTTGTGTTAGCTGGCCCAGTGTGTGGCCTAGCATTACTGGGATTCCTGTGCTGTTGTTTCTGTAGTGGTAAGGTCGAAGCTGAGGGAGAACGAGAAGTCTTGTCTAAATAAGCAAGCTTATTTTATTCAGTGCACTGACCTGCATCTTGCATTTTTTTTAATAGCAAAAACGCATTATGTGTGAAGTTGAACCGGCCTTAACACGCGTTTTATTTTTAACTGTTTACGTTCATTTTGAGCAAATATGAGCATTTTTTGGCGTCATTTTGTGTGAAAATGCCCGTTTAAACACAAGAATAAGGGAAAGAGGATTCAATACAGTATTTGCACACGTTCTGCGGATTTCTGGGTGCACTCTTCGAATGTGCGTCACAATTTCTCAAGCAGTGAGTAGCCTACCAAATTGAGTTATCTTTTCTTCTTGTACTTGAATATTTAAATTAGCAAAGCTTAAAAAATATGTGAAAATGATTAACTTCATTGACAATGCACTGCAGCAAGTGACCCTTCCATCTACTTTCCTGAGCGTTGTTCATGCTGGACCCAGACCTTTTGAACAGGCCCTATTGTCATATAACCTGGGTCTCATTCTCTGGATTTGGGTGTTTTATTAAGGGAAGTTTTAAATATGAGCTGAGCTGTGCTGTGGCCTTGGTTCCCCATCATTAACCGAGGCGGAAGTAAGTGAGCAGTTCAGTCGTTGAAAAGAATGTGGTGGAAAGGTCATTCCCAGCAGAGTTAGCAGTAATACATTTGTCATCACTATATCTTGCAGTGTGTCGGAGCTCAGGTGTTCTTTTCAAAGAGCTCTGCTGCTTTTAGGCTACACAGCAGCATCTGAATCAGTGGTTCAGTTTTGCTGACATGCACATTATTCCACAGATCAGCTGCGTATATCCCATCTGGCCAGCCTGTGTCTGTTATTCCTTGTACACTAATACAGATCAGAAAATGCTGCATTGCCATTGCTATTTAATAGCCATTTCAGATCGATCACTGTCAGCTCAAACTCACTTTGAGATTAAGAAAATTGTGGCAGCATACATACAAAATTCACCTCTTATAAGGTCAATTTCAATTGAACTTGACTTGATATATGTGCTCCTGTTCTGCAGACCAGTCGTGTCTCTGCCTCTTCAGCACTTCCTGTGAAAACTGAGCCCAAGCAGGCTGTAAAGAAGGTGCTTCTTCAGACATGCAGGAGGCTCATACTCAAAGCCCATAAACTCTTGAAAAGGAAAGCAGGATGATGTGAAGTCTCCTGTAATGCATCATTCTACTTGTCAAGTTCAAGACTTGTGGAGAGTCAAGCGTGTTAGGATGAGCTTGTAACATTAGTGGAGATGCTGCACGTGGTTGTATCCCAATGTGTTTTATTTATGAGAGTTTTCCCATGGACTACTTCATGCATCATAACTTCACTCTTCTAGCACTGCTTTTAATAATTTAGTGATACCATAGTGAAGAATGGAGGAACAAGAAGGCTAAAATAACCCACTGTGCACTTTGTAAACCTGCATTTGTTTTTTTGAGAGGACCCAAAGGAATCATTTACTCGCCTTCATGTCATTCCAAAACGTTCTTGTGTAGAACATAAATGACGATGTTTTGAGATTGCCTAACTGTTTTTGTGCACACATTAGGAGACAATAGGCTCCAATGCTGTTGTTTTTTTTCCAACATTGTTTAAAATATATTTTGTGTTCTGCAGAAGTCATACAGTTTGGGATTGACATGAGGGTGAGTAGATGATAATATTAGTTATATTAGTAATATAACCAGATTGTTTCAGCCGATAAAGACAATTTCACAAATGCCTGAAGATTCTATTAGAAAATGAAGTGTTTAATTGCCTGTAACTTCTATAGTCATGTCTGTACTCTGTTCTTTTACCATATTCTGTCTTCTCTGCAACATTTAGCCCTGCTTCGAAGAAAGTTTTGTTGGCTTGGCTTTAACTTGGTTTCTGAATGCTGTTGATAATACTGATATTTCACGCGGCGTCTTATTCTTCTCATCCATGTCCGTGGTCTGCTGGTTCTTTTCGTGTTCTGAGTCTTTAGACATAGTGTCTGTGTGTGTGTCTTGGGTCTTTTGTATATGTTCCTGTATGGAAGTTTGTGCCATTAGTTAGTTTGTGGCTTTCTGTCTACCAGTCAGTAATCCTCTCATTATAAGCAGCTGTCTGCAGTGGTTTTTGGCTGTGGCCTCAGCTCTTTGAGATCTCAATCAAAACACTGGGCCTCTCTCCAGACCCCACACACTAGACCCCAGGTTTGAGTTCAACAGTAGCCAGCCCCCCACTGTGAGATTTTGCAGTATTAAGATGCAGTTAAGTTCAGTTTAATTTCAACATGACATCATGATTTTTGCGTAAACATACATGCCACTTTCAAGTCAAGTGGCGTTAAATATACACATTGTGAGCTATCCGCGTGTATGCGTGTTTGTCTTGATCTACATCTGGGGAGCGATATTTTATTTCCTTGGATGGTAGGGGAAGACTCATAAATGCTATTAACCCCAGTGACGGGCAGGTTTAGGGATGGGGTTGGGGTAGGTCAAATATTTATATACAGTAATGTAACGTTAAGTCAACGGCATTCATAAACATGCTGAAAAGCGATTATGCGTGTTGATATCACGGCAAAAATGGAAATACGAATTGGCGTTTCATACATACGCCATTTCAAGAGATCAGTCTGTTATTTTAAGGGTAACTGCTATTAGCAAAGGTTCAAGTTTGTCACATGAATTTGCAGAATTGACCAACGGAAAGCTGCTTGGTTTGAAAGTGACTTCTGTGTAAGCTGTGCTTCACGCATTGATACATTTGACAACGAACCTTTTTGGTTAATAAAAATTTGCCAACATTTCCCTAATCTGACTGCACCTTTATTCTGAAAAAAAAAAAAACATTGACTGTGGAGCATTAGCTTGTTGTCAGTGGCTCTTAAGCAGATTTATTTGCTTAATAAGTTAACAAATCTAAGTTAGTTTATCTGATTTGGTGAGCTTTTTTTTGCATTCCAATCTTCTAATAATAACAGTTGACCAGCAACACAAATGTTTCAAACGAGCTTGGAGTCAAAATGTTCGTCAAGACCACAACTACACCATAGTTTATATTTTCCAGATTCTTTGAGTAAGTTATAATCTGGTCTGAACTCTGAACCATTTTCCACCTTCCCTTCCAAATATAAAAAGAAGACTAATGCTTTATTTATGTGATATTTGAGCTTCCTTCAGAACTGGGATCACAAATGGCTCCTTTCTGCTCTGAGAGGAAGCTGCAAATATTGAGCTATACAGCGTAATCTGAAACTAGCTTTATCCCACCACCGCCCTGTTTTTAGATGCCGTTTATGGCTTGTTGGCTGAAAATATCCACAAATCCATAACGTCTCCAGAGCCTCTGGTTAAACAGGTGTACCATATTAATTACAGAGACGTGTGCGAACCATAGAATTGCATATTTCTAGGGCCTATAGATTTAGATATTCTTATAATAATTACTGGAGTACTTGCAGAGCTTGAGCTTGAGCAAATTTGGTACCATGAAACGGAAATTACGGAGGTCTCTCCATAATTCAAACGCTCTGCCGATGTTGATTCGTGTTTTCGTCCGAAGTTGATCCGATTCACGTTTGGCCTGACAAGCTTCAGCAAATACATTTTTGTTTTGTTTCATTTTTTATATTTATGTGGAGTTTGTGTTGGAGTCTGTGTTGTGCTGGAGGCAGGTTGTTTTTGGTGTTATAAGACTGCTAAGTGCCGTCGCATTAGGGAGCGCGCATGCGATGGATTTCGCCGAAAATCCGACCCGGAGACTTCACATAGAAATGGGAATAGTGGCCTTCAGAGGTAATAGCAAAACCAGACAAGTGCATCATTGTAATGTGTGATTACAACCCTTTCACACATAGGCAATAAAAAGGATTCATTTTAGAAGAAAAGTTACATTTAACCCCTTTAAACTAATTCTTACATTTGTAACCCCATACCTGGCATGTTTTGGATTTTGCTGATGTAAGCATGGGATGAGCATTCAGCTGCTTATCACTTCCTGGTAAGCACCTTACTAACTGATCCCACTAATTCTACTCCTGCTCTTAGAGATCACAGGGCTGATTGGATCAGTCTGTACAGACTTGGAATAGTCTTTGGCTGGTATTTAAGTTTCTTTTTGTGACTCTTCCAGGATTTTTCCAGATCATAATTGATCCATGGATTTGAGTGACTCAGTGTGTTTTAAGGTCTTCCAAACTGTCTAGACATGATATTTTATTTTGTAAATTGTTCTTGATTTTCTTGTCACGGTAAACTTTACACTTCATGTCATGAGTTGAGGGTTGTAATTCTTTGGTTTATGACATTGTAAATACCTCCAAAATCGATCCAATGGGGGAATTCGATTTGAGGTGAAGGTTTCATGCGTGTTCCGTCTTTCCCATGGCAAAGGGATTTTTAATTAAATGCAACACATTTAATCTTATGTATTAACTCGTTTCATCTGACTTCATAAAATGAAAACGGTTTATCAATGATATTTGTGCATCATTTAATATGTTAATGTTCGACTACTCATTTTAACTCTAATAAAAATAATAGTCAAAGTCTGTTAGAATAATCAAATATAACAATTTATTATGTCAGGTAAATGTATTATTACAATTCCATAAGATAATCAATGCAAACCATCAAATGTTTCTAGAACAAAGAAGAATCCTTTTACCCGACGTGGCGAAGAATCCTATTCCCCCACTATACTTACTGGGGGAAGGAGATGACCATCGGCTTAGAACAGTGGAAATTAGCATTTACACCTTTGGAGTCCCTAGGGACCACATTCCTTTGTCTGCCAGTTATTCCTAAACTTCTTAAAACCTTATTATCTTTTCTTTTACTTCTTTGGAAATGAGACATCTACACCTGTCACCCTGAGACCTCTAAAATGATATTAAACAATCCTTAAAGATTATCACATTCACATTAAAACAATATATATTCTTGTGTGACTTTTCAGTGTTACTGACTGAGAGAGAGCGAGAGAAAATGTAGATAAGATGCTCAGAGGAAGGGGGTAGGGGGTCAAATGTTAATCTGCAAGCAATGCCATTTGCCTTCCAGTTTTCCAGTCTTACAACCTAATGAGATAATAAGCTAAACCTTGATTTACATTTTCATTTCGGATGGAATGTTCGCAATCTTAAAGAGTCTAAGTTTACCTATTTTAGCTAAACGAATCTTTCAGTTGATTGTGAAACCAGGTAACCTTGGTTTGTGGAGGTCAAGGGAACGACCTGAGAGGGTTTCCCCAGTTGAATATCCGTTCACATGGGTTAATCTCATCAGGCCTTTCATGCAGCATGAAAGTCATTTAGGCCTTGTTTACACTGCATGGTTCAAGTGACCCAAATCCGATTTTTTTTTCCCTCTCATGTGGCACAGATCGGATTTGACCAGTGAACGTGTAAGCAGGAAAAAAACGCATGGATTCCGATTTTCTCAGATCTGATTCAGGCCTCATTCGTAGTAATAAATCGGATCTGAATCGGATACGTGCATTTGCATGTGCAATGTAAGCAGACAAGACGGATATTCCCCGGTAATGCGAGTCTTACGTCATTAAAAAGTGCGTGATTATAGGCGCGATGGAAGAAAGGATACACACACAGTGGAGCAATGCGGAGGTTTCATGTCTTGAGTGTTTGGGGTGAAGAGTGCTGGCAAAAATGCAAAGTTGTTACAGAAATAAATCCGTTTTTGAAGACATTTCACGAGATATGAGGCATCGTTTTAAGTGCTCGTGGCTAGAGCCTCTCCTCTTTTTTTCTCTGCCGCACTAGACCAATGTTTTGATGACTTATTGAAATATTGTGTAAAGAAAACACTGGATAATTTTATTCTCATCTGCATCCATTGAAGTTTGTGCTGTTTTGCTTAATTTCCCGGGATATGGGTCACTTTTAAAAGATGATGTAAGCAGGTCGTCAAAAAAGTCGGATATAGTCAGAAAATCGGATTTGGCATCAAGACCTGCAGTGTAAATGCAGCCTAATACATGCAGGCACACAAACACAGGAAATCTATCTCTGTTAGTACCTCATGGATACTGGGGTGATTTCAGGACACTCTAGCACTCAAGTCTCAGGTAACAACAGCACAGGCAACAACAGGCATGATTTGTGAGCATTAAAGGAAAATTGCACTTTTGCATATCTGCTTACACTGTGACTTTACAAAATTCCAGCAACAAAATATGCTGCAGTGAGATGTCCTGGCCTAGGTTGTGTGTGTGAGTGTGTGTTTTTCTGTGTGTTTTTAGATGCTTTTTGGAGGAGGGGGTGTAGCCGACACACCGAACACTTGTTGGACGCATAGCATAACATGTCACTGAGACTGTTCGTGTGAGAATGTGGAGTTTGGTGGTCTGTGCAAGGCTGAGTGTCCTGCATGGCCCTGACATGTTTCTTTGTTTGTTACATTTATGTTTGTTTTCCTTGAGTTAAAATAAATGTTGTTTTTTTTAAAGAATGAATGCGTCTGGTCTCCATTTCGTTGCAGCCTAAGAGCCAGCTGTGACTAATGGGGGCTTGTCTGGGCTCTAAACCTAGGACTTCACTCACAGCCTAGACTGGGACATCACAGTAAAAATAAAAAACCAACAATCTACAATCTTCAGGTTCTTGCTGTGGTCAATGCTGGTTAGGACAAAAAATATAGATCTACATTGAATAGTTTTTATCGCTTGTCTTTTTATGGCGTTGATTGGTGTTAGTTGTACTGTGGTGTAGTTGGCCCATTAAATCTTCTTGCTTAACATTGAATATTGAAAAAAAAAAACTGCTGGAATGTATTTTGCTAAGTCCAATGCTTAACATCTATTTTAGTGGACAAAAAATTAACACTGTGACAGATAAAATATCTAGGTGTCCATTTGAACCAAACTTTAAGTTTTAAAAAACATATTAAAAGAATGCCCAAATCTATTAAATATAATATCTCCTTCTTTGGACACAGTAGGTATAGTTTGACAATTGAATTGCATCTTTCATGTATTTTAATGCCATGATCTCTTCACACATCACCTACTGTACTGTTTGTCCTGTTGGTCTCAGGCCAACGAGACCACACTTAAACCGCTCGGATCGATCTATAATCAGGCGTTAAAGGTCCTTGACAGAAAAGCCCCTTTCTATCATCACTGCAATATTCTCAGTATAATATTAAGTTTTGACTCCCTAATTCGATTTACAAATTTTAGATCAGTTTTCAAAATTGTTAATAATATTGCTCTACCCTCAATGAAAAAAATTCATAAAACTTTATTCTGAAACAAATGAACCTTTCCACTGCTCACAGAAATTGTGCTATCCCAAAAAGATCCTCTGCTTTTTCACAGGCAGCTTTTTCATTTAAAATCATTAAACAATGGAATCAACTCCCAGACAGTCTAAAGTTGTTTATAGATCTGAATAATTTCTATCGAAACTTAAAAAAATACATCCTCGATAACAAAATTTGTCAGCATCAGCACACTTAAAGGGATAGTTCACTTTGAAATTAATTTTTGATATGTTTTAGCTTACCTCAAGGGCATCCAAGATGTAGGTGTCTTTGTTTCCACAGCATTTTCAATTTTGACATTTTTTGGTCAAAACGTTGTTGTCTGTCAGTCATATAATGCAGGTCAATGGAGCCCACCTCAAAGAGCATGCACAGAGAAGTCAAAATGAAACATGATTTAATGACTTGTAAATGTAAGAACACATTGATGGCCTAAGACATGAAACGAGCGGTTTGTGTGAGAAAACAAACTGTATTTATATCGTTTTTACCTCTTATTAACAGCCGTCGAACTGCTCTGAATCAGATGTCCAACTGAACTGAACTGAACCGTCTCCAATGTGATGCCGGAAGTGATCGTGTGCGTATGTACGTCACGCATTGTTTACACGGAGATTTCCGAAGTTTTACCTTTCACTATATTTAGATGTATCGAAATCGTCTTCCATTGCGATTTCCCTTATATCTAAATATAGTGAAAGGTAAAACTTCCGAAATCTCAGTGTAAACAATGCGTGACGTACTAATACATTTGACTGGCAACTAATACATTTGAATAGTATATTTCTGAAAAAAAGAAATCTGTGACTTTCGAAATTTCCTTTGCTTGTTCTTTGCAGGCCAGATTCCTTTTATTGAAATCATCTAATTTGTGCCACACATTTTGTATTTTAGAACAGTAGCCTATAATAGACCTTAAATGGCTGCAAGCTTCTGCTGTTACAACAGTGACGCCCTCTGAATTTGTGTTATAGAGGTTTGTCTGTCAGGACAGTTACTTCATAGGCTTCCTGCGAGTTGATTTTGATCAGATTTCTTTATTCCAAGCATAATGAGTTGTTTAAGATGAGAACCAAGATGAGAGTTTCAAAGCATCAACCGTTGATGTCAATTGAGCTGTAAACTGATTCTAATTTCACAGAGTGATCTCTTAGCTTTGCTTTCCATTGAGGTGTGAAGCCTGGACTCCATGGGGCACGTTAAGCTTTGAATATCTCTTTACACTACAACAGGATTAATGTTCCCCGACTCCCCCCTCACTCTCTTTGCTTGATTTGACCATGTAAAGGCACTGAAATTTTCACAACTTACAGTATATATACTATACTATATACTAAATGATGACTCATATACTATATGATGAACAGATTGAATTTAACATTCAATTGAATTTAACATTCAGACTGAATTTAACATTCAATCTGATACATTTTGCAACCGCACATTGCCGAATGCCGATACGTTTTGCAGCCTGACTGCTTGTTTGTGAGGGGGATTCCAAAATGCCGTGATCACAGTTCACTGTATTTGATGCGGAAGTGTCTGTTGCTAATTTGCTTTTTTCTGAGTTCTGTCATGTGGCTTAGGTAAGATTTTCTTAAGATTTTTGCTGGTTGTTTGTTGCATTTCTTGTCAAAGGTAACTTATACAGTACTGTAGCAGGGCTCCAGGCTAACATTTGAGAGCAATAGCACCGATACCACAAAGTTCTACAGATGGTGGATGCAGCACCTGATTTGGTTGCGCTGAGGGGATTTTTAATCAAGTGAATCTAATCTTAAAATTTCTAGGCTATTGTTTTGCATTAATGCAGTTACTAATAATACCTGTTTGAACTAGAAAAGCTAAAAGTGAAGCACTGGTACTGGTTATAGTCTAAATTTTATGTCTTAGCATCGACATGAGCCCGACCAGAGTTGATGTGTAATACACACTGCAAACATTTGTCCAACATACACTCACTGGTGGCCTAACTTTGGCCACAGTCGGCTTGGTGTGTCACAGACAGTCCCCATGAACCGGAAGTTTACCGACTTTACTTGCTTATTTCCTAGTGAAACGAATATTGAATATACAGGGCAGGGATTTGCTTTGGCGCACCCCTGCTCCATCCCTCGCTCATGGCTAACTGACGGCACCCATTCCATAAAGCGGAAGCACATTTACAGATTTTGATTAAAGATTACCAAGCTTAATTTAATTGTTTAACACAGATTAATTGTTAGCGCACATTAGTAGGCTTGTGAACAAAGTAAATGAGGTCAGTTTTGATTTCATGGCGAAGAAGATACCATTTAAAAAAATATATGTTTTATAAAAGTTTGGTCGAGTGGGAACATGGAGTTTGTTAAAATGGTCTAGAGGTGTATTGGCACTAAACCCCAGAGAAGAAAGGCATGAGTGTGATGGTGGTTTAATGATAGCATGGGTGTAAGGAAGGCCAGGCCCTCTGATCAGGAGACAAGGACAAATTGCTAGAAGACAATGCTATCCTTGTAAGAGCCTAAAAAAGATCAAAATTAATAGAGGAGAGAATGTGGAAGTGATGATTGGAGGATGGTGAGGGAGGCAAATAAGTAAAGCTGAAGAGCTCTGATTGTGTTACACTTCCTCTCAGATTTGGGTGAGTAGTTCTCATTCAGAAAAAGACACAGCGGCCCTAACTCCCTGCAGCCAGTGCTTGCTTTGTTTAAACCTCTCTGAAACAAAGGAGTCCATTATAGAGAAGAGGGGCACGCATGCACACATCTATCGCTCCCTTTCTGTCTTTCTCATAGTTTTCTCATAGACAATGAGGCTCTCAAACGATCACCTCATAAGTGGACATCACTGTAGGCCGCTGTCCTGGTTTATGTTGTCAGTGAGGTTGGGTAGTGAATCTAGCGATTCATGACCTCATTTACACTATGCGTTCTGATCTGAGCTATTGTGGGCTTTTCCCATGGCACGAGTGAGTTCCAGTTTAAGCTCTCAGAGTGTCTGAAACTAAATTGAATCCTCTCTTTCTCTGTAAACCAGTGTTCTGTTGAGAATGAGATCAACTACGCTGTTAGACATTCCTATAATTTGTACAGTTATTTACTGTAAAGAGAATTTGCAATATTGTACCTGTGATTCAATCTACATCATGGGAATTTTTTGTGACGTCAAACAGGGATTTACTGTACGGCCTTTTTGGTGACATTCCATCATGGGTTTTTTTTTTTTTTTCCAAATTTTTAACATTTAGATTGACAGGATTTGCCTTACATCGTGTCTACAACGGTGCAGCAGCTTTAGGTGGTCAACACTGGACACATTAAAGCGTTCGTTTGAACTTTAACCCGTACGGGTTTGGGTCTATATTTTAAATGGTCAGCCGGGTCCAGGTAAGGCCCCAATCTATAACTTCAGAGAAATAAGGTTAAAAAAAAACATAGTGCAACTTAAAGGAGCATTTCACCCATTTCAACATTAATCTTTATTGAAAGTGGATCATATATGTTGTCGAAATGTAAAATAATTTTTGAATTTGGTGCCCTATTGTAAAAGAATTCTTGAATTTAATGTTGGTTTGTTAAAACTTTTGTTTAAGCTAGCTAAATAAATTTTTTCATCTTTTTAGTGACATGCCATTTAGTTTGTTTGTTTTTTGTTTTTTTAAAACCCACAAAAAATGCAGTAAGTCTTAAATTTCAGCTTCTAGGCAACTGCAACAAAGCATCAAGAAAGAACACATTCTGTATAAATCAGGGTGAACATGTGCATCTGAAGTGTCTCTGGTGAAGGAAAAATCCATTATTTATCGGCTTTAATATACTTGTCTTATCGGGCCGATAAGACAAAAAAAATACATATCGGCCTATACAGATATGTTGGCTGATATATTGTACATTCCTAATATAGGTATCTAGTCATCAGACGTCTTGTCTGATCTTGCCCAATTATTTGGATGCTGCTGTTGTTTCTGTATTGGACGCTGAGTGGTATCAAATCTCACGCACACACACACACACACACACACACACACACACACACACACACACACACGCACACACACACACACACACACACACACACACACACACACACTTGCAACCAGACTCTAGTTTTGGTTTTATAAACAGCTATTGGCTTTAGTTCAGATGTGCTAAATGCTTGTTCCATATGAAGTGCTGCTGAAAAGGCCAATTCAAGAGATCATTAAACTGCTGTTCCCTTAAAGGTGCCCTTGAATGTTTTGAAATAATATTTTAATTTTGTTTTTATCTACATAGAGGGTATGTGGCTTATTTAACGGCATTTAACATGTTAAAATGGTTTTACAGGTCTATTTTCATCTCTAGAAATGGCCCTAGAGTGAAATGGTTTGACATTTTATTAGATTTTTTATTTATTTATATAATTAAAAAAAAAAACCCTATTTGAATATATAATGTGCTTAACCCCTTACTAGTCGGACATATATAAATATAGATGTATATTATCAGTAATATTCCTTCGGTCGACCACTGGTGAGGTGGTAATATTTTTGCAGCAAGTGAGTGTACCTAAACACTTTCTGCTTTTGTTTTTCTTTATCATGGCAAATGATACATTGCAATGAATAAACCCATCTATGCAGTTCATATTACTGTTCATTGTCCTGAGAAAGTGTGATGGCCTGAAAAGTGAATGTTCTGTCATGTTGAGTAGTTGATTGTAAATAAATAATCAACATTCTCTCCTGCAATCTGCCTCTAACAATGTGCCTATTCATAGTTGTGAAAGTACTGTAACTTCTCTCACAAACATAAGCTTCAAATGTGTGCAATATTCAAATGGGTATGATTTGTGAAATATTAAATGTTGTCCTTTTCATCTCTTTTTAGGACAAGAAAAACCTATATAATTTGCAGAAGTGCAGTTTTTTTTAGATGGGTTGTGTTAAAGTCAGCTTTGACAGTGGCATTAAGAAGAGGCGGTGCTTGTTTTTTTTTTGTTGTTTTTTTAAGAGCCTACTCATGGCTAGATTTTTGTTTGTTGGCAGAGAGACACTATATGGTACTATGTGTTAAAAGAGGCCATTGCTGGTAGAGTTAAACAACCATTTGAATTTCTGTGTATAATGCAGTGTCTGGGTTTCTTTTTGTGTCTGTTTGCCATCTACAGTATTTTTTTGAAAGGGATGACATCAGGGGAAGCATTGCATGTTTTTGTTTTTTTTTTGATCGCAAATGATCCTTAGTTAACTTGTTTATTTATTCGTGTAAGGAAACTGTTGCACAACCCCCGTATGACTATGGAGCATACTGCTCAACACTATTAGAGAGCATCATAAAACAACCAATATTAATAAAAGGGTGCAAAGTTGTGTGGCAGGACTAGTTCACACAACAGCTGTAGAAATCCACTAATTCCATCCATCCGGCTACTCCCTTGTTTCATCCACACATCACATGTCACAGCCATCTGTAAGTCTGCCATCAAAATTATGTCCTGCCTTATGTCATTTATCTTATACAGGCTATGAAAATAGCCAAGGAAGCTGGCATGGGGTGTTAAAACACAAAACAAAACAAACACCAACCAACCCGTTTGACCGTTTGTGAATTTTGTGACTTGAAACCACCCCACCCCATCCCTGTTTTTTTCTTTTATTAAAGGAATTGATACTTGTATTCAGCACAGATGCAATAAATTAATCAGAATCAAAATTGACAAAGACTTGCTTTGTTACAAAAATCTATTTCAAATAAATGTTGTTCTTTATTATTCTCTTTTATTTTGAGGTGTCTTTGTCACAGTGTAATTGAAGGTTACGTAATATTAATTATCAACATGTACTTACTGTAGGGTCAGGGGTTGGTTTAGGGTTTGGTTTAGGGTTGGTTGCATGTCATCATTATGCATAATTCACTGTTATTTAGTGTGGCTTCTAAAAAAACCCTTTTGTAATCAGTAGTGTATTATGGTAACTTGACTTGAAAAGGCCGCATGTGTGTGGTGAGAATCAGAGAAGGCAGTGTGTGGAGTGTTTTAATACAGACAAAAATCAGCTGATTCCCTCAAGGGAATTATTCTAACTCTCTCCAACACTGGTGGATGCTTCATGTGGTGTATCTTCTTGTGCGATTGTGCCGATCCTCAGATGAATGAATAGAAAGCTCTGATGTGTGGTAGGGTGGCAGAGTGCCTGTGGACTCTGTCCTCCAAAAAGAGCCCTGAATAAATCATTCATCTCCTTATGACTCCAAACTCTAAGGGCCCATAGAGTTGGTCACACACAATACTCACCCAAAATCTCACTGAAGGAATGGGGTTTTGTTCTCACACAAACGCCCCCAATCATCACGTTAATGACTCTTACAATGCTCCAAATCTCAAATGCACCTTTGATGGCACACACACACACCCCTCTCATGTTCACAATAACGCTCAGTAGAAATGAACTTTGAGTCAGCTGAAACTATTGAACCGTTTCATCATGTAGACTTTGTATAACCTTCAATGTGTTTGTTTATAGAATAACTTGAAAGTGCTGTGGTTTGGATACAAGACATTCATTAATACATGCTCTCTAGAATGAGGTTATTACCTTTTGTATGACATTTAAAGGATTTAAAGGTAATAAAATAATGAACCCAGACTAAGTTCTCCAAGGATCCTCTTGTCTACACTTTTATGTTTGAGTGGATGATTAGTAAATGTTTTATGCTATACCTCCACCTGGTGGTTATAACATGCAAATGTATATCTTTCCACTGCTAGGCTCAAGCATTAAGTGTTATTTTACTGCTTTGGTTAAAATAATAATAATAAATAACTAATAGTAGTATAGTTTCGTAATTGCCTTACTAATGTTTTCACTGGCCCCACAACATTTGTATTTTTTTATGTCATACATACAAAAAACATTCTTAGAAATAGTTAAGTTTTCTTTGCATTAAAATGTTGCATTTTATTACAGCATTCTATGGTAAAATTATTCAAATTTTTAATTTCTCTTTGCCAGATCGTTTTTACAACTGAGAAAACCTCCTGAAGGAACTTACTCTTCTTGTCGATCAGGTATGTGGTTGTCTATGCGTGGGAATATGTGTGTTGTCAGTAGGCAGGTGTTTAGTTGTGAGCTGATAAGTGCAGCATGTGCAAGCTGCATTAATGTGTGAAAGTATATTTATTTACACATAACTGATCTTACAATTTTAATGTTAAAGCACTTTTTGCTAATCTACCTAGCCTATTAAAAAACAAAGTCATCTAGAAGAGTGTGCATGGTTTCTTCGCATTCTCAAAAAATGTACTCTATTGTAATGAAATATTGTAAAAGATATCAGAATAGATAACTACTTTTAAATATCCGTTAATGGAGAACAATGCTTTTCTTATGGAATGTTTAGTTCTAAAATCAACCAGCAGGGGCTAATGTGTAACACAGCTAATGTGCTGTGTTAGACAAATCTTTAATAAATGCTTGGGCTGCAACAATTTTTTTTATTAAACACACTTATTTACAAAATCAGTTTTTTGCCACCATGGACCAACTACTGGCCGTGTTTGGTTGTTTTGAAATAATGAAAAAATATATATATATACTGTATATAGTTTTTATTTGAGCAAAAAAGTGTTTATTTGAGCAATTACATCATAGCAGCAACACACTAAAGCCTGTAAAGCATTGAAATAAATATGAGTAAATAATGGTAGCTTAAATAATATAGTAAAGTTAAATCTTTTTTTTTTTTTTTTTTTTTTTTATATTTCCACACAAAGACACATTATAGAGCTTACAGCTCTGCGCTTTGAGAGGGATCAGGGATGTGGCATGTTGGACATGAGCAGGAAAGAGACCATCAATCTTTTTTCTGATATCTTCATGTTTTCCACTTGATGTAAATAGTATGAAGAGCAAATTTTATCTTCCACAAGTGCAAGGCATTTAAGCAATGTTTGATGTTGCGCTGCTTGAGAAATCGAAAATAAAATCACCCGCATGTGTGAAACGTGCTTTACAAATAAACTTGACGCGCCTTACAATGTCTAATAACAAGCACAAACAATTTGTGTTAAAAAGAATTTGATGGGCAAGTAAAAATGTAGGTTATCTGTCCTACAGCTTTTTTCTACTTTGCCACAGTAAAGAATGTGAATGTAATAGGCCTAAATTAAATCATTTATAATCCCCTTTGAAAATGGGTAAGACGTGAGTGAAGATTTGGGAAAAGAAACAAGATTCCATGCAGGTCACGATTTTTTAATATTCGATTAGTTGATTTAATTATAGAATATCGAATAGGTTGTGCGGTTATTCTGTAAAATAAAATCGTCATGTTTTCGGTGCTGATGGGGTGGTAACATGTTCATGTAACCATAGGGTGACTCTGCCAATAACGCACATAACAGCTGTCACAAAGAACCGGCAAAAGTAATGATTATGAATGTATAAAATATAGCAAGGAGACATTTTAATTGTTTATTAATAAACCACTGTTTTCTGTGTCAGTGTTGGCTGCAGTGATTAAGTTGACGATGCTGACTCGTCATCTTCACAGTTCACGCACCTCTAGAGAGAAATGCACAATTCATATCGATTAGCCTACATAAGCAAAGAGTAGGCTAGTTGGTTTCTTTTGGTTTTGAATTGTTTTGTTTTGAAGTAGACAATTCATGCTTTCTATGTGGAATTTTGTTAACTCTCTCATTCTTCATGAATCCAAATGTTTCCATGACTGCGATGTAACAGTTAATTGCTAACCTATTTCTTTTCTAAACAAAGCTTTGTGCTTCAGTCGTGTTATAATATTCATGTAAAACAGCATTCACATACAAAAAAAATGTGTTTTGGCTGACCACCGCGGTGGTCCGAATGTCACGTTTACATCCACGTTTTGATTTGTGTCAGTAGAGAAACATACTTTTTGCTCTCATAACAGTGTGAGATCTTCCAGCAGGGGATAACTGCCAAAGATAACCAGCCAATCTATGAGTCTTTGGGGCCGAAATGACAACAGATAAGCTTATAGCCAAGTGACTTCATTTTATTATAGCTTTAGCAGACACGCACTGATCGAGTCAGTCTGCCTTATGATTCGTTACTGGCTCGTGGCAATTTATTGTGTTCCAATGATTCATTGTATGAAGTCAGGGGAGCGTTTTGTAGTTTCCATAAAAGCAGGCATGTGTACTTTATGGATTAAGGCCTACCAGGCCCTGACCTTCATGGCAGCAGACTTGCTGTATGTGAGCATAGACGAACGGCGAGAAAGGTTGACTTAGAATGAAAACAAGCTAAACATTTAGGTGTGACAACTAGATAAGATTTAAGTTGCATCTTTTTATAGGTGGTGGTGGTACATATCAACGTTTTCTAAATATACATTACACAAAATCATATATATATAGTCTATTCAGGTGACAATTCAGCAGTTAAAAATGCAACCAACGAGTCAGCACAGCTGAATTTAGCTCCATACCTGCTTTTATTTCACTACAGATGGTGCACAACTTTCTGGTAGCCCTTTGTCATAATTCATTTTTCGAATACACCAGCTTTAGAGGCTCATTCAGTCCCGCGTACGTGCTGTAATGCGCATGATTTACTGGTCTATAAGACTCTTAATGCACCTCCAGATGATTCAGTGATCTCCTGGGGCCCTTGATTCACCGATTCACATATTCTCTATGAAGCAGAGATGCTAAAGTATATTACAGACTGGATCAATTACATCTAATAATCACTCCATATTTTTTTTTATCCAAAATGTCCTGATGTTTCTTTTGTTGTAGCAGAGAATGGCTCAACTTTACAGCTGCATGCCAGTACTATAAGTAGCTCAAGGGCAAAATGGCAATTTTTCTTTTGCCATATGTTGTATCCACTTCATCAGTTTGTTTTGTGTTTTTGAGTATCTTAATACTGTCTTGTTTTATTGACTAAGAAACGTTGAGAGTGGTCTGAGTGAAAAGTGGTCTGAATTGATTCAAAGGAATGATTATTTACGAATCAATGCAATTTCTGGTTCAGCCAACAGAAATGGCCCAGAATTCATGGTTACGCACAGATTGGGCCCCGATTCACTTCCGGATAAATGGAGTTTGCAGCTATACACCTTATTATAATATTCACTGTTTCAATTGACATACCTCAAGACATACAATATACATATTAACATGGTTTTAGTGTGGGGAAAAATGCTTACTAATCTTTTCTGTGTAAAGATTTAGGCAATTTTACAACTTTATTCAATTATACTGAAGTTTTAATGGAAGAATTAATATAAGTGCTTTTATGAAATGATTATCTTTAAGTTTATGCTTTAAAATATTCCAGAATGTGGTCCCATTTACTTCTTGAAGTAATCAACATTGTCACAAATGCTGTATACTATGTTAACTTGCATTGAACATAGAATATTCATACCAAGTTTGCTTGCTTAGTCTTATCACTGACAGACACAGGAGGTTTGCAGTCGCAATCGCATACTCTCGAGTAGGCGCATATTCAAAATAAGCATTTTATTCACTATTGCTAAAAAAATTGATTCTATGTAATGTAATCCATTCGTCATGTTGTCATTATCATGTGACCAACCAGTGTCAGTTGCATTACTTCACTGCCATTCACAAATTTTCTCCTGTGGCTTCATGTGCATCATATGCACACTTCAGAATTTCGCTGGAAGAATTAGGTCATCCGGGTAGTATTTGCAGACTCTTTTATCTTAATATGAGTAGTGTGAATTAAAACCGCATGTGGACACCAATGACACGCCATGCGTTTAATAACACGACTGCCACGAGTCAGTCACAGGCAGGAGTTACAGGACTAGAGGGAGAGATCGACAGAAGGGTCAGCAAAGTGGGGAAATAGGCAGAGGAGGATAATGTAACAAAGAAGTAGAGGGAGAAATGTGTTAAGCTGACCTCAAGCTTCATGTGTATTATCTCTTTGAGGTCTGTCTGATCTTGCGTGGCGCTTGTGAAATGTTTAAAGGGATACTCCACTTTTTTTTGGGAAATAGGCTCATTTTACAACTCCCTGAGAGTTCAACAGTTTTCCGATTTTCTGATATTTAGAAGAATATCAGTAACCAGACAGTTTCTGGTCTCATTGACCTCCATAGTAGGAAAAAATATGTACTATGGAAGTCAATGGGACCAGAAACTGTCTGGTTCCTGATATTCTTCTAAATATCAGAAAATCAGCTGAATGGATATGAAAACGGTAAAACCCAACTGTTTAATTCTGAGAGCCTATTTCCAAAAAAAGTGGAGTATCCCTTAAACATCTGATCTCTACACTGTTCTTGCCATGTGCAATTTTAGTGTGTTAAATCGTCTTTACCTATGAAATGCAAGTCTCTTTGCACCTCTTGTCTTCTATCTGGTTCAAATTGACAAAGTGCAACCATGTAAATTGTAATTGGCTGTAATGTCACCACTAGATGGCAGCAGTGTGCTTTTATTATTATCATATAGCGGTGTATGATTGAATCTCCAGCATACCTTTCATTGCAATCAGGTTTTTTTTTTTCTTCTTCTTCTGTCCATACAGATTCTTGTCCCACAAACCTGATACTGTGTGATCTATTTAGAGGCAGAGCAAGTATGGTTGCCCCCACCTTCCTCTTTCCATCTCTCAGTTTTTCATTTGTTCTTTCAGGTCACTGGTTACAGGTCTTTGGGGTGATATAAAGGTTTCAGGGGCTTTTGGTGCCGCGGCACGAATCCGGACAGGCACAGGCCCCTGGACGGAAAAAGCAGAAATTGGAATTGATTTCAGGAACATTTGGGGCTAATGTATCTCTGTCTTTTTCATTCTGTCCCTTTGCCTCATTATATATTGCATTGCGCAGTTCAATTTGTAGGGCTTCTCCTGTAATTGTGTATGCTCAACAAAAATTCTGGTATATACTCATATCTATGTCGTTATTTTCTTTTATAGATTTGCCAATGACATAACCAAGGGTTTGCAGACTCTTCCTGGGGTTGAGTCGCCCAACCCCAACGCTGCTGGATTGTTGTGGTAACGTTGTGAAGTTGAAAGGAAGCTGATTTGCCGCTCACCATGCCAGCCCTCTCCACCAGAACTGGCAGTGAGATAGGTACCTCATCCTTACACCCTACACCTTATTGAACAGCAATTAGGTCCTCTAGGATTTTGACCAGCAAGCTTGGCCAAATGTCAACTTCCTGCTTATAAAGCTGTTTATCGTTAAAAATAACACACCAACAAACATATGGTTCACTAGATGTATTAATCAGTATGGATATATGACTCACAAGCGTCTGAATTGTACATTCATCGCTTTGTTAAAAGTTAGTTTCTAATGCTCACCAGTGCTGCATTAATTTGATTAAAACAAAGTAAAACAGTCATATTGTGAAATTATTACAATTTTAATAGTTTTTAAAATGTAACTTTTTCCTGTTATAACTAAGCTACATTTTCAATAGTCATTACTTCAGACTTGTCACATTACTTCAGTAAGTGTCACTGAATATATTTCCCAAAAAATATTCCAATATACTAATTTGGTGCTCAAGAAACATATGTCATTATTATGTAAACAGTTGTGGTGCTTTTTTTTTTTAAACTGCATTTTTTTTTTCCTGTCACCATTGATCGATGGAATGTATCATTATGCACAAATGTACCTTTTTTTTCTTGTCCATGTCCCTTGCTCTTGGTCTCATTTCCTTTTGTAAAGAAGGGATTACTAAGTGAATGTAATCTATTTAAAAATAATGCCTAGTTGGGGTATAAAATTCTGATTGACGATCGTAAGATTACTGGGAGACGTGTGGTATGGTTGGGTTACGTCTGTTTTGTGCAATCCTGGTTTTTAATGAACACTTTGAACGCCCAGTAAGCCACTGTGGATCTGATAGATTAGAATCATTACATACCTTATGTCAAGATGTGTGCGAGCACTCCTGTGCCGTTATGCCACTGCTCTGGATGTGTTATTGCCTGCAATGCTGTTGTTGGACACCTAACATAACTCCCACCCATCTCTCTTATACACACACACACTTTAAACATCCCATTCATAAGGCAGGAAATTGAGATTTAATCACCAAAGTCTGCTATAAAATTGATCAAGGATGACTGCCACTAAATTATTAGCTTGTTTCTGGCTCTTATGATCTTTTTTTTTTTCTTTTCTATTTTCTCAACACAGGTCTATTCATTCTTTCATTAAACCTCTCCATCACACAGTGTCTGTTCTGTTCTAGTCTCATTCCTCTATATGGATGTAAAAAGCTATTCTTTTACTCCATGTATCCTGTTTTTCGTGTGGGTGTTTTTCTTCCTGGTGGCATTTGATTTCATTACCCTTGGGTGTCTTTGGACTGAGCGACCCATCCACCCACTACCTGTAAAATGTGTATGTGAGAGAAAGTACCTCTGGTGTTGATGTCTCATGATAAATTACTGTAATTCATCTTGCATCAACTGCAAACTCAATCATCATGTGCACTTCAGCTCACATTCACAAAATCAGGCATTATTCTCTAAGACTTCCTAAAAGAACAGCATACAATAGCCTTAAAAAGCATGCCTTCATCACTTACTTTTTTGAGACGGAACTGATTCGTCTAACCCTGTCCTAATTGCACTCCGGGGCCTCATGTATAAACGTTGCGTACGCACAAAATGGGCATAGAAATATGCGTACGCATTTTTCCACGCGCACATCGGGATTTATAAAAAATAAACTTGGCGTAAATAAGTGCGCACCGTAAGGATGCTCTTGACCGTGCGTACGCACTCTTTTAGAAGAGTATGGGTTTTGGAGACACCGATGGTGAGCTGGAGTCAAATGTCTTTTTGCTTACTATTAGACAGAGAGTCTAAAGAAAATTATACATCTACAGAAAGATAATACAAATATAATTTCACAAACCTATCATCACTTGAAGCAAACATCCATCCCTTCTTAAATGACCGCCAGCACGCGCGTTGGGCCGTTTGGTGAAACTGACGCATATAGCCTATAATCTAACGGCAGATGGAGTAAAACCCTAAATCTTCATTATGAGTCCAAATCATAAATACAGTCCATATTCACAATAACAGTTTAAATAAATAAGAGAATGGTTTAAACTATGTTTTACTTCTGATATAAACATTTAGATTAAATATGCCATTCTCATTAATGGAGTTAAACTGTTAAACTACATGAAATCATTACTGAGAAGTTACAATATATATATATATATATATATATATATATATTCAATAAATATAAATAGACCTATTTGTTGTGGATGCATTGCTTTTGAACACTTTTCTTCTGGCATGCTGTGTTTTGATGTTTTAACTAGAGATTGTCTGAGAAAACTGTTTCGTGCAAATAATGCACAACCATGTCTATCTCTTCCATTAAAATCTCTTCCATTATCCATTAAAATATAAATCAATTAAAAATACTATTTGGCCAGTGGAAAAGATTGAGAAAAACTTTCTCTGAAATGTATTTAACACTATTTGATTTATTCATTCAAAAACAAGGCAAGGATATAGGCTACTAAAAAAAAATGTTTGTAATAATGTGACGGCACATCCACATTTCATATTTTCCTAACGTCTTGTACCGTTAAACTTGGTATCACGTGGATGAATAATCATATGCAAATGATATGCAGATGAGGATATGCATAGTAAAACTAGGCTTTGTAATTTTTCATATATGGTTATTTCGGGGAGGAGACGCACGTTCGCATAATCTCCCGCTGACTGGGATTTATAAAGTGAATTCTGCGCAGGTTCTGGCGTACGAACGGTTTTATAAATCTGAAAACTTTTGTGCGTACGCAAATTCTGCCTTATGTGCGTACGCACACTTTAAGGATGAAATCTACGCAAAGTTTTATGCATGAGGCCCCAGATCTATTTATTTATTGTTTTAAAAAAAGCACATTTATTTATTGAAATATTGTAATATTTTATGATTATATATATATATATATATATATATATATATATATCAAATATTTATATAAATAATCAAATATTTATATAAAATGTATATTTTATATAATATTTATATAAAATGTATATATTGATTTTAATTAATTAATTTACTTTTATTTTTATTTATTTCTTTTTCATAAATATAACGATCAAAAGATAATATATTTTTTAAATATATTATTATTTTCATAAACCGTGAAAGGAAAGGTCATTCAGTGAGTGGTTCAGTTGTTTGAGCTGCACTCCCTCCTGCCTTCCTCACAGTCTGTTAGCCTGATCATTTTGAATCTGCCCTTTGATTGGAGCATCGTAGCCCCCTACTAGATTTTTATGAGCCGTATGAAGTTTTACAGTGTTATTCTGGGCAGGCCTGCTGGTCCTATTTTCCTAAAACTCTCCCCAAGGCATCACTAAAAAGATAAGAGCGCCAGGTAGGCTTGAGAGACAAAAGGGGACATGTGGGAAATTTTTAGGACAGAAGTTCTTTAGCAGATAAACCTCCTCTAATGAAGATGAATGCATGTGTGTGTGTGTGTGTGTGTGACAGGTTTTATGCATGAAACTATCTGTGCAGGTATTCTACTTGAAACTGGAATTGTTTTTTGATTAGTGTGTATGTGGAAATAATATTTCCATCGTTCCTGTTCAGAAACAAGTGTATGGTGTAATGATGCCGTTGTCCGTAACGAGATCCACATTGAGCTCCATATTGTTTTATCGTTCAGGTACTGAGTCTCTCTTATGGCTTCAGCAGAACACCAACTGAATATGGCTGCAATGAGGGATATGACAGGAATGGCCATATTAAATTTCTTCTCGGCTAACAGTAAATTTTTCCATTCTGATGTCAAGAATGCAGAGCATCTGGGAGCAGAGGACAGAACGAAAGCAAGGGAGGGAGGGAAGGAGAGAGGAACGTTAGTAGCGGCTGCAGTAAGCACTTTGGGAGCACTTTATCGATTTCCAGCCATTTATCCTCCTCTTTTCCATCTCTCCTCTTTCTCTCTCTCTCTCTCTCTACTGCCACAGGGATGCAGAACTGTAACACAAGGATTTGTTGCCACTGGAATAGCTCCCTGTTTCCAATTACATCAGAATGAAAATTTCCACTTCATTTTACCAAATGCAAGAGAAAGGAGAGGTAGTAAAGCGGAGGGACAAGGAATTTCATTTATTTATTTATTTATTTTATGTCCCCATTTTCAGGGGATAGAGATATGTATCGCTGTCAACAAGCAGAACGCATTCAGTTCCGAATGTCTGGTGTGTTTTCTGAACCAGTATAAAAAGGGTCTGAACATCTTCATACACAAGGTCTAAAAGCCTCAAACAAGCAATCTAGATTTACTTTATTGCATATCCATCACATTCACAATACTAGAGTGTTGCTAATTGGTTGATAGGGTGCTCTGGGTGGTGACTTACTAACCCATGTCAAAAGAGCCAACCACTTTGTCTCTGATATTCTGGTTACACATCTGATCTTTTAGTAGCTAGAGTTTCAAAAACCCAACTTAAAATTCAAAGCCCTTTTTCCTTTCCACCCATTTTTGGGTATAAGCCGTCAACCAGGGCTCATCAGGCATCTCTACCTTGGGCTTTCCTCTCGCCAGAGCCTGAGGTCTTGTCAGATGTAGTCCGGTGTTATTTTTCTGGTGTGATTGAGCTCTGATATAGGCATGAAATGTGTACTGTCACATGGAATCAGAGTGTGATTGGACTGAATCTTTTCTACATGTGTTTAAATGGCTGCTTCAGGATCATATTTCCTCCTGTTCTGTCTAATCTCAGTAAAATAACAGAGATTCTGAGCTCCAGAGATGCTCATTTGAGGGACGGTTTGACCTTGGCTACTGTGCCTCTAGATCAGAATGAAAAAAGCCATCTTTTTTGATTATATTTTCCTCTTATGTGTGTCCACATGTTGAAAAGCACTGGCCCAGCATTGGGAAAAAAACACCAGGGGCCTGATGTATAAATGTTGCATATGTGCGTAATTTTCCATGCACACGTTGAGATTTATATTAAAAAAAAAAACAAATCTTATTGTAAATGTGTGCGTACCATACGGATACTCAAACAATGATTTAAACTGTTTTACATCTGATATGCACATTTAGATAAAATATGCCACTCTTATTAATGGAGTTAAGTACTGAAATGTGTGTGCTGTGCTGAAATTTGTAATTGTCAATGATGACAATTATTAAAACTAAAAAACTGCAAAAAATAAGTCCTCTCTATTTCAATTTAAAAATATATAAACATCCTAATATATATGTTTACTTTAAAGGCAAAATTGCATAAGTTTGATTTGCTTAAAGCAATTCAAAAAATTATATTTGGCCAGTGGAAAAAAAATGAGAATAACTCTTCTCTGAAAACTTTCTCTAAAATGTATTTTGATTTATTTATTCTAAAATAATACAAGAATCCTGAATGACTTTAGCAATGTGATGGCCCATCTCATATTTTCCTAATGTTTTTGTACTGTAAAACATTGGTATCATGTGGATTGGAATATGCATGGAAAAAATATGCAGATGACATTAAACTCATATGGTCATTCTGGGAGATGCATGTATGCACAATCTTCTGCTGACTAAGTTTTCTAAAGGGAATTTTGTGCAGGTTCTGACGTACGCATGGTTTTATAAATCTGAAAATGTTTGTGCGTACTGGCATGCTAAATCTAACTTTTGTGTGTACGGACACTTTTGGGATGAAATCTATGGAAAGTTTTATATGTGAGGCCCCAGAAAAATTTTAAACCAAGTGAATTTTTTTTTGTGTGAAATTGCAGTCACTCAATATGTTTCTGTTTTAAATAAATGCTGTTCCTTTTGAACTTTCTATTCATCAAAGAATCCTGAAAAATTGCATTATGGTTTCCAGAAACATAATAAGCAGCACAACTGTTTTATGTCTTGAGCACCAAATCAGCATGATTTCTGAAGGATTATGTGACACTCAAGACTGGAGAAATGATCGGCTTTGCCATCACAGGAATAAATTGTTTTAAAATATAAATTTATTTTAAATTGTAATAATATTTCACAATATTTACTGTATTTGATCAATCAAATGTACCTTGATAAGCATAAAATTAATATTACATACCTCAAACTTTTCTGAATGCCTTTTTACATTGTCTTGTACTGTATATTGCCACATAAACGTCCATCAACGGGTATTTTCATTTAAAGTTACTGCTACAAATTCACATTTGCAACAATTAAAGTTGCAGAATGGAGTACGAATTGTTTATAGCAATTAGTAGGATGACGGAGTGTATATATGCACTACTGATGTATACGACTAGACACTTTTTAGTGTGTGGCTGTGTGTATAATTGGAGTAGATGGTCCAGAACATGCTAGTAGGTCTGAGAAATCCTGGGCAAGAGCTCGGATGTGGTGTTGTGGTTAAAGAGGCTGGAGCTGAGAACACTGCGATGAAACCCTACAATGGACTCCGAATGCCAAAAGAGCATGCATGTTTGTGTGCTTCATGCTGTTTAGACACAGATCAAAGATCACTACGTCTCAGACCTTTGTGTAGCCACTAGCCAGATAATTTACAACAATTTGTTAGATCCGGAGGGCCTCTCTTTCTCGCTGTGGATGTAGTTTTTCTGTTTTAGGAGGCAAATCAAAGGAAAAATGAATGAAAGTATGCAGAGTACAGCTGTTCTTGTTTTCATATTTCCATTCACTCACTCAGTTTTCTCACAGACCGGCATGAACCATGTTCTCGGAGTATCACCTGAAATAGTGAGCTCTAAGGTGGTTCTATGCATGAGTGTGTATTTGTATGACATTTATATTGCTTCACAGAGTCAGTCTCTCAGCACTTGAAGGATAGAAGTATGGCCCCGTGTCCATTTTCTGCTGCACAGCTCACTGAGACGAGTGTGTGTGAATCTTTTTGCACTATTGACTCTTGAACCCCTCCAAACAAGACATTCAAAGAAAGCCATTTTACTGTTCCTTTTCGAAATGTGGCCTGTAAATCTTTTTGGTCTGGTTTTCTGCCAGTTGTCCTCTTCTTGGCTAGTGTGAGGTCAACAGAAGCCAGACAGGGAGCCAACGGAGCATATTTCCCATGCGGACAGCCTCTATTGTGGCGTGTGTTTGTGTGTTTGTATGCGCTGTCCTTGTTTCTTTTTTTCAGGCCCTTATGTGACCGGCTAAGAATATCTGTGTTGTTCCAGAAAACCATCATGTCTGCATCACTTAAGCGTTTGTGCGTGTCTGTGTGTATTGTGTTAACTCCAGACAGTTTGGATGACCTTGCTGCCTTCCTAACAGGCTGTGTAATTAAAGCTGCTCTCCATGCCCTGTGCTGCTGACCCATAATGCTGTGAATTTGAGAAGCAGGTCCTTTCGGCCTCTGCTCCGCCCTGTTGTATTCCAGCACTGCCATTGATGTCGGAGGAACGCTGTTATTTTCTGGAGGCCGCTGGGAAGTGTAGGCGTGTGAAAAGGAAACACTGCTTGGCACAGCATTTTTTCACATCCCGTCCGGTATATTTGGCCTGGCGGCCAATAATGTTCAGTTTACGTAGATTCTTTTATAGCCTGCTGGGACATAAGGTTAGATGTTGACTTTTAAACTCTCCCGTTTTTTTTTTTTTTTTACTTTTTGTCTCACCTGGCACGGGGAATGATAGATGAAAAAATCCACCAGCAAAGCAATTTTTTTTGTCACATATATGAAACGACCTGGTTGTGAGATTTCTGAAGGGTGATAGGAGAATTAACCCCTCCAGACCTCCCTCTGTGCCACCATGGGACCTCTCCATGGTCCTAGGGGCTTTGAGGGGTCCATCTTTTGCACCGTTCCAGTCAGTTGATCTTAAACCTCTCTCGCTGAAGACTGCTCTCCTGTTGGCATTGGTATCTATCAAGCGAGTGGGAGATCTGCAGGCTCTCTGTTAGGCCGGCATGTCTGGAATTTGGTCCTGATGACTCCAAAGTCATCCTCAAGCCCAGGCATGGTTATGTACCCAAAGCTTATAATGTCACCACATGTGCTCTGCACAACCACATTCACATATATAAGATAATCCACCCACATTTGGCTCTTGGCGGGTGTTCATTTCGGACCCTGATGGTACGACATTGACACGGTGTGACTGTTACACTAGTAAAAATCATTTTGGATAATGCACATGTCAACAAAATATATAACTGTTATAGTGTTTTTTGGATATTTTAATTCTCATGTCTCTTTATGCTCATGTCATTCCAAACCTTTTTTTCTTGTGTGCAACATAAAATAATTTGAAAAAATGCTTTAAGTGTTTATTTGTCCAAGTGATCACAAAAACAGTTTGTTTACCAAAATTCTTCAAAATATATTTTGTGTATATATACATTTATATTTTATATAAATTATATAAAGAAAAATATATTTTATATATTTTTCCACAGAAGAAAAAGTCAGTCATACTGTTTTGGAATGACATGCAGGTGAATAAATGATGATTTTTGGGTCAGTTACTTTCTTAATAATAGTAGTCTTCATTTCTACCTTCCTCTGCAGTGTTTGCTTGTGCATAAGCATCTTATTAAGACCTGGGTGGTGTTTATGCTCGTTTAAACATCACAGGCATCCCAATGAAACTTTAGGGATTTGATTCACAGTTCCAGTTGTGATTCCTAGAAAAACAGGAAATATCCAGACAAAGGGAGGAAGTAAGGTGCAGCCTGGGAGAGGACTTTTTTTTTAACCTCAGTTTGACCCATCGAGCATGTTAAATTAAACTGTAATGTTTTCAATTTTTGGTTGTTGGCTCACTGATGTTTAAAGACTATACTAACGTCACACCATCTTAGAGGTTATCACTGGAAAATGATCTTCATAACTGATCTGACATGCTTCAGGTGACTGTTAATGCAGATTTTATGGGACTTGTTTGCATCCGTCTATGTTTTCTCTATGGGTATTGGGAGTGTGTGTCTAATTCTGTAATGTGTTTCCTGTATTTCCTCTGCAGGTCTGTATGAGCTGTTGTCTGCATTGCCGTCTCAGCTGCAACCTCATGTTGAGAGCGCAGATGACCGCTCCTTTCTACACGCTATGTTTGGGGAGAGGAGTCTATATTCATTGGTCAAGGTGAGTGTGTGAGAAATGTTAGACATAAAATACTCTAAGTTGTGCTATAACACACTAGGTCACTAAATCTCTCTGTAGTTGTATCATTATAATTTGTTGTTTAAGGATAGCTTTGTTTTTTGTTTAGTTGGTTGTATAAATGGTGATCTAAAAGCACATCCAGAAAAAGTCAAATCGTGATTATATTGAATGTGAACGGTTTCAGGCTTGAAACAGGGATGTAGGCTGTTGTTATTGCTAAATCTAAATCTGTGGTTAAGGCCAGTTTTAATTGTTTTGTCACTTTATTTACTTGTACTCTCCGGCTTGTCTTTTTTGAGTGTGTATTTACACAAGTTTTCTCATGCTACTTTTGGGAACTCAGTTTAATCAGGTTGTGCTGTGCCTGTGCTTATCGGCTTTCACTCGTTTTTCCTGCAGTTCCTTTAATTTGGACGTTTTTCTCCCCCTCATTTTGTCATGGTCCATCACTGCTGTCATTAAGGTTCAGATACATGTAATCATTGTTAATACATAGTTCACTGGCCACATTGGTCCCATTGTACATGCTGTTGGCAGAGGAGGTCTGACAGACAGCGGACCACAGTCTAAGCCAAAGACCTCTGCTCTCTTTTCTCCATGCAATTAAAGCAGGGTTTCACACATGTCCCACTGCACTCTGTTCCTCTGCCAAGGTGCCACTCCAGAGAGCCTTACAGGAAATCTGACACAACCTGTAATTTCCACCTAGTTTAAGTTTGTAGTGTGTGTGCCTATGTAAGACAGAGGGGAACATGAAAGCAAGAGAAGGATAATTTGGAAACTTTTCCTAGAATATATAAACTCTTCTAGTGAGAAGTAAATAGTTTGGTGACACTTTACTTAAAGCCTTTATGTATAATATATTATAAAAGTACTTTAATGCATTAATTATGCCTTTTAATGCACCTTATAATGCACTGTATTGTATCATGAACAATCGTAACCACAATTATGATATAATACATTGTTACAACTTTATAAAGTGCAATACTTGAAAACATGCAAACAGCCAATTTAAGCTGTAACAAGGAATGTACAAATATTATAATGCATTTTAAACTACAATTGGTTACAATTATTTATGAAATGATTACAATGTGCATGGTGAATACCTTTACTTAAATTCTTTAGTTTTGTATGTAATGCATTATAAGCCCAATTGTTATTTCCTATGAACTCTATCCTATAAAATTTGATTAATTTTTTGTATGGCTGCAATTACACTTTGATCCAATATTTGAAAATGTTTTTGATCCCCACCCCCCATTAATATATATATATATATATATATATATATATATATATATTAAATATTTATTAAATAAATATATATATATATAGATATATATATATATATATATATATTAAATATTTATTAAATAAATATATATATATATATATATATATATATATTTATTTAATAAATATTTTATATATATATATATATATATATATATATATATATATATTTATTTAATAAATATTTTATATATATATATATATATATATATATATATATATGAATTATTGTTTTTCATATTTGGTTTATTTTGCTTTTGCTTTTTCAATTTTCTTTTTATTTCAGTTTATAAACTTGACACAAACAGCTATAAAATCACTTCCATTCTCACCATATTAAAGCTTTCCATTTGCAGTCAGGAAGTTCAAATCTCTCACCTACTTATCAGTTTATAACACAGATGGAGACGTCTGCCCTACTGTTGAGTGTGAGATGCTGAAGATGTATTTGTTGGAGTCCCCGCCGCTGGCAGTTACGGCTATAGCCAACATTTTCCTACTTAATACCGAGCCACCATATTAATGTTTGTGAAGTCTCTTAAAGAGCAGCTGGTGTCTGATTCTGATTCTTTATAATCTGTATTCTGCATCCAAAATAAATTTCCAGAGTAATACAAAACTTGGGCATTCAGTGTCTGGACTCTGCATGCTCCAGAGTCAACAAATGCATATCTCAGTGCACACATACGCTTGAGTGAGAGTGTGTATTTTTATGTGCGTGCACATGTGCATTTGTCAGGGTAACTGAATGTGCTTGGGATGGAATGCAGACATATATTATGCAGTATATGTTTAATCCATAAAGCCACTGACATATTACATTATGCGCAATTAGAGCAAATAGTGCTGGGTTACGGACACAAACGGGGGCAAGACCTCGTCTGAGGAAAAGTAAAGTAGGTCTCATACCATCTGAGATCATATTCTACCTTTACACGACGGACACCTTATTTCAACATCTTTCATAAGGAAAGTATGGGCTCTGTTGGCTATTTTTGGATGATCTCACTGTGTTCACAATGCTGTAGCTGCCATAAATCTGAATTGGCGTATTGCAAGTGCCACACATGCAGTAAATGGGTGTCATTCATTTGAGTTGTGAAAATGGATATTAGAAATGAGGAATAAACTGCAAAGATTGTTGCCCCTAATTTCTGGAATGGATATGCTGGTTTAAATGGTAATGTTATTGAAGTTGTAAGTTCTGACATGTACCTTTTACCTGGAACATTAACCAGTGTTCTCATCTTCTGGACTCTGCTTGGTGTAGAATAGTCAGAAAAAAAGTCTCCATAATGAGGAGTTAAAGTTGTGTGTCTCACCAGTCTTGTATGGTGGGGTTTGTGTAAACATCCATCTCTGACAGGCATGTCACAGTCAAGCCCGTCTGTCTGCAGGCCTTTCCTGTCTTTGCTCTCTGAAGGTCTGCGATCAGTTTGAGCGTGAGGTGATGAGGTGCAGTTGGGCCACTGGTGCTGTTCTGGGGCACGCAGGCTTTGGACTGTCAGGGGTTACTTGATCCAGCTGCTCTGGTCATTGAGAGACAAGCGGAAGAGAAGAAGTTGAGATCATTTCAACATTATGGGTGTTCATTATATTTTATGAATGTGTTATATTTTATAAATTTTAAATTAATACTTTTCAGGAAGGATGTATTAAAGGAGTAGTTCACTTAAAAAAAAAATTGCTGATAATTTACTCACCCCATGTCATCCAAGATGTCCATATCTTTCTTTCTTCAGTCGAAAAGAAATTAAGGTTTTTGATGAAAACATTCCAGGATTTTTTTCCATATAATACACTTTACTGGGCACCAAACGGTTCAAAGTCTAAAAGACACTTTCGGTGCAAACTGTTCAAAGGGCTTTAAATGATGAAATGAACAAATCTTTTTTCATGTCATTCAATAAACGAATTGACGAAAAAGATTCGTTCATTTTGATGAACAAGTTTGAACAGGAGAGTCACGAACGTGCATCACAGAACAGAGCAAGGCGACCATTTGAGCTTATAAAACTTAAACCTTGTTTTTTTTTTTTTTAAATGAGTGATCGTTTCGCTTGATAAGACCCTTATTCATCGTCTGGAATCGTTAAAAGCCCTTTGAACAGTTTGCACTTAAACTGTCTTTTGGACCTTGAACTGTTTGGTTACCAGTAAAGTGCATTATATGGAGAAAAATCCTGGAATGTTTTCATCAAAAACCTTAATTTCTTATTGCCTGAAGAAAGAAAGACATGGACATCTTGGATGACATGGGGGTGAGTAAATTATCAGCAAAAGTTAGTTAACTTTTTTTTTTTTTAAAGTTAACTACTCCTTTAAATTGCTTAGTGACTGTAAAGACGCTCTAGTTTAAAGTCCCTGTAAAGTCAAAGTTAAGTATGTGTTCTGAGTTTGCCACATCACAGAAAAATGTGTTATTAGCCACCCAGCCAAATTTGAATGATAAAAAAAGCCGGCAAGTACATAAAATAAGCTATCAAAATCATGAAAAAATGAGCAGTTATCTCTGTTCTCAAACGCTGGGGGCGTATCCGCTGGCTGTGCTGAAACCACGCCCACTACTGGGAAAGCTGTCGACGGTGATATTAGTTGAAACTGCTTTCGCGACGGGAGGATGAACACTGAGGCGGGAGATAGTCGTTTCGGCCCCGTTCACCAGTAACAGTGGATAATCAGTGAATCCCAGTTGTCTCTGAGGAAAGTTTATAAAACTATCCAGTGTAAAATGATCACTACAGAGGCGGGTGTTGGCGGCGATCCTCAGCTCTTCATCAAGGTTGGCTCTCTAAAAACCTCTTCTTGATGTGATCGTTTTTAGGGAATTTATATGGAGATATCGATCTGTTTTGTACATGATCGCATCCAGGTAGCCTATGCATGCCCGTGTCGAAGGCATAGCTAGGTAGCAAACTGTAGGCTCAGCTGTAGTAACTAATACTAGTACTGACAGTGCTCGCGATTGAGCGGTGAATGCGAATGTGCTCGGGGAGTGGTATTGTATGTTAGGGGAGAGATCAGACTCTGTGCGTCATCAAGCCCTGTTTTAGCCCCGCCCAAACAATCCGTAAAATTGCAATGGTGAAAAACTGTTTAACGGTCTAACTCCACATTTCAGTACTTCACAGTTCACAGTCTTTGTAATATGTTTTAGCAATACATATGTAACATTTATAATGTGTTTAGAACGTTTTTTGTAGAATTGCCTTTACAGGGACTTTAAGCATTATACTGTAAAATTATATTGTTCACTGTTATATCTGTAAAAATGAATTTATTTCAAATAAATGCTTGAAAAAAACGTATTAAGCAGCACAACAGTTTTCTATAACTTCTATAACTTTTAACTTCGATAATGTTTAAAAAAAATGCTACTTGAAATCCAAATCAAATCAAAGCTTTGCCATCAAGAGCATTTTACCCCAAATGTATATTATTTATTCCCAATTGGTCACACTTAATTCCTATGTAGTACCCAGCAAGACGTAGCCTTGATCTTGGACGCTTTCTATAGTCCTCCCTCCGTTGTCATATTCCTTGAATTCCACATCAAGTTTCCTTTCCTCCGTATCTGTCAGCATTCAGTGTAATTGTGTTTAAAGCTGTGTTTGTTTGGCTGCAGAATGCTCTTGGAGGACCCAGAGGCCAGACTGGCTGCCATTTCTATCACCTGCTTATGTTCTCTGCTCGTGTTTTGTCAAGGGCCTATGGGTATTTAACGTCTGGTCCAAAAGGATTTAGACAGCGATCCATTGTAACGTGTGATCTGAACCCTGACCGCAAAACATAGTGTGTTTATCGAAGCATTGCTTTCTTTATTCTTATGCTTTACTACTAAAGTTTAAGTCTGAGATGAGTTAAAAACTGCATAATTTTATGATGACTAGTCAAAGGGGGTGTTTGATTCCAGAGTTCGAGGGGTGTTTGATTCCTCGAGCTCGAGGTCCTTAGCTGATCTCGTTCTCGTCTCATCTGTAAACTGGGGGGTGTGATCAGTATTAGTGATCCGTATTGGTTGATACTGCTTTCAGAGATCGGTGATCTGCCCCTAAAATCCTGATCGGAGCACCCTTAGCGGAAATGAACATGCTCAAATTAAATATCCGATATCTACCGATAAATAATTGTTAAAAAATCACTCTACAAGGGTTGAATGTAGAAAGATGACTTTTAAAAAGTTACCTCAATTCATTCTTTTTAAAGAAAAGTCAATGAAAATAATGACGCAAAAACAAAAGCTTGGAGGGTAAAAACTACATAAACAAGTCTACCTCAGTCACACTGTTCTCTGTCCTACTGTGCAATTTTAGAGTCGGAAAAATGAAGCGATTGTTTATCGGTCTGCAAGGCCTCTGTGATGTAGTTGAATAGTGGTGCACTAATGCTTGATGGTATTACTTTGATTCATTGCTCTCATTTCCTGCTCTTTCTTTTCTGTGGAACGTGAGCTATGATCAGTGTAAGGGCTCTGTAATGGATTTTAAATGTCTGCTCTCTGGCGCTCCTGTGTGGACAGGCAGGTATCTGGAGAACGGCCCGAGCTGTAAATAAAGGCATCGAGTCTCACTCAGCCTCTGATGGAATCTAAACTGTACAGAGCAAGACCGCTCCGCCGCGACTCAGAAGGCCTAAACAGATGTTGCTCCCTGGAATGTGCAGAGACCGGACAGTTACGTTCCATCCTTCACTGGATCCCACATTCCATTCCTCCTCCACCGAGTGTGTATGAGTCTGTGTGTGTCTGAGTGGATGAGAAATATTTATGTCTCTTTTCTTTGCCTGCAAGTGTGTTTGCCGGTGTGCGAGAGATTCCTCTTCGACACCGCTGCTGTAGTAACAGACGGTGACCCTGCTTGGAGTTCAGTCCATTTTGAGTGTTGCGAACAGAGTGACTGAGAAAGCACAGTTTGTTCGTCACAGTCCTTGACTACGGTTCTTACACGGCCAAGCTTCACCACATCACAAGCTCCTCTGGAGAAGCAGATCCAGCAAAAATTGTATCTTTGGCTCTCTCCGCCCTGGTCGATCCAGGCTCATAGCGTTCCCTTCCCTCTCTGCTTCACCATGACAACTAGCCCGGTGGCGCAGTCGTTTGTCTTCTCTTGATAAATATTTAGTCCCCTTGGTAGCGGGAGAATTTCTCATTCACTACTGTGTGCCGTTACATAATATTTCACAGGACAAATTCCAGTCTAAACGTGCTGGTTGCTTCTGCATGGCTCCCTACAATGATGTTGTTCTGGTAATTCAATTTCAACAAGAATGAAATGGTTGAACAGATATTTCAACACACAGCTGTTAAAAACATGTCAGAAACAGTGCTTTTTGTTTCGAGAATACTTCATTTTTACATTGTGCTTTTAATTTGCATGCTAATCATCTGTTTTTCCGTTTAAAATATGAATTTCTGTCCATTTTACTTACAAAATCTGTCTGTCTTTGTCGCTTATTTGTACTGCATGCATTTGAAATTCTTATTTTCATCTTGTTTTTAACGTTTAAATAAGTTAAGTGATGAACAATGCCAAAAACGTTTTTTTTTTTTTTAAGCAAATTTCCATTTTCATGCTGTACATTATAGTGTTGTGCTGCCTAAGTTTACTTGTAATACTTTATTTTAGTTTTTGGTGTTTTATTTGAGTTTTTTAGGCAAAATTATTTATTTTGTTTTTTGGCCATAACATGAATATAATTATTGGTGTATCAGTATCGGTCTAGCTGTGTAGCTTAAGTGATGTGGAAAAGGAAAGTCATTCAAAGGAAAACCATAACAAAGGAAACTAAAGTTGTCAGATTTTGTTTAAAGATTACATTAAAAATTACATTGGTTATTTTTTGTTATCTTTTTATAAATAGTTCTCAATAACACCAGGAACATTAGGAAAGTAAATGGGGTCAGTTTAGATTCCACATTGACTTTTAAGTGATCGCTCTGTTTCTGGTTTCTCTTCCTCTGCCTATTAGATCCATGAGAAGTTGCAGTGTTATGAAGACCGTGCACCGACTCCAGTACTGGACAGCGCCGGCTCACTGGCTCAAAACGTGAGTGAACCACATGCACACACTTCCTGTTAAAAGCCCAAACACTTTTATGCTCATAAACTTTACACACTTCTGCATGGGTAAACGCGCGCACACATGCACATTTTGTGCCTGCGAAAACACATGCGTACGCAGACATGTCCCAGCATGTCTAGCTTAAAACTGTCTCCAGGAGGAACTTGTCATTAAAGGAAAGAGAAAATATGGCTGGATGTCTGGGGCAGAGAACACAAGTAGATGGGCTGCAGATGAGAGTGTGAGATGAGGCGTGAAGCATTGTGTGTGTGTGTCTGTATAAGACATTAGTCATCAGTATTATAAAACACTCAACATTTCAACTCTCAACGGCTTGCATAATGTAAACTGACTACTATATCAACATGGCCACATAGACACACACACAAACCTATGTAAACTTGGAAGAGTTTACTTTGGATGTGATCACAGAGAGGAAAGACAGAAGGAAAAAACACAAAGGCGATTCAGAGAGGAGCACCTCAGGTCAGCACTGACTTACTACTTTGGATATCCAGACAGAAATGCATTTTTGCATTAAAAGATGCCACATCTGTTCAAATAAAGTGTTTTGTGCACCAATCTGCATCATCTGCTGATCTAAGAAGAGCTTATCAATCTGTTTCCTGCTCACTCATGTCTCAGTGGGCGGCGGTAACAAGTCCTCTCGTGGTTTCATAAATCTTGACTTCCGTTACGGAACTTTCTCAACCTGCAGCTCAGATCCGCCCCTCAGATTTACACTTTCCTTCGGTGTCCCTGAAGGTCCCACGCAGGGATAACCCGATATCTGTGTGTGTGTGTGTGTGTGTGTGTGCGGATACGGTCCATCAAAGGGTCGAACAGCCAAAGCAACCAAATTACTCAGAGTCCCCGTCCCCCCCCCCTGTGTTTTTTCAGACGTATCATTTTCATCCGTTGCTGTGAGGAATATACGGCATGCTGCTGTTTTGAACGCTGTAGTGGGTTTGCCGCCCCACAGCTCATTCGAGTGTTAAGTTTCACTAATGGAGCTTTAATTTATAGTGTAGCATAAAATGCCATTTTAACCTCCGCCTGGCCTACGATGCTGTCTAGCACTGACACAGCAGGCAAGCTCCTATCATGCACACGCACATTTCCATCAAAAGATTTAGCAGAGATGAAATGCACACTATTCTTAACGGCAGTATATCCTATGAAGTTAAGTAGCAGGTGTGCAGTTCTTATTCTGGCCACAGTTAGGCAGTAAAGAGTGTTACTTCCACAAGCAGTTCTCAGTCTGGATAAAAACAATTGCCAGATTACAGTCCTCATTGTGTCCTGGTGTCTTCCATTAGACTGTGGAAAAATGGAGCGCTCCAGAGCCTGTTGGATGATACTCTCACTCATTCCTTTCAGATACAGAAGACTGTTCTGGAGACGTCAGTCAGACAAATACATAACAACTATGTCAAATTACACAAGAGTAGCAAAACGATATCCCTTATTGATTAATAGAAACCGCTTGTAGAGTTATTTTATATGGTCATTCTGTTGCCAGGCATAATACAGATGTCATAAGCCAGATGTACTGTGATTTTTGCTGTCTGAAACTAAATTCTCAGATCCTAAAAGATTACTTTTGTAAGACAAAAGGACACTTAGTGTAACATTTGCACTGAATATTAGTCAGAATTGTGTTTTGGGCCACATTAACAAAGATCAAGAAACTGTTTCTTTTGAAGCAAATGAAGATTCTAGGTTGACAAACTACAGTAGTCAACATTTGATGTGCACCAAAACCATTCATCAAAGTTATACATGAATTTTGAGCCAAACCTGTTCTTGTCTTTTTTTTGATCCACTTCAAATGTTGACTACTGTATATGGAGTTAGAGGAACTTATCTGTCACAAACTATTTTTAGACCGATACACAAGTCAACAAAATGTGTTAACAATATTCTAGTGGTTTTTGGATATATAAATTCAAGAATTGTACATATTGTGCCTTTTAATTTGAACCATTTATTGATGGTTTCATGTTTCATCCGTTTTTATTTTATTTTTGAAATATTCATTTATCGGCCATTTTAACTGCCGATGCCGATAGTTTGGAAAATGCCTAATATCGGCCTGCCGATAAATCGGTCTGGCTCTAGTTAATGATCAACATTATGTTGACTGAACTAAAAATAAGAATGTTTCAACTTAATTTAAGGCAGCACCTTTTACAGTTCTTGGACGTTTACGTCATTTAAAACTTAAATCACATATTTTGATGAGTTAAAGCAATGTAAAAACGTATGTTGCCATACTCATAACTTATTGATCATATTTCATTTTTTTTACAGTGAACTTAAATCACTTAATTATAATTTTAAACTTGCAACCATGCATTTATTTAGGTTGTGATAACAGGTCCCCTGAATTACTGAGTGCACAATACATGTGTAATCATATAGCCATGAAAGACTGATGCCTGTTCTGTGCATGCTGTTTTTCTCCATATGTGACCTCTGCTTGCCACAACATCAGTTGCAGTTGTTCGTATGTATCTATTGTACACGATGGAGTTTGTGTGTGTCACTAAAGGTCACTGTCACCATTACTCAACTGAATGTCACCTCCCATTTGGCTGGTTACTGGAAAAGCCTACTGACATCCCAAGGGAGTGATTCTTCAAACACTGATTACAGCATTTCAGCAGAATCACTCCACACACACACTCACACATCCAGAGTGAGTTAGGTCAGTAAAAAGGTTGTGGCCCAGGAGTAACACTTCAAATGGATCTGGGGAACAAGCCCATCTCTCTGTCTTTCTCCTCGCTTAGAGAAACGGCAACGTGTCTCTGAGCCTCATTAAGTCTGCATCTGTGCTGCTATAAATCTCTAAATCTCTTAAACATACACACACACTCTCCACCTGCTACCTGCCACAAGAGAGACAGTTATACTCCAATTATTCATAATATACGCGTTCATGTCTCCATGACCAATGCATGTATTCATGGAAGTTATAAACGCTCATTTTCTCTCGCTCTCTGGTTTTTCTTTCTCTTACTATCTCTTGTCTTTTTCTTCAGTTGACAGAGGAACTTCAAGGAAGAAGTGCAAGTAATGAGATCAGAGAGCTTGTCAAGCTACTGTCTAAACCACATGTAAAGGTAAGAGAGTAAATGAACACTTTTAGCATAGATATATATAGATATATAGATAGATATACAAAAGCTGAATCAGTCATTACTTCAGTCTTCATTGAGTAATGTAAAAATACATTTATATTTATATGCAATATATAATATATAAAGATTTATGTTCTGTAATGCTGTTTTTTTGTATTATATATATATATATATATATATATATATATATATATTAAATAGAAAAATAATCTTTTATAACATTATAAATAATACTTTGTATCAGGTTAATAATTTTTGCTCAACATTTTTACATTCTTTGACTTGAATGGCAGTGCATCTGACCTTTAATCTGTAGTCTGGCTATATCATCATAGTACTCTCTGCCCTTATATTCCTATAGTCTACATTCCTCTCTTCCTTAGTCTAATTGTCTGTCCCTTATGTCTTTAACCCAATGTCTATTGGTGCTGTGTAAAGCGCTAGCAGATGGCTTCTAGGGACTAGAATGGCGTCTCTGTACGATAGTAACTGTATCACTCTCAATTAGTGTTGAAATGATCCATTCCCTGTGACCAGACATAAATCAGAACCTATTAAATGATCTCCTTCCTCCCCCCTCCTTTATGATTCACACATGAAAAAACACATTTTACTCATATTAGACCCGCTTACTGACTTATATTGACATTGATGAAAGCGGCAATTACAGCAACCCGTGTGTTGCGGAAAGAAAGAGCTGCTCTGGTTTGACTGAGAACGGAGGAGCGAGAAAGAGGAGATGAGCGGCTCACAAGTTTGTGGAGGAAAATGGATAGAACTGTATTGCTTTGCCCTTTTCTCTTGTGCTTGTGTGTGTAGATTTTGTGCAGGCGTGTATATAGGTAGTTATTTTGCAGGTTGAATAATGACTGTTCGTATGACAAACTCTTTCCTAATGAGAGCTGCATGCCCAGTTACATTTCCCAGACTTTATTTGAACAAGTTCAGCAATTTGTTATTGTAGGAGGCCCACTATAACTAATTAACATGCGCGCACATATACACGCATTGCAAGAGTATATGAAGAAATGAGTTACTGCTTTCTACCCTCAATTCACTCTTTTGCCACCTGGCCTGATGCTGACCCCATCCCTACGACCTCAGGAGAGTGTTTAGCTCCACAAAACTGTGTGTGAGTGTGTGAGAGAGACAGGATAGTGAATTTAGACTAGGTTGTTGGAAGGTAGACAGACTCTGTGGGAACAGAGTGGTGCTATTACGCTCCCTCACAATTTCACTAATCAAATGTAAGAGGCAGAGAAATGTTAGAATTTTCCTGAAATAATCCTGCATTTTTCAGAAGCTTTAAATAATGCCAATCCTAGTGTTCCTGAAAATATGATGTTTTCACTACTCATGTACTGTATTTGATAGGGACTAGATTGACATGTTTTCTGAAGAAAAAAATTTCTCTATGGCATCAATGTAGTTACTACATTGGGGTCGGCATGGCAAGCTGCAGTTTTCTTTGTCCATACAATGTTTTAGGAAAACTCCCGAAAGCCAAAACACAACGCCACATCAATTTTGCCCTCAGAAAATGAAGACAAAGAAAGAGTAATGGGGTAAAAATGAGGTTGCAGATGGTTAATGCCTTGATGCTTTAACAATATTTATACTGTGATATTTTATTCAAGTGTAAGTGTAACACTATCTGGTGTAAAGTGTTTTTCTTTTTTTCGATCTTTTATAGATCTGTTCTGAAGAATGAAAGGAATGGCGATTAAAAATGTTCCATATCAGTTTGCTTAAATAACGGCACCATTCAGTCTAATCTGCAGAGCTGTGTTTAGAGTAGAAGCAATCTACCCTATACTGTAGAACAATGTGTATGTTCTGCTTTACATCTTCAGAAATGCTTGGCTTGTAGACATTTTTTTTTCTGTCTCTAGTTGTTTTAAGTTGTTTACATCTCATAATATACTCCCTATCTTTACAAATAGGTGTTGATGTGGTTGATTGGCATGTGTATAGTCCAATCAGAGATGAGGTTTGATATAAGAGTCTAGTGAAGCGGCTCATAACTATTATTTGTCAAAGAATTGGATCACACTCCTCACACTGTTTTTCCATGCATGTTGTAAGATCTCAATGGAAATATAGTTTCTTGACAGAAGTAGGCCTACTATGTTTTCATCATGTATGTGGACTGCAGATATGATCAGATGTAGCAGCGGTGGTATTTGATTTATTAAGTATTTTGATCCAGATTCTATTTTTATATTTTACCTGCCGTTTTCTGTGAAGATTGAAGTGTTAGTTAATTTCCAGATAATTGCATCCAATTGTCATTACCCTGGACTGATGAAATTGACTCACTCCCTAGACGCATGCCTCTCTTGCTCTGTTTGTTTCCACCACTCTCGCTCGCTCTCCCATCTGTTCTGCTTTAGCCACATGTTGAGTGTTGTTCTGGAGCTTTATCCCATGTCATAAAACAGACACATTTCTTCTCTTCTCTGTCTTGTCTCTTCCCTCTTTTTTTTTCTTCACTCTTATTTTTTTTTTATAACTGAAAGATGGTTTTATGTTGGAAATGCAAGGGAGAAAAGAAGCAAAAGAAAGAAAAAAGCTGCAGCTGCATTTGACACAGCATCGTTAAAGTGGCTCGGTAATGAATCTCTGAATGCCGTCATTCTTTAGCTATAGCTCGTTCTTTGAGAGCTGAGGTGTGAAATATCTGAAATGGCTGAGAATTTCATTGCCTTCTGTCCATCCATCTGCTGTTAAGTTTCCTCACCCCTTGGAAACTCACAGCAATGCTGCTGTATTCCCAGCAGGATACTTGTAATACTCATAATAATCTAATCAAATGAAAGATGGTAATATGATTGGTCTTGATTTTGTTTCAGTTCTTTTTTTTTTTTTTTTGCTGGCGATGCTATAACAAACAACTTTGCCAAAGATGGTTGTAGTGAAATAGTAATGGTTATCAATTCAAAAGCAGCTTTATTTGTCAGGAGGAGGTAGTAATCTAAAGCAGACCTCTAAAGCTCCATGATTTATGCTATAGGATTCAAGCAGATGCTTGGAGTATCAAGGCTGAAATGATTAGCCAAAACGAGTAGCTGCACAAAATCAGTCAAACGACTACTGTTTGTCTTACTGTGTGTGTTTCTGTGGGTTTTTAAGTGTACAACTCTTTCTCGTTGCAGAGTTTGTTGTCTGTTCATGATACTGTGGCCAGGAAGAGTTACGATCCAGAACTTCCTCCTTTGCCAGATGACATTGATGATGAAGAAGACTCTGTCAAGATCATTCGACTGGTCAAGAATAAAGAGCCTTTGGTGAGCCTCACACTTACAAACACATGTAGTTTTCCACATACTGTCAAAGCCAGACACATATAGGCTGCCATAATTCAAGCATACGTAGTGGAAAACACTCTTGTGAACATGAAGCACATTAATAAATGTGTATTCGCATGATAGTGTTAGTGATGTGTTTGGCTCACACTATCTGTTCACCCATATCCTCTAGTTCCTGAGTGACCACATATCCTCTGCTTAAACATGACAGGCCACATTCCGCATTACATTACATAGAAAGCAGCTCTGTGTCCAGTGGTCTCCTGCAGTGTATAGATGTATGTGTCTGTTCCACTTTCGCTTGCGTGTCATTTACAGCTCTCTCTAAGCCAGATTTTTGTCCAAGTTTGCTCTTCCATTTCATCTAATTTCTCAGTGAGCTGTCAGAATCAGGACCTCTGTTTACTTGTATTGTCAGCAGTTACCCAAGCCTGTTTGGCTTAAGGCTGTACTGTACTTGAAAGTGACAATGAATGAGCACTGACATCTATTTGCATTCTCAAGTTTTGAGAAATAACAGAACGACATTTTAGATCTTCTCGTATTTAGCTGAGCATTTGTTGGGCTTGTGGGAAGATTTATTGAAGGTTGTAGTGTTGCGTAACACTTTTGGACTGATGTTGACTTTCTAATTTCTTAACTTAAAGTGCTGGTTGTCGACCTGACAGACCTTATGTTTAATTTTATACCCAGTTTATACTGAATTGTGCCAACATGAAGGCTAATTTACTAGAATTATAATATATTTATTTTTTGAAAAGCAATTTATAGGGTACTTGTTTTTAATAGGGTTTCACTTTTGATCAATTTAATGCATCCTTGCTGAAATGATTTATAATGTTACAAAACATTTTGATTTTAAAATAAATGCATTTTTTTAAACTTTGATAATCAAAGAGTTCTGAAAAAATGCTTTACATCATGACTTTCAACATTGATAAGTAATAAGACATATTAACTTCTTAGGCACTAAATCAGCATATTAAAATGATTTTTGAAGGATCATGTTACACTGAGTAATTAATGCTGAAAATTCAACTTTGCCATCACTGGAATAAATTGCAATTTAAAAAGTATTAAAGTAGAAACGGTTATTTTAAATAGTAATTTTTTTATCCACAATATTACTGTTTACTGTATTTGATTAAATAAATGCAGTCTTTGTGAGCATAAGAGACTTTTTCAGAAACTTTAAATGTATTTGGTAGATAATGAAAATGCATTATTTGTGAATGTCCCTACAGAATTATTTGTTTTATAAGCCCTGAAATAGCACTCTAGATCAAATGTTACAGAATCAGATTTAACAGCTGTAGACCAGCATTTGATTTTGAATGTATGTTACTTCCTCATAAGTGAAATGAAAAATAAATCTCTTCTTTCCTGTAGATAAACAGTCTGACCTGTGGTCCAAGTCCTCAGCAATTTTACATAATGGCTGCCCTCAGACAAATCTCAGTTTACATTTTATATGTAGAAAAAACTGTTTTTCAGACAAAAAGTCCAATGTGTTTTTCTCCCCAATTCAATCAGCCCAATGAGCTTTGTGCTGAATTTCTTTTTGCAATTGTTTCTGATTTTAACTTGAAATTGTATATATCGGGCTCAGACAGCACATGCAGTCATTATTACAAAAGGACTGCAAAGTTTAACTTTAATTTACTTTTTTTTTCTCTTGTGTGTGGTAGTAGCAGGCTTTTGCCTCAGAGGATGATTCATCTGTTTGTATAATTGTGATTAGTTGAATGGGTAGGATTCGGTAGCTCTGATTAATTGCTATCATTTTTCAGACCATGACATCATGCATGATTTTAGTGAGGGGAGTAATGAGAAGAAAGTGGAAGGTGGGTGGGGGGGTGTTGGGTTCAGGTCCTTGGACTTTGGGGGTGGGACCCAAATCCTCAAATGCTCTCCCCTTCTGTTTGGTAACTTTAACCTGCTGATTTATTAGCAGCAATGGCAGGAGGCTGAAATAATTGGGCTTGGATCAGCATACATGGCAGCAGCAAATGTGAGCTCAGTGGTGGATTTTATTGAAAGAATGTGTTGTTTTGGATAAGGTTACTGAAAGGTCTATAGGAAGGCAAAAGAGTGTGTGTATGGGTGTGTGTTTGTTGGATAGATAAAGTATATATGCTATATCCAGATTTTCAGACTGAGTAATAGGAGGATAGGAGACAGAACAGACATTTGCCAACAAGATGATTTGGCTGTAGATTGTGTGCACTCATTTCATCTCACGACTTGTGTTGGTTGGCGAGCATCTAGGTGCTTATTGCACATTTAAGTTGGAGCGTGACCAACAAAATCTTTAATCCCTAACTATACAGTTTGTCTTGTGATGTACTAGTCTTCTTCAATCTCCATGTCACTCACCCCGAGGGCTACATTAATCTACCCCCTCACCTTTTTCAAAATGAGAACTTTCTCTTGCTACTTTTAAATTTGATTACAAATTATTAATTAATTTGACGGAAAACTTGAGACAACAAGTTGCTGTAATGACAACAATGCAAGTGCCTCATTTATTTATCTCACACAAAGGTCTGTTGCAAAGCACACATTTCTCAGTTTATAGGGTGAGATATTTTATTTATGAACTAAACCTAATAGTCATTTTGGTTTAAAAGTGTTATCAAATGAAACTCAACAGTTTATAAATGCGCAATTCAGCTGGACTACAACAGTGCTGAACTCCCTTCACGCCAGTCATGATGACAATAGTTTGTACGCTATTTATTTATTATGTGCACAATTATTAGAGTAATCTATATTACTATTACAGCAGCAGAATATACAATCAGAGAACACCAAAGCCTAATATTTTCTTCTTAAAGATGCAGGAAGCGATTTCTGAGAGATGCTGTTGAAAGTGGATTGGGCTGAACACCAAAACACACTTGTAGCCAATCAGCAGTAAGGGCCATATACACACACACTCATGGGGGGGCATGTGCTTGTGCTGCATAGCATCTGCATCCGAAATCGCATACTTCCCTACTATAAAGTAATAAAAAAAAAAAAAAAACGTACTCTGACCTACTACTTCTGATGAGATTTTGAAGTGCGCAGGGAGAGGATTTATGAATGGCGGTGAAGTGACTTAACTGACGCTGGTACTGCATCTCTGAGCTCACGCAACAGGAAGGAGTGCAATAGACGATGCAAATTAGTGACGTGCATTATCGCAGACCAAAACAAAAACAAACATTCCAGCCTGGAAACACATATTTCAAAGTAAAATAACTGGCTCTAGAAGCTTTTTCAGAGAAACTAGTATATGTATTTAGCATGGTTCCTCAATATACAGCACATTCAAGCCTAACATATACTAAAAGCTAAAAAACCTAAAAAATTGATTTCGGGGGCCTTTAAGAACATCTTTTTTTTAATTCAGGAATGTTTTATTTATTTATTTTTTATTTTATTTAACCTTTATTTAACCAGGAAGTCCCTTGAGTCTCTTTTCCGAGGGAGACCAGGCCGTTCTTACTATGTTGTTCTTCTTACTAATGTTCTTACTAATTTCTTAACAACTTAGATTTTCTGTGTTCAGTTCCTGCATAAAGCTGGTCATTTGAGTGTTTTTGTGGAATTTAGGTTTTTAAGACATATGACCACTTGAGTTTGTGTGTCGTAGTTTCAGTATCCCAGGACAGTGTCAATGAAGCACTCAGAATGTCCTAGAACACTTTGATTTGGCTTATTGTTATTGATTACCATTGTATAGATTTCACTTTCATGAACAAAGGACCAAAACTCAGAAACCATTCAGCCAAAACAAGACTTGCTACTTCGGAAAAAAAAAAGTTTTTGAATGTCAGACTAGATTTGTTATGTCGAGTCTTGGAAAAGCAAGCACAGCCAGCAGACATTCTGTACTATAAAAGTTCACGCTGTTCTCATTTCCTCTGTGATCTCTCATTGGTTGACACAAGGTTTCATAATGTTTCCTCTCAAGTGCCTTCATTAGAAATGTTTTTGTATATTTTGACTTCTGTTTGATGTTGGATATTTAGTAGTAGTAGTTTTTGATAGTAGCAGTAGGGTATTTATTTTATGGAATGAGGACTCCAATGTACAGTAAATGAAATAAAACGGTAAATGTAGACTGCCCTGGATTTTTACAGGAGGACAAATTACCAAATACATATATGGTGTCTATTTCTACATTCATCTGAATTTAGCTCTTGCTTCTGAAGTTTTTCATCTGTTCTTCCTTTTCTTTTTAAGCAAACAGTAGATAAAGTTTGGGTTAGCTATGAAAAACCAAGCACTACGGTAATGTCACTTTCTAGAAATAATGGAGGCACAAATTACATTACGGAGAAAGACAGGAGCACACATGTTAGCGCTTTTGAGATGTATCTGTGTACACAGGAGAAATACATCATGGCCCTGATGGCTCCGAGTGGAATAAAAAAAAGTTCTCTTCAGTGAGAGATTGAGGACAGAGAGACAGACAGAGGGTAATGTTGACCTGAGAGCTAATGTGTCACTCATCTCCCACGTTACCTGGGATCAGTGATGGACTGAAATAATGGCCAGGCAAATTTTACATACCATAATCTACAGCCTTGTTAACAGAATAAAACATTATGTTCAATGTTATTTGTTTATTTATCAAAAATATTTGTCTAATATATTAGTTCGTATGTAAGTGTAAGGCCTTTCTCCACACCTTTTGCTGTTATTCTAATCTTGCATTCATTCCTCTGCATAATGTGCTTCGATTTTCCCAAGTGTCCATGCTTCTGTGTTTATATCCTGTTACAGAGCGTACGGGAGGTGCTTGAGCGCACGCACACTGTGCTCTTTGTAGTGAGGTCTGCTCGTCTTGTGAAGGCATTTCCTCGTGTAGGTGAAGAAACAAGATCTGACTTCTGAAAGGGATGTTTCCTTAGTGGGGTGATTTACAGTGAACACTGGCAACACTTAAAATGCATCCGATGTGTGAAACCACAGACACACACAGATTTAAGTCTTTTATACGTTTGAAACAAGCAATGATTGTTCCACTTACTGAAGACTCTTTTTAGTCCAAAATTCCATATCAAATAATATTACAAATAAAATTGGTTGTGATTAGGTGCAATTTTTAGTGCAGAATTTTGGTTTCAGCCTGGACACAAAAAAAAGATGCTGTAAACCTGCTCAGCAGTGTTTTCTCATAGGATATAAAATGGCCATGTCTAGCTTTTAGGGTCATACTGCAGGAGACATTTAAGATGGTATCCAGTGTTTTATCCCAGGCCTCAACTTCCCTCTTCCGCTCATTCCCCCTTTACCTCCACACATTCCCATTTACCTTCCTGTCATTCTTTCTTCTTTCCATTCGTTTCAGGCATGTCCTGTTTTCAGCCTATATGCTGCCATTCCTCAGCCTTATTACCTTAATGAGACCCAATTTTCCTTTTTCAGCAAAATACTTGTTAATGATAGAACTGTAATGCAGCAGGGTTAAAGCAACATTTTGAGTGTTTACTGAGAAGGTCATTGAAGGGTTAGTATAACAGTCTATATAGAGGGAGTGGAACATCACACACTTAATGCTTGTTTTGAGTCTTACTATGTGTTTGTGTGTGTGTTTATAATTGGAAGTTTAATAGCCCTGTTTAACGCGTATCTTCTGCCTACTGGTTTACTCGCAGGTGGCATAAATCAGCAGTGATAATTGCGGCTAATTGTGTTTAAATGACCTCGCTGCTGTTCTTTTTGCTGTCTTTTCCTCCCCAGCTTTCTCGACTGCCAAATCTGCAGCAAACACAGCCATGTGGTTCTTGGTAATTTAATTGAAGAGTGTGTGTAGTGTTGTTTGTTTTCACGCCACTTTAAGTGTTTCTGTGTCAAACACTCCTTTTTGAATTTGATTTTTCAGATCTGTCTTGATGGTTTATTGTAATGACGTTTGAAAAAAAGTTATATGTCATAGTGTGTTTGAGAAAGCTTATATTCATACGCACCAAAGGGGGTCTATAATAATCTATTAGTTTATCATCCATCCACTTATTTTTATGCCCATTTTGTGATAAAAAAAATAAATTTGTGATAAACAATTTTCGCACAAAAAACATTGGATAGAAATTAAAAAATGTGCATGAATTCTAAAAATGTGCAAAAACTTGATTCTGCGCTCAATTGAGTCTGATAAACTTTTTATCCGATAAGAAAATATGTGCATAAACTAAGATGGAAACACATTTACCGAATAAATTAATCGATGTGTACATCATAAAAAGACGTGACTGCGACTGCGAGGGGATGGCATAACTGGACTAATCAGCTGACCGATCTCATTGCACAGCATCTGAAATGGCTTCTGTGGCTTATCCATATCTCTGTGATTATTTAGTGTCAGTTTATCAGGAAGTGACAATTTTCCACTCTTCGGCTAACTGGATTGAAACAGTGCTTTATCTGAAAATTCTTTATGCGATATTCCATTTTTGCACATAAGTTAACTTCACAACTTTGGATGAAAACATGGCTATTGGCCATTGCTTGACTTGCACAGGTCTTGCACTTGCAATATCTCTACATAAATGTAATGTGTATACACTTACCTAAATTGCGAGTTTCTAATGCAACTCTACGCATTTGCAACTCCCCTATTCTGCATATGCCTTTGGACGGAAATTATGTAAATGAGGAATATTGATGCGTTTCCTGAAGAAAACTCAAGACTAGTATCGAATGTTTCAGGGAGTTCAGAAACCGTGCTTACTGATATTGAGAATAACTCTCTTTAGAGTGGACTTTGTGCTTTGTAAATTTGCATACCTTATTCATGCTCAAACAGCAATATTACACATGAAAGAAAATTGAAAATGTAAAAAAAAGCATAATAGGTCCTCTTTAAAAATCTTACCGACCCTATATTTTTGAATGGTATTGTTTATATAACTAATAATTCAATTATAGAACTTTATAACTAATTGTTGTAAAGAAAGAAATAGTGTATTTTGGCGGCAGAATTGGTATTGGCCTTGCTAACCAGGCACACCCCTTAACCTATTGGTATGTAATACCCCTCAACATATTTTACCCCTCAAAATTTATTGACCTTGTAAATTGTATTTGTACAAAAGCAAAGGTGATCAGTCAACTTCATCTAATGTCTCTGTCAGGAGAGTAAGAGTACATGTGAGCAGTTATTGTCATCACACTGTAGTCTGGAGCGATGGTCAATGTGAATTACCTCCAAATGCAGTGGTTACCAAATTAGAAAATACACTGATGACTGATGTATCCGATGATGAATGATAGCTGCTTTTGCATTGCGCAAATTGAAATTACAAATTGAAAGTACGCACAATGGAAACACGTCAATTTCGCAAAAACTCCTGTTTATCCCAAAAAATTATGCTCGTATAAGGTGGTTTTTCAGGCAATTCAAAAAAAGGAATATTGGAATAATGGAAACATTACACTCCCCTGACTGAAGGCGCTGTGTTTTTGGACTGAATACGAGAGTTCTTTATTATATTCATAAAAGAAATAAAGAATTTCAGGAATACTGGATTCTAAACCTCAAAGAAAGGCCACAATCAAGACCTTGGAGCAGAAATGAGGGAAAAACACAGAGAAACACCTCATAAATGCCATTCACAGTATAAGGGTCATCACAAATCTGTAATGGAAACGCGCCAAGTGACTTGCCGCCACCTACTAGTAGTTTTAGTTTAATATTTACAAATATTACTTAGTTTTACCAGTATTTATTGCCTTATTATATTAATTATTATATTAATACAAATATTGTCCCTTAATGGAAAAGTTGTGACTGCAGTCTAAATTTATGAGAGGGGATATGCAGAAGGATGTTAAATGCCTCAGAGGGTACCTTACTGTAAAAAGTTACCACTGAACTACTGTCCTAGGAATGACTGCTGTCCATCTGATCTCTGCACAGATTAAGCCATCCACTTTTGGCTGGCCTTATAGTAACAGTCATAAGCATTTATGTGCTAAGAGTCTCAGCATATGGAGCTGATCACCTCCTCAACAGGCAGCCGTGGGTTACGTTACTGATGAGTAATTTAGGGAACCGCGGCCTCTTATTCTAACTTGCTTAATTTTTCTTCCATCTCAGTTTCTGCTTTCTCTCTCTCGCTCTCATCAGTTAGAGGAAAAATTTTCATTAAAGTCTATTTATAGAGCATGTTTTAATGGGCAGACCTCAGAAACAGGAGGAAATAAGAAAACCTTGAAAATGCTCAATCAAAGAACCTGCTCATTTCCTCCGGCTGCATATTATAAGTGACCTTTCTGTGAGAATGAAGTTGCACCTGTGAGGATCGTGTGAGCTGTGAGAATGACTAACAGAGGTGGAGTTCCTGATGGCTAAATTGTGCCTATGTGATGAGTTTGGCTAGTCAACCTAGTGAAGCATGGGTGTCTCAGCATTATGTGTGATTGGAGGAAGTCCATCATGTCTGAGGCAGAGATGTTTGTCTCAGGCTAAACCTACATCTGAATAATGTCAGCTAATGGTGTTGATTGTTGAGTGTGTTGTAATGGTATTGATGTGAAATAAAAATTGTTTTTATTGAATACTGTTTCAACACATTGGCTTCCAAACTCGTTTAAACACGACAGTTCAGTGTTCAGGGACATTCTATTAAAATCATTATTGTTTTGATCTAACAAAAAGGTTTTGGAAAGGTTCTACCATTCACTTTATCACATTTAACAAAATGAAATGGTACATCAGAGGTCTAATTCTCTTTCTTTACTCCCTTTCTCTGTCTCCCCCGTGTCATTAACACCGCTGCTTTATCTCACGCTGAGACATAACAGCTAAGCTGATCACTGGTTTCTGTCACCTCCCAAAGCTCCGGGCCAATCGCCGCCGCCTTCTTCCAGGTCACCAAATTGGTCCAATTATTTGATCAACAGGAAATATTCACAGACTTCTGAAAGGAGCGTTGACAATCGGCTGCACTTTCCATCATAGAGGCTGTGTTTAACACATCAGACGACGACCTTGAGCTAACGTATTAGTCATGATAATGACATCGCAAAATCATTACAGGTGACCAAGTCATCAAAACGACTTTGACAGCAGATAATTGGTTTACTGAGGTAATGCAGATAGAAGAGGACCATGTCTGTGTGAGTGTCTTTTAAAGTTTTGGTTTTTGTGAGAATCTTATTGATATGCCATTGGAACAACTTTCGTCAAGGCCGATATTTCACCTCTCTCAGACAATTGAAATAAGGTAAGGTAAAAACCCTGATTGGTTTTTAAACACACACACACACTAGAGAACCAACTCCACACCTTCATCCACTGTCACGGATGCTTTTAGAAATAATAACAGCCTCAGAGACACTGATGCAGAAAACAGAGGGTGAAATAAAAAGGAAGGCTAAAGCTCAAACGTTCTGACATGCTTGTCTGTGTGTGAATGGCCCTGCTCCCTGCTAGGGATCTTGCTGTCTTAGTCTCGCTGTCTAATTTCGCTGTGTGTATGTGTGTGTGGTTACAGCCCATGCTATGAGTGTCTGGCCACATGTCTCTGTTACAGTAGCATATGGGTATGTGTGGCGGCAAGAGGACGCACAGGGCTGGCATATTGTTGGCAGACCAGTGTCATGGATAGCTGGTGCTTCCTGTTTTGGCAGTCATTGCAGTCCATTTAAGCCATTAAGCTGTTGCATGTATCCTCAGTCCACAGTAACAGAGCACTTACTTTCTTGCACATGGAGTATACGCACATAAAATCACATGCGCGCATTGTTGTGTACCGGACCTTTTCACTGTTTGTATCATTCTGCTTGTCTGATTTTGTGCGGATTTTTCAAAGTCTTTCTATATAGTTATGCCAGTAATTAGTGGCAATTGATTGTTTAGGAGTGAGTCATTGAATCATTCGTTCAACTGATGCGTTCATTCACTCTATTTTTTGGTATTGCCCAGAACCCATTGCACGTTGGATGAGGATTTGATTAGAACTGTAAACACAAATAAAAAGTGTTTAAAAACTACAAACATGATGGTTGATGTGCAAGACCCAAGGGGGTAATCCATCGAACGGAAGTTGAAGCCTCGCGGGAGCTGACATCTTGTAGCAGAACTTCACTTGCGTTAGCATTCCCATTGACTCCCATTCATTTTGGCGTCACTTTGACAGCAAATAACTTTACATTTGAGGCGTTTGAAGACCCCATTTGTCCTTTACTTGTTTCTAAAGAAACACGACAATGTATAAAATGATCCATTACCTTGTAGCTTATGTTATGGCCCCGTAGATGCAGTTTTAGTGAAAGTAGGCTAACGATTGCATCATACCCACGCGACTCTCGGCCGCACAGTAGAGAGATTACCGTATGGACATAAGAAAAAGCTTGCGCGCAATCTGGGAAACGTGGAGGCAAAATGACAAAATAGTTAATCAGAATACCTAGCAAAATTGTCTCCTCTTAGTTCATGGACAGCTCCTGCTCACACTCTCCGCCTCTGCGTGTTTCAGAAGGGAATGATTCAGATTTCCCATGCCACTGCACTAGAAGACAGACGGGTCACTCACGTCCCACTACGTAGTCAAGCTCTGTTTGAGTCTGCGCGTCAGGGACGGAAGTGCTAAAAAATCGCCAAAAACGGGCTTCAATCGTCTCAATGGAGTTCCAATGCGATCGCTCTGTCCATTTCTTTTACTGTCTATGGCAAGACCCGACGGTTCAGAAAAGGGGATTTGAGTGATTAATAGTTAGTATATGTATTCACTGTTATCCATGTTAGATTTCATCTTGCACTGACATTGTGAACTTTTGTAAAGATACATTTTGTCATTACCTTTTAAATATATCATAAAGAGTTTCTTTCCTTATAAAGAGTACAAACCTTTAGGTAGTATAAGTAGGCGAATTTGGACGCAACTTCTCCAGTGAGTTATTAAAACATTAATTTAACTACTGTAGTTTTTTTCAGAAACACATGTATTCAGGAATGATACAAGTGACTGTCTTTATGAATCACTGAATATTCTAATAGATATTTATAATCCAATTAAACCAATTTTTGTTTTACTTTAATATTTGCTTCAACTTGGTCACTGTTAAGTATGTATGTGTTTACTTGAAGCAAGGGTAGTTGTTGACTCTTTGTATGTGTGTTACAGGGTGCCACCATAAAGAAAGATGAACGTACTGGAGCGATCATAGTGGCGCGCATCATGAGGGGCGGGGCTGCAGACAGAAGTGGTGAGCACTAATGCGCCTCTTCTCTTGCTACACAAATGTACCCTAATAATACCCAGATATTTAGTTTGTTTCCAACACACAAATCTTGAGATGGTTTATCACACTGAATAAACTTAACTTCTCTTGATATCCACTGCTATTTGTTGCATCCAGGGCTGATACATGTCGGAGACGAGCTGAAAGAGGTTAATGGTATCCCTGTTGATGACAAAAAACCTGAGGAAGTAATCCGCATTCTGGTATGTGTGCGTTTGTGAAGACAACTAGAAATCTCATAAACCGCATGTTTAACAGTTTGTAGTATTGTGAAACGGTGGTTTTATCCAGTGGAAATTGCTTGGACCGTTAATGTGTAAAACATTATTGGCTAATAATAGTTTTCCTCCTAGCTATTACAGAATAAAAATAAAAATGTTTTAGCAAGAGAAAGTAGAATGCACCAGTGCACATTGTTCATGTAATTTACCAAAAAGGTTATTGATTGTGTCTTTGTTGATTCTGCTCTGTTTACAGTCCCAGTCGCAAGGTGCCATTACTTTTAAAGTGGTCCCAGCCATCAAAGAGGAGGCACAAAGCAAGGATCCCAAGGTACAATTCATCAGCATTGCTGCCGATCAGACATGACAGTTTTGGAAAAAGAGATGGCCGATATGGGATGTTCAACTCAGATGGTGGGGAAGGAGGGGTTTCTCTGTAGATGTACTATGGGCTGCTGCTGCCTTGACAGATGAACTTTTGTTCCCATCCATCTTCAACACAAATGATTTGCACTAAACCTCTCAGCTCCTGTCTAGCTATGTCGATCTGTTCCTAAACCAAGTGAGCTACATGAAACCTCAATAATGACTGATGCAATGCTCTGTACGTAAATTCAGACAGAACTGTTGACACTTAAATGATTCTTACACAGGTTTTCGGCTGGGCATTGAAAAGCATTAAAAGTCATTAAATGGATTTTGCAAAAATTAAGGCCTTAAATGACAAAATCCGACAGGCATTAAAAATTGTAATGGTTTTGAAGAAAATGTTATATTATCAATTTATTTAAATATAGCCTTCATAATTAATCATTTTTATTTGCTCTCGTAAAACTTTAGTGTGATAAACACGCAAAACCAGTTTGGTAATTGCTTCCTGGCGGAGCAAAATTACCATGATGCGCAGGTGACATATATTAGGGCTGTCAACATTAATGTGTTAATGCATGCGATACATTTTTGTCCAGGTTAACGTGTTAAAACATTTAACTCAAAAAGCAGCATCCATTAATTTGTGTCATCCTTTGGTTAACGTTACATTATATGATCCTGCTCTTATTAATGCAAATGAACACGCTGCCTGTGGATGTCCTGTGTATATGATACACGCACACAGAGAGAGAGAGAAATATGCACACCAGATCGTGCGCACAAAGTACTTTTGCGCTTGAACAAACAATAACACACAATTATGACAAAATGTCTGTTTTGTCGAGTATCCTCATAACATAAGAGCAGTCTTAAATTAGTGAAATAAAGTGAGGGCAAAGAGTTGTGAGGATGCTGCTTGTGTGAGATGTCGGGCAGCAGCGGCTGGTTTATAAAGGTCAGCCAATAAAGCTTTTTGTCAGTAAAATTAATCACAGAACAAAGGGACCAGAGAAAATTACTCGCTTCTATTGACTAAAGAACGTTTTGTAGTAATTTATGCCATACAGATTGTTTGATAACTTTATCCAGACCTCAGTAGCTGTATTTGGATCCTAGCCTTTATGTTGTCTCTACAGTCATTTGTACAGGTAGATCAACTGTGAAATGATTACGTTCTAAAATATATAAACTAATATAAATCTTTAAAAATGTAAGTGATTTTAATTGCGATTAATCGCAGAAAGAAAAAGTTCATTTTTTTATCGATTTATATAATATCCGTGTTTAGTCATGGGTCGTGTATGGCATAAAAAAAAAAAAAAAAGGCATTTTTAATTTATTTTTTTAACGGCAATACAGAATGGAGTGCAGGCATGAATTAAGTTAAAGACTTTTTACTAATAAACAAAAAACATAAACTACTAACAAAAAAAATTGGTGAAAAAGCACATATAGGTTTTTTCAAACCTTGGCAATGGATTCTGGGATTAATCATTCTAATGTGTTGAGTTTTTTTGTTGTTGGTCAAATATATTTTTTTTAAATAGTATCTGGAGTAGTTTTGTGACAATTATAAATTCTTAATTTTTTTATTATATACAAAGCTTAAAAAAACAGCATTGATTTTAAACAAGTAGAAGTCTTCCTTTAAATATGTAATCCTTGCTAAATTTATACAGTGTATATACAGTATATATATATATAGACCCCAAACTATTGAGCCATTTCTTTGCGGGTTTATTCTATTAGTTTTACTGTGCTGTAATGGTTTAAATATGTTTTAGTTTTAAATTCAGTCATAACCCACATGTGTATTACCCAGTGACAATAGTTTACTGTTTTCCGCACATGTAATGAATATGTTGAAGTGCTGCTAATTGGCTGCACATGTGCAAGAGGGATAGAAAAATGAAGTGCAGGACAGAGAGATGAAGCGTTCCCTCAGGATGTATTGGTGTGTTTGTGGGGAACGTTCTCCCCTGTAACATTATTTTTCTGTATTGCACATGCAGCTCTCTAAATCAACACAAGCCACTGCTCTGTGCTTTGGGGACTTTGCTGTCTCCGTCTGCTCTGTAACCCTTTATTTTCTCATTTGTCTTTATTGATTTGATGCGTCTGCTCAATCACTCCAATCCTCCAAACACCTCATGATCTCCTTTAGAAAGTTAGCGCTAATGAGAATCGCATAGCATTTCCAAGAAGATTTTACACGTGTGTAAATTAAGCATGTCTGCTATTCAAAAATGCACCTTGATTTGGTAATTATTTAGAGAGAGGGATGGAGCAGATGTGATTTGAATCTTTCTCTTATTTCATTTTAATCCATTTAATGTTAGTTTTGAAGCTGCTTCTCTCTCTCTCTCTCTCTCTCTTGCTCTTCAGATGTTTGTAAAGGCGCTTTTTGACTTCAATCCAGCTGACGATAAGGTGATCCCTTGCAAGGAGGCAGGCTTGGCATTCAGGATTGGAGATATCTTGCAGGTTATGAGCCAGGAGGATGCCACCTGGTGGCAGGCCAAACTCGAGGGCGATGGCAACCCGCGCGCTGGACTCATCCCCTCCAAACACTTACAGGAGAGGTTAGCCAATGCTTTTCTCTCTTCCCTGCTCATTTCCTCCCACTATCGCCAGTTTTAAATTCAACAGCCCTCCTTGACTCCATCATCTTGTCCGCCCTCTGTCCAGCCCCCTCATATATCATATTCACCTTTCATGCATCCATCTCTCTGTCTCTCGATCATTCCAGACTTCTTCCACTCCATTACAACCTGACTTTCACTCCCTACTATGAAAGGAATGACTTTTCTGACCTTTTTTTTTGTATTCCTCATCATTTTTTTCCCCTTTTTGTGCAAGTCGGCTCGGCCAAAATACTTTGGATTTCCGTGGCTGTCTGGGCTGGAATGAGTAATGACAGACAGTGATAGCACTGGTTCACATCCACTTTAGACGTCCACGCACGGAAAAATGGCACATCAGTGGCTTTCTTTTTCGTAAAGTGGACTCTGATGTATATGCATATGTGTGCTGCCTTAGGAAATAGTTTCTTTGCTCTGTTTCTCTTGAAGAAAGTAACTTTCAATAGTAAAACATATTTTGAACCTGTCAGGTGTACAGTAGCAAGTGCTGTTTCTGGCTGACCATTCTCTCTCTCTCACTCACTCACTCACTCACTCACACACACACACACACACGCACACACACACACACACACACACTCTCTCTCTCTAATGGATACTTAGGCAGGTAGCTCTGCATTGTAGTTAAGTGTTTAGTAATCCCCACATAGCTGTGAAATCTGAGGGTTTTACTGCTTGTCTCTGTACAGCTACGCTCATGGCAACAGAATAGGGTTGTCAGTCAGGTTTCTTTTGCTAAATTACCAAACATTAAGTTAGGTTTAAAAAAAAAAAATCGAAACTAATTGACACATTTTGGTAGTGAATGAGTGACACATGATATACGAAGACCAAACAGACTCTTGAGTTTAGATTTGATGTGTGATTGCTCTCACTCGCACTTTTATCAGTAAATAGTTGTCTGTCCCAATTTAGCTCTGTGAATTTATACTGTTTACTACTATTTATATATCTTTATCTTTCTCTCTGACTTCCTTTAGGAGGTTTGCAGTCTGGAAACCCCCGACCATCACTACTCTTCAGAGGACCCCCAGCAAAAGATTTTGTAAGTACCACACTCAATCATGCAACAACCCCTGAAACACATACACAGCTCCACAATGTTTCCCCCCCCCCCCTGGTCAAGCCATTAGTTGTTGTCCCACTATGAATAATTCTCATTAGCACATTTTTAAATATATTTATATTATATATATTTAGTAGACATTTTTGTGTTTTTCCATTTAAATTTAAGTGTACTTAACAATTTCACTTTATAAAACTGTGTTGTTTTTTTAAGTGCTCCAAAAACTGGAAATTATGTACATATAATGTACCTGTAACATTCAAACACTTTTACTGGAAAGCGATAGCATATGATGAAAAACATTACTCTTTGGTTTGTCGTTTCACATTTTTAATGGTATCATTAAAGGTGGTTACAAATTGCAAGGTGGTTACAAAAAATGTTCTGCAATTTTAACAAACCTCACCCATGTCAGTCAACTAGATAACTAGGTTTTAATGGTTTACAAATTATAATGATTTGTCACCAAGATGAACAGTTTTGATTTAATTATAGAAACTTAACAGTGCTTCTCAGCCAGGGGGATGGGGCCTACTATGAGGACTTAAAAGCATTTTAATAAATACATTATTATTAATATATAATATAATCAAACTCCAAAACGAATGGTTCTTTTTAAAATACTTTATATAATACTTTAATACTTTAAAGAATATTGAAATCTCTGGAATCACACAATTCAATTAAATACATCAATACTCGGTTTCTGTTAATTGCTTCAATTCAACTTTATTCCAGACTCGTGGTCCAATATAGATGTAAGATACACACACACACACACACACACTAAATAAAAAGAAACAACAATTAAAAAGGCATTTTAAAAAGACAGCTGTACCAATGCCTCCACAGCTTGGACTGCTTGTTTTTTTTTTTATTAAAGCAGAAATATCAAATAATGTGTTAGACAACAGCCTTAGACAGCCTTAGAGTCAAACAGGTTGAGAACCTCTGGTTTAAAACATGATTGTAAAAAAATAACTGAATGTAAAATTTCCAGCAGTAATGCCCAAAACACTCTCTCACTGACCTCAGGCTAGACACCGTTTTGTTGAGCCCTGCACACACTCCTCCTTTTGTTCTTGGACTACAGCAGAAATGATTTTTGAACTGTCATATGAGAGAGGCCCATGCAATGCAGATGCTGCGACTAGACAAATGAATAGAAGGAACAGCAACCGGAAAAGATTAGATGAGGGGCTGGGAAGTGCAAGGTGAAGTGAATGCATACAGGGAGCCCAGACTCCCCTGATTGATGCCAGACAGATATGTGCACACATATGTATTCATGTACATGTGCATTAATGCACGCCTGGACATAAGCTCCCTCTCCTGCTTTTCATTAATCTCTCACATTTGACTATTGTATGTGTGTGTGCGTGTGTTTGTACGCCACAGCTCTAATCTCTCCCTCCGACTGACATCAGGGGTCTTTATGGAGCTATGCTGGGTTACTCTCTACACATGGGCACACTTAAGACTCACCACGAGACAGACCTGCAGCAACACTCTCGACATGTTGTCGTCATCCGTACAGCTACACGCACACTTGATTGAATAATTTAGCCACTCTGGATTCTTATGCCCAAAGCCACATGTTTGGCCTCCCACCTTTCCCATTTTTCTCTGTCACTCCGTCGGCTGCTTAAAACTGCTTAAAAAAAGTCAAAGTCAAAGTTGATGTGTGCGTCACTGAATTGTCAGTATTGATGCGTTTTCCAGGACCACCCCTGGAATCGTGAAACTGTCATCTTCGCAAACCCGTTACGTTTCACTTAATGAACAAGCATAAGTAATATTTAAGTCCTGCTTTTATGCTGATTTTCATATGTAGAATTTTTCGGAATCACGTCATATATGGCAATTTGTGAAAAACAGAAAGCTAATGTCTCCATGTCTGACTTGACCAGAAGCAGTCTGTATTCAATATCAATCCAAACTCAAGTGTTGTAGATGCATATAGGTGTGCTTGGAAAAAAAAAAATTGTTTGTTTGAAACCGCATGATTGTGCACTTTAAAAGTAAGACCATCTGTCCACTTGCCTGCTGTGCGGTTAGTCCATATTTCAAAGAGCAGCGATGAGGGGCTTTCTCTGGATGACTGAACATACGCTAGTGCTTTGCACTACAGACATGTGCTGTCAAATAAAGCCTTACTTTTCAGAACAGCATGACAACTAGCTGAGACTGTATGTCATATCCATTATAAACCCCACACCCCTAGGCAGGTACAGAGGCTTAAACTTTCAGGGTTTTCACGGTCAAATCATATTGAAAGTCTGTTAAAATTTAACAGTGTTTTATTTTATTTTTTTACATTGTTACATTTGTAATATATATATATACACACACACACACACACACACACACACACATTGAGGAAAATAAATATTTGAACACCCCTGAGACATAATCTTAAAAAAAAAAAAAAATCCAGAAATCACAATGTATGATTTTTGAACTATTTATTTGTATGATACAGCTGCAGATAAGTATTTGAACACCTGTCTATCAGCTAGAATTCTGACCCTCAAATACCTGTTAGTCTACCTTTGAAACGTCCACCTCCACTCCATTTATTATCCTAAATTAGATGCACCTGTTTGAGGTCGTTCGCTGCATAAAGACACCCGTCCACCCCATACAATCAGTAAGAATCAAACTATTAACATGGCCAAGGTTAAAGAGCTGTCCAAGAGAGCTGACACTTCAGACAAAATTGTACACCTCCACGAGGCTGGAAAGGGTTACTGGGAAATTGCCAAGCAGCTTCGTGAAAAAAGGAAAATGGAAGAAGCTAAACATGACTGTCAATCTCTCTCGGACTGGGGCTCCATGCAAGATCTCACCTCGTGGGGTCTCAGTGATCAAGTAGAAACAGAACATGTGGTATCTACAATTGGATTTATATAAATCTGTGTTCATAAACATTGAATCAGTTGGTCTGCCCATTCACGTGCTTTGGTTTGTGCCCTTTTAGATGTTTGTTTGACCAGATATAATTTCAATCCAATTGTTCTGTCATAACTGTAGATATGGAAACAATTTAAGCACCCTTTTAATCTACACTCACCATTCCTACTTATTTGTAATAATCATCTGTTGTAGATTAATTTATAAATTGTGGGAGGTAAAAGGCATCAGCTAACTTTTTGGAATTATTCTGTGATGTAAAAGTTTGTGCAGTCCAGTCTGTGGTAGCTTTCTTTAATTTTTGATTTTTTTTTTACTCTTTATAACTATTTAAAAAGAGGATCATATATCACTGACAATGGCTAGAAAAACATGCTAGGTGTAGGAAAGTTCACTGCTTCATGCACTTGCCTCGCACAGTTTCCATTTCTTTGAAATACGCCTCCAGTAATTATGACAGATGTGACCATTATTCATTTTCATTTTGTAAATCTTAGCCATTTTTTCTTATCCTAAGCTTAGTGGCTTCACTTGTCCCAAACCTTAAAAGTCCTTGGATCCTTCTTTTTTTTTTCCGTTTGTGTCAAACCAACAAGAAAAAAGATGCCTAAGGATTCTCCTGACTGATAGCACACAATTTTACTGCCCTCCATCATCCTCTTCATGGTATTGCTTTCTTGGCAGGACTGTGTGGATGTGTATGGCATGCTGTGTAGATGTTGCCCTTTGCTCGTGTGTGTTTTGATTTAGGCTTGTTTAGTAGAATTGAGACCACATGAACTGGAGGAAGCTTTTAAAGTGACTCCAAATGTTCCCATGTCTTCGGGCATGCACATGCACACTCAAATACACACTTTCTTTGCTGTTATGAACTGTTAGTAGTTCTGTAGCTGCAGTTTCCTATGAGGTAAGCAATGGTTTACCACTTAATGGCATACTGAAGACTTTTCATCGAGTACAAACAGATTTTTTACATTTGTTCAACATTTAAAGGCATAGTCCAATTGAAACTGATCATTTGCTCATCCTGATGTCGTTCCAAACCTGTATATTGTGTAAAAGAAGACATTTTTAAGAATGTTAAGGCAAAATTGCACCCCATTGAATTTATTTAAAGAGCAGAAGAAAAAGTCCAAATGGTTTGGAATGATTTGAGGATAAGTAAATGATTGACAGAATGACAGAATTTCTATTTTTGGTTAAACTGTACCTTTAATTTTTATATTTCAAATCATGTTTGTAATGTGTACTTCCAGTCACATGACTTTATCTTTCCTTTTATTTATTTTTTCCTTTATAAGATGATGAGACAGTCGAACGGGGTAGGTCAGTTTCTCTTTTTTCTTTTCCCATCACTCTCTTGATCTGTTTTTAATCTTTTTATGTTTATCATATTCCTTTCTTTGCTTTCCCAGTGGAGGAGACTGAAGGTACTAACTCTGGTTCGGCTATGAAATATCATAGCCATTAAATCATTGGCTGGGGACCCCTGTATGTGGTAATAGAGTACCCGAACAATGAAGATATGGTTGATTAGAATTCATTGGTCCACAACAGCCTAATGGAGCGTAGCAGAGTGTGTAAAGGGGCCAAGAGTTCATTACCCTACTGTATCTCTCTCATACTGTATACTAAAACATACATTCACAAGCACACAATACATCCCTATTTGCTGGACCAACTATGTCTTACACTTCAAATGAGATTAGAATGATGAGTGCTCAAATGAATCCCACCCATTTTAGTCTTTCGCCATGATAGACCGTGTGAATGTGATTGTGAACATATTCCCCCAGTATTTCATAGTCTTGTTGTGAGAGACGCAAAATATGTTTTAACTTATTATTTTACCCCATCTGTAAGGTACGTATTGAATGTATTATGTGTTATGTCTAATAGACAAAAGAAATCTGAAGTTTATGGCCCTCGTGGAAAGTCGTGGATGTTGAATGTGAACACTGCCAATAGATCTGTCCACCTGGTTTAGTTGTAGAGGATCAATAGATGAAGGAAATATGACCTTTTGTGCTTGTCTGTAAACCGTTCAAAAGTTTGTTGTCGGTAAGATTTTTCAGATATTTTTGAAAAAGATCTTTTTTGCTCAAGGTTATATTTGTTTGATCAGAAATACAAAAAAAAATGTACTGACCTACTTTTGAACGGTAGTGTAATCATTGTCAATACAGCTTATACAGTAGTAATATGAACAAAACTGACAGTCTTTTCTTGCAATTGGCAATCTGTTTTGCTCATCTTTCAGTATGCAGTAGTGTTCCTATCTTTCTCTAATATAAATCTGTCTTGGTTTCTTCTGCCTTTCATAATTTGAAGAGGACAATGAGTTTGCTTCCTATTTAAGTGGACTCCATATTGGTGAGCTCTTTTTGATTTTGCTTTGTGTCTGTCCTCCACTCGTCTCTCTCCTGTCTGATTCATATTAATGTGTGTATATCCTGTTCGGTGTCATTCTCTTGTAACAGTTTCTTGTGCTGTTAGCTCTCAATATTCTCCCTCCTTCTCCTTCTCTATGTGCGTCTGCTCTGTCGGACAATAATCTTTTTTGACATGTGGCTGCACGCTGTTGCATGTCCTATGGTATCATTGTCAAGCTTCCTTCTGGCTTAGTTTGCATATCTCTTCTTTTATAAGTGGTCGGCTCAATCAGCCTGCCGACTTCCCCTTTTTGTGTAGTCTGCTTTTTTTAGTCTTTACTTTTTTTCTGTCATGACCATGTGAAGATGTCAAGTTTGACATTATTGTCAGTAGGGATTCCTGTGTTGTGATGAGTCTTATCCACAATACAAAATGGAGAATTTAAACATACTGCAACTATCTGATATCAGTGAAATCCAAGTAATCAGTTTTCTTCCAGTCCTTTTGTAGAAAAATAAATAAATAAAAGAGCCAAATATGCTTTCGTTTATCATATAGCCACCACGAGCAGCTGTACTTTCTGATTTTCCTATGTTGGCAGTGTTTTTAGTTTAAATAGATCTTTCTAAATGTTCAACATATTGCATTTAAAGGCGCTGGTTTATTTCCAGGCTTTGTGGTGGAGGTCCGGCGGGCTCTTGATGTGGTGCGTGTTGGACATTGGGCTGTTTGAAGGCCAGCTTTCAGTCAGGCCTTGGTCTGGTTTCCATCTCTAGCATCAGTGTGTGGAAAATGAGTGTGCCGTAGCATTGTCATGATATGTTACCGCACAGACTCATGTATTCTGTTGTACAGTATGCCCATCAGGGACAGCTCTATACAGTGGCCGCAAAACGTTCAGTATTTCCATGGGTCTTTAAGTATTAAATATCTTGAGTAGTACAAAAATCACTTATTTGTCTTTTGCAAGGGTCTTCGGTTTCAGTTCACAGCAATTTCCCCTCCCTGCTTAATGTTCTGTAATCACTCCATTCTACATCCACTTGAGGTATTCCATTTCCCGTTCCCTAATTTGTCCAAAGCCGTTATTTCATTCTTCCATTTCAGTGAGTCTATTAGATTAGATATGATATGATAAATTAGATTATTATGAAGGTAAATATTGTTATTTATTTGTACATTTTGATCTAAAGATATTTATTAAAGGTTTCTAGTGTTTTTTTTTGTTAATCTTCAGCAAAGCTGTATTATTATTATTTATTTGATCTAAGTACTGTAAGAGCAGTATTAATTAAATAATATTGCAATTTAAAATAACTGTTTACTATTTTTATATATAATGAAAATTGTTCCTGTGATGCAAAGAAAACATCATTACTTCAGTCTTCAGTGTCACATGATACTTCAGACATTCTAATATGCTGATTTGGTGCTCAAGAAACATTATTATCAATGTAGGAAACTGTTGAACTTTATTAGCATTTTTTTTTTCAGGAATCTTAAAAAGTTAAAAAGAACAGCAATTATTAAAAATGGAAGTCTAGAGTAACATTATTAGTGTTGTTTAAATTTTGCTTCAGTCACTTTTGATCAATTTAATGCAGCTTCACTGAATAAAAATAATTTATTTAACAACAACTTCCTGACCCCAACCTTTTGAATGGTATATTGTGTATATATGTATGTTAATTGTATATTGTATATTAAAGGTATCTTAATTAGATTCTTCTTTTGTTATTTTGTTATATTTTTATAATGTTGTCGGAGCCACTGTACTCGGTTTCCCCTCCTGTTTCTTGTTTTTTGCTTGTCTTGCACACTTTTTGAATCAATCAAATTGATTCTCTCTCTCTCAGTCTAATGAGTAGTAGATATTAGTCTGTTTGTGTAAACCCTAAGCCGCTGGCCACTCATTTGAACTTTTTTGATTTCTCAGGCGATCCTGTGGGTAGAAAGTTTATAAATAAAGCCGTGCAGTCCCATCTGCCAAGCTCAATCAAGCGCCGTCATTCAATAGGGATAACCTTTTCAACGCTGTGCCTCTCGCTCCCCCCCCTTTTTTTTATCTGCCGTCCTGTTTTCTTCCACGCTTTCATTACCGGCCTTCTGACCTCAGCCTCTCCTCTTCCTCCCAACAGCCTAAGAACCTCAAGGGCTGGTCCCTGTACAGCTCCTTCCAGCTTCCGTGCCCTGCCATGCATTTCATATTCTGTGTAACAGGAGAATTTTTTAACTTCTTTAAAAAAAAAAAATGTAAAACTTACAAGTCCCATCATTGTACTCTGTCTTGCCTGCGGTCTAATTCGCTGTTATGATTTGAACCTGGTGTGGTAGTAATGTAAGACTGTCTAACACGGATGCTTTGCTAGTTCTGCTCCACCCCGTGTCAGTGGGATGAAGGGGTCAGGCACGTGCAGAGGGGGGGGCGTTGGGTGCTCGAGCACCTGCCCTTTTGCCCCTTGGTGCCCAAAGTGCCCTTTTGTCAAGACAAAATTTCCTCTCCTTTTTTTGTATTTAAAGGCACTTTTGTGGATGCCTGCCCCATCTAACTAGTAGTAAAATGAATGAATAATAATTTAGCCGTAAATAAAATGACCCACATGATGACCTTTCACCTGATTCCTCACGCTGCACGCGCATTTTTTAATTTCGCGCGGCTACGCGCAATCGCGCATTCCCAGAGGATATCTTCAAGTCTTGCGGCTGCTGGTAAGTGGTGTTTTATTCTCAGCGAAGTGATTTTGATGTTTGTTTACTTATTATTATTATTTTACTAGAACGACGTGAAGAGAGCATGCAGAGAGATGTCGTTTGTATTGCTGTGTGTAGGCTGTAGAAGTAACGTTAGCTTGCTGTTTGAGGGAGAAAAGTTTCACGGGCGTGGAGGGGTGTTATTTGACTAAAAACTATTATTTTTACTTTAAACTATTATTATTATTACAGTATTTATTTAAAAAAAATATTTTCACATAAAAATGATTATCACAACTCTGGTAAGTTATCACATAGGCTTACCAGTTAGCATCTTATGTTTTGTGTGCAGAAGCCTCTGTGAACATCTGCCCTAGTAACGTTACTATTATATACTATTATTGTATTATATACTTTAGCAGCCTGGGCAGAATCTGTAGCTTTAGCAGGTCAGTGAACTAGTGAGCCAGTTCCAAACACTGTCAGCAATCTTTACATCTTGACATGGTCACATAAAAAATGGTTTATTCAGCTAATACCCTATATTTCTTTTTATTTTAATGTCTACAGTCTCAGATCAACTCCAGCAGTATCAGCAGCAGCAGTAACAACATCAACAGCAAAGGCAGCAAACTCACTTAGAACAGGCATCACATTAATGTTAAAAATCTTGTAAAGTATTAATTGCTGTTTCTGTTTGCTTTGTTTTTTATTTTCATTGTATAAAATGTAACTCTTGTATTTTTGTAAATCAGTTTTTGCCATGAAAATAGCCACAGATGCTGATATGCCATTAAATAAAACTATACTGTACTGCACGAAACATGGGCCAGGTTGATTTTGTCCTACACAGTTCACTACTGCTGTTCTTTATTATTCTGTATAACAGAGAAGAAAAAGCCATCAGGTTGGAACAACTTAAGATGCTTCAGTTTCTAATCCCAGAGTTATATATAGAGCACATCAATTATTTTTTTTAATTTTAAACTTTAAATTTGTCTCTTCTGTTCTGGTTCTTTTTCAAAACTCCATCAATGCATTTGCTGCTGTATCGATGCAGAATCATCTGTATTGATATATTACTGTATTGATATTTTGAGCACATCCCTATAAAGCCTTGTTTCCATGTGCCCCATTTTATACTTTGAGCACCTGCCCCTCCAGAGGTCTCTGCACGGCCCTGGAAGGGGTGTCAGGCATGCAAGGAGTATTAGTCTTAATCCCAAGTGTGCCATCCATTCATATATGTCAGCAGTAAGGTTTTCAGCTGAACCAGTGCATATGTGTGTGTGAGGGAAAAAAATATGTCTATTGCTTTGAACATGGTAAACAGAACAAACTTTGCTCTATTTGCAAATAGTGTTTTCTACTGTATATTACTTTTTTGCTAAATGAATGGGATGTGATTTGATGTGAATACAGGTTTTCCATAATCAGCTAATCCTAATGACCTCTGCACTATGAGGGGGACCACAATTTAGGATAAGTAAAAACAGGGAGGAAAGGCGATGGGAGTCAGAAGGAAGAACAAAAAAAATGAAAACATTTGGGGGCAGAAGCTAAAGCTGGGAAAGCCATCAGCCCCCGGAATCCAATTAAGGCAGGAGTTATGGAAAAATGGAGACGTGTTTTAGACTAAAATAAAAAAAAAAAGCTCCATTTCCAAAATGAGTTTATCTCATCTGTCCACAGGTTCACTCCTGAAGGAGTCGCACCGGGGCCAGAAGCCTCGAGGCCTGTAGCTGTGCACAGCTTTCGATTACCACGCTTTTCCCCACACCGACCCCGGCTCAGGTGGATACACTTTATTATAATCGGCTGAAATCACTGGGATCTTAATTTGGAGGGGTCGTTTGGCAGTGTCTCTAATTTTGTGTGTATGGTAGACTAGATTTGAATTCGCCATGGACATTGAGAGAAAATGTGTGTCTCTTCGACTGATTTGTAGCCAGTACATAAAGTAGATGATTATAGTCTCGATGTCCTTTACTCAGTGTTTGGCTATCCATCTGTGGGGGTCAGGAATGGCCAGACTTTGCAGTGGTTCAGTGAATAGGTTTTGTGTGTCTGTTGGTAATGTTTGCATGTGGGTGTTTTGTATCTCTGATGGAAGGAACAGGTGATTGATGAGACTAACAGGAGGGCTGTGTCCTCCAACTATCCCCTTGGATTTGTAGTTCAGATACTTACTAAACCTGCTAGTGATGACTACACCGGCTTGACCTGGCAGCCCACTCAGTTTGTCTGTGAGAGAGACTGTTTAGCCACGTTGAGAGCTGAGCTCCAGGGCCATAACGGCTGATGTCTAAGCCCACTTGGGCTCACTCCGGTCGGTCAGAGGGTTTAAATTTGACCGCGATGGATCACAAAAGTGCAATAACATGTTTTGCAAAAAAAAAAAAAAATGTGTATACTTTTTAGCAACAGTATTCCCTTTACACTATAGCAATAAAATATTTCTTGTAAATCATGCAAACATATGATCATATTTATCAGGCTTCATAATATTTTAACTTTCGCTTGTATTAATGCGTTTACTATATACCTTTTATCCAAAGTGACATTGCATTTAATGTATATATTTGTACAGTTTATGATTACATACAAATTGCATATTTGTATTATTGTATACAAATATATAATATATATTTTGATATGTAATTATGCCTCTAAGAAATTCTGGTAACGCTTCCTTTTACACTCCTGTTACCCATGTACATACACTGTATTTATTATAGTACTGGGTAATAACTAGGTACTAACCCTGAACCTACCCCTAACCCATGTACTTACATTATATTAGCCAGTACTTTCCAGGTAAGCACACTGTAAGTACACGCAAGTACTGTACTGTAAAAGGAAGCGTTACTGAAATTCTAACAATCCTTTCTCTAAATTTGGAATTTGGGATAGGGCAGAGGAAAAACAAATATCACTCCTTGATACAAGTCTGTTCTCATCCGGCCAACAGGAACGAAGAGTCGGTATTCAGCGCAAGCCTGTAACACTTGGGCAGAACACGGCTTTCCACTTATGCAGCACAATGGAATCCACTCCTACAGTGTGTTTCCCCTAGACGGCTATTCTTAACGAGTTCAACATGATTCAAAGCTGTGCCCAATACATATTTCAAATAGCTCTACTAAATACTTGTTTTTCTTTAATCGTTGCCTGTGAGAGTTATCCATCTTGTCCCCAGGATCCAGACAGTTCGTGTTCGTGCTTTTCTGTGGGAATGTTGAAAGATAACTGTGGTTGGTAAAGCGTTTGTCGGAGACTGGTTTCCCTTACAAGAGATGGAATATAGTTAGTGTGCACATGAGATGAGATCAGACGATTTTGGTACGTGCGATTTGTACCGGAAACTCGGTGTTTAATGCTGGGGGTCCCTCAGACACCACCCCAGGGGCCTGTACACTACTGCTAAACCCTTCCACAGATGACCATAAAAGAGGGTGGGAGTGAGTGAATGGATCATTCACATGCTCAACATGGAGCTCTCCGTTAAACTTGTTTGGGGTGGAAGGTGTAGGACGGTGCATTGCACAAGAGAGTTCATTTCCTCTTTTCCCGAAGCCTTGAAACGGTTCAATCCTGTGCAATCCTATCCATATCGTTCATTCTCTGAATCTGTAAGAAGTGCCATACTTCGGAAAATTTACTGAATGATTAAATATGACTTACAAGCTTAGGACAAGGTTTATCCAATCCCAAATAGTGGATAAAAGAATTAGTCGCAGATTGTAAACCAAACAATGATGGAAAAATAGGAGAGCTCTATGAAATCATTTTCAGTTTGACTGATCACTCTACTGAGTATTATGATTCCCTCGTTTGGTTACCTTATCTTTTTGATAAATGTGAATGTGCATCATTCCGAATCCATACAGGCAATTAATGTGTTTGTAGGTTATTACCCCTTGTAGGCCTTAACGTTTTTGAATCCCTCGGGGCTTTCACCTCACAGATATACTAAATTTCTTCCATGACTGTAAGATATTATTGCTGTGGAAAATGGGCATTCGGGAGCCACAGCAGCTTTCAGGCGAATGTGTGTGTGGCGGCAGCGCGTGTCTTTCTCTGTTTACACTGAATTTGGGCCTTTTCATTGTTTTTCCTTCCATATCCCAGTGGAAGAACAGGTTTGATTTGTGAACTGCTAGTTGGTGATGGTAGGTTGCGTAGCTCTGAGGTCCAATTAACTCGTCACGCAACAGTGCATGCCATTAGGAGGTGCAGGTTTGGGCCTCTGCAGCGAGCACGTGTCGGTCTTCTAGCCTGTACTGTCATATCCAGAGGGGAAATGGGAGGAATTTTATGACTGTCCTTGGCTAGTTGGCTTTTTCTTTTTATATTATCTTCATCCCCAAACCAGAAGGCACTTGCCTGAGCATTTCTAATATACCCAAGCTGCCTTCTGTCACCACACGTCTCACAAAGCGAGATGCGTCCTTTGGAACAAGACAGAACTAAGGTTTCCTGACAGGATGCAGGACCAAAATGTTGAAACATTTCTGCTAAGACAAGAATGGATTAATTTCCATGCATTTGTTTCTAATTCAACCTCAATCAGTTTGGGGAACTCGAGTTGCTATCTGAGCCTTGATTTATTTATCCTTATTGAGATGGAAGGCAATATTTCGGCTGTTTGGATGGAGCCGTCTATCCTGATTTAAGTGGTTTTGAAGGGTCCCGATTACGAAGCCTCTTTATACAAAGAACTGCAATTTTCATTGACTAGCCACAGCCGAGCAGCCGAAATGAAAGCTGTGCACCTGCTCTGTGCTCGGGAAAATGGAGCTTCCCATTGCCAGAGTTAATCAACAAAATAGTAAAATTGAACAGAACAAGCCACTCAGTTTTTCAGTTTACTAAAGGTCACTGTCACATCCTTTCGAAGGGATTGTTGCTTTCAAATGGGCAACTAGTACTTTTTTCCCATCAAATGCTGTTGATGTTTGTCAGATAATCATACCTTTATGCCTACCTTTTAATAATAATGTAACTCTTGATGTTTATGTAGTCAGGGCTGAGTTTTAGCGTGATGGCTAGACGTCAAGTGGCACGAGCAGCAGAAGACCACAGGTTAGCCTGAGTGGAAGAATGCTCTGTCCTAAACGCTTGTAACCAAATCCCCACTGTGGAACCACACAAACACTTGTGTTGTGGTATAGCAAGCGTTTGACTTACGGTGTGTTTCATTTGTATCCCAGAGTAGGTCCCCACAAGCCCTTATTAGGTGACTATGTGGAAAAGAACAGGCTGTAAAGAATGCAGGATCTCTCCACGGCTGCACATCTGTGCTCCGCGGTCTCTCGGTACTGTGGAAAGTATTAAAGGGGGACTGGATCAAGGTTGTTTTTTTCATTCCCCTTCTCAGTCCATAACTTTCTTACTGCCGTAATCTTACTTGGGCATCTTGCATCATATCCCTGCGTTTATTAATCACATCTTGAAAAAAAATGCTGTGGAGGCGGGAGGGGAAAATGCCTTGTGCAGCGAGGGTATTGGTATATGGGGTATTAGGTGTCTCTGGTTTGGGGCTGTGCTAGACTAACTAGCATCTGTCATGAATATAAAACCATGCTGCTTAAATGAGGGGTACGTTTTGCGTTTTGATATAGTCTGGGGTCATTAAAGACAGACTGGTGCTGTCCAGAGTAATCAGACAGGAAGTTTTGTGGTGACGTGCCTAACAACCTTTTAGGGCATGAAAAACCACACTTAGCTATGACCATGTCCTGAAATAGCCCACCTCCTGCCATGTCCCCTTGAAAAACGTAGCCTCAGATATTTAAGTCTGGTCGTTTTGTTACCTGGATGTGGATGAAAGAACCACAAGTCGGTGGTCGCCAAGTCGCCATGCACAGGAAAATCTGTTATGATCGGGCCCAGACGGAATCTGTGGAAGTTTTTCGGATTTTCCGTGCTTATTTTTCAGGGAAAATCTGCGGAATGAGCTTCGATATGGTGAAATGTGGTAAATGGAACAAAGAGTACTGAACACTTAACGGTGGATGAAAGTGTCACCAATATGCCAAAATATTAATTATATATATATATATATATATATATATGTGTGTGTAAATAAAATCCTTTCATTCACCAAGGACATATTTGATCAAAAGTCACTGACAATTATGATATTAAAAAACTTCTATTTAAAATAAATGCTGTTCTTTTGAATTTAGTCATCTAAGAATCCTGATTTATTGTTATATTTTTTTTGTGTAAATATAATATTTTAAGCCTAGTATGATGCGTCACAATTCTGAGGGTTGATGAAAATCTATGACTCCATCATATCCTCATTCTCAAATGCACATAAGACTGTCAGACAAGCTTGTTGTTCTTTTGTCTTATTTGTTTCTCCCTCACTTGTTCCTCTCCAGCGGGTCTGCGAAGGAGTTTTCGTCTCAGCAGAAGAGATAAGAAGACAAATAAGTCCATGTATGAATGTAAGAAAAGTGAGCAGTATGACACAGCTGATGTGCCGACTTACGAAGAGGTGACAACCTACCGCAGAAAACACGGAGACAGACACAGACTTGTCGTGTTAGTTGGTAAGTATGAAAAATTTGGTGTCTTTTTTTTGTCTTTATCTAAAAGTTTTCAGAAATGACAAAATTGAATTTCAAAAAAATTGTTTCTGCTGTGTTTAACCCTTGTGCATCCTTATGGACATTTTTGTCCTTTTCAGTTTTGTTTTTTTGATCACTTTGCCTGTGTTAAAGCTAACTGCAAAAAAAATTGGCACAGGTGTGTATTTTTTTTGGAATTTTACTATTTCACTGTCATTTTCTTAAAAAAAATATTTTTTACATTAGGTGCAAAAAATACTCCCTCTCAGCGCCTTTTGGACAAAAATGTCCACATTGAAACCCATTAAAACTGCTATTTTTAATCCCCGGTTCAGTTAACTATAAAATTATGCAATCCTTGTTAAAAGGCTTTCATTCTGTTGGCAAGGCTTAAAAATTTTATTTTTTACTATTTTTTATCAGATGGTGCTGTTTTTTTTTTTTTTTAAGTTTGGCCTATAAAACAAATATTGCTTTATTCCTGTTTTCTGCTTCGGCATACTATAGAGCCAACTGGATAAATTATGCAATGATATTTGTGTGGGTGTGTTGGTATGGATGTCAGAGTGTGGTTAGTATGTGTGTTATAAAAAAATATATATGTGTGTGCGCGCATGTGTGTGTTTGTAATACTGAGAGAGAAAAACTGCAAATAACAAATTCAATCACTGTGAGCACCAGTGGGGTTTGCTGGCACCCAATGGGGAAAATATGTCACTACGCCTAAACAAACTGTTACCGAAAGCTCATTTTTTGAGATATCATCCTCAAATTTGGAAAACAACCTATTTAGATTAATGGCTTTGATTCTATTTTGATTCAGTTTTGAGTTGAACCTGATTTATAAAATATATATTTTATATAAAATATTTTTTATAAATAATTTTCTATGTACCTATGTGTAACTTTTTTTTAATTGATGCATTTGGTTAGCTCAAGCATGCACGCTTGGTATTTTTTATTTATTTATTTTTTTTTTTATACTGTTGAGACAACTACACAAATCAAATCACAGTTTTGAGGCTCCACACAAACAGTGCTTTACCCACAACAGCACTTGACTGAAACCCATAATTCCTTTTCTGCTGTGGGACTTTAACTCAAATCCAGCCCTCTGGAGACCCCTGAAGCTGACGGGACCAGCTGAGGATTAATTCATCTATGTGGCACTTCATTCGCAGTGCTGGTGTTCTAACGGAACATTTTATTCCTCCTTAATATTATACACCAAAGAATTGTTAACACTTATTTTCAAGGGAACAGCGAGAGCGAAACTCCAGTGAGATGTCAACTTTACAGAGTGAAAAAAACCTTAAAATATTACATTTTCGAATTACAGATTTGGTGATTGTTTGCCAGTTATTCTGGACAGAGGATATAGAGGCCAGAACAATGAATTAAGTGTTTCATAAAAGCGTGAATAAAAAGTAATTTAGATTTGTAAGACAGATAATTTGAGGGTTTCAGGTTCCCTTCTTTTTCTTCTTTTTTTTTTTATATAATATTGAAATGCTGAATTACCCACTTCTCATCGACCTCCTCCACTATGTTAGGAGGTTCATAATTTATTTTTCCCAGTGTAAGGGGTTTGTTGTTGTGAAAATGTCCTCATACTGACAAGTAATGTTGACCAGGTGTATAAAATATTTCACTTACAAATCTGTGGGGTAGCACAGGGTCATGGTTCATCGCAATAGACCAGCCCGTGTGTTTGTGAACGCAACATGGCATATGGATTCTATCACAGTTTTGTTGGTGCATGTAATTAATGGAGTGTGTTTTCACATGCATGTATGAGCGAATATATAAGGTGGTCTGTTTAATTAATCAAGCTTTTTGTACTGTCCGGATTCCCCTTTGGTAATTTGCACCTCATGCGGTCTAACGCAAATATTTTCACGAGTTTTGTCTCGTAAAGGTGGAGGGCAGCATCATGGATGTATCAGACGTGACAAAACCAAGGATGCGGGCTGTGTTTTCTCTCTGAACTGTTATTCTGTCCCTTGAGGTCATGCTTTAGCTTTTCCTGGCCTGCACTTCTACATTTTTTTTTCTCTTTATTTCATCATCTTTGCCAGTTGTTTTATTGCATTTAATAATTCAGCCATCAATGATGCCATTTGAATGTCTTTTCCCTTATACATCTCTCTTTATAGTCTATTCCTGTAGTTGTTGTAGTCATTTCTCTTTTCTTGCTATTGTCTTTGCAGCTTTGAATGAAAGAGATTCATTTGAAAGCACATTCAACTTTTACACTCTCATTTGGTGTTTACTCCTGGCTGCAGACAACAGGGTCAGGCAAATTCACCCTTGAACAAAATAGTATTATTCCCATTTGCTTTCTCTAACACAACTGACCCACGGTTTGTGGTTGGGTTTCAAACGACTTTCCAGACGGATCAAGATCTTATCTATTTGGATACATATTAATCGACCAGCCAAAGTCAACACATTTAACAACTGTGCAGCTTTGCGAACCCGCTGTAGTGTTTTAACTGAAACCTGATTATTTAACATAGCAAATGATCTGTTTTTTTTCTACATGTTTGAGTTAAGATTGAAAAGATTTCAGTTGATATAGTGGTAGTTCAGACTCAGACAGAATAACGATGGAAGCGAAGAATGACCATTGAGGAAAACGATGATCTAAAGGAGCTGTCGGATCAGATTCACTATTTTATTTTATGTCAATTTTTATGCTCTTTCCAAACATCTCTGTCTGGGCTTTTATAATTGAACATTACAATTTGGGCTTGCAATGTGTTGTTTCTTCCTAGAACTATCAAGTATAATTTTTTTCACATCTGAGCAGTTGGCAGGGTCCTACACAAGTAGCGTAATGCCCAGTCTCTCCAAAGGTTTAAACTATTGCCAAAAAAGCTTTGTTTGTGAACTTATCACACACATAAATGTGTAGAAAGGTTATTTATCGGACACACTTGGTGGAATATTTTGATGATGATAATATAAGGACATGATGACTGTGTTTTAGGAGCGTTGAGAGAAGGTTGGATGACGGCCCCCCATGTTTAGCCAGTCTAGCAGCTCCTCAGGGTTAACTGCATCTGCTCTGCGCTTGGCCTGGAAGTTATTAAGCCTTTCATATTAGCCTTCTTCCCTAATGAGCGCCCTAATGACTACTGACACTTTTACGACCACTGCAACCTGCCCCTGTGAGTGCACATATATACTTGGATTGAAAAACAATTACTCAAATGTGTTATTTTATTAGGGCTGTTGAAGAATAAAGGGCTAGTTTTTGTTTGGGTCATTAAAGAGAATGACAATGAACAGAGTAACCAGGACACATCAACAGTTGAAGGCTGTTTAGACTGTGGTGAGCTAGATGGCTACAGGTTTCAATGTTGTTCGTGGCTTTTGGGACACAAGCAGCCATACAGCTGCAGAGATGAGTGATCGAGGGCTTTAAACTCATTAAGTGCGCATGATGAGTGAATAGAATTTTGAAAAGGTTTCTATTTGAGCCTTGGAGCAGGCAGTCAGGGCCTGGTGGGGTCTTGAGATTAACATCTCAGAAAATACTGTTTGAGTTTGGAGGTCCTTTCAAGAGAAAGGAGCATTTGTGGATAAAATATGGCTATTTAGAGGAAACATTACTGTGTATTTTTTTTTCCTTTCCCACCTACGATATATACAGGGTCGGCGCTATGGTGGGGCATTCGAGGGCCGTGCCCCCCCTAGCGCTCATTGATGCCCCTCCTACCACAGTTTCTAATACAATGCTAAATCATAAATCAGATGTAGGCTATACAATACCAAATGTCCAGCAATCTATTTGAATAGCACATTGTGTTTAATTTGTTGTCTAATTGGATGTAATGTGTTGGTGCCAAGAATTTTCACGTGAAGAAATACATGCATCCAATTCTATTTATTATCGCAAGTGTTGTTGGTCCAGTGGTAGAAATTTAGACCGGCATGCATGAGATTGTGGTTTCGAGTCCACACTCGTTTAGATATTTTTTTTCCCCATCATTATAACCGATTATGTTTATCAGTGGTTGTCAAGCAGGGACATGTTTGAGTGCATTTTACTTGTACGAATAGAGATTTCGCCGCAACAGATCAAGCGCGCGTCCGTGTGAAGATGTTTATTGTGGCAGCGCGAGACACAAGAGAACACTTTATCAGCACCACAGATCGAGTCAACGAGCACTTTGATCACTTGATTTAAAAAACAACACATTTGGCGTGCTATATCGCCTCTTATTTAACAAATGAATGCTCTGTAAACCGGATATTTATTTGTATTGGTACATCCGTGCCGCGAGATGTATAAAAGTGCTGGGACAACATCGACCCTGGCAAAAAGTGGTGGGGAAATTCGCAAATAATAATTTTAAATAATAATTATAATAATAAAAGGTGTTTCGTTTTTTTTTTTTTTTTTTTTTTTTTTTTTTTTTTTTTGCTTAAACGGCAGTGCCCCCCCCCCCGCTGATGACCCAATGCCCCTCCAGTAGATCTGCTCTGGCGCCGACTCTGGATATATATATATATATATATATATATATATATATTGCTCATAAACATGCACTTTTTTCATATGGCTCAAACAAGAGCTCTGAATTATTCAGTGACTCTAAAACACTTGAAATGATTTTCTGTTTCCTCACTGTAATAAATCAGCATCTTACTCCTCTCCTCTATCACAGTGGAATAAGGATAACATGTATTGCATAGGCATAGGCTTCTAATGGAGTCATAGGCGTGTGTGTGTGTGTGTGTGTGTGTGTGTGTGTGTGTGAGAGAGAGAGAAAGTGTATGATGCACCAAATGAAAATGTGTATTCTCCCTGCGACTTTGAGTAGGAAAAACATCTGTTTTGTGTTCTCTAACATATAGATTTTGATTTGTGCATGTCTCATACCAAGGGTTAGTTCACCCAAAAATGAAAATTATGTCATTAATGACTCACCCTCATGTCGTTCCAAGCCCTTAAGACCTCCATTCATCTTCAGAACACAGTTTAAGATATTTTAGATTTATTCCGAGAGCTTTCTGTCCTTCCATTGAAAATGTATGTACGATATACTGTCCTTGTCCAGAAAGGAAATAAAGACATTATTAAAGTAGTCCATGTGAAGACAGTGGGTTAGTTTAAATGTTTTGAAGCATCGAAAATACATTTTGGTCCAAAAATTACAAAAACTACGACTTTATTCAGCATTATTATCTTTTATTAGTGCATGAAGTAAAATGCAGTATAAAAATCATAATGCAATTTTCAAAATAACTTTGTCAAATTATTTTTAGTTAAATGAGTATGTTTTTCCAATAAAAAAATAAAATATAATTTTCTTCTAAAATGATCATTTTTATCAAGCTTGTATATTTAAGTTCAGTAATTTCACTTAAATGGCAATGAAGATTACCTATTAATTGTCATTTAAGTGAAATTACTGAACTTAAATATACAAGCTTGATAAAAATGACCATTCTAGAAGAAAATTTCAAATGGCATTTAGAGGCTTTTACATCTGAACTCTTCATATATATATATATATATATATATATATATATATATATATATATATATTATTTTTTTTTTAATGTAATCTATTTCTGTGATGGCAAAACTTTAAGCTTTATTTTCAGCAGCCAGTCTTTGATGAATACAGAATAAAAAGAAAAGCAATTCTTTGAGAAATCTTTAAGAAATAAAGTCTTTTGTAACAATGTAAATGTATAAATTAAAGTATCAAATAAGTGATCCCAAAAGTTTAAATGGTAGTGTTTCTTTGATAAAATATTTTAATTCATAAAAGGTTTTATTTTGTATTTTCTTTTGGCAAAAAAAAAACAAAACAAAACAACAAAAAAAAACACACATTAAGTTGTTAGAATGAAAACAGCAGTATGAAATATATGTTGTTAAGCAAGATATTAATGGACTCTTTCTCATTGTCTCTGCATCTCTCTCTGTTTGCTTCTACAGGTCCTACTGGTGTTGGTTTAAATGAGTTAAAAAGAAAGTTGTTGATATCCGATCCACAACATTTTAGTGTCACCATCCCACGTAAGTGCTTCCTTGTGTGTGTGTGTGTGGTTATGTGAGCGACAAAGAATAAGACAGTACTTTTTTTTCTTGTACCCATTTATGCACTCTTTCTTTGGATACAGTATTGTCACCTCATCAGTCTGTCATTAATAACAACTCTACTTGACACACTTCCCTGTCCTTAGCAGCAGTGTCCATGATTGCCACTCCTTTTTCCTCTCTTCAGCATCCAGAAACATCATTCCAAGGAAATACACCAGACAAGTTATTTTTAGGACAAATAAATAGGGCTGTGACTTATGTATTTAAACAGACGGACACTGTGGATAAATTGCAAATTTAGAGGCAGTAAAGCGAGAGACTGAGCTTGAGAGTTTGAAGGAGTTGGAGACAGTGGCTAGAAAAGCCTTGACTGTTGATATAACAGATGTTTGTTACATTCAAGCTTGGCTTTAATAAGAATGTCTGATTCAGGCTCTGACACTATGAAATGCCACTGGTATTAATTTCTCATCCAAAGCTTTTTGCCGTAATGCTGCCTAATTGCTCACAAATGTGACCCTGCATTAGTCTGTATTATATAGCCCTCCTCCCCTCAGACCTTTCGGAGGATTAACATTAAAGGGATGGATTCTTGGAAAGTGACTGTTTTAAAAGTGCTTTTTGGTCATCTTTGCCCTTTCTTTTTTTTTTCCAATCCTGCCAGCTCCAACTCTCATTGTTAATATGAGTGATTAACCATTTAAATATATTTCAATTTAATTTCTCTAAAGAAGGCCCAAAATGAGCTATTGCTTCACATATCCATCAATTGGGTCTTTTAAAACACAAACCAGCCATGGCAGCAACACTAGCAAGATTGTAGAATACGATTAGTTGGGAGCACTTGAACATTTTGTCTCCTCTCCAGCCTTTACTGCTATTTTCCATGATCTTAGAATGAAATTCAAATTCTTTTGCCACACCAAAAACATTTCCTATGCCACAGAGCTAATGCCAGATGAAATATATTCTATTTCTTTCAGCAGTAATAGGGGAGTGACTTTTTCTTTTTTTGTTTTGTGAACACCAGCATTTGGGGGTGTAATAACATGTTATCTTATGTCTGCGGTGAGCTGTCATCATGGGAGGGTGATGCCTCTTTATCAAATGTGTGATGGGTTGAGGGTAACTAATAATTTACTCCAATCCCACCCAACCCATACATTTCCCCTCATCTCTCTCTGTCTTTATCTACAGTACATGATCCTTGTAAGAATCTGATTTGGTGCTCAAGAAACATTTCTCATCACAGATGAAAACAGCTGTGCTTAATATTTGTGTGGAAGCTGTGGTGCCTTTTTTTGGATTCTTTAATAATTAGAAAGTTCAACGGAACAGTATTTGATTAAAACAGAAATCTTTTGTGATAATATAAATGTCTTTACTGTCACGTTTGTATGAAAGTATGCATAAAGAAAATTACCAATACATGACAAATAGATAGAGCGATAGAGGCCATTCAAGAGGGGCCTTGAAAAAGCAGAAGGAAAAAAGCAGAGGAAGAAAAAACCTGGAACAAGGCGAGTTGGAACGGTGATAAAGTTTAATAGTTTGTTTTGGAGCTGCTGGCGGCTTGCAGACTATTTGTCGGAGGTGTGTTCTACAGCGACCTTTGACCTCCCCGACACTCGTTAAACACACCGCTGTGTGTCTCTGCATGGCAAACTTTGACCCTGGCTGTACCCGCCGGAGCCGTGCTGGCTGGACTGGCACGCGCCGTGTGATTTAAAGACAGGAGTTTATAAGCAGCTGAAAGCAGGAGCGGGGCTTAATGAGGGACAGAGTAAACTCAGTGCTGGTACTGTACCATGTGCTCCTGGGGCTTTACGAGCAGCGTTACACTCACACTGGCCTTAGAAGCCTCGTGGTGAGTTGAGCCAAGACAGACGGGGTGGGTGTGGCGTCAGACCTTGGAGAGGTGGTTTATTTTAAATAAAATTAAGTGGGAAATAAAGTGTCCATGGGGAACTCCCTTTAATCAAGGAAATGTCTGTAATGAACGTTTCTTCACATGTTCTTCTTGAAGCACCTTCAACCTCTAAATTTCATCACAGTGATCTAAGAAACATTGCTGGGTGTTTTTTTTCTAGTATTTTCAAGTATCTAATGCCGTTTAGGGATGTGTAAAAATAACGTTTTTCCCAATGAATCTCAATCTTCATTTGAAAGATCCCAACTCCATTGTTAAAATTTTGTGATTGAGCTTTATCAATCATTTTTTAGTGGCTGTGTGAAAGTGTATCCCTAAAGCACTTCCTGTCTAAAGCGTTTTCCTCGGCTCCATAGTTTGGGCCTTGTCCATTTTTTTTTAATAAATATGATCATAATGTACTGTACCAAGTTAGAAGGTTGTCCTCATCTTTGTGAGCTGTGTGTAGAACATCCTGTACAATGTGACCAGTGTTATTCGATTTGATAACAATTTAGAAATTTTGCCAATTCTTTTTTTTTTTTTACTGTTCTGACTCAAAAGCTTGTGATTCATGAATTCTGATTGCTCAGATTTCCAGCCCTAATACAATTACATTTATGTTAAAATGAGAGTTCAAAATGCTAAAACTGTACTAGATCTCCACTCATGTAGGTGTGCTATATAGGTTTAAGTTTTGTAAAGGCTGGAATACACTACACAGCTTTCTTCCTATTTACTGTCTGGATGAGTTGACGCTGGTTGTCGAGAGTCAGACTCTGTCTTCAGATTTCAGTTGACAGAATTGATTTCACAGAAAATTACTAGCCATAGTTTTATTTTTTATTTTTATATAAGCCTCAATGCCCGTACACACCAGGATGAAAATCAGTGGACGTTATTCACCAGCGTTTTTCAACACGTTTTTTGTGTTCACACCCAAGCGATTTTCGCTGACGATGAGCCGAGTGAACTTGCAAATTCATTCACTAACATTAGATGGCGCTTAATGTAAAACAGAAATGCATCTTGGCCATAGATATCTTGCCTTGCATCTTCCTCATCTTCCGTCAGTGTAGACGGTGGCGTATATCTCTCTTAGACCCTTCAAGACCGTTTTGTGTTTGAGAGGGCCCCCAAGTTGTGTTTTACTGTAACTTCAGAAGCACCAGACATGTGAGCAAAAGCGCCAATCTCATTGGTCAGATAGTTTTTGACACGGCATGTCAAACCAAAAAAATGAACCCGAGGCGTTTTTTTTTTTTTTTAAATGACGCTTTTACGCATGCCTTTTTTCGTTTCGGTGTGCACACTCACATTGGCGCCCTTTGTTTAGTCACAAAACGTTAAACGTTGGCGAATATCGCACCGAAATTCGTCCCGGTGTGAACAAGCCTCCAGACTATGATTTTTTCTAGTTTGAGTATAGCAAATAAGTTTGATATTTTGAGCCGGTTTTAGAACACAATGTCTTCATTTGTAATGTGTGTCCTTCAGATTTATAAAGTCATGTAGTCTATTCCAGCCTTAAGTGTGAAACAACACAAAACCAAGTGAGATCCCAAAATCTCTGTACCCAATTTAAGATTTCAAATGATTTAAGTTAACGGGTGTCATTTCCCAATGTAAAAATACTTTCTCTTCACTACACCTTATCTTTCACAGACACCTCTCGATCGAAGAGACATCAGGAAAATGATGGGGTGGAGTATCATTTTATCTCCAAACACCTTTTTGAGGCAGACATTCAGAACAACAAGTAAGGCACACAATCTTTTTTCTTTTTTTTTTGGTTGGATCGAAACACAACTGTGTATTATTTGGAATGAGCATATGAATATTTCTGCTGTGATTTGGATTGGGGATGTAAAAGTTTACCGTGGAGATCAAATAGTCAGTATTAATCATTGAAGTTTAGTGGACCGCTTCCTTTATTCTCAGGATTGTAATCATGTCAACCGTAACCCTGACACAAACGCTCAACAGTGGGAGAGATATAAATCTGAGAGACGGAGCCTCCGTGGCCAGTTAGTATTCAACACATCATCCAGAGCCCTGACTGAACTTAAGTAAATCAGCACCCCAGTCAAAACACTATGCAACAGTTTTCACTGATGTCGTCTGTCTCAGACGCTATGGCAAACATTCACCACTTTTGCCTTTCGGCTGCCCACTATTCTTTTCATTTTTCCACTCCATTTCCTTCGAGCAAATTGTGTATGCGTGTGTGTGCTGCTTGTGTAGCAGCATGATGTGGGCTCAGATCCCTTCTCTGTAAGCGAGAGTGAGAGGGTGTTGACAGGTGGTCTGTTTCTGTGAGTGCGCACGAGAGAGGGGGATCAGACTCCTTTTTCCCAGTGGTTGGTAAGCTCAGAATTGTGTGCATGGCCCGGTGATGGATGTTTTTCTGCAGCCTCTCATCAGAGGATAAAACAACACAACAGGAACGCATATAGAATGTCACTTCGCCAGCAAACCGGGCGTCTTAACTGTCTTGTGGTGGAAAACAGTATGTGGTGGCTTGTTCTGTGGTAAAATGAACATCAGCATGAGTAAACCACAATTATCAATTTTGAGAACGAGCAGGATCAAGCAGGTGGGCACGAGGCACTGCAAGAGGGCTTGAAAGATGAATCTTTTCTATTTTGTCAGCATTTTCTCTTCTTTTCCTTTTTTGGTACTTGGTCTAGTTTGACTTTGAATTGACATGTTGCTCTTTTTTCTTCATCTTTTTTGTTTGGATCTATTATGTAAAGGAAATCAAATTTGCCCTGATCGTAATAGGTCTTTGTACCAAGGCATTGTGCAAGTTTCATAGTTTAAAATGTCCTCCTCTATGAAAATACAACAGATCAGAATTAGCCTGTATGGCTAAATCTGGCACATTCACATGATGGAGTGCTTGTGTTAATTAATCTGCATTGTCCAATTTAAAATAAAAATTAAATTAACAATAAAATAATTATACATCATCGCACTATAGGACCCTCCCACTGACATTTAGTTACTTAATAGCTGACATTTACCTACACTGGATGTGAGCATTACATTGTGTCAAAAGCAAATACTCATTATAATCACTGACGCTGTCTAGGCTGGATACAGTACACAGATGCATGCTCAGTTTCTGACATACTCCAAGCACTTGAGTCTGTCGACAGACCTTTTACTGACCTGCCTTAAAAGAGCCGCCCCTTAAACACGAGTCATTTCAGACAGAGAGTCTAAATGAAGGCTGAAAATGTTTGTTTTTAAAAAGGAACATTAAAATAAAATGTCATTACCCCTTTAAAAATACTTAAGACATACATACAATGATTTTCTTTTAAAATTAATTTTGAGCTTTTTTATATCATAAGAAAAAAATTGGCAACATTTTGTTAAATGTTCTGTTGTGTGATAATTTAAAACCTTACCTTAAAATATAAAAAAAAAAAATTGATGGTATTAAGATGTGTTGAGAATTCTGGAAAAATATTGTTTTATGTAAATTTATTATTATCATGTTTAATATTTTAGCTTTTCTTTAAAATGGTTTGAACGATTTTGAAAACATTATAAAGCCAACACATATATGTTATGAAAGACCATGTGAAACCAACAAAAAAATGCTGTTATATGTTAGTTACACATGACAATTTTAAAGTCATATAATTTTAACTTTTCCTGAAAATGGTTTAATTGAATTTAAATTTAATTTAATTGTTTAAATGGTTTATTCAGCCTTCCAGTGGGAAAATGTACACTCTCATATGCAAACATGAACTTGGTATTCCCAAGGAAAACCCTGCTCAGGGCTAAAAGCAGAGCCTAAATGAACCCAAAAACCCCAGAAGAAGCCTCCACCCCACCATCAATACACGCACATCATGACAACAAACGCCACAACACAACAGTTCTGTTTAAGTACATCTGCCTTCAAATGAACACTCAAATAAATAGGCACTTTGAGAATTCTTGGTAACCCTACATGTCACATTAACACCAGCAAACCACCTCTTAGCAGCCAACAAAATTCATTTAGCTCACCATCAAAAAATACGGCTTCAATGAAAGAGTGTACAGGCTTTTAAAACACGCCGAGTCGAAAAGTGGCAAGGAGTCACGTTAGCTTCTAAATATGATCACCCAATCACAGGTTGCTGTTAGACCACATGTGCTGAAAAGTGTGAGCGCGTTTAAAGCTTTCACTTTAAAGACTTGTTGACATTTGAATTGATACTTGGGGAAAGATAAAGACAGCTGTACATACAGTATATACGTAGAACATTTTACCTGTTAGAAGTGGTAATTTTAGTCACGTGTCGCAAATTTTCACTGTGCACGAAATATTACGACACCCTGCTGTTGTAAGACTCAGTCGTTCTTCTGGAAAACTTTCCACATCCTTCCAAATTTCTCTGCTTTACGGATGTCCTAGAAATACATGGCGTTGTTCTGTGATCAGAGAATAGAAGTAATTGGATTGAACGACAGGCAGATTAAATGGTGGAAAAGTGTTTGTTTACCTTTGTCTTCTCAGAAAGTAAAGTAACTCTTGCATTTGGCATTCAAGCCTGCCTGTGCTGCAAGGAAACAGGTGTTTTAGATTTAAACTGTAACATAGAAGATTATTTAAAAGAGCCTTGTGTCAGACTGTCTGGAATCGCCATGTCAGGAAGAATGCAAGAGATGAACACACCGTGCATGTCTGAGTGGCCTTTTTCACTGAAAGCATCATGACAGGCTTGGGAGTAAATAATGGGTTGTGTTTCCTGTCATTATTCTGTCCATTGGCTTTTCTTTATATTATAGGGTGGGTAGATTCACATAGAAACATTTAGAGCCATTAATCATTATGTCAAACCCATCCTGTTCTTTTTGTCATTTTCTATGCCACAGGTTTATTGAACAAGGAGAGTATAAGGGAAATTACTATGGGACGAGCTTCGACTCTGTGCGTTCAGTCCTGTCTAAGAACAAGGTGTGCCTTCTTGACGTACAGCCACATGTGAGTCTCTCTGTTTCTCAGATACACATTGTACCTTACCGTTTTACCTCCCTCTGCGTCACTCCATTCCTCAGTCTCTTTTCCAGATTTATTTTCCCCCCTTTCACAGGTGTGACATTCCACACTATTCCTACTGGATCTTTTCTGAAATCTCTATCTCTCTTTCTCTCTCTTTTTCTAACATTGTCTCTACTAATTGTCCCATGTTTGAAAATGTCCTCAGGTTTAGGTGAGAGAGTAGTAGTTAAAAGAGGAACAGTTGAGTCTTGGCAGAACTGTATCAGTGTCCACAGCAAAGCCAGTGAAAGACCCCTGTCAGCTCTGTCTCATACATCTTACTTTGGTGGTCTGAGCCTGTCTTCTCTCTTGGAGTAGTGAGAGAAAATGAGGCAATGGAGTGTTTGTTCCAATGCAAGCTATATCAAAATAATGAATCCTTAACTTTGAAATATGTATGATAAAATGTATTGGCCTACTTTAAAAATATAACCTATTTGAACAGGATTTGTTTCCAGGTATGACTAAAAATGTGCTTTTGACTTTGGGCTCACACCTCCCGCCACTATATACACAGTGTATGTGTGTGTGTATAGTCCTTGCATTCTTTCCTGTTGACACCTGAATGAAAGGCTCGTTATTATGCGGGTCTTTGTCTTCACGGGTGAGAACCACCTAATTATGTTATCTATTGTTTTGTGTGAATGATTAGGCAGGAAGATTTTCAGATCATTTTGAAGCAAAAACTCTAGTCGAACAACATCCATTAGTCAAAAGTCTTATTTAGTATGTTAGCATGTTGCTCACATATTATGGTAGCCATGTTTGTGCTAAATAGAGTGTAATCACACCATTAATATGTTTGTAAGCAACTGAAAAAAGCACCAATGTCAGGGCATGTCAAAACATCTCAAGGACCCCAAAACACCTTAGACCCCAAGGGGTTAATAATAAATCACTTCATACTTTGTTGGTTTGCATCTCAAGTAAATTTATCTTGATTTAAGAATCTTTAGACTCTTTCACTGGGAAATATGACACAACTACTGAGGAAGAACATCACCTTGTTTTAGTGCAATCATGAGGTACAGTAAAAGTCCAGTGGGAGCAAAGGCATTCAAGCTATTTCATTTATTTATTTATTTATTTATTTATTTTTGTTTAATGAATGAAAAAGCAACTGATATCTGTTCTAAGCAAACTCTCAAGTGCTGCTAATACAACTCATTGTGCTTCTCCCTAGACATTTACATTCAAACAACACATTGCTGTATTGTGTTCCCTTTGATTTATGCCTTACATTTTCTTTACTTGCTTTTAAGATGGTCTTAAAGTCTTACATTTACCTTCATAAAATCTTCAGAAACAGGACAAATCCTTGTCCTCTGGTAATTGTCTTCCCGAATATCTTGTCTCTTTATTGATATATATTTCATTCACCTGTGTATCACCAAGGAAGTCTGTAATACCAGAAGAGTGCTGTATCTGTTAGCATTCCCATTAATCTCAATAGTGCCTACACTGTCAATTGAGAAAGCTGCTTTTTAAAAAAAATAAAAATAATAAATGAAATTATAAAAATCAAAGTCAAGATGTCCAAACCCTTATGCTGTTATTTAAGCCCACAAAAGACAAAAGGATAAATAAATAAATGTACATGCTCCTGTACAGCAACATTTCAAGCTGAAAAGGTTAAAAGTCCATTTTAAACGTGAATTAGCGAAACTGTAAATAATGAATTTAGTCTATGCAGTTTGTACACTATATTCCACTATATTCTTATGAAGCCATATGATGGCTTTCTACGGAGAAGAGACTGAAATTTAAGTTTTTATTCAATGGTACTCTATCTCAAGAATATCTCTCCATTTTGACATTTGTAAGATGGACCCATAAAATCTACAATTCAAAGCAATCAACTCCAAATCAACCAAAGAATACTTTATTTTACATAACAAAGAATAGTTATGCATATACCAAATTCTTTTTTTCCAGGTTGAAATGTGAAACTATAGCAATACCCTTAAATAGAACAAAAAATCTAATATTAAAATATGCTGCATCATATAGCTTCAAAAAAGGCCTTGTCTGCTTTCATTTGAAACAATATGAACGTGAGTGTATGATGTCGACATTTGAATCAAATTTTCCTTTTAAATGTACTGTGGCGGCAACAGCCTGTTTAATTCTAGGCCTAGAAAGAGGGAGGACAATTATGGTGAAAAACTAGCTTATGGTAAAACTTGAAAAATCTAGTGATTCATTTAGTCAGCTGAAAAAAACCTCCACAGAAATACGTGGTGAAGTTCAGTGGTCTGAGTAGTGGATCTCAACTACCTGAAGTGTAATGTGTCAGACTGGGATGCTTTATTTTCACTCATGGAGTCAGATCAGTTGAGCTCAGTGTGAATCAGCTGCTCTGTTTTCTGTCAAAATGTAACAGTGACTAACAGCAATAATGTTCAGAAGTATCAGTGTCAAACTAAATCATGATGGCATGAGTGATGCTGCTTTAATGACTGCGGTTCACATGCTCTCTTTATCTTTCTCCCTCTTTTTGACATTCTCTCTCCATCAGACGCTAAAACATCTTCGCACGGCCGAGTTTAAGCCCTACGTGGTGTTTGTGAAGCCTCCATCCATCGAGCGTTTGAGAGAGACCAGGAGGAACGCAAAAGTCATCTCAGGCAAAGAAGATAAGAACTCATCCAAACCCTTTACGGTAATACATGTCACACACAGTTTTAACTTCAATCTGTCCGTCTAACATCCTCTCTCATCCTGAAGGGATCTCTTTGTCGTTTTAGGTTGCATTCACAGTTTTTGTTCCACTATCTCACATAGTTCTTGGTGAAATAAGAAATAGATTTCATCACTCCCTGGCAGACAACATCCACATCATTTATTATAGTCATTTTCCTCTTGGACCAAGCAAACATATTTTGAGTTAGTGCTTAAACGTGTGTGTCTGTGTGTATTTTTGAGTAACCGGTCCCCTGAGCGGTAATCTGATATGAGACACGTGAGCTCACACAACACCTGTATGACTGCACTCAAAGAAAAACACATGAAATCAATTAACCCGGACAACAGACTCTTACCTTTTGCTGCCGTTAGTTGTGCTGTGTGTGTGTGAGGGATATGGTGTGAATATGCGGGGTATCTAATGACTTTCCCAGAGTTCAGCTCTTGCCTATGTATCTCGCTGTTAGTCTGCACCAGGAACAAGCACGCGTGCTATAGAATAAGTGACCCCGGAAACTCGACTCCACCACACGCCGAGATGGCTTGATGTCGATTGTCACCACAGAGACGTTCCGTGTTGAAAACTGTCAGATTCGTTTAGGAGCTCTGAACATGTGCTCACCTGTCAACCCATTGACTCAACAAATGTCCAAACGCAACACACTCTTTTTTTCATCTTTTGCACCATGCAGATCAGGAATGGTAGCTAATTTTGCACACAAATTCCCTGTTGATTCAACTGAATGCTAGTTTTCACACAGCAGCTTTGGTCTGTTTATCCATTATGATTTCATAAAGCAACTGCCAAAATATAAATGATTTCTGACACACACACACACACAACATGTTGCCGATGTAGCTCAACAACTGACATTGAGGAGTGCATCTGCATATTTATACTTTTTACTCAGTCTAATTTGCAGGGGTTGGACGGTTGGATGTTCACATTTGGGTACACTTTACAAAAACACAATGCTCTTTCAAGAGCAACACAAAAAAATCTCTGTCCACTTTTCATTGGCCACATTCCCACTGTTTTTGATTGAACATTAATGACTAAAATAATGGATTTCTATTGTGATTTACTGAAGTAATATAAAAAATCAGTCACTACTGTAGCTTCTAACAGTCTTTTCTTAAAGGGATACTCCACTTTTTTTGGAAATAGGCTCATTTTACAACTCCCCCAAAGTTAAACGGTTGGGTTTTACCGTTTTCGATTGTATTCAGCCGATTTTCTGATATTTAGAATAATATCCGTAACCAGATGGTTTCTGGTCTCATTGACTATGGAAGTCAATGAGACCAGAAACCATCTGGTTACGGATTTTCTTCTAAATATCAGAAAATCGGATGAATGCATTCAAAAACGGTAAAACTCAACTGTTTAACTTTGGGGGAGTTGTAAAATGAGCCTATTTCCAAAAAAAAGTGGAGTATCCCTTTAAACGTTTCTTGTTTTTAACAAGTAAACCATCACTTTTTTGTTGTTTTGCTGGAAAATATATGCACTGCTTGTTTGAATGATGAAGCACGGCACTATAAATTTACACAAGTGCAGCTCAGTCAAGCTGCTCTGAGATGCTAAAACTCTGTATCATGACCAGTATTTAAGTAAATGATTAGTGCCGAGCTTCACTCTGAAACCATCAGTGCACTTATTTAATTAGTTTAATCGCAGCCTTCACGATTTGACTCCTCTATTAAGCAAAATAGCAATATCAATTTTATTGTAATATATCTTCCAGCCCATATGCAGGCTCCACAAATTTATACTAGCAGCATATTTCATTATTTTTATTTCAACACCTTTGAAACTGAGTAGATGCTAGTCACATTAATTCAAACCGCTGAATGTGCGATTAGACCACACCATACTCCCCAAAGTTTTAAATTCGCAGAAAACTCAAGGATTATGCCGTTGTCAAAGGGAATGCTGCTCTGGCTATCTCTGTTGTCAGAGGAACTGTACCAAAAGCTGTCCACACCATCCAAAGCAACTGTCTGCCTGCTTTCAACAGGTCGTTGTGGGTACAAGTGAAGGGAAAAGAAACCCTTGCTAGCTGGCAAAACGTAGTAAAAGTCGATTATAGACCCTGACAGTGTTAAAGGCATCCAGATTCAGCCTATTATAGATATGGAAGAAAAATCGTGTTTGATGAAATGTCACAGATATATTTTATCCAGGACTTTGCTGTATTTCTTTCTCAGAGAGAGACACTGCATCTGTTAGAGTCATGAGCTTCAGAGCCGTCGGCTCTGTGCAAGAAAACAGGCATCTCTTTGTTTCTGTGAATCCAGACTTTCACTCTATTGTTCTCCCTTTTAGTAATACTTGTATAACATTAACAGTTTTCTATGTGTAAAAGATCAAGATATAATACATTCTCTTTTTAGGAGTAGCAAAAAAACAAAAAGGAAATTTCCTAAAAATGTCATCAGAGGTAGAAGGGCAGCGTTTCATCATCTGGCATTAAATCATCGTAATGAGGAATGGAAACATAAGCTAAAATTTGATGATTTCTGTTCTCTATTTTTTGTCCTGCGCTTGGTGAAAGTCAGTCCCTTTACTTTGGGAATATAAAATCAAGGACCTCTTGACGACCCAGAGATTTCCTTTTTTGAACGGGTTTAATGGTAAGGGCAGGTGCACTTTATATGATCCAATAAAAATTGATTTTCTGGCAGGGATTGAGAGATAAGGAGAGCTCATGCTGACTGTAGAGAGAGAGAGAGAGAGAGAGAGAGAGAGAGAGAGAGACGGCTTAGTAATGAAGAAATGCTCCTTTTTTCGAAGACGGAAGACCTGGATGTTGAGTGAGAGGTTGCATTAGAGCCTCTGGGAAATAAACAATCGGAAAGAAATGCAGAGGAAAAATAGATTTAAACCCTTTTGTGTTATTACCAAATCAGATTTGGTAATTATAGCACTCCCCTGGAGGCAAAACATCTGTTATACTTCAATTAGCATGAGGTTTTTATTTGATGACAGAATGAAGAAAAGATATGTTCAGACCTTGGGCCAAACCTTTGACTATTTAGGCCAAACACAAGCTAATCCACCACGTTCAACCAGAGCTTTATTAAAGCCATGACTAAGTCAATGAACTGCGACTTTTGATGCGTCCTGCCAATAACTGTCAGATTGAGAGACTGCTGTAATTTCCAGAATGCCAGCAGCTCTGTGTCCAAACTGAAATGTTGACTAAATCTTAACTCTTGATCAAGAGAGAAAATCAGGGAAGAGATGGAAATGGTTCATCAGAGAATGGGAGGAGAAGTTGAGTCTAACACTGGCCATATGCCACGGCTTCGCTTAGCTTGCTGTTGTTTTGTCTGCTAATGCCAATTTCCAAATTTACACTGTGCTTAATAGATTCTTAGTACATTTTAAAACAAAACCTGGCCAAAAGCTTCTGATTTTCTTTTAGCATGGCAATATGTTTTATTATAGCATCATATCGCTCTGTGTGGGACATAGGGATCCTATGTTTTTATGTTGTAAAAGTTGAGTCTATATTGGTAAAGCCACTCAAACCATGCCATGTTCTCGGAGACTGGCACCAAATGCCAAGATTGCCCACAGAAACACTTAATTAGGACCCACAAGCCCAAAAAAAGTCCAAGGCCATGTTAGAGAGTCCAGAGATAACTAGTCTATGAGACGCAATGTCATGAAAAAGTACTTTGCGGTTGGGTGGTGCATGTGTTTTTAGCCTATCAGATTTTAGCCTATTGTTTTTTTGTTTCGTTTTTTTACAGTTTTTCAGTGATTTCAGTTTCTTTTAAACAAGGCAAATATTTAATGAATAATGATTGTTGATCATTTTATGGTTATTTTAAGCATCGATGCCAGGGTATAAAATTGAGGTCTGTTTATTCCTTCCGCTGTTCCTGTGATCATAACCGCTGGAGATCCGGACCTCAAACTATAACCCTAACTGTGCACCACCTCAGTAGAAAATTAAATATCAGTTTAGTTTTATCTTTTATCACATGTAGATATTTTTGCATTTCTGCATCTAAAGCAGTTTTATTGTAAACAAAAAAGAATAGTTTTTAATTAAGCCGACGTTTAGGGCATCTATGAAAGTTCTTTTTGGAAGCTGGTTTTGGGAATACTGTGGGAAAGTGTGTTATGGACTTTTTTGGGGGCATATTTCATGCCTTTAAAAAGAATTTTGACTGAATGTGTTTGTTGTTTAGGATGAGGACTTCCAGGAGATGATCAGTGCCTCTCGGATGATGGAAAACCAGTATGGTCACCTCTTTGATAAGGTCATTGTGAACGATGACCTCACTGTTGCCTTCAGCGAGCTCAAGCAGGCGCTCAGGAAAGTGGAGACAGAAACTCACTGGGTGCCCATCAGCTGGACTCATTCCTGAGGGGCTGCACAAAAGACAACACAACATATTTTGGGGAGTGGAAACGAAGGGAAGGACTTTAAGAACTGTGAAAGATTTCTTTTTATTGTTTCTTTTTATTTTTTTGTCTGTAAATGGTGACAGGGGAAATATTTTAGTTGTCTTAACACTTCTGAAGAGGTTTATCTGTTCTTGGGGACTAAAGTGGAAGAGCATAGGTTTTCTTTTGTTTTGTCGTGGTGGATTTAGCTGAACGTGTCTGTAATTGTAGTCAGCAAAAGTCTGATTGTTTAGCAGCCGCTAAGAGTGTTTAAACTGCCAATCAAGTGGTCTGGTGGTGCTGACCACTCCTTGGTGTATTTTTAACATTAGTTTATAGAAACCAAATGGATGATTATTATTTTTCTGTGCTCACATTTTATTTTTATTTTTTCAGATCTTAGCACATTGCACTCCATTTGCCTGTTACTCTGCAGCTAGTTTGATCAGCACATAATTAACTATATATATATATATATATATATATAGGCAAGATATCATGTAATGTTCAGTGGGCCCCAAAGTGATTTTATTTAAAGAGAAAATTAATATATTTGGATATTTTTTTGGACTTTTTTTAGCCTGTTCCCTGATGAGATTTTTTTAAATAATATCGGTTGTTTTGGGGTTTTTTTTGTTAGTTATTTTGTCTTTTTTTAGTAAGTGCTCATGGCTAATTAAAGCCTCTGTGTTTTATTAATGTATAACCCGCTGTGTGCAGAAGCTGACTTCTTTATTTCAGTTTCATCTCTCTCTTTCTTTATTTCCTTAATTTCAGTTACATCACTCGCTGTCTTTATTTTCCTTTTCCTTCCATCTCCATCCTGTTGTTGAGGGCAGGCACTTGGAAAACACATAGGGAATGTACTCCATCTAGGCAGATTTGGCAAGACTCTGAAGAGTGTTTAAGGAGTCTAATGGCAGCACTACTATTGAATCTCAGAGAAAAATATGTTTAATGATAACCTCAACTGTTACAAGGCATTTCAGACAGCAATAGTTCACCCAAAAATGAAAATACTGTTTTACTGTATAGGTTCAGAGGACTTTGAATATGGGACATGAGTCAAATAGACTTTGATGGTACTTTCTCATTTTTGGTGCTCAACAGTCCCATCCACCTTAAGTTGTGTGTTACTCAGAAGGAACGTTGTACGGATTTTGTAACAACTAGTGATGCACTGAATTTTTGACAACTGAAAATGTAAAACAAAAAATTAGGTTCCAACCAAAAGATTTTTGATTGAAACAATGTTTAGTGTTTCTTGGATGATGCAATTAGACTATTGGTGTCTATTTCATGCACACAATGTGGATAGGCTAGCAGTGTGGACACACTTCACCGTGAGAAAGAAGGTTGCTAAAGTAGCAGTTGGTCAAATTTGTTTAATGTTGAACAATGTCTCATTGCTGTAAAGGATGGTTCACTCATAAATGCTAACTCATCGATTACTCGGCCTCAAGTTGTATGAATTTCTTTCTTCTGTTGAAGTTGAACACAAAAGATATTTAAAAGAACCCCAGTAACCAAACAGTTGATGGGTCCCATAAACTGTTTGGTTACTGACATTCTTCAAAATATCTTCTTTGTGTTCATCAGAAGGACAAAATTCATATCATTTGAGGCTGAGTAAATGACGACAGAGTGAACTATCCCTTAAAGAGCTGTTCTTTGACTGGTTTAATTTATCATCTGAGGACACACCACACCAAAGAGCATATTGAGTTCTATGGTTTAATTTAATTTTCCAAATTTTGTTTTGGTTTTCATCTAAATGAAAACCTAAATTTCAGTTCATCACTAGTAACAACATGAGTCTGAGTAAGTGATGACAAAGTTGTCATTTATTGGGTGAACAATCCCTTTAATGTCTGAAAAGGCCTTACATAAAAACATGCCACTAAATACATGTATATTTTTGTTGTCATTTTGTTCTTAATCAGTTTTGTCGTCTTTTAGCTCATTGGATTTGCAATCAAGCAGTGTCAATCTCTTCTGAACTGTTACTGTGTTTAGTACAGTCCACATACTGTAAATACACTGTAGTTTTGCCTTCAAAAAATCAAGGTGCACTAAAGTTTGTTCATTTAAACTCACTATGTTTGTCCGTACCTCATTTTTTCTTTTTTCCCCCCATACTTGCCTATACAAAACCGCTTCAAAACTTTTGTCAAGCTTTGAAGTCTTTCTTAATATCAAATATGCAATGTGAATATTGTTTCCTGTATTTTTAGTAATGTACCTCTATATATTGATCTGTCCTCTGCCAAGTGGATGATTTTTGTGGAAGCCTCATCTAAACAACAATTCATGTATATCTATTGTTTTGTTCTGTCGATGATCAAGAGTTTACAACCTGTGCTGTTATAAAACATCCCCTCCTCCAGTACATTAAATATGTAAATCATCTATGTTCTCTTTCCTTTTTTTCATGAAGAGTGGGAGTGTTTTTGTTCCTAGTTCTGTAATTAATAACCAATGTTTCCTTTAATAGTTAATTCATGTCAGTATTCACAGGTCTTCAGACACACAGGGCCAGTGGGACAGACTCATCGCTCAGGCTTTGCTCGCTACAGAGATCTCACTGTCTGATGAAATGCCAAAAGAAACCAGCAGCCAACACAATGACCCATAATCCTCCAGCTCCCCCTCCATCACACAGTCCTGCCGCCGCCGCTCAGAGCTGATAGTGAGGAGATTGAAAAGGATGGATGACCTAAGACAGGAAGATGGATAGGATTTGAGTGTAGCTGGCCAGGAAGAGGTAACAATGTTTTCTGAATGCCAAATATATCTTGTATATCTTGTTTTTTTTTGGTCTATACAATGGAAGTCAATTGTCACCAAAACTGGTTACCAATATTTCTCAGAATATCTTCTTTTGAGTTCAACAGAAGAAAGTCAGTCATGCAGGTTTGGAATTGCATGAGGGTAAGTAAATGACAGAATTTTCACTTGAAATTTCACTATTCTTCTAACATAAATCTATCATATGACTTTAAGAAGAGTTGCACAAGTCATTTAGACCACTTTTATGATACTTTTGTTGTGCTTTCATGTCCTTTTGAAGTATAACATATTCAGTGCCCATTTATTTTTAATTTAAAAAAAGACCAATACATTTTTCAAAATATATCCCCATGTTTTCCATATAAATATATATTCCATATATATATATATATATATATATATATATATATATATATATATTAGGGCTGTCAAACGATTAATTGCGATTAATCGCATCCAAAATAAAAGTTTGTGTTTACATAATATATGTGGGTGCACTGTGTATAATTATTTTGTGTGTATATATATATATATATATATATATATATATATATATACATGTATATTTAAGAAAAAAAAAATATATAAAATATTTATATTTACATATCATATAAATTATATATATATATATATATATATATATATATATATATATATATATATATATTAGGGCTGTCAAACGATTAATCGCGATTAATCACATCCAAAATAAAAGTTTGTGTTTACATCATATATGTGGGTGCACTGTGTATAATTATTTTGTATATATATATATATATATATATATATATATATATATATATAAATACACACATGCATGTATATTTAAGAAAAAATATATATGTATAAAATATTTATATTTACATATCATATAAATTATATATAAATATATATACAGTATATACATGAAAATATTTCTTAAATATAAAAGCATGTGTGTGTATTTATATACATATATAATAATTATACACAGTGCACCCATATATATTATGTAAACACAAACTTTTATTTTGGATGCGATTAATCGTTTGACAGCCCTAATATATATATATATATATATCATACTGTATTGTTTGAAATGACAAGTAAGGTTAGTAAATCACTAAATTAGTTCTTCCAACAACACTTTGTCAAGGGTTTTGTTTTCTAAATTATGACTAAAAGCAAGAACAAGAAAAAAGAAACAGGAGGAGAAAATGTCAGTTAAATCATTCATTAAATCAATCATTCATGTTTCCCTCATGTCTTTTTCCTTAAACTGACAAAGTGTTTCACATGACTGTTATATCTGGTAAAGCGTGGAAAAATTTAGATGTTGTAATACTGTTGTTGTAATAATGTGTTAGTGTGTAGAGGCCATTGTACAAGTACCAACCTCCTCTGATTACATCTGTGTCGCAACAGGCCTGTCAGAGAGCCAGTGCCACTTACAGTCACGATGGAGCTCAGCAGGTTTGGCAGGAGTAAAATGAGGAAATGAGAGAATGAGTCGTGCCGTTGGGGGAAAGACAGACCGTCTACTTTAAACTTAATCACCTCTGGTGCCGCCGCGCCTTAGCACTTGTCTGTCTGAGGCTGTGGCCATTGTGTTGAAAACGTTTTGATGCCTTCCTCACTTAGCACACCTCCTGATCTCTTTGAATCTGATCCTGGGGTAAAATGTCCAGCAGCCACTCTTAGTTTGTCTGTTCTCCCTTTTTCGTTTTTATAGGGATTCATTTAGTTACCTCCATTTTTGTTTGTTTTCTCCTTGTGTCAGAGGTTCTCAGGATTCTCTCAGAGTTCCCAGGGCTTTTGTCATGCTGCCACGCCTGGCTTTTCACTCTTAGTTAAACCGTGTGTGAACGGTGTGGATGAATGATGCTCTGTTTAAGGTTGTGTTGTATGTAAGCGAGACACTCTCAGGAGGGAGGAAAGAGTGTCTTAATGTCTGAAGGCCATGCACATTTCATGTCCATCAAGCAAATGTGTGACGTATTGTTTTTGAGAGAGACGCAGTGGCGTCAAGGTTTTTATTTTATTTTTTGGTTTTTATATACACCAACAAAAGTCAAAAAAGTTCAAAAGTTTGGGGTCATTACAATTTTTTTTATGTTAATGAATGAATATCTCTTTCTCCCCAAGGCTGCATTTATTTGATCAAAAATACAGTAAATATTGTGAAATTATTATTGCAATCACATGATCCTTCAGAAATTCTAATTTGGTGCACAAGAAACACTAATAACTTATTCAAAGCAGTGCCATGACAGGCTGTTGAAAACAAATTTTGTTGAAAACAAAGTTGAGTTTGTTTTCTTATGTTATAATACATGTATGATTAAAATACCTTTAAACCTGTATGAGTTTCTTTGTTCTGTTGAACACAAAATATGATATTTTGAAGAATGTTGGTAACCAGCCATTTGACAGGAGCCATTGACAAATACTATAGAAGTCAATGGATATCGTCAGCAGTGTGGTTACAAACATTCTTCAAAATATCATATTTTGTGTTCAACAGAACAAAGAAACTACAGATTATATATTATAATTATAATTTTCCACAGCTCTTTTTTGTCTTCTGAAATTTTGCTTAAAGATAACAATCCAAAAACACATTAAATATCAGTAAAACCCACTGAAGAGATGTATGGCTATCCCTCACAGGCACAGCCTCGCTTTCATTCCCGTTTAAAATCAAAAGTTCTGCTGTGAGTAAGGCCTATGTGTAGCAATGCAAATATCTTTTTAGGAGTTTCATTCAAAATCCAATTTGCTCAAAAATCTGAGAGCGTATAACCCATCAGTTTAAACCAGCATGACGCTTCTGCTTTCCTGACTTTCCCAGCTCCTCGAGTATGAGGGTATCAGATGAAGAATCAGTGTTCACTATGTTTGACAAACCTTTTGTGTGTTTCTTTTATGTTTTCAGTGTTGCATCAGCCTAGTTGGTGTTCACCCGCGGACAGTCACAGGAAAGCGTGTAGTCAGCTTAGGTTTCTGCCACACTGTCATTAATCATCAGCCAGCCCCGGAGAGGAACACGACCATTAATGCTGACACATCTTCATTTGAATGTAAGGACCACGTTCTTCATTTCACACAGTCAGTCTCTCCCCCTCTTGTTCTGTTCTTTCCCACCATGCCTCTCTTGCTGACAGTTTTACTCACTTAATGTCATTGAATAAGTCAATGACGTTAATTGAAAGTTTATTTACATTATCTTTCTGTTCTCTGCCCTCTCAAGAGAATGAAATCATCTTATGCTTCTTTGAACCGCATCGTGACTCAATATATAAAGGTGGGGGAGTCAGAAGAGCATGGTTAAAATGAAAGCTGCTTTTTCCAGTCTGTTTTAAAGTAAATGGTAAATGGACTGCATTTATATAGAGCTTTCACAGACCCTATGGCCACCAAAGCACTTTACATATTGCCTCACATTCACCCATTTACTCACTCATTCAATTGGGAATTGAACCACCAACCCTCTGGTTTGTAGACAAACATGAACCACTGAGCCTCTGCCGCCCCATAATATTAGGGCAAAGCTCTTTTTAATATCGCACTTTATATGATGCGTACAGTATTAAACTGTGTAAATTGCAATAAAACAGCTCTCCAGTATGTTCATGTTTTTATTCGCGGACATCTAACCGTGACGGACTGAACAGAAAAAATTAACCAAATAAGATTTTCAAATCAAAGAAGGCGGAGCCTCCTAACCTACCTATTATGTAATCGGTGCAGACAAATGGTTGTTCGAGGGTGTTTATCATAAGCTTTAGCAAGTTTTACTCCCGAAAATAATCTCCAAACGAATGTTGTTTTGGCCTGATTTTGTTTGAAATTACATCACACCAGTTTGTTCTTTGATTTTGCTGGAAGTGTCCACATTATTCTGCTCTAAACAATGCGCGCTGCCATGACGACGAATCCGGTTGCCAACTTCCGGTTCGAGTCTGGTCTCTGCCTTTTTGAAATGTGTTTCGGATTGTGTCATCCCCACATCGCTAAACTAAATCGAAAAAAAAAACATTCATCAAATGTGATCTGATCACGTTATTTTTTATTAAATCACAGATAAAAACAAAATGAATGTTTTTCTTTTCTTTATAGCTTCCAAAGGATAGCTTATGCATGACTGCACAATCTCCCTAATTCAGCAATACATGAACATCCGACAGTTTCTATCACCCCGACTGCTGCAGAATAACAGTATAAGGTTAGGCTGGTTTGCCCTTTGACGAACATCTACCTCTGCTTTCAAAGATGCGTATAGTCTATATACGCATGTACTATATATTTCTCAGGCCTGTGAGGAGAGTAGGCTACATTATATGCCGAGTTTCATTCATTTATGAGACCAAAGTCTAGTTTGCGCTCTGTCGCCTCCGTCATGATCATCTATTGTTTATACTTCTTATTTATTAAAACCAGGCAATTGGTTGATGAAACATTGATTGAAATTTATTAAAAACGAAATAATTCATTTTAAAGAAAGGTTTCTTTGCAGTTTCTCTTTAAGATCTCTGTGAAAGTTTTAAAGTTGCTTTCTGAACGGTCATGTCCATGAATATAAAACACATGTTTAGCCTGATATTTTTCGAATGTCTGGACCACTGATCTATATAATATACTGTATCATTCTATATAGATCAGTGGTCTGGACTAGAGTGCTAGCATTCTATGTAAACAAATACTTCAACAGGAAGTACCATTTAGTCAGTTGAACCCGCTATGAATCATGGGAAATAGAACGGGCGCAGAAAAAGGTGGATATCAGGGCTTTAAAGTGAACCGTTTAGCAAAGTCCTAAGAGGCCTGTTTCTTTTATTGAACATTTCATGGCTCTCTTCTCCATAAATCTCTATTAATCCTTTGTCTGAGGAACACAGAGTCAGTGATCAGGAGTGAGAACCATCCAATGGCGTTCCCCCCTGCTTTAGGCCATTATTGGTAAATGACAAGGCCTCCCTCCTGATATACACTCCAATCATTTTGATTTAAAGGCCAATGTGAGGTTGTCTGGCCTCCTCTTCCTGATCCTGACCCCTCTCTCCTGTGGATGTGGTGTAAGTCTTCACTGTACTGAATGAGTTACACAGAGTAGAAGTGTAGGTGGACGCGTGGGTGGGTCACTGGGGTTAGGGGGGTCTCTGCACTACTACTGAAGTTTGATATTCATCCAAAAAGAGACTCTGGGGGGATATGCAGTCTCTCTAACGCTCACATTCTCATTATTCCCCAACTTCAGTCTCTCCACACATTGCTCTTCTCCAGTTTGACCCATATTTCAAGCATTATCACTTGCTAATTCACTCACAACAGCACATATCTCCTCTTTCTGTCCCCTTCCTGGCTGGATTTGAACACATAAGTCCTTGCGATGTGACACTTTACTGTCTGGCTTGTTAATACTTTGTCCTCATGCTGTGTGTCTGCTTTGGCTCTCATAGTCCACTCTGGTTTTCTCATCTGACCTTAGAGAGACCGAGAAAAGGGTAACAAGAGACAAAGAGGAAAGATATACGAGACAAAGGGTGGTAGAGTGGGTACAGAAGTGAAGAATGGGGTAAAAAGGTAAGGCTTTCTCTTGTATAAACTGAACATTACTTCATGTCTGAGATGTAGACTTTTGCACGTCTGCTTAACCTCATTCTTGATTAAAATGAGAACAACGAGACAGAGTATTGCACCCTAGTGAATTTATTAGATATGTAGATATGAATTTACAGTAATGTCGAACAGTGATGTCACCACTACTTGCTAAATTGACATGTTTGGGGGTCAAAGTTAATTCACTTTTTTGATTATCAGTACTTTTGCAATCTAACTGATGTAAGCAGAGTTGAAATAAGGTTCAGGATCCTGTCTGTTGAAAATATAATGACATCGGGAACAAATGAGTAATTTCGAGACATTGTACTGACAATATTTAGACAATACGCAGCAGGAGCACTGATGGTGCAAAGACAGACTGATGGAACGCATTGACTTCTGCTACACATGGACTGTTTGGGGAAATCATTGAGAATGTTTAGGGAATGTATCGACAATGTTTTCAGAACAATTTTGCAGAGTCTTGAGAATGTCGGGGTAACCCGTAGGCTACTAAGAAAAGGCACCCCATGTTTTCTTAAACTCTCCCTCACTGCTCTCGGTGGAGCCCCTCGACCCCAAACATCATGATAATTGCATGACCAGAACAACCACACTCATAGTTAACAGAGCTGAGTAGGCGTCACAAGCAAAATCATCTGAATATGCAGTTTTTAAATGAAAAAAAAATGTCAAAGCTATGTGCAAATAATAGTTTTAAATTTAATTTTTATTTATAAAAAATATATTAATGTATTTTGTCATCATTTTTTTGGTTTATTGTATTTTTTTTATATATATTATAACTTAAATGTACATACACTAATCAAAAGTTTGATCGTCCTTAAGATTTTTTTTATTTAAGAAAATATTTTCTTTCAGCAAGGATGCATTCAATTGTTCAAAAGTGACAGTATAGTCGTTGATAATGTTACAAAAGGTTTCCATTTAAAAATAAATGCTGTTTTTTTTGTACTTTATATTCATCAAGGAAGCCTGAAAAAAATTATTGACTGTTTCCACGAAAATATTACGAGTAATAAATCAGAATATTTCAATGATTTCTGAAGGATCATGTGACACCGAAGACTGGCGTAATGATACTGAAAACTCAGCTTTCCCATCACATGAAATACATTAAAACAGTAAAGAGTCATTTTAAATTATAATAATATTTCAAAATAGTACTGTTTTTATCAGATAATGGTGAGCATAATGGTTGTCTTTAAAAAAAATATCTTACTGACCACAAAGTTTGGATGGTTATGTGTATTTAGTTTTTACTAACCATTATTTTTGTACATTTTTTTTCCATGTAGGTGGACGACTCATTTGCACAATGGAAATGTTCACAAGCTTGATTATGAGACTGTAGGACTGTGTCTTCTCAACTTGAGTGAGAAGAATAAATGTGATTCAAGATTGGCCTCCAGACTTAAACACACACACTCATTGGGTACAGTGTTCAATGGCTGAGACTGTCTATCCTCAGACTTCGACATGGCAATGCTGAAGGAAACTTTGACCGTCACAATCATCATCAACCAACAAATATTCCCCCGCAGGTTATACACACACACATACGTTACAAACTGACACACACAGAAAGGATATGCACAAACTTGTGGTTAAGCAGGCACCTCAGTTTTGACATAACACACACTTAACAAAAATTGGTCACTGTAGCCTCATTGGAGGATGTGTGTGTGTGTGTGTGTGTGTGTCTGTCTGTGCCTCATAGCTCATAATTCCTGCTGAAAATACCAGCTGGAGACCACTGACCAGTAAACAGTTTGTTGTGTTTTAGATGGTGACTGTACCATAACTATCCTTAATAATGTTACAAAAGATTTCTATTTGAAATGTTTCTTTTGATCTTTCTATTCATCAAGAATTCTGGAAAAAAAAAAAGGGGGATCTTTTTCAACAAAAAATTAAGCAGCACAAATGTTTTCAACAACAGCTATGTTTCCATCCAAACGTATAAATTGAACCTGTTTAGAATTGGAATATCGCATAAAACCTTTGCAAATAAATCAGCGTTTCCATCCCATGTGTTCAAGACAACAAAACCGTCATGTCCTTGGAAACTGGTGCAAAATATATGGAGGTTGTTGCAATCCAGGAAGCCAGTGTGGCTCTTTTTTTACTACATAATAATTCACTTGCGTCTATTATGCATCAATAAATGCAGTGATGCTATCTTGAATTCAGATGCCTGGCGTTTGGAATGCACCATTTGAATTGTGTGAGAGTGAGTTAAATGAATTCTTGGTGAGTAAGAGACTTTTTAAAATAAAAATATATACCAACCTCAAACGTTTAAACAGTGTATGTATGCGTTTAAATTCTTTACACTACCGTTTTATTATTTGTTGTATTTTTTACTTGTTTAGAACGGATTCAAAATGATGAATGCGCTGAACCTGGTGAACTTCACAAGCTGACGTATTGCACACTAAAACACAATACTGTGGCTCTGAGCTTTGCATGTGTCTGACTGAATCCTGCATGACCCGGTCTCTCTCCTTAACACTATGGTTTGTTCACTTCTCAAGGGTGTATGGACCTCCCCTAGTAATATTTAACCCCAACAGGTTGTCATCAACTCAAAACATTTATAGTGTGTCGCACATAAGATGACTCATGTAACACGCCATCAGCGCAAACACAACATAAAAGAGACTTTTGCCCCTGACGAAAGAGCCTGGAACCACTAAAGCACTAAATCCTGGCCTGTGTGTAGAAATCCCTCTCTAAAGTTAAGGTGCTGTTAAGTGCATGCGAGAGCGGTCGCGTTTAATTAGGGTTTAAGAGTTAGATGTTGTGCACATCACTATTTGATCTAAGTGAGGGGAAAATAAATGGCTTCTAGTTGTAAGAGCCACAGGGAATCGGTGTCTGCAGAAATTTCACTTGCTTTTTTGCTTGTTTTTTTTTTTACATTTTCAGGCCAATTTGATGCATTTCTGCTTCAAAGTAGAATAATGAAAAGGGTAACTGATTGTTGTACTCATAATTGCAGATTTATATCTCCAATTTAGTTTGTTCCTCCTCATAATTGCAGCTTTATATCTCCCGGTTGTGATTTTATATCTCATAATTTGATTTGAAATTTAAATTTTATTGATCCCATATCAGCTATCAGTCTCTATAAGTGTATTATTATCATTAACACATTTCCCCAACAAAATCTGCACTGAATGATAAAAATTATTCACTGATTCTGTTTGGGTCAAGTTTTTGCTCAAGAAAAAGTTTTGGAGTACTACCAACATTTTTACCAAAAAAAGTTTAATATTGAGCAAGGGCACAACACTGTAAAAATGAATATGCTTTATATAATCAATAAAATTGTGGCAACAGATTACAAGCAATATTATTTGTTAAATTAAACAAATAAGAATTGAGTAATAGTTAATCAAATTAACATTCTAATTTGTACAATTTAACTAATAATATTGCTTGTAATGTGTTGCCATAATTTTATTGATTAGATAAAGCATATTATTTTTTTTCAGTGAAATACACTCTTACCTTTTGAAGCCAGTTATTCAGTATCTAGTGTAAAATCCCAATAGTTAATATTAGTTACATTACATTAATTAACAGTAACAATGAGTAATACATTTGTTACAATATTAATATACGTAAATAAAAATAGAACTGCTAGTTCTCAGTAGATAATTTTAATATTAAAAGACAATATTTGGTTTTTATAATGTATTGGTAAATGTTGAAATTAACATGAACAAAGATATATAAATACTTTAGAAGTATTTTTTTATTGTTAGTTCATAATGTTAAAGGAGTAGTTCACTTTAAAAAAACTTTTGCTGATAATTTACTCACCCCCATGTCATCCAAGATGTCCATGTCTTTCTTTCTTCAGTCGAAAAGAAATTAAGTTTTTTGATGAAAACATTCCAGCATTTTTCTCCATATAATGGACCTCATTGGGAACCAAATGGTTCAAGGCCCAAATGAGAGTTTCAGTGCAGCTTCAAAGGGCTTTAAACAACGCCAGAGGGTGAATAAGGGTCTAAACGATTGGTAATTTAAAAAATAACTTAAAAAAATTAAGTTTTATAAGCACTAAAACTTACAAAACTTCACGATGAGTGTTCGTGACTCTCCGGTTCAAACTCGTTCATCAAAATGAAGGATCGAAGGGTCCTAGATAAGACCTGTATTCATCGTCTAGTGTCGTTTAAAGCCCTTTGAAGCTGCACTGAAACTCTCATTTGGACCTTAAACCATTTTGGTTCCCAATAAAGTCCATTATGAAGAAAATCCTGGAATCTTTTCATCAAAAACCTTAATTTCTTTTTGACTGAAGAAAGAAAGACATGAACATCTTGGATGACATGGGGGTGAGTAAATTACCAGCAAACGTTTTTTTTAAAAAGTGAACTACTCCTTTAACTAATTGAATCTTATTGTAAAGATTTACAGGATTCTAATTTACATTTATTTATTTTTCAGATTTGTCCTGTCGTTGTCTGTGAACACAAACTGCTTGTTGGAGATCTTGATTCAGTGTCCCATTTTTAAAGTGCGACCAAAAGGAGGACAAGAACTGAACCCCAGAGACCTGCCCTTTGACCTGCCATTACCAACTCTCCGAATTTTAGCATGCTTGCCCCACTCAGCTTCTACTTGATGTCTGCAGACGCCCGAGGTACGCTAAAAAGGGGTGAGGACCGAGTGCAAAAAGCTTTGTCTTTGATCGAGCCTCTGCTGTTAGCGGGCATGGCAGCGTTTGTGATCTGAGGAAACATCAGCGCTGTCTTGTGTGTCTTAAGTGCTTTTCCATGGTGCCATAGTAGGATATCACTGTTACAGAGTTCTGTTTTTTCTCCATGTCATGGGTTCCTCATTCCTTCCAGGTCTCATTCTCCATTCTCTGTTTTCCTCTCTATCTTCCCCCCACTAAATTACGAGTGTCGGGCCTATTAGAACCTAAACTCTTAACCAATGACCGTGTTAGACAAACAGCCCGACACCACAACGCACACATGGACGCCACCCACCACATGGTAGAGAGAACCTAGTGGCACATCTGTGTGCGTTCATCGAGACAGGAGGGCAGGGGAGAAAGGGAGAGACAGAACCGGAGAGCCTGTGATGTTTGCCCGCAGAGTTTATAAAACAGAAGTCAAGCTGTATTAAAACACCCAGCACATTACTGCCATAGACCGTGCCAAACCTTGACAGCCTCCCCAGACCGCACTTTCAAAATAATAATTACACTGCGAGAGAGAGGAAAGAACATTAGGATCTGCGCTTCGGCTCAAACATGCCTTTGAAATCGTAGAAGCACCAGTTATCAGCAGGAGAAGGGAGGTGTGGGTGTACAACCGGACGCTGGGGAGCCGTATTTGGTTAGAGAGCGGGGAAACCGAGGCATATGTAGTGTGGATTAAGACCGATGGTTCGGGGGGATGGGCAGGTCTAGAAGTCAGAAGAAAGAAAATATTGAGCAGGTCCAATAAACAGTCAGAGAGAGAGATTACCGAGATCATTCACTTGTAAGCAGTTAGATTGGTGTAGAAACTCTTTTTACTCGGAAATTGTTTCAAACAATTCCAATAAAGTGGAAAGTAACACATTGAATTAAATGTGAAATTTTGAAGCTGAAAAACTGAAATTGTATTTTCTTGTAAAACATTCTTTGGAAAGTATGACTTGGCTAGAGTTCATATGTGAAACCATAAGAAACTGGGATTTTTAATATGCGCAACATCATCGAAACTCTTGTATTTAAGCCTTTGTTGACACATTTGGCAAATATTTCAATGTTATCAAGTGCTTGCTTTTCCGTGCAAATGTTCAGTCTTCCTGAATGGATGTAGATATTCATGATGATTTCATTTTCTCAAAGACATGATTTGAGGTTGCTCGATCAGCTTATTCCATCTGGAAAGTTCTGGCAAAGTTCTCGTCTTTTAGTCTGAGCAATTGGGGTTTTGTGGAACAACGATGAAAAACGTTAAACAAACAAACAATGCCCAAAAAAACCTTCTCCAATTTGTACTACTGCCACAAAGAACCATTATTAGTTTTTGCCATAAATCCATATATTCATAAATCTCCTTTTAACGTCTATATTTGAAAGTCAGGCTCCTGCTCCAAAGAAAGCACAGGCAAAACAGCGGCTTGACATACGCACACATCACATGAAAGCCACAATTGTAGGTTTAGAAGCTGGCCAGGCCTGAGCACTGATATTCATTGTTACAGAGAAAACATTTTGTCGTATCTGATGTTATTTTCTCAGCAGAGAGAGAGAGAGTTTAGTGCAAAAATAATTGACTTTATTGCCTTCATTTTATAGTGTGGCTCCTTTATGAACACCCTGTGCGGTGATTTGTAATGTGTTTACCTTTTGCCGTGCCCTGTGGAAGTGTTGGCTTGGGATTGGGATCTCAAGTTTGTGTTTGTTGCTTATACTGTAGACATGAAAGTTATGACTGTTATTTTAGAGCGAGAAAAACTTCAGAAAGATGAGGAACAGGTCTATAGTAGAAGAAAAGGCAAATGTAAACACCCCCCCCCCCACCACCCCACTCCTTTTTTTTGTATTATTAATTTTTTTCTCCCATCATCTCAACTTAACAAGCTAACCTGGTGACACTTTATTTTGATGGTCCCTTTTAAACATTCTGTTGACTAAGTAACTTTGCAACTACAGTACATGTCAACTAACTCTCATTAGAGTATTAGTAGACTCTCTGCTTAATATCTGCCAACTCTTTATTGTGATGATCCTCCAACACACATTCTACTGACTAACTTTGCAAATACATGTCAACATATTCTATCCCTAACCTAACCTGTCTACTAATACTCTACTAACACTATAGTGAGAGTTAGTAGAGATGTAAGTGCAATGTTACTTATAGACTAGGTTGACCATATTTTGATTACCAAAAACCAGGACACTCTGCCCAGCAAACAGATGGGCCTACTCAAATGATACTCGAAGTTTACTCAAAGATACCTTATTAATTTCAATACATTTAAAGTAGGTTATGCCTCCTCTGTATGGATAGAAAATAGTTATATTATTATATGAAAACAAGACAGTTGGTCACCTTATTATAGTCAACTGAATGTGTTAAAGGGACCATCCTAATAAAGTGAAACTGTCAACCTTACTATTGATTAATCAATTTTGACATGTTTCCATGAAATATATTTTTGTTATCAGAAACATTTTTTTTTTACAGGAATATCTTAAACGAAAACATCAAAAGCTAATTTTACTTTTTTTTTTTTAGATTTAGATTTTATTTTGTGAATTTTAGAATTTAAAAATGAGTCTGGATTACAGAGGGCCAATCACAAAGAGATCTTATCTTTATCTTTTAAATATTAAATGTTATAATGTTACATATTATATCATTTATATAAAGAAAATATGTTTTATTTACTTAATGTGGGTTAAATTTGTTTGTTTCTTGACAATATCTGTTAGTTTTTCCAAGAACGTTCAAGAAAAATAAAAGTATTTAAAGAAACTTTACAGCTATCCTATAAAAAGTAAGATTAAAATAAGAGCAGGTGCCGAGTTTACTTGAATGAAAATATTAAACAGACTGTTTCATATAGTGCAGGTCAGTGAATCCCTCCATTCCCGCCAACTGCTGTTTAACAACCTGTTATTGCAATATGAATTTCTGTCATAAATCAAAAATCCAGTCTCCTTAAACCATCCTAGCTGCTTTGACAGTCCTGGAGCTTACTCTCGCTCAACTAAGAAGAGGTGAGCGCACGGCAGCCGTGAATCCCATCACACAACGCTTCATAAACATACTGATGCACCAAGGTCTTTCTCTGTCTGCTGCTGAAAATTAAGTAATGTTGATTTTGGCACCCAACTCCCTCTATGTGTCTGCCTGTCTGGCATATCAAACCATTGTTAGGGTTTGAGCATTTTCGCTTTGGCTTACACACGCACATGCATTAGCACACACTTGTAAACTTGTACTGCTGCCTGTGCAAACACCCTATAAAACGGGCTATTATTCATAATAATCAAATAACGGTAGCCGTTATATTTGAGTCTGGGATGGGATGTAGCTGATTTGCTTAATGCAAAGGATTGTGAGACAACGTGGAGTCCATCGTCTGAAAACGTGTGCTGTAAAATTTTCTCATAAAAGGAGTTATGACAGGTCATCAACTTTCTTGTTCGTTGCAAGTCAGCCTCGCAATCTTACAGCTTTATTCCCCGTAATCGTTGCTCTAAGATCTGCTCACAAGAACAAGCTCACAGCTGTGAAGTACTGTAGCATGATGGGCCTTTCTCATTCCCCCTTCTCATATTAGTCTATCTCACTCCATCTACTCCTGCTGAATTTCCTTTTTACGAGTATCTGACAGATTTTGCAGGTGTTCATTACCGTGACCAAAGTCACCCATGTTCCAGTCAGGCTGCTTGTGGAGTTTAACGGAGTTGTTGAACTGTACTTAACTGTGCTGAACTGCTGTTGACTTCCATCCCTGTGCACAGTAATGGGAGCTGAAGGTCTAGGTACGGTACTTCACTGTAGAAATTCTGATTTATGTTGACCATAAATCATCAGTGCTCAGTCGCAGATTTGTAAATAATATTGTATGTCATTTGACACGATTTGTGAATTCAGATGCCAAACCGCATTCTCCGGTCCAAAATCTTTTTTTCATTTTTTTTTTCACATAGGGACCCTTATTTTTAAAGTCCCCATGAAATCAAAATTGACGATTCTGGTTTTTGTGTGGAAAATAATCTTTATAATATTTAATCAAAATAACCTAACACAGTCTCATCCCAAAAAGTCTTATAACTGACGTTTTGGGACGTATTTTGACCATACGTCAATATCCGCCTTTTTAGGGCCCCCTTAAACGTCGGTAGATGGCGATCCCGGGCCGTCATACAACTGACGCTTTACCTTTAACGTCAGTTAGGTGACGGGTTAGGTTTAGGGTTAGGTTTAGGTATGGGGTAGAGTTAGGATCCCATAACCTCATCTACCGACGTTTAAGGGGGCCCTAAAAAGGCGAATATTGACGTATGGTCAAAAGACGTCCCAAAACGTCAGTTATATGACGTCTTGGGATGAGACCGGGTTGAATAACCCGTCCCTCTTCTCTGATGACGTTTTTTGGTGTGAAGGTGAGACAACCTGTCACTCACATGAGATCACAGCATTAACAAACCACAACAATCCAATGATCCAACCAATTCCTAATGGACAAAATCGAGTCCTGCCCTACATTTTGTCTTGGGCTGCATTTAACTCCACTTTTAGACATACACCTGCAAACTTCATTAAGCACTTAAATCCCCGCCGCCATTTTAAAATGCGTTCAACTTCAAGTGGAAGAGCGTTGAACCGAAGTTTATTTGGACAGACCCTCGAACCTCTGATTTTGTCTACTCAAATGTACACTTCAGGCAGTTCCATATACCGCAATACAATTGTGACATTATAACGTCAAACGTTATAATGAACGTTATAATGAGCATGCTTTTACTACAAATAAAACAAAAAAAAAACCCTAGTTATTGCAGCTCAATCATGGTGACCACAAATAGTAAAACTGTGGTTATATAAATGGTAGGCTAATCAATCCACCCAAATCGTCTTACTTGACTTTTATCAGGCTATGATAAAACTATGGTTTTATTGTGGACTCTGGCTATATCTTTTCCTTTTTGATTTTGTTGGTTTTTACAACTGATGAAGTTTGCTGTTTTGGTCCATATAGTCAATATTTGTCACTCATTATAGCTTTAACCTTCTCACTACTCCAACACTTTCACAGATTTGAAATGACATGCACAGGCAATTGAAATCGCTAGTTATGTATGTAACTGTGGTTCTGTGAATTCCAGATGACCATCAGAGATCGTGCAAAGCAATAGTGGATACAGTGGCCATCCACCCACAAACATCAAGGTTGCTCTAGAAGGACTACAGAGCTTGTATAATTGGAAGCAGCCCACGTTAACCTTGTAGAACCGCGCGAAGGTACTTGGAGAAGAGCTTCGCAGACATCCGCCAAGGAAACTCACCGTAAAAGTGGCCCAAGATGAAGACATAGCCCTGGTGGAGTGACAAGTAACACCCACTGGTAAGGGTTGATAAGATTTATAATACGCCAACTTTATCGGCTCGACAATCCAGTTATCACGCGACAATCCAGCGACAATCCCTTGACAGAGCATCAGCCACTTGATTGTTGAATCCTGAGACATGAACTGCCCTTAATGAAGCCATGGCTCTGAGACCATGTGAAGATCTTGCGAATTAGCTGTAAAGACGCAAGAGACCTGGTGCCGCCCTGATGATTCAATGAAAAACCATCAACGTGTTGTCGGACCGGACAAGCACATGACGACCCATCATGTTTGCTAAGAAGTGTTATAAGGGTAAGTACACTGCCTTCAGCTCCAGGATGCTGATATGTTCTAAGGCCTCCCTGGGTGACCAGTGACCACCAATTCCCCTCTGGTTCCATGTTGAAGGAAATCGTTTGTGATCTTTTTCCGATGGGAGGACACCACCCCTAGTGGCACTCCGGCTCTCAGAAATGTTACCCTTTTCCAGGTTTTCAGTGCATGGACACAGGCAGGGGAAAGGACAATCATGCAATGACGATGTCTTGCTGAATCTAGCCCTAAGCTGTTGCTCCACCTCTTAAAGGGTTAGTTCACCCAAAAATGAATATTCTGTCAGTATTTACTCACCCTCATGTTGTTCCAACCCCATAAGACCTTCGTTCATCTTCGGAACACAAATTAAGATATTTAAGATATTAAGATCACTCCTGCTTACTAGTCCATAGGCTTCTTGAGGGAATGACTTTCTGTCCTCGAAAAGTCATTAAAGACATCGTTAAAATAGTCCAAGTGACTACAGGGGCTCAATCTTAAGTTTATCAAACGACGAGAACACAAAAAAACAACAAAAATAACGACTTTATTTCAACTATTCGTTTATTTCTCGTAAGCTTCTGTTATTGTACGTCACACGCATCACACACATGACCAGCGTCGGCCAATAGTGAGCTTACGTGTGACGTAGATTTACGCTATCACACTACGTTAACTGACTACAGGCCCATAGAGAAGAAAGTGAATCGTTGAAATAAAGTCGTTATTTTTGTTTGTTTTTGCGCACAAAAAGTATTCTCATTGTTTGATAAAGTTAAAATTGAGCCACTGTAGTCACTTGGACTATTTTAACGATGTCTTTAATGACTTTTCGATGCCAGCAAGAGTCATTCCCTCAAGAAGCCTATGGACTAGTATGCAGGAGCGATCTTAATATCTTATTAAATATCTTAATTCGTGTTCCGAAGATGAACGAAGGTCTTACGGGGTTGGAACAACATGAGGGTGAGTAAATACTGACAGAATTTTCATTTTTTGGGTGAACTAACCCTTTAAGAGGCCTGAGGTGAAGCCATAGACATATACACTAGACCTCACCTGGGGGTTCTAAGCATGCATCAAAACCGCCGCCATCTTGGAACAGGGGTCTTGTCATAGGAAGTAGCTAGGTAACGCTGCTATCTCTGCCTTTACTTCGAATTCATTGATGGTGGCGGACTTTTGTGCAGCGTATGATGTTCACGGATGAAATCTGAACTAGGAAGAATGTTTAAAAAAAAAAAAAATTCTTTCTGGAATCAATGATAAATAGATGTCTGACCGTTGGAACAAACAAAAAAAAAAAAAACAAGAAAAATCGCATTCATGATGATTTATGGTGATTTTATTTGCGTTAGACCTGTCTACTACATTGACGCTGATGCATTAAAGTGGAGGGACTCCCCTGTTTCAAGATGGCGGCTCTATTGACGCATTCGTTCCAATGAACTGCCGTATCCAAGGTGAGGTCTAGTGTATATGTCTATGAGGTGAAGCGAGCCCAAGTGGATCATGGATATGGTGGCGGCTAACATCCCCATTAGTAGCAGAAAGATACCATAAGGGAGTTTTGTCCCCTGACCGAAATGAGTAAGTAACAAGCATTTCCACAAGACTTCCACAACTCACACAAAGTTAAGTGCAGGAGCGGAGACCTTTTTATTAATATTGATAATTATGTCTGTCCAGTGGTATGAAGTACAGGTATATCACAGCTTCCACACACATTAGTAAACATCACTGAATGGGTTTAATAACAGTATTACTATTGTATATTTTCTTTGTGTGTAGGAAATAAGCATAAGCTTATTAAGTTTCTTAAAAAAAAAGTGACAAACTGTAGCTTCAATTTAATTTAGTCTACTGAAGTAAAGAAAAATGTATGCAGCTTTAAGTTTTTTTCGGGCCGTTCACACAAAACACAGCTGAAAAGAACTTATCGAGAGGCGTTTTTGAAAGTAAATATGTCAAGTTTTAACTTAACATGCTGATTAAAAATAAAATACTCTTATGCATGAGATATGCTTAAAACCATGGCACGCCAAATACCTCTGTCTAGGGCATTTACATAGAAAAACGATTAAAAAAAACATCATAAAAAGTGTTCTGTTTGAACTGGCCCTAACTCCAGTAGGTCGGTGCCCTTAATCGCTCCACAAATTGTGTGTATTCCTGCCCAAGCCTGATTTCCCCTCGTTAATGGACTGTTTTGAGAGTGGAGAGTGAGCTGTGGACGGATGCAATCACAGCCTCCGTGCTTGAAGACAGAGCCGCTCCTCGTAAATCTTCTGCAGTGAGTTTGCGCTTCAGCTCAATCAGCATCGCTGCTGGACCGCTCCAGACGACGCCTTTGTTTATTATGCTGAGATTGAGTCAAAGCCAGAGAGAGTTGGAGGAGCTGACAGGTGCTTCTGACCACAGACTGTGAGTGTTTATGTTTAAAGGAAGCCCTGGTGCACCAGCTCATTGTGTTTAGCCTCCTTAACGAACAGCAATTAGTAAGAGCTAATGAGAGCTAAGGCAGTGGATTACAAGTTAAGAGCTTATTTTTTCCTGTTCTTTCCTTTCTTTGTCTCTTTCTCTCATTTTTTTCATTCTCTCTCATTCTGATGCTTTCTGATCACTTTTTCTTTTCTTTTTTTTATTTGCTACTTGGCTATTCTGTAGGAAAAGTGTTTTCAAACTAAATGCAAAATAAGAGTTAAGAACCTTTTTTCTCTCTACGTTTATTGCTATAGATGTATAAACTTGCAATTAATTAAATAAATATGTATAATTATATGCTAAAAATTTCAGTTTACTGTTTTGGTGTCAGCATAATAAAATAATTATAAGGTAAATAAGAATGGAAAGATTAGCTTTCTGAAAATTTCTGTAGCCTACAAAGTATGACAAAAAATGAAGGTAGGGAAGGAAATTTCAGAGCGGCTAGCAAGCTAGCTTTGAAAGCAAGTAATCCCACTGCTCTCCAAAGCTTCAACGCACATGAACAAACACAGCCAGAGCTGTCACGAAAGATGGCCTTAAATTGCCTCATCTCTCAAAGATGCATTTAACAATACAATAATAATGAACACAATTAAACAACTTACATTTGGGCATTCATATATAAATATACTATATAGAACACTATTGATTGCTATCTGGATGTGGACAGTTTCAACCAGTATAAAAAGTGTTTAAAACGTTTTTTTTTATTTTATTTATTTTTTATTACAGAACAAATGAGGGTCAATGGAGCCCCCTGGTTTGAAAACTCCTGTGCTACCAAGGCCATCATCTTGAATCCATTTACAATTTATCATTGAATGATTGCAGACATGAGAATGAAGTATAGAAAAACTCTAACGATGGAGAGGGTCTGTTTTTTATTGCCCACAGTCTCGGTGTTACCTCTTATATCCCCCGCTTTAGTCTGTTGGATTTCCAAGAAGTGGCTATGCCAGACAAAATGTCACACATTAAGATTGACGACACTGATTTACACCCATTTATTCAACCAAGGATGAAAGACTGGGCTTTCGAAAATACATGTAGAATAAAAGCATGTCTGGACTGTAGGTATAAATCAAAATGTTGACACACACACACACACACACACACACACACACACACACACACACACACACACACACACACACACACACACACACACACACACACACTCTCACTGCTAAGTGAGCATTTGCATTTCTTTTCTGCTTCTGTTCATCATCGTTATGGCCTCACGGCTATAAATGACCGGTCTATTGCAAAAAAGGGAACATAGCCTATTTTTCCAGATTTAAAATCAAAGGCTTATGCTTATTTCCTACACACAAAGAAAATATACAATAGTAATAGTGTAATTAAACCCATTCAGTGATGTTTACTATGTGTGTGGAAGCTCTGACATACAGTACCTGTACTACCACTGGACAGACATGATTAGCAATATTAATAAAAAGGTCTCTAGCTCCTGCACTTAACTTTGTGTGAGTTGTGGAAGTCTTGTGGAAATGCTTGTAAATTTCCTTGTAATTTTAAATGCCTGGGGGAAATTCTTAATGATCTCTTGATCTGCAGCAAGAAGTAAAATCATTAATTCAGTAGGCTAATAGAGTAGGCAAAAATCTAAAGAGCACTATTTAAGCGAAAATGCATGGCAATTTCTGTAATGTTAATCTCTAGGTCATCGGTGTGGTTTGGCAATGACAGAGAGGCTAATACACCTGGCTCATTCCATCTGCATGATCTGAAAAGAGGGAGCTCCTGTTCGGTTTTGGTTCACTTGAAAGCTCATGAGTGAGACCTATCGAGTTGAACAGCGTGAATAAAGTAAAAGTTGTTCTGAATTCACTTATTTTAGAGGCTGTATACGCGGGATCAATGGGGAATTTAAGTATTTTCTGTGGACCAAATGCCTGTGTGTAATTTTCTGCCAAACCATACAGCACAGCACGGAAGTTTATAAAGAGCCTCTCAAAAGTGCGGTTCTGTGGGCACGCAACCCCAGAGAGAAAACAAACAGTTGACATAATGCGAAAGCCTTTAATTCGGTCAGGTATTCGTTTGGATCTCACTTTTCTTTGCATAACAAAGACGTAATGTTCATCATTCATACCAATGTAGTGTTTTGTACACAAATACAAAGACATAGAAAAGTAAAGGAAAAGAAAAGACCGCTTCTTACGCTGACTTTTTGACCCTCTCCGCTCTACGTTGTTTGACTGTTTATTAGCAACCGGAGCCAGCGCGTTGTTCATTTCTATGGTTACTCACTAACTGAAAGCTGCGCCGACCAGCAAGTTCAAGATAGACAACATTTATAGAGTATAATAACAGTTATACATACTTGAGCAGACTGGTTTAGTTACGTGTGGTGAGTAATAATCCGTCTTATATAATGAATCACTTTCAAGAGGGTCAGAAATAGTTTCTTTAAAGTTAAATATTCCGTTTGATGTTTGGCCGCCGCATTTCCTAGTCTATAATTGTATAGACTATAATAAATATGAATTGTATTATATCAATTATATAAATTGTATTATCCACGCTCTCATTAATTGTTGTATTAATACTGTTTACTATTTTGCTTTAACTTTGCTTAAAGGCTATCCAGTGTCCGTCATGGGGGTGGCACTCTCTAGGGCAATTCAGTGGAGCTCTGAGGCGGATAAACTAGAGAAAAGCCCTCTGAATAATGACATTCTGACTGAAATCCTGCTTTTCACGGAGCAGTTGGCTGATAGACACCCACCTGAGGCTAGGCTGACATTCAGCGAGCCTTTACAATGGAAAACAACTCTAGAAGCGTCTGATTTCATGTCAGATTTATATGACATCAGGTAATAGACGGTGATGATTATAGAGACGTGCAATTGATTTAACATAATAACATTCACTTTAAAGATTTTAGGAAGATTAGACCTAATTTAATTGTCTTGTCTGATAATTGTAAACCTTTGGTTCATACTAGGCTATAGCAGGTTTTCAGATAAATGCATATGCTGAATCAATGCAGAGCTGCTTAAAGTCATGACAGGTGAATGCTTAAAACGCCTGACACACCTTTTTTTCTTCTTTTTTTCAGAGAAGAATCAGCTATGTCCCAGGAATTTGATGATAAAGGACGTCCCCTTCTGCATCTGAGTCCACCTGACATCACAGTGCACTCATTTTACCACCTGTCTAACCTTCTGCTACTAAACAAAGATAAACAGATGAAGGAGGTCCAGACCTGTTTGGAGGGTGAGCTACATGGAGAACATGCAATTACTTTAAAGGCACAACATGTAGTTTTTGGGGTTTTTCGCCACAAGAGGGAGCAGTTTCCAACAATAACAAAGGTGTAGGTTTATGACGCAGTGATGAGCTGAATGATGTGACTTGCTGTCAAGCTGATGGATCTAATAATGTTTATGGATGATTGCAAACATTCATGTTTTTTAACATTATAGTGGTAGAAGCAGGTCGCGATTGCGAAAAAGACAGAAATCACACGCGAGTCCCGCGGATATAAAGGAATAAGGACATTTAATACCGAACTACCTGCAAGTGCTGGATTACTCACATAGGTCAGTTTATTAAGCGAATTAAACTTGTGAGGTAATGCAGCGCTGCTTCACTTGGTCCAACGTTACACTATCACACTAAACGACATTTAAATGTGTGTTGAAAGTTATACCACGTGTTAGTTCATTTGTTATACGAAACTAACAGTAAGCTAGATCAAAATTAGAAGAACATACTGAACATATTCTAACATTTCATCATGTTGAGCTCACTTGTCTAAGAAAGCTGACAAGTTGTGAACCTCTGTCAAGTCCAGCTTAGTTGCGGACGTGGAGCTCTCGGCATCTCAAAAACGGCACGCAGATATTGATCCTCATTTTAGTTCTCCTTGTTTGTCCCAAAGTCTTTTTGCCATGGTCATGGTCTGTTTGAAAGAAACAAGAACTGTGTGCCACTAAACATTATGCACTACGCAGTTGTCCACATTTGTCGCCATGGTTACATCAGGCTATATGATTTTTGAATATTTTATTACAAAATTCTTAGCTGGCCCAGTACTGGCTACGCCCCTGACCTAAAGTACTAGCCGAGAAGGTTTCTCATAATTAGCCTATGAAATGTTAAGTCATTATTACTCGAAAGTGTCTCATTATTATGAGATGTTAAGTCATTATTACTAGAAAGTTTCTCATTATTATGAAATACTTAGGTCATTATTATGAGAAAATTACTCATTATTAAGATATTGTAAGTCATATCTACAAGAAATTTCTCATTATAATGTGATACTATGTAATTACTATTTAAAAACTTTCTCAATATAATGAGAAACTAAATCATAATTATGAGAAAGTTTCTCATTATTAAGACTTACAGAATTATATTTTTTTTACTCAACTCTGGCGGAAACGGGCTTCCATAGTGTTGCGACAAGTCTTGTGCAATGTCCTAAACTGCCTGGATAATCACACAACGTGTGCCGTGGTTTGTTAATGACACGTCCGATTCGCGAACGAGTGAATCCTTTAAACCGATTCACTTTAATGAATGGTTAAAATAACTGATCTGTCCAACTCTAAACTCAAGAGACATAAATCGGAAACACTTTACAATAAGGTTCTATTTATTAAAGTCTTGTTAACTTCATTAGTTAACATTCTATTAATATTAGTTTCTATGCGGATTTACTCCATGACAGAACCACCCCAGTCATCCTGAATGATTCATTCTTTCCAAATATAGCTATTTGAGTCATCTGGTGAAATTGTTTTTATATCGCAATATATATCGCAGAAAAATAAAATATCGCAATGTCATTTTTTACCAATATCGTGCAACCCTAATCCTTGCTATGTGTTTTCTATTCTGAGATTTCAACATTAGTAAATATTGGTATCGGCCATAACAGCAAAATTAATATCGGTTATCAGTATCAGCCACAATTTCCACGTCGGTGCATCAATAACTCGTTCCCTTACTCTCAGGGAACCGATTACATTAGTAACTGAATACGATATCGTCCACTGGTGTTGGTGCTAATATAGTTATCTTATTTTTTCAGTCAATCAGAATCTGATCGTTCTCAGATCATGCTGGATAATGTGATGATCAGGTTTTACTCAAACTTGTGGAGTTTGTGCAGCACAAGTGTTACAGTCATTATATCAAAGAGGAATACAAATACTGAATCTGAAAATCTGATTTGATTTTTTTTTTCAATTCAGTTTTATTATTTGACTTTGTTGATAATATAATTTTTAATAAAAAAATCTGTATTAATTGCAGTATAGGCTATAATATGTGTATGAAATAGCAACATTATTAGTGGTCTCTGTCTTTTGGACCACACCATTTTTTTTTTTTAGCAAATTTTTCCATCTGAAGATTTGTTTCAGACATGCTTTCTGCAGCTTTTGGCTATCATTTAAATACATTTGGTAAGGTTTTGCTAACATTTAGCTGATCTTATTTGTCTTTTTTATATAAATTTGCAATGAAACAGGGCTGATGGAAAAAAAGCTAAGAATACTGAAAGTGTTTTTGTATGATAAGCAGTTGTGAATAAGGTGTCTTTATGGCCAACAGCTAACAGGGAGCCACTGAAGAAGATATTTGGGTCCAGATCTCCTACAATACACGAAGACAAACTATTTAAAATCCTGCATGAGCTGGACGAGAAGCTGCTAAGCATTGCTGTCAATCCCATCATGATCATGTATGCATATACTATATACTGCCTTTATTCAAAGCAATCAGCCACCCTCCTTGTCTTTAACAACTGTATATACTGCATATATACATAATTATACATTATATATATATATATATATATATATATATATTGTATATAATTATATATATTTTATATTATATATATGCAGTGCTTGCATTCATAGCTACTTTACAGTGCATGCATTTATAGCTATATTACTGTTACTGGTTAATGAGCTGTATTTTTGTAATGTGTTGTGTGTGTGTTTTTGCCCAGAGAGGGCAGGCTAAGCCCAGCAGCTGTTAATACAGAGGTAGATCTGTTGAAGAGATTCTGTGGAACAGGAGAAAACCGGGCGCTGAAGTCTGTGCGCTACACATCAGGTTTGCATTATCCTCACTATTCCCCCTCTCCATCACTTCTGCTCACTTTATCTCGTTCTGTCACTCACTCACTTCCACACTTATTTTCAACCTCAATCTGATTAATCTTCTGAGTCGAACCAAGTCGATGTTTGGAGCAAGAGATTGTAGGTTTCTGGTGTAACGGTGTGAGATTATGTTGTTCAAGTTGTACAGTAATTTAGATTTTGAGGAAAATGGAAACAATTTCTCAGTTCTCTCATCTTGACTGCCAGGCATGGCAACAAATGCTGCCCCTGCACTGAAAAAAGTAAACTTCTTCACAGTATTTTTGTCATGTTTTCCTGTACAGCTATCTTTAAACATTCTTAAGTCAAAATACATTTACTTGAAGTCAAAAGAAAAAATTGTCTTCTAAAAATTGAGTGATGTGAGCAGAATAATATGATGCAAATAGAACCTATTATAATTATTGATGCTGTCTACACTGGATGCATCATGGTGCGACGTTCTATTTCTGATGTACTTCACATTAGATCACATAAATGTACTTCTAACACCAAGTGTGCTGCAGAAACTGCACATCCAATGGCGCGGGCACCTCCGGTGTGCGATCAATGAGACCACTCTATGTCATTTCACATCAGAGCCCGTCAAGGGGACGAGGCCTCAGCCTATATTAGTCCCTGAATTCGTCATTATAGCATTGTTTCATTGTTTCAAATGCTTTCAAGTGCCTTCATTCTTTCAAATGTTTCAGTTGTGGAGGCTGACCAACACGCAAGCTGCATTTCATGCCTGGGACTCGACCACATGGAGAATGCATTCTCCACCGGCGGATGTGTGGCCTGCGGACTCGGCTAGCTCTCACAGGCCATTCTTGAGATTTGCCTTCGAGGGACAGGCTAATCAATACACAGTCCTGCCGTTCGGTCAGTCCTTGGCAGCCCGCACGTTCTTAAAGTGTGTGGATGCAGCACTCTCTTCCGAGACAGAGAGAAGTGCGCATGCTGAAGTACCTCGACGACTGGCTGGTGCTAGCGCAGTCGAGAGTCAAACTAATAGCTTACAGGGATTTGATTCTCAGCCATTTAAAGCCTTGCGCCTGCAGCCTCGTTCAGAGTGCGTGAGCTTGTACCCCTGAAGAAATTTCAGAAACTGCTGGGACTCATGGCAGCAGCATTGCCAGTAGCATTGCCAGTACTCCGTATGGGATTACTGTGCATGCACCTGCTGCAGTACTGGCTGAAATGGGTGCCGGGTTTCAGGGTGCCTGGTGCCAATACATGCATGGCAGTCAGGCAGCCTGCGCATTAGGGTGAATCACGGTTGCTTAAGGACCCTGGTTCCCTGGTGGTCTCAGGATTGGCACCAATCGGGACAATTTCCAGAAGAAAAGTGGTCTTTACAGATGCGTCCAACCTGGGTTGGGGGCCACTACACAAGGGTGCACCTGCATCCGGCCTCTGGTCGAGCACGCAGCAGAGCTTACACATCAACTGTCTGGTAATGAAAGCAGTTTGTTTTGCCCTGAAGACATTTCAGTCAAACCTAAGGGGTCATCACATCTTAGACAACATGTCATTAGTGGCCTATATAAATTGCTAGGGGGGCGTCAGGTCATGTGACCTGCATGCTATGGCGAAAGATCTCCTCTTATGGGCACAGACCAATCTGAGCTCTTTGAGGGCTGCTTATATTCTGGGCATCCAGAATTTGGGAGCGCAAATATATGCTCTCACGGGGCAACACTCCCCTCGGCGAGTGGTCCCTAAACCCACAGATGGTCAGTCTCATATGGGAGGTGTTCGGCAGGGACGCAATTGCCCGGTTCACCCTCAAAACACAACACCCACTGCACATGTGGCCCATGTCTGGCCCAACCACCCCCTGTTAGCTTTCCTCCCCATCTCGATTATTCCACAGGTCATCAAACGGGTCAGAGAATGCGAGTGCCAGTCCTTCTGGTGGCTCCTCTTTGAAAATCCAGACTGTGGTTTGAGGAGCTGGTTCAGTTATCAGACACAGCTCCATGGCCTGTCCTGATGAGGAAAGACCATGTTCTGGTGGCTGGTTAGTCACTGGGAAGAAACAAACTGGTTGTGAGATTTCTGAAGGGTGATAGGAGAATTAACCCCTCCAGACCTCCCTCTGTGCCACCATGGGACCTCTCCACGGTCCTAGGGGCTTCTAGGGGTCCACCTTTTGAACCTTTCCAGTCAGTTGATCTTAAACCTCTCTTACGGAAGAGAAACCTCTCTCCTGTTGGCATTGGCATCTATCAAGAGAGTGGGAGATCTGCAGGCTCTCTCTGTTAGGGCGGCATGTCTGGAATTTGGCCTTGATGACTCCAAAGTCATCCTCAAGCCCAGGTATGGTTATGTACCCAAAGTGCTCTCCACAGCACTCAGAGCACAGGTGGTGACATTATTAGCCCACCCCCCTTCTACAGAGAATGGGGAGGGTTAATCTTCTCTGCCCTGTTAGAGCGCTGAGAATCTATCTGAAGCGTTCTGCATCGTTTAGGTAATCAGAAAGCATACTTTTTGTATGCTTTGGGGGTCGATTCAAAGGGGATCCTGTCCCTAAGCAGAGATTTGTCTAGATGGATAGTGGAGGCCATTTCAATGGCATATAACTCTATGGCTCAGGTTTGCCCTATAGGTGTCAAAGCCCATTCGACCAGAGGCATGGCCTCGTCGTGGTAATCTGGTTTTCGCATTTAAGATATTTGTGATGCTGGCCGGCCGGTCCTTGCAGTCCACATTTATGAAATTTTATAATATGGAGGTACCTTCCCTGCAGGCGAGGGTGCTTTTGGTCTGATTAGGGCCCGACCTTTTTTCGGGTCTTATCATTAATTGTTACTGTTGTAAGACTGGAAAAACTGGTTAAAGAGAAAATATCTGACCAGTGGCCTCTAAAGACAAAAGACATTGCTTGCAAATTAACATTTGACACCCTACCCCCTATTCTCTTTCACTCTCTCAGTCAATGATACTGAAAGCTCACACAAGAATATGGTTTTAATGTGAATATTGTTTAGAATCATTTTGATGGTCTCAGGGTGACTGGTAATAATGTCTCATTCCCAAAGTAATAAAAGAAAAGGTAATAAGGTTTTTAAGAAGTTTAGGAATCACAGTCACACAAATGAGTGTGGTCTTTGAGTTAACACCTTCTGCCTTGTTGTCTGAATGCAAATTACAACCAAGCAAATGGTCTGCCCCCGATAAACATGGTAGGGGGATTCAGTAACTTTCCATTGAAACCTGGTGATTAACATATCAGGTAAGGTCTGGCTATTTAAAGGGTGCAGCAGGAGAGCTCGGGGCTGCTTTCTGTATTCAGATCAGCCCGTGATGTTGTGTCTTCAAGGCTCAGCTCATGTAATATGTTGGGTAAAGTTCTTTGTTCTTTGAAACATTTAATGGTTTGCTCTGATTATCTTGTGGAATTCTAATGATACATTTACCTGACATAATAAATTGTTATATTTGGCTATTCTAACAGACTTTGACTTTATTTTCATTAGAGTTAAAAGGAATAGTCAAGTATTAACGTATTTAATGATGCACAGATATCATTGATAAACCCTTTTTATTTTTTGGAGTTAGATGAAACGAGTTAATAGATTAAATGTGTTGCATTTAATTAAAAAAACACTTTGCTTGGAAAAGACGGAACGCGCTTGAAACCTTCACCACGAATCGAACTCTGCGCTTTGGACCGATTTCGTGGCCCTTTTTACACTGTGCACTACCACATTCACATATGTATAATTTATGTATGTATAAAACCCGCTTTTTTCCGGTTATATTTGCACATTATATACCCACTTAGACCGGTGGTGTTGTCAGATTCTAATGTATATCATATGGGTATTTTCATATGATTTATTGATGTATTCTCCCAAACCTGCAGTGGCAGCTAGTTACTCGGTTCGGCAATTTACGTAGCATTCCCACTGCGTATAGCTACTTAGGGAACAAAGTATTGCTTAGCCGGCGGCACTGTTTTAACTACAGTAGTCGTTGCTTCAGTCGTACAAACCTGCTATAATGGCGAATTCTGAGGCCTCGCCCCCTTAAAGAGCTGCCATGCCATCGGATGAGCAGTTGCTGCAGCACAGCCTATGAGCAACACAGCAATGTGCGAGCTGTGCAGCTGCAAATGCGTTTTACATATAGGTTTCAGTAAATCGGGGAAAAGGAGTTTTCCCACTGCGTATAGCTACGCAATACTTTGTTTGCTACCTCAGGGAACTGAGGTTACATGAGTAAGTAGTTTTCCTTTTGAATTATAGTAATTTTTTTTTACCCTATTGAAAGATTATTTTAAAACATTTCAGAAAACAAGACTTCTTCACAATTAAAGATAGACTGAACCAGTATTGCTTTTCTATTTCATTAGTTCAAAATCAGTACGATTTTTTGTGTGTGCGGCAATTACAGATTACATTAGACAGACCTACTCTAACGAAAATGAGATGAACGTCACTAATGTGGCTGTTACTGATGATGTACAGAGCTGCGACAGAAATAGTGGTGCTGAGTTAAATGTGGCCACTGAACCATCACAGATCCCACAGCCCAAGAAGAAATTGAATCAAGAGAGGTTGGTGTCAGATAACTCAAAAGATGGATCTGTAAAGACAACTGAGGTGACAGCCGGCCCAAAAAAAATGCTCATAGTTCCATTTTCAAAGTCGAACCTTGTGCAGGTGCTTGGGGCCCACTTCCCTGCCAATGCAAAACAAACAGTCTGCCATAAATGAAATCAAAACCAACTCATATCAGAGTTCAGTGAACAGTTCTTCTCAAGGCTGTAGAGGATTCAGGTATGATTATGACAATGATAATACATTGAGAGTGTTCTAGGTGAAAATCCTGAGAGGTACACTCAAACAAGCAGACAAAGCCGACTTACGGAGGTGGGATCGAACTATAGTGAAACAGATACATTATTTTCTTAAAAGTATCTATAAGCCTGAAGTTGCTGTCACATTAGCAAAATTGTGTGGCCAAAAAAGGGTTCATTGTCATTAGTGTAGCAATTTATGAAGTCAATTTCTTACCAAGCAGCTTTCTATTGTTCAATGCGATGAATTTGCATGACCAAATGGAACCCAATGCAAAATTACCAAATTTTGTGTTGATATATTGAAATGACCCGGTTTGACCAAACAACTAAATTCATTGAACAACAGTAAATGTGACCGCACTTTAAGATCGAATCTTTCCTGGGAAAAGTAATTTTAGCAGTTCTGATCATGTCAGTCAGTATTACTTTATGATTATTCCTCACACTCAATCTTTAAACCACCACCATATGTGGCAATGCTGGATATCCTTTAAATATAACGTGTCTGTATTAAAATCTCTGCAACATGGAAACCATTACGTATGTCAGATTTTAGTTTACAAAGAGATTCATCATTTCTTCCTTTTTCCCTGAGGAGAATGGGCAGATTAGCTGTGCCATAACTGTTTTTGGAAAAAGGATTGTGTCCTGCAAATTTTGAGTGATGGATGTTGCTTCTTTTGAAATATGTGTCCCTGTATGCCGAGTAAAATTGGAAGCTTCTATGCAAATAGGGGGGGGGGGGGTGCCGTGAGGATGCGCAGGGCGCTTTGGAGCATGTGGAGTATCGGCAGGGGTGTTTGGCGAGGGTGATTTATCTTAGGGTTATGCCTGCAGCAGCTCAGTCCTGAAGAACAATCAGTCATCTTCATTGACTTGGCTACAGGGAAAGAGTGTCCATCTGCTCCTGTAGGAGCTTGCACTGCATGTACTTTCCAAAACTGTTTTATTGTAAAAGAAAAAAAAAGTTTTATTGTAAACTTTTGCTGTTGAGAGGTGACAACAGTGCATTTATTCAACATTTGACACATTATACATATAACAAAATATACAGATCTCTAAAGCATAAATCCTGCCTCCACAGATTACGTGTTTTCCAATGGTTGTCGCTCTCCTCCCTGGAGGCAGATGGATGGAGAGATTTGTTCCCTTATAATTGAGACCTGTGACACAGAGCCCACACTGTTCATCACTTGCAATACTAGTGGAGTTTTCCTCGATGAGGTGAGAAAAATGTCAGGAAAGTAATAACAGTCATTTGGTGCGTCAGTTTTGGATTGCTCTGGGAGCACAATTCTCTTGTATGCCAAAGAAAAAACACAATTCTTCAACATCTTCGGTGTCAAAAATGATGAAATTCAGCTACATAACCTATCATCTCCCTTTAGTAATCAGATTCCGAAATGTGGACAATCCCTCAGTTAATTATATTTTGTATTTTTATCAAGAAATCAAGTGGAGTTTGATCATCTTAATAGGGCATATCCCAACAAGCCTGACCTGAGCAGAGCAGATGGAAATTAATGCACCTCATCGGAATGCTGAGTGATGCAATATGATTTTTATGAATCTGAAATGTGTCAAGCTGTCAAGGGAGCCAATTCTGGTAGACAATTTGAACATACACAATGTGCTCTTAATGTGTTTGAAAGGTATGGTATACAGACACTTTTCCAAAACATGAGGTAAGCGAAACTGAAAAGTTAAGACATGACAGATATGTGATTCTGTTCCAGATCTGCTTCTCTAGCTGTGTTCAGTCCTTTAAAGCCGCCTCACAGAACTAAATATGAGTGCAATTAATCAAAAGCAACATTTTACACACCACAATATTTTTCATTCTGATTCAGAGGACCACTTAATTAAGTACATCTGTCTATTTTTATCTTTGTGTTTCTTTCTTAAATCTAATTTCTTTCCCTCCTCCACCTCTCTTTCTTTCTAAATGTCTATTCTTTTTGGACTTTCTTGTCCTCATCCGTATTCTTTTCAATGCTTTCTGACACTCACCTGTTCATTGTACATTTGAGGTCAGGTTGAATTTACTGCAAATGACAGTAAAGTTAATTGTATAGATTAGACATTTAATCAGAACAATTCACCTCTACACCTCAGCGATTAAGAGCTCAAAGTATAGTTACGGTATGTCTGTGCATGTGTGGGAAGCTTGTTGGTCTTTGTGTGTGGGTTGGGCGTTTATTGTGTTGAACCTTTTCTCTTGCTCTTTCAATTATCATTTTCAAATATATGACTCTGTTAGATATATTGTAACCCAACGTACATCTCAGCTAGACAAACGAATCTGCCACTGGGAATGTCATTAATCTCTCTGTTTACACTTGCATTATTACTTGTTTTTCCAGGAAACCAATGGAGAAGGTGGTGAAAACTCCTATAGGAGAAAAAGTGAAGCCTACAAAGACCTTGTCACACTGTTGAAAAACATGTCTCCCCATTTTGCTAAGGCTTCTGATGAAAAGGTATTGCTTAACACCACATGAATACAACAGTTTCATCTCTTTTAACACGAGTTGTGTCTTACTTACTCAATTGTTGGTTTAAAACCAATGATTGCCATTGTTGGGCTTCTATGATCGTTTTTAGTTATTCTCTTCCACTGCACTTGGCCTTAAAATGCTCCAAATTTATGATTTATAAACGATTTATGAACACGTGACAGAAGTTTCATTATAGTGTCTGCTCCACACCACTGGGCTTTAGATATATCAACCATGCTCTGGGCAATCCAAACATGTGAATTAGTTAAGCTCACAAGTTTGGCATTAACACAACTGTTGCATACTTACATAATGCATTCCCTGATGTTAAAAAATACATTATTGCATCTTAATATGAGATTTTAATATGAGATCTTAATAAGAGGTTCGACCTGATGACAGGGGGCTATTATAATAAATTGCAGGTCTACCTAAAAGCACTTAAACTGGTTATAGGTTTTTGTGAGTATTTAAATAAGCTTGGAGCTCAGTGTTGGTGGTCTGGAGAGCATGAGTGTTCAGCCATCAGAGACAGATGATATCATCATGTGAGTATAGCCAAAGATGTCACCAAAAGGAGAAGCTGCTATTAGTGAAATTGATAGGATGATTATTGACAGTACATTGCTCCTATAGCAGTCAGTAGAATGTTATGTTGATAAATCGGCCCTCCTTGATGAGATCATTTCCTTATGATGTAGATGGGTGCAAGCTAAGGTGGCAAGTGCACCAATAGTGTTGTTTTGATTTAGTTACTGTCATAAAGTGCACAATCGTTGAAAATTTTGGGATCAGTAAAATAAAAAAAGAAATTAGTGACAATTAAGACATTTATAATGTTACAAAAGATTTCTAATTGAAATAAATGCTATTCTTTTGAACTTTCTATTCAATAAAAATATATCAATTTTTCCACAAAAATATTAACAGCACAACTTTTTTCAATGTTGATCATAATAATGTTTCTTAAGCCCCAAATTAGCATATTTAAAATGATTTCTGAAGGATTGTGACCCCGAAGATTGCAGTGAAAATTCACCTTTGCCTTCTCAGGACTACATTACATTTAAAATATATTAAGTAAGGGTTAATGCCCGACGAGGTGTCCATTGTCAGGTTTTAATGGACGACGGCGAGGCGTAAACCGGCCGACGCGCAGCGGAGGACGGTTGCCTCCGCCGAAGTCCATTAAAACCTGACAATGGACACCTCGGAGGGCATTAACCCGCTTATACCATGGTCACTTGCCAAATAAAACATTTTTAAAACATTAGTTTATATTTTAATTAGGCTAAATCTAGTTTTTACAAATAATAACTTGACTGACTGTTTATCTAGCAACCGGAGATATTTATAGTCCGCTTAGCTCGTATCCCTTCAGGTTCACAAATGCATTTTTTTTTTTCATGAAACACAAAGGTAGGCATAGTTTTTTTTATTACACCTAAAACAATTGATCAAACAACAACAAAAAAAAACAATTAGCTCTGATCTCCAGCGATTTGCGCTTAACGTTATAGAGGGCAATAAATTAATCAGATCAAAGAGAGGGTCATTTGCCTCAGGCTCCTTAGGCTTGAAACGCTGTAACGTTCAGCCTTCTCCTGCCTTGGTTGTCTGGACAGCTGCGTAAAACTCCCGCAGGGTCTCATTCAGGGGTGCGTTTCCCGAAAGCATCGTTATCCAACTATGGTCGCAAGTTACGTCGTTACCAATAGAGTTCAATGGAGCAGAGCAGCAGCGGTGTAATTTTCTCCGTTTTATTTACATTTTTTCTTTCTTCAGCAGCATACCAGTCGTCAAAGTTGCCATATTCTCCATAAATGTTAAAAGAAATAGCACGAAGTCGCTCATTGTTGTATTAGGCTATAATATCTACACTCTAAAAAATGCTGGGTTGTTTTAACCCAATTTTGGGTCAAATATGGACAAACCCGAAATGTTGGGTTAAAAATGTAATGTAAAAATTTAACCCAACGGCTGGGTTAGTCCATATTTGACCCAAAGTTGGGTTAAAACAACCCAGCATTTTTTAGAGTGTAACGTTAGATGATAGAGCATGTGACTGCCTGTTGCTATGGTTACTCACAGCCGTTGTAGGCAGCGCATTTATTTATTCATTTCGAATGGTGAACAGGCAGTTTCACCAGAACTACTTTACTAGGTGTCCTCTATCACTTTTTAACGGACACCCTGCAGCCAATCAGAATCGAGTATTCACCCAGACCATGGTATAAGTAAGGGTTAATGCCCGACGAGGTGTCCATTGTCAGGTTTTAATGGACGACGGCGAGGCGTAAACCGGCCGACGCGCAGCGGAGGACGGTTGCCTCCGCCGAAGTCCATTAAAACCTGACAATGGACACCTCGGAGGGCATTAACCCGCTTATACCATGGTCACTTGCCAAATAAAACATTAGTTTATATTTTAATTAGGCTAAATCTAGTTTTTACAAATAATAACTTGACTGACTGTTTATCTAGCAACCGGAGATATTTATAGTCCGCTTAGCTCGTATCCCTTCAGGTTCACAAATGCATTTTTTTTTCATGAAACACAAAGGTAGGCATAGTTTTTTTTTTTATTACACATAAAACAATTAATCAAACAACAATAAAAAAAACAATTAGCTCTGAGCTCCAGCGATTTGCGCTTAACGTTATAGAGGGCAAAAATTAATCAGATCAAAGAGAGGGTCATTTGCCTCAGGCTCCTTAGGCTTGAAACGCTGTAACGTTCAGCCTTCTCCTGCCTTGGTTGTCTGGACAGCTGCGTAAAACTCCCGCAGGGTCTCATTCAGGGGTGCGTTTCCCGAAAGCATCGTGTTATCCAACTATGGTCGCAAGTTACGTCGTTACCAATAGAGTTCAATGGAGCAGCGCAGCAGCGGTGTAATTTCCTCCGTTTTATTTACATTTTTTCTTTCTTCAGCAGCATACCAGTCGTCAAAGTTGCCATATTCTCCATAAATGTTAAAAGAAATAGCACGAAGTCGCTCATTGTTGTATTAGGCTATAATATCATAACGTTAGATGATTAGATAGAACGTTAGCATGTGACTGCCTGTTGCTATGGTTACTCACAGCCGTTGTAGGCAGCGCATTTATTTATTAATTTCGAATGGTAAACAGGCAGTTTCACCAGAACTACTTTACTAGGTGTCCTCTATCACTTTTTAACGGACACCCTGCAGCCAATCAGAATCGAGTATTCACCCAGACCATGGTATAATATTATTTTACAGTACCGTTTTTATTTATTTATTTATTTATTTATTTATTTATTTATTTATTTTTTCAAATAAATGCAGCATTGGTGAACACAAAGGCCTGTTCACACCAAGGACAATAACAGCCAAGAGAAACAATATCGTTTGGAATCTTTTTCAGAACTAATTTTTCCAGCTATTGAACGATGAAAACATTCAGAATCAATCGAATCAGAATCGATCCTGGTTTAAAGAGTTTGAGCATTTAAAGCAACAGTCAACAAAACTGCATTGTGTGCTTAGAATAAATAGAATAATTTTGTGCATTGGTGTGGACACTTATATACAGTAGTTATCATACTTATCTTTATAGTTATTGTTCTTGATAAGAGATTCCGTTCAAAAACTTTTGAACAGCAGTGTACATTTAGATAATCACATACATTAATTTAAGAAAAAATTGTCTAAGCCATAGATGTGTGCAATGCTCCGGCACATGCATGGAGCACTAGACAATTATCTTCCGTTATCTCCTCTCTCATTGATTCTTGTTTCTCCAGCATTTGCTAATAAAGGCATAAGTGTAAAATAATAATAATTTATCACGTGATTTTCTTTAAAAAGTAGAAAAAAGAACACGCATTAACCATGTAGATTACCCATTTAGTTATTCTTTTTAAGTTTCAAATATTTGCTAAACAGACTCAGGGGAAGAGGCCAATACTTAGAAACATAGACACAAAAACAACACATCTGTCCTTCAACTGGCAGCAGTGTATTCCTGCTCACTCCTCAGCCTAAGATTAATCACAGCTGAGGAGAAGAGAGCAAAGGGAAAGAGGGGACAAGCTAATGTCTACACTTCTCTCAATGCGTAAAGTGTCTGCTTGTCACAATACCCAAGAGAGAGACAGATTAAGAGTATCTACCTTAAAGCGAGAGAGAGAGAGATAAAGAGAGAGAGGGAGTTCTCTCCTCTGTCACTGTGCTATTTTTCACATCACCACAGTGTGAAAGAATGTGAGAACAGGCCAGTTAGTCAGACCTCTCTGAATAAAGTAAAAGATAAATTAACAAATTGGGTCTCCGATAATGGTCTCAAGATGTGGTAAAGAGCGTTTATTGTTTGAGAAATGATATCCTATTTCTCATCAGTGACAGTGTGTATTTGTTGGAAAAATGTTTTGTTCTACAGCACCAAATATTTAGTCCTTTCTACATGAGATTTTACAGACAAGAATTATATCTAAATTAATTTTTAAATATACAACATCTTTAAGAAATTACCATTTTCCTTTCCTTTTTTTTAAAAGCGATTTTGGCTGGCTCAATATTGTTCAGATTTGTCTTCAGCTTCATCAGTAGCAGAGCACAGTAAATGCCTTTTTTGTTGATGCAGACAAAAGGTTTCCTCCAACTTGTACTTTTCTTTTCTTAAAACAAAGTCTTCAGATCCACACTAATGTTTTATGCCGACCATTGGCGGTTTTATAACCAACATAATTCTGTCCTTGAGCAATATAAACGGAAACTTCATCATCGAGACAGATTTCTCTTTATGTTCGTTGCTAAATGATGGTGATGTTATCTCTCGCCGATATAGTTTGCAGATGGAAAATGAAGGCAGACAGAAAGATTACTGCTGTACCATATAGTAATGGTTATTGTCTAGTGCTACTCTGCCGGTGTAAAAACCTCTGTCTGGTGTTCCCGTCAGTTACCTTGAGGACAGAAAGTATAAAATGTTCCTTTCATCTATTCAATGTGCATTCAGAGCCAGTTTTCAGACACAGAATAAGCCTGCTGCAAAATTTTAACTTTACTCTCAGCAGAGATGTCCAAGTTAAACTCTGTCGTGTCCAGGACAGGCTTCATCTACCTCACTTGAGGAACAGTTCCCATGAGTCTGTGCTCAGTAGCTCTGCTCACCTTCCATAACTCTCGCCTCTGATAAATGTTCGGTTTAAGTGTGCTATCATTCTAAAGCTCTGAGAAAAACTGGATGAGCTTAAGTAGAGCTATATGCTGTACTTGTATATTTGACACAATGTCATTTACACATGTCCCTGGATCAACATCCTTTGTAGGTCCTAGAACAACATCCATATCGACCAATCAAAGCCCTAACACTCTAAAAGCAAAAGGCAGTGACTGATTAATGAGAATGTTGTTTCAGGAACAACAAAGGATGTTGATACGGGAACACGTCCTACTTGTGTAAATCACTTTAGGCTGTTTATTTGGTACATTATAGTGATTGTCATAATTGATATTGCTGAAAAGTGTAAGAATATTGTTTTTGGGGATAATACCATTCTTATCGAGACAGGAAATGCCACTTCAAATTTAAGACCTGATTGAAAGCGCCTACTGTTAACCTACTGAACAGATGTTGCACTTCTGGTGTGATTTTTTTTTCTACAATGATTTTTCCTTGCCATGTTGCCTTTGGCTTGTTCAGTGGGGGTATTAAGGCACTATTTTCTGAAAAGCTGCTTTGAAACAATATGTATTGCTGAAGAAAAGGAATGAGGTGGATATTCTCAGTGCGGTTTTAGTGTTTTGTTTTTGAACAAGGCTGGACATGTGCTAGCAGGTTGAGTTCGATTATTGGTGGCAGTGAGGAGAAAGACTTTATTATTCTTTGAAGCGATGATGCCAGGCAGGCGGTTCAGCGTGCAAGCGTTTGTGTGTAAAAATGCCCACCAGACTTTCATGTTTTATTACGCAAGCAGGCGGGAGCTCAACCGTGAGCGCTAGCAGCTGATGGGTGATGGACAGAGGCCGTAAAGTGAGGGCCATAAAAGTAGTCTGCTTAGACACAAATCAAACCCCTCTTTGTTCTCCATATTTTACATTGGTTCCTTGTTTTCTAGATTTCATCAGTTTGCTTTTCTGTGTCTGTCTTACCATTTCTATCTCCAAACGTGTGTTCCAAACACATTTCTTCAAGCCTACATGTGAGAGTTCTCCTTTTTACTCAATACACTCATCACCTTCTACAAATAGACGTTTATCCACCTGAAACGAACCCGTTACGTTAGGGTGCATGTTGATTTGAGAGAAGATTATTCTTTTAGCTGCACTATGGTACTCTTGTAGAGTGAAAAGTTCAGCAGAGAATAGGCTCTGGATTGCGGCCTGAGTTTTCTGTAATAAGTCTCAGACACGCTCTGGTCCTTCAGCCATCAGTCAACCACCGGACCGTGATTATTCAGCCAAGAAATCCTCAGCGCACACCAGCTCTTAGCCAAATCCAACTGGCCTAAACTCCGAACATATCAGCTGCATAAGTTACCGATGCGTTTTCATACAGTACATGAATTAGATCAGACACTTTTAATCAAACATGCACAGGGCTGAGCAGAAGGTGACGCTCATAAGGGAAGGGAAAATATGTTGCTTTGTCAGACTGGGATAAGAAGACTGTCACTCTGTTCCAAAAATCTAGTAAGCTGGTGATAGTAAGGAATACTGATATAAATACACTGTCAATTCAGTAAGTCTATTTTATAATTGTATTCAGCACGGATGGATTAAATTGATCAAATGTTTCTTGAGCACCAAATCAGCATATTTGAAAGTTGTCTGAAGGAAAATTCAGCTTTGAATTACAGGAATAAATTCTATTTTAAAAATGCATTAACATAGAAAATAGTTATTTTAAATGGCAATAATATTTCTGTATTTTTGATCGAATAAATGCAGCCTTGGTCTTATAAGAGACTTCTTTCAAACAAATTTAAAATCCTACCTTTTGAATGGTAGTGAAATATTATTATATTAAAATTGTATACATTTATGTATTGTATTACGTAAAGCAGAATCATTTGTGTATGTGTGCTTTTATAGTATTGCATAATTCCTCTCATGTTGCCTATTTTGAAATCAATTGTGAGTCTCATTTATAGTAGTCAGCACAATATGGTTTGTCACGATACACACACGGGAAATGATAGATCCAAGATCATTTTTTAGGGTAATCCGTACTCACAACCAGTCCAGGCAAAGGTCAATAATCCATAAGGGCAATCCGAAATGCAACAAAACAAGAACCAGGCAGACACAAGTAACGAAAGTGTGTTGAACATAAACAAGGACTCTGTGACAAACACTGAAACAGGGTATATATACACAGACGGGAAACAGCTGTGTGCAATGAACAATGAGTAACAGAACAGGGTGATGGGAAATGTAGTAAGTGTAGGACACCGTGTGGGAAGAGGATCTCTACTGGTTACCCAGGGTACACAAACACTGTGACAGTTTGGAATAGACCTCTTTTGTCTTGCAAATTTCTTTCCTTGTCATCTTCATATTTGGATGTTGCAGTAGTTTGAGGTTTTCTCTTACTTTATATTCAGGCCTCTGTTTAGGGTGCCATACTGAAGAGTTAACTCTCCCTACTTGTTCTTGGACAGGGTTTATTACTTCAATTATAAAATTAAAGGTGGGTGGAGTGGTGTGAGGAAATGGATATAACATTGGCTGTTCTTAACTTTGGCCTTCTTTCGGCCAAACAAGCTCATGAAAGGCACAAAGTATGCTTAGCCCAGCTGGATCCACAGTAAGCTCTTGTACCATATTAAAAGCTTTTTCCCTTGTGTACTCTTTCTGAACTCTTCCTCGCTCATACTCTTCTCTTTTCCTCTCACCATTTCTGTTTCTGACTCCTGCTCTGTACATCTCTCTAAACGTTGGAACCAATAAAGGTAGCAGGTGCCTGTGGATTTTACCTGCCTCTTAACCATTCATATGTCTCCTGTTGAGCTTCTCACATAAGAAATAAAGAAGTAGGACAGAGAGAAAGAAAGAGTCCTACACAATTTCAGAAAATCATTGTTGAATTACTTTGCCACAAAGGCTTCACTTAATGTGTGCCAAACTGCGAGCCTGCAGTTCAAGAATATACAGAAATAATAAACTTCTCATATTGTATAGGCAATTAACATAAGAAACTTTGGAAATGTGTTTCTATTTTGTCATTTATTCTCATAACTCAAAGGCAGGATTGTTTTTCTGGCAGTGAACTGTGGAGAAAGGCTGTATTATATAAATGTTCAGGGATACAAATTCATAAGTGGGATTTAGTTTTTATACGTCTCTTTCTTAGAATAAGAAGGCTGCGCTAGCTCAAAGATGACTGTGTGATGTGCCTCCCCAATAAAGAGACAATATGTCAGATGCAGAATGGAAAATATGTTTTGCTAAGCTAAGAGTGCTTTCATAAAGAACTTTTTTGACCAAAAAATCCTTAAGAAAAAGAACTCTCTTAATTCCCTAAGTCTCTATTTTTGTTGCAGAGGTTCTTTTCCTTACTAGCTTGTTTCATTTTTATTCATTCTCTTATACAGGACTTTGCCATTCAAGATGTACCATCCACTAAAAAGATTCTACATGTGGAAACGGTTGATGCAGAGGAAACAGGCCAAACCCTGAAGTCTTACGACCATGAGGAAAAGAATGTGCCTGAGAAGGCGAGACATCAGCTTGTGCGGAACAAGCCGGGCTCTAGGAAGAAGAAATTAGAACCATCTTTGAAATGGAAGAACCTTGGCCTGACGTCCCCATTTGAGTAAGTGATAATTCCAAACACCAATGGATGTCTTCTGAAGATACCTAAAAAAAGCCATCTCAGCATAAACCTCACTGGTCACTGAATCTGGTCTAGCTGATGTTTGCTGAAGTGCATGTGGCTTGTCTATGTACTGTACAAATGCAAAGTTCAGTAGTCATTCAGACTTCAAGAGTTGGTTATCATATTTGTGGCTCTTCTCCTGTGAGTGTTAATTTTTGAAGTCAAACTGGGATATTGATCGCTATTCATAGTGGCAGTCAGCTGATAAAGCCAGAGTTGATCGCTCAGACATATTCTCCCCCTTGGATTGATCTAGCACAGTGTTTCCCTAACTGGGGGTTGCTAAAATTTTACGAGGGGTCGACAAGCTCACTCTAGTTTGGGGGTTTAGGGATGAAATGGTTTTGTTTTGTTTGAAATAATGGTGGAAAGAAGTAAGAGATTTTAATTACAACTTTTACAACAAAGTGCTGATGAAATTAAGTATTTTGAATGTTAAAATAAGGGTTCCCTGGAAAAAAAAGGTTGGGAACCACTGATCTAGCAATCAAACAAAACAGCCTCTTTGGCTGTTTCAACACTTGTTACTAGTAAACCTCATTTGAGCGGTCATCTATGATTTTCAAAACAACAATCTTTTGTTTTGGAGAAAAATGTACTTCAGTTTTCTGCCTTTTGCAGCAAAAGAACCAAATTTGTATTCAGATGATCTAAGGTTTCCCTGGAAGACGTCACAATACTTGAAAGACTACAGTAGACTGAAACATATTATTACATGATGGGAGATAAAACAAATAGAAAAAAATAAATAAATAAGGGTCAAGGAAAAGTAACAAAGATACCTATTGTAATACTTGTGTATATTGTATATATGTATGTACTGTATGTATATATGTATATATATATATATATATATATATATATATATATATATATATATATATATACTGTATATATATATATATATATATATTAAGAGTAGAGATAGAGACATAAAAAAGCATAAAATACGTTATGTAACCTCATAATGTGAATTTAATATGAACTTTTTTGGACTTTGTGCCTCAAAAACAAAGAAAGTCGACATAATTGTGATCCCCCCCCCCCTAATTTCATGTATATCAACTTCTCAAACTAGAAAAGAATGTAGGGTGGGACTTGATTTTGTCCATCTAGGATTTATTTCATTTTTAATAATAAACACTGCAATATTCCATAGAAATAAAATAATTTTGATTTCATGGCTTTAAAGTGTATAAACGTGTTAATAGGCCTAAGTGTCTGATTGTTGTTGTTTTCCAGTGAGGCAGAAGAGAAGGCCAGAAAGAGCAGAGAAAGCAAGAGGATCTTGGAATACGGCACAAAGTCACCCGCATCAGAGAACAAAAAAAAAGCAAATTTTTCTGGATCGTCTCTGCCAGGCTGCCAGTCTTCTCAAAAAATGTATGCCACAATCTCAGTCCACAGAAATAGCTTTTTCACTGTACGTGTGGTATTTCCTCTGAGGTAAAAACCTAACCATTGCAATGGGATCTGAAAAGCCCTCTCCCAGGAACACGCATAATTGAATATCGCTTTATACTCCTGGCCAAACTTAAAAAAAAACAAAAACATATCCAATCACTCAATTGGAAATAAAGGCTCACTTTCAGGGTGAATTATTTCAGCTGTGGATAAGTATTCATTTTATAGCCTTTAATAAAGCATGGATGAAGCAGTCGTTCAGGTTGGAGTGAACACGGAACGGTCCTCTGGTGCTACTGGGAGTAGCGGTTTGTAATAACCGGCCTGTGCCTGAGCCACTGATAACCCTGTTCTTTCTTCTGACTCCTCTCTGTCTGTTTGGCGATGGTGAGCGAAAACTCCAGCTGTCCCCATAACATCCACTGCCAGAGTACACAGTCCTGCCTGTAAGGAGCTTCGGGTGTAGCTGCAGCTTCTCTTTTTCCTGCCTTTTTAAACCAGTGATGCACACAAAAAAACAGTGTAGCATTCTGAAGAACATTTGGATGTGTTCATGGTACACAAGCACAAAATTAAAATAATGTATATCACACTGTAAAACACATTCTACACTTCAAGTAATCTGACTAGCTCCAAAAGGGAGGAGTACACTGCAGTTCGACAATGCAGTTATCCCCTGGAAAACATATCTGAGTCCCTCTGGCCTCTTCTCCTTGTGTACCGAGTTTCATGACTCGTTTCATGATACATTCATTTCAGTAGCCTGATCTGTTTTAACGGCCATCTGCGTTTGTGCGTGTGTGTATAAGCTCGCGATGAAAGAGTTCAGAAATGCACTGATGACCACTCCAGTCTTCCTCTCTCTCTGTTGCTCTGTTCTCTCCTTCCCCTGCCGTTTAATTTGATGCCATGGCTTAAGATGACACTTCAAATGCACCCCTGAGTTTGATGGCCGTTTTGTCCAAGGGTTTGAGCATGAGGCCTTTCAGAGAGCAATAATTCATTCCACATTGTATTCAGAGAGATTTTACCAGAGCTTTGAGAGATTGGACTGTGTGGTTTGGCTTGCACCTGCTCCGACTCTCCACCGATTTGATGTATTAAGCTCTATTTATTAGACAAAGCACTTTTTCTATAATGTCCTCTTATGTATGGATAGTTCTCATTTCTATCCTGAGAAAATTCTGTGGGAGAGTACTTCTCACAGTTTGTGTCTGACTGAGAGACATAAAATTGTTGGCCAGCTTGAATATTAATATGTCTAATAGGTGCGTGTGTGTGTGTGTGCACAGTAAAACCCCAGGAGCTGATGACTTCAGCGAGAGTTCATCAGAGGATGAGGAAGATGAGGAACAGCCTGAAAGACGTGCCGAGGCCGCCACCGACCTGCCCTCCGAATACTGGCAGATCCAGAAACTAGTCAAATACTTAAAGGTAATAAAATCCATTTGCTTGTATAAATGCACACACCAACATGCATCAATTCCAGGGCTGTCATGATCTCAATTATCATGGGCAAAATAATTAATTATAAAAATACTATAATTGCATCATTTTTTTTATAACAAATTAGTATTAAAAATCAGTCACATTAATCATTAACTTTTTAATTCTTTTTTTTTTTCACAAAAAAAGGAATCTCACTAAAAATGTGAGTCTAAGGAGACGAAGTGTAACTGTTCAAATACCCCTAATCTGTCCAAAATGGCATTCTGTCCAGTAGGCACATTTGATTTGAGATTTACTTTTGTGTCCATTAAAAAATATACCATGACTCTATATACCATGACTATGGGTATTATGAAATAAATTCAGAGATTTTGTTCTGTTTTTCTGATATATTGTCCCTGTCACATGACCTACCAGCATCAGTTGCATTGCTTCACTACCGTTCACAACTTTCCCATGGCTTTTTTTCTGGTGTGAGTAGAGTGTCTTGCTTTCATCTCCTCCTAAAAGATTCGGTACTGTCCTAGTAGTTAAACACTGGCTGTGTCTGATATCGCCCCTATACCTTTAGATAGGGCACTAATGAGAAAACAACAACTTGTAGTGATCTCCGAAACTATAGTCGACTCATTAAATCCCACAATACACCACAATAATGTGTACAACCGATGTACGCTCAATGGCTAGAGAATACCCATAATGCACTGAGATTCGCATGCCAAATGAATTCCCACACCTGTAGCTGAACCCTCCATCCATCCGTTTTCCTAACAGCTGGTCCGATGTGGGTACAGCCTTATATATATATATATATATATATAGGTATAAATTAAATTTTAATGGATTATCAAATTGTATAATTATAATTAATAATTCATACATAGTTTCCATGACAGAGTTATCTTACTACTGAGCTGCTTGTTTTGCAAAGTTTCAAAAAATTAGCAAGAACAAACTGTGCGAAAGTTGTAGCCCTTTTGGCACACTCAGTATTTCTCGTTTTTATTTACTCCTTCAAGTGAACTATATTAGTGGACTTATGTGGGGATAGTGAATGAGTGTAAGGGGTGATTTTGGACACAGCAACTGTGCTGAAATTATCTTCATTTTCCATTTTTATGACAGTTGGCTACAGCGTAGGTGCCACCTACTTTGTTGGAGTGTCAATCGGTTACTGATGCTGGATTATTTACAATATTATCATATGTAATATGAACATGATTTCAGTATTTAATTTTCTAAAACATTGTTATAATTAAGACATATAGTATATTGCGACATCCCTAGTCAATACATTAAAACCGGTTTACAAAGGACTACATTTCAAAATTGATCTCACATTAACATGAGAATAAAATGAAAAGTAATTCAAAGTCGTATTATCTCCTTTTATAATAGCCTATAGTAAATAATTTATAGAAGGCATAGGCCTACTGTAGATTAAAAGGGCACTGATGTTAAACACCAGAGGACACAGTATGTACACAATTTTAAAAAGATGATCTTAAGTGTAGTGAGCAATAAATCATGTAAAGAAAAACATTCAAGTAAAGTTCAGCCATAGGTAGATATTTTTAGCCCAGTGTAAAACAGGATAACAAATGTGATTTTCCCTATGGGAGGTGCTCATCCTCTACCAGACGTCAGGAAAAAAAGCATTTGATAACAAAATCCTGTTTGATTTTGGAAAGCGTTTGGAAAGTAGATTTGTAAAGTTCGTTTTTTTGGGTTTTTTTTTCTGATTTGTGTGAGGTGTTTGGGGATGCGTTTGTTACAGTGCTGTTTTCAACTCTAGACAGGATGTGTTTGTAACGTGCCCTTCCCAGCATTCTATCTGTCTGGAAACCACAGTTCTTATTTATGAGGGTTTGTCCAGTAGCGCTCTTATAATGTCATTACCATCAGAAGCCGAAACACAGTCTGTGCCAAACTAAATATCTGTTTTATTTTTGGAGTGAAGGTTCAGTTTTTCTCCAACCCTCTGTCTTTTCTTCTGCTCTTTTCCAGGGTATAGACATGCGTTTGTATTTCTGGGAGATTACGCTTCTATAAGGTGATGCATGAATGATCGGACTTGTGTTTAATGGCTGTTTATCTAGGGATATTTTTGCAGTCTACATTACCTGAACTGTACATTTACATGTCTTCATGTTTGCCTTTCTGTACACATGTACGGAGGGCAGTTTGCACCAGTGACTGCATCCTTTCATGATGTGTTAGTGCTATATTAATAAATTGTGCATGTCTTTAGACCGCAAAACATATTACACACACCAAACTCCATTCAGTTATTGCCTGGATGGGTCAAAGAACGAGCGTTGAGTATAACTGCACGTTCACACATTCACAGATGCACTTTGTAACTGCGTCAGTGTGTAGAGGAGGTGGCCACAGGCTGTTTGTCTCACCAGATTCAGCCCAAATGTCTCATTAGCTTGAATTAGAGAAACATGGCAGCCAAACAAAGTTGCATAGAAGCATTTACTCACACTCTGCCTTCTTCCAATTACCCAATTCTGCTCCTTGTTAATCGCTTGCAAGTAAGTGAAATACTAGTGCTCTTATACATTGAAGAAATGTGTGCAATTTTTTCAATGCGATTAACTAAACTTTGTTTTAGTGAGTCATTTTAACTTAAAGGTTGTTGATTGTCTGCGCCTGAATCTGGATCTCCCTCACTGCAGCGGCTAATGCCTCACTTACATAGTGTTTCTCACAGAATACAAAATTGAGAAATAATCTTTCAGAATAATAATGTGCACAAATAAAAGGCTTTAGATGTTTTAAAATGATCCTCAGCATGGAATACATTTATAGCTACAGTTTTTCATTTGCATTGTGGCAGAAGTATTCCAGTCAGAATAGAACAGTTGTTTTTTGCAACCAGAGTAATGTTCACATCTTATCTCACATGCCCATTATGAGGTCTTGCTCCATCTACTGGACAAAGTGAGTTCAAAATTCAAGTGTTTCAGATCAAGCTGCTGGTAGGCTACTCCTCATCTCAGTCCTGTATGATGCAGGGATGCCAAACAGATTGCTTTTGTGAATTTTCTGACTTACTTTAGCCATACAGAAATGAATAAACTTTGGATTTTTAAAAAAAGGCACACTCAAATGTGACGGCCGATCCATTATTCCCTCTTTACCTCTATTACGGCCAATGTAACATACACTACTGTTTAAAAGCTTAAAGTTGGTAAGGATATTTTTTGAAAGAGGTTTCCTACCAAGGCTGTATTTATTTGATCAAAAACAGTAATATTGTGAAATATTATTACAATTTAAACGGTTACGGTTTTTAATAACGGTTTTAAATTGTAATATTTTAAAATGTTCATGTGAATGGTCAAAGCTGAATTTTCAGTAGTCCTTACTCTAGTCTTCATTGTCACATGATCCTTCAGAAATCATTCCGATATTCCGCTGATTTGGGGCTCAAGAAACATTTCTTATTATTATCAATGCTGAAAACAGTTGTGCTGCTTAATATTTTCTTTAAGCACATATTCTTTACATTTCTTTTCAGGATTATTTCATCAAATTCACATTTGTTCAAATCAATGCTTTCTTGCCGAGTAAAAAAAAAAAATCATATTCAAATATTAATTATGTTAATATTAAAAAGTATTATTTTCTTTCAAAAATCTTTCTGACCCAAGACTTTGAAACGGTTGTGTGATGAATGAATCAGTTTTTCAATGAAGTGGTCTCCTCAACCATGAGAGTCAGCAACTGAAATTTACATAAAGAATGGCATAACATTATCTACAGCAGACACCCATCTGTCTGCTTTCAGACAATTGGTTTGAGTGTTTGTGTGTGTGTATACTCATGCAAGTAAAGGTGCTCGTAAATACGCTGTAGATATGCTGTTTTGCATCAAGTTAATACTGTCCATTAAATCTGATATGTCTTTGCTCTTAAATCTAGACGAGGCGGCTCTGCTCTGTGGCTCTATGGCCCTCTCTGTGTAAATCATTTATACAGCTGTCTTTATTTTGCTCTGGAGAGCTGGCTGCTTAATTGAGGATAAATGATAATGATCAGACCTCTGTCAGCTTCTCTATAAATTAACTTTAATGTGTATATCATACACAACACTCGTGCCAGAATGAACATTCACATTCTCTTTTCCTAATACCTCTTTGTTGTCGTTCACTGTGATACTTTCTTTCCTTTTTCTTTCTGCCTTCTCAATTTTCTCTAGAGCATCAGTACAGCTTTGTTTTATTCTTAAGTTTTATTTATATATCCATCCTCTCTGTTTGTCTTTTCCTCCTTTTTCCTTTCTGATTTCATTCTCTGTCTCTGTGCTTCTGTGTTTTGCTCTTCAGGAGAATTTGTTAATTTTCTGAGCTCCATCTGCAATGGGCAGGATTTATGAATGCTGGCTCATTCTGCCCTGTTTTGTGCTGAATGTTTTAAGTATTCTTTCCTCAGGATAGGTTTTTATGGTGACACACAGCTTGTGCTGTCATTTGGGACCTGCTTTCCTGCTCTGAAACAGAACTACAATCTATCAGCTTTTTCTGTATTTTTGTGACACTTCAATTATTTTAAATGCCACTAGATGTGGCTATTAATTGAAGGCAAATGTTTTCAACAAGTGGAAAACAATGCATTTTTAGCCTTGATCACAGATGAATGTAAAGCTTTCTCACCAACATTTGTCTAATTGACGTTTTAATCTTTTGAGGTCTGAGGTGTTTTCTGGGCCTTGGAGATGTTTTGACATGTCCTGACATTTGAGCTTATTTTAGTTACTTAAAACATTTCCATGGTTAAAGTCTGTTTACACACTTCAGCACAAACTACAATCATATGTGAGTATTATGTATGTATTGTAATCTTTTTGAGAAAAAGTTTGTGTGTTTAGTGAAAAATAATTTTAAGTCACTTAAATACATTTTACCGTATATATATATATATATATATATATATATATATATATATATATATATATATATTATATGTTGAAGCTTATGGAGGAAATGTACAGTAGGTCTGAAGTAGTGAGTTAAGTATGGGTGCAGAGCTGGATCTTGTAGCCTAGAGTTTTCACTACACAATGATATGAAGGTAAAACAAGACCCTCAGCTAATGAAGGTGGATATTTAAAAAAAAAAATGCGAGGAGATTAAAATAATGTTTTTTTTTTTTAATTATTTGTATTTTATTTACAAAAGAAAATAATCAAAATATACATAATGAATGTCAAATACACAAAGGAGTTTCGGTTCATTTTTGTGACATAGACAACAGAAAGCGCATCCTGTTTGTTTTCTTTATTTTACAATACTTTTATCTTTGAATATTACGACTTTTGGACACTACTCTTTTGCTGTACTGTTTTCTGCATAATTATTATTGCAGAACTGTGACTTTAAATCGCTTTATGTGAGTATACTGTATGTATGTGGTTAAAGTTGTATGTTGAAAGAAGTCTCTTATGCTCACCAAGGCCGCATTTATTTGATCAAAAATACAGTAAAAACAGTAATATGGTGAATCATTTTTACAATCCAAAAAAATAACTGTTTTCTATTTTAATATACACTCACCTAAAGGATTATTAGGAACACCATACTAATACTGTGTTTGACCCCCTTTTTCCTTGAGAACTGCCTTAATTCTACGTGGCATTGATTCAACAAGGTGCTGAAAGCATTCTTTAGAAATGTTGGCCCATTTTGATAGGATAGCATCTTGCAGTTGATGGAGATTTGTGGACAATGCCCAATTGGCTCTAAGAGGCATAAAGTGTTCCAAGAAAACATCCCCACACCATTACACCACCACCAGCAGCCTGCACAGTGGTAACAAGGCATGATGGATTCATGTTCTCATTCTGTTTATGCCAAATTCTGACTCTACCATCTGAATGTCTCAACAGAAATCGACACTCATTAGATCAGGCAACATTTTTCCAGTCTTCAATTGTCCAATTTTGGTGAGCTCTTGCAAATTGCAGCCTCTTTTTCCTATTTGTAGTGGAGATGAGTCCTGGTCACTTTTCTTTCTCATTCTGACATTCAGTTTGGAGTTCAGGAGATTGTCTTGACCAGGCCCATACCCTTAATTTTGCATTGAAGCAACTGCCATGTGATTGGTTGATTTAATAATTGCATTAATGAGAAATTGAACAGGTGTTTCTAATAATCCTTTAGGTGAGTGTATTTTGAAATGTCATTCATTATGTGTCACCACTATGTCATTTACTTATCCTGTCGTTTCTGTGTTAGTTCTCATTAGTTTCTATGGTTACCTTGTCTATCAATACTTCCTGTTTGGTACAGTTTCATGTCGGTCATCGTTAATGTTAGTGGTGTTTTTTTAGTATCTCCTGAGGGTTGAATTTTCAGCAACCATTACTCCAGTTTTCAGTGTCACGTGATCCTTCTAAATCATTCTGTTTCAAAAACATTGAAAAACTTAACCCTTTATGACCTGCCATAGAACAGTTCCACCAGAGTATATCTTTCTATTTTTACATGCTGTGCTGTCATTCTTTTGAGCATTTTCACATGCCATACATCAAAACAATCCTTACTTTCTCTACTTGAAGGCTATGTTTGTAATAAATCAATAGTACCTAGATAAATATCTCAAAAATGCAATAAACAAAAAGAAAAACAATTTTTTTGAAAAAAAATCTCCATATTTTATTCAATACAAAAAAATGGTAAATGTAAACCTCAAACTTGTCAATGAGAAAAATGTGCATAAAACAGTTTAAAACTATACAGAATTGATTTGAACTGTTTACATCACTTAGTTTTTAAGATACACTCATTTAAAAAAGGGGAGTAAAATGCCATATGTAAAATATTCAATTACATTTGTGGTCAAACAGATAACATTTTGCTTTTGAACATTGATTAAACATTGAATTGGTTAGAATATAAATTAAATAGACCCTGTCAGAACAATTAATAATAAAATAAATATAAAATAAATAAATAAAGGCGATGAGCAGAAGGAATTCGGTGCGTCCGTGTACTTTCATTTTGACATAACGTTGCGCGCATGCGCACACGTGTGTGTGTGTGTGGGGGGGGGGGGGTGCGTGTGTGTGTGTGTGAATGTGCTTGTATTTGCGAGTGTATAAACGAGAAAGAAATAATAGAATGAAGCAATGGTAAAAAGACAATAATGATAAGAAGGAACATATAGCAGATGGGAGTCAAGTGCGAGTCAAACCTATTATATATTCAGTCAAACGCATGGCCAAAAGACGCTGCTTCTGACGTCACTACATGCGACACAAGCTGGGGTCAAAGTGCACAGGAAGTGATGTCGTGATCAGTCCATGGATCCGTCATCGGAAGACGCAACTACCAATTGCGGATCTATAGCACATGTGTGCAAAGACGTGCAATGCATTTTTGTGTGTTTTTTTGGAAACGCGCATTATTACAGACTCATTAGAGGGTGGAAACCGCGCAACATGAGCATGTTGAGGCTTGATCTGCCATGTGCACCGAACGTGATACCTCAATGCGCCATCGGAAGGCGTTACTATCAATCGCAGATCTACAGATCATGTGTGCAAAGACGTGCAATGCATTTTTGTGATTTTTTTGAGAAACGCATTTTGCGCATTTTGTACAGACTCATTAGAGGGTGAAAACAACGCAACATGCGCATGTTGGAGGCTTGATCTGACAATTTTACATCTCTGGTTTTGTATGCAAAAAGAATGATTGAGCTAGCCACTTGGTTTCAGTTTCTATAGGCTGTTAAACAGACACACGCAAACCGGAGCGCCGACGCTCCCGTCGGTCTTAAAGGGTTAAACTATCACTTGTATATAGAGCTGTGCGATAATATAGTTTACATCTTGTGATGATACAAACTATCTCTGAGCAGAGATTTGCTATAGTAAAGTATAGAAACACCTAGGTATAGTGATATTAAATGATAAACCTGTCAGTGATCCCTGTTCACAGCTTTTATCAGTGTGTGGATCTGTCCTGAACATCTCTCTTCATACTGAGAGAGGGCCCGTTAGAATCGAGACATAATAAAAGACCTTTAGATGTTTTCTGATTTGTAAAGAATGTCTACAGCATGTTGAGACCAAAGCTGCTAGAAAACGAAAGCATATGAACATTGGATTTCTTTTTCCCTGGTATCAGTACTAAATATAGCTTTGTGTTTTTACAAGATTCAGTGCTAACCCATCGAATGCTTTGAAGACGAAGTGAGTGGCAAGACAGAAAGTGCAGTGAATTCACTGCTAGTTTTGGTTCAGATTTAGTCCAGCCTCATAATATGGACAACACATGTGCCTCTTTCTCTCACTCTCACTTCTTTCTGTCTCCGCCTCTCTCTATTTTTCTCACTTCTTATCACTCTCTCTGCCATCTCCTTCATCGCTCTCATTACTTTCTCCATATCTGCTCGCCCTTTTATTTCAAGTCTACATTCATTTCTCATTATTAGTTCTGCTACTGTATATGTGCTTCCTCTCTTTCATCTAATGTGCTCCTCATCTCACATTCATGTTCCTTAAGTCTTTTTCCAGAACATTTTCTACCAAGGTCTACTTTGCATTTTGTGTTATGTTGGTCAAATGTCTCTTAACACCTTAAACAATCACTAAGTGAAGTGGTTTTAATATACCGACAAAATATTCGTCCAATCATTGAATTCGGTTTGAATGCGAAATGAAGGGAGGGTGGGATCTTATGCTTTCAAAGTTAGCTCGCTATTGCTAGCCTCTTTGCCTACCCTATAAAGTTCAACTAATTGTATTTAAAATAAATGTAAGCTAGCACATTTTCATTTCATTATAAATAACAGGCGGCAGTTAATTTGCTGAAAACACTGCATTCAGTTTGAACTTAAGTACTGTATATTGAGCCCATTCTCATCCCAAGGTGTCATATACGATGATTTTGCCAAAGCGTAGACATCCAACACACATGGCACCCTTTAGCATCAAATGAGACACAGATATATATGGACCAGAAGGCGCCTTCTAGTGGTCTAACCGTAACCCTACCCCATACCTAAACCTACAATAACCGAAGCATCTCATTTGACGCTAAAGGATACCGTGTGCATTGGATGGATTTTAAGTTATGCTAAAGTGAACTTATTCACAAGGGACTACTGGGGACAACTTTATACTACAAAACGGCATAGAATAGATATGCGAATTTGGACACACATTGTGTCTAGTGAATGAGGGTGCTACGCAGGCCTAATCACTGCATCTTATCTTTTGCTCATTTTATGAAAAAGAAACAGAAGTGTTTGTTCAATTTCCAGAAGACTTGAGTGTCACATTTCAAAGGTCTGTTGCATGAGCTGCATTACAGCAGCTTACATACCACTTTGAGACCTACTGCATTGAGCACACGGCCAGTCTTGGAGAGAAAACTTTCTCTTTGTTTGAATTCATAAGAGCTGCTCCGTAAGAAAGTAGGGGGAAAAACTGGTGTTTCTGGTGTTTTCTCTTGGGAAAACCTGATCTTAGATCTGTGGTTTTGACCTAAATAAACAGAAATCTTTAAAGAAGCCATAATTTGTTGATTAAAGATGATTAATAGTGTAGTATTTTTGCTGGATCTCCTGCTTTATTTATCTGTCACTCACCCTTCTGTTATTTCATTTCAGCCGATAAAGGACATGACTTGAATCATATCAAAACCACAGTTGTCTCTGAAAGATGTGTCTGTTAAGGAGTCTGGCACAACAAATGCCACATGTTTAGTTTGTTGAACTCACTGCGTAGGCAACCTCTTGAGGAACGACCAGCCTAAAACACTGTGTGTGTGTGTGTGTGTGTGTGTGTGTGTGTGTGTGTGTGTGTGTGTGTGTATAGCAACTGTCAAAACAGAGCTTTTTTTAAGGCCAATCCGTTATCATCTCCAACATTTCAAAGCTTGTTTTCTTTTAATTGCTAACTTAGGTCATTGTCTATGGTTTCAGGCAGCAGCACAGCAGTAGTCTGTATCAAAGGATCTCTCCCCACCCCTGTTTATAGTCACAATACCAGACACTTATACACAACATTTGCTCAACAAAATAAGTCTTGAAGGAATGATGTGTGGGTGAAATGCATGGGTCGAAAAAAGGGGTTCATGGAGAAATTAAGCTTTTGAAGAATTAAGGTCTTTGCACACTGTACAATACATTTTTTCGTATTTGTGATTGGGTGGACTGTCTGAACTGTCAAAACAACATTCAAAATGCTTGCTACGGATACGGAAAAACGCAGAAAATCAAACCCCGATTCGATTTTTATTTATTTATTTTTTTTTATGACGGACGAAAGTTTCGGTGGCAGTGTTTAAGCGTGATTGACAAAACATGATGTTGTTTTTATTTTTTAAGGTGCTAAAATTTCGGACGTGAAGTTCTGACTCGGTGCGCAAGGACCTTTACTGCATGTGATGCAAAAGTTGGCATGCACAACAGTCTTCATACATATATTGATGTTGTACATTTTTAAGATTGTTGTACAACTGTTTCTAATCATCTGTCTGCGGGTTTGATTGAGCACCGAATGTAATTTCTGCACATGTGTTTGTGTGTGAACAGGGGGCTAATCAGACTGCCACAGTGATTGTTTTGTGCTCTTTGAGAGACTTTAACCTGGTCCAGGAGATGTGTCAGCTGGCTATCAGAGATGTGGGGGGGCTGGAGGTTCTCATCAACCTGCTTGACACAGATGAGACCAGATGTAAAGTAAGTGCATCCAGACTCAGTTAATTAGGTCAGAAGTCACCATTTGACTGTTTATCTGAAGTGTTTATTTATTTTGTATCATTTATTTCATTTATTTTAAACATACACTACTGCGAGGATGGTAAGATTTTTTTTATTTGACTGAAAATATAGTAAAATCAGTAATATTGTGAAATATATTACAAATTTAAAATAGCTGTTATATTAAAATAACTGTTGTATAAAAATTAAATAATAAAATAAATATACTCTCCTGAATAAGACATTTTACACAAAAAATATTTACATATAGTTCAAATAGTGTGTACATATAGACAAAATAATTTAACAGTTACCTGAATGATCCATGGCTGTTTTTTTAGTTTTTTTTTTTCTTTTTCCTAATGGTTGTTCAGGAGTCCCTTGTCCTAAACAGTTAAACTGCCCAATGTGCCCAAAAATCCTCCAGGTTCTGCAAATTCTTTGGTTTTCCAGCATATTTTGCATATTTAAACCCTTTGATTGACAGTATGATTTTGAGAACCCTCTTTTCACGCTGAGGACAACTATTACAAAATGTGAAAACATTCAATGATGCTTCAGAAAGGAAACATAATGCATGAAAACTGTTGATCAGGATAAAGATGTGTACATTTCTTGTATTTTTAAAGACCTTTTTTATTTAGTACTGCCCTTCAGAAGTTACAGAAGATACTTACATGTTTCCATTTTCATTTCCACATGCTTACATATGAAGATAAAATAAGTAAAATTTAAAAGGTTTACACACCCTGGTTCTAAATGCATCGTGTTACATTCTGGAGCATCACAGAATGTAATTTATTCCTGTAATGACAAAGCTGATTTTTCCAGTCTTCAGTGTCTTTCTTTAGAAATCATACTAATATGCTGATTTGGTTGATTTGTTGATCTTGTAACAATTCGTAGTTGTTCTGCCTAATATTTTTGTGGATATATTCTTTGATGAATAGAAAGTTTAAAAGAAAAGAATTTATTTTAAATATAAATCTTTTGTAATGTTATAAATATCTTAACTGTCACTTGTATTCTATTTAATACAGTTTTTTTTCTAACCCCAACTTTCTGCCACTTCCTCATTTGCAAACATGATAATACAATATACTGAGATGATGCGAGCATTTTTGGCATTTATATATTGTCAAAATGACCATAATTACAACATTATTACTCTTTAACAAAGTATTTAATTGTTAAATGTAACATGCATTAGGGTAACACTTACTATTATATATATATAAAAAAAAATCATATCAAACAGATATGTGTTGAGGCCACTGCCATTTTTTTCTCTTGAGTGTAAAAGAGAAGTTGGAGCTTTCAAAAAATTCCATTAAGTTTTAAACTAAAAAATTGCAATCATTTCTCCATGATGCAGCATTAGGTATATGAAGCAGTTATTCTTATAATGGATACTTTACTCTCCCTTGCTGTTAGATTGGTTCTCTGAAGATTTTGAAGGAGATCAGTTGTAACTCCCAGATTCGACGGACCATCGCTGATTTGGGCGGTTTGCAGACCATGGTGTCTATCCTGGACTCCCCTGACAAAGAGCTGAAAAGCCTTGCTGCAGAGACCATCGCCAACGTGGCCAAGTTCAGACGGGCCCGCAGGACAGTCCGACAGCATGGTGGCATCAAGAGACTGGTGAGAAACATGAAGTCTGTGCTTATGCGTTGATTAAGAAAACTCGCACAAGGAAAAGAGACAAAAGGATGGAGAATGTTTAGGGACAAGCAATAGGACATGTGTATACCAGCCTCTATTTCTCCACTCACTCTTTCTTTCAGCCTGTTTCTCCCAATCATTTTCAATGCCAGCATCAAAGGGAGCATAATGCAGGTAAAAACAGATTGAATGTCGTTCTCCCCCTCATCCTGGCATGTGTGTTTATTGACAGAGTGACGCTCTGTATGATTAGGGCTCACGTGTTACTCTGCTCTGTATATTTACTCGGGACCAGACTCGGACGTTCTCTGTGTAGCTATCATAGATTAGTTACATTTAAACTCCCAGACCACCTCTGAACAGCACGCGCATGTAATACTGTGTTAAAGTGGCCTTTCTGACTTGACAGCAGGGAAACATGAAATTCACTCTTTGAAGGATGTGGTCATTTGTAGATTTTGGTGTGACATAGTCTGAATTTTCAAGCCCTCTTAAGTAACAGCCAATCTTTGGCTGATGATGAATGTTTAGATGAATGTTGGCAGCTTCAGGGCAGGATATTGTATTCCACATCCTGCACTGCAGATGTCATAAAATACACCATGACCCCACTAATTCCTACTCGTTTTAACATGCCACGACTCTTCTACCTCAACTGGAGTGAAATGAAAACAGTATAAAGCATCATAAGGCATAGAAATGTAATGTTAGCATGATATCATGTGAGGCAGAGTGACAAATCGGTTGCAAGCACAGTTCTTTAAAATGAGGCAACAAACTGAAGTTGTTTCTTGCAGGTGGAGTTGTTGGATTGCGTGCCTGATGGTGTGTCTCTGAGTAAGGAGCAGGAGAGGGATGTGGAGTTGGCGCGCTGTGGGGCTCTGGCTCTCTGGAGCTGCAGCAAGAGCACCTGGAACAAGGAAGCCATCCGCCGGGCCGGGGGTATCCCTCTGCTCGCTCGGCTGCTCAAATCACCTCAGAAGAACGTGCTCATCCCTGTGGTGGGAACATTGCAGGAGTGTGCTTCTGAGGTTTGCTCAAACTTTTCAAATCAGTTTTAAAATATAGGTATGTTTTGAATATACCTTATTGGTATTACAAAAAGAAACAGTACTAGTTTTATGTGCTGCACCAAATCCAGGGACCGGATTCATGAAAATCTTCTCAAGAAAATTCTCAAGATAAAGTCATTTTTGTGCTGTCTGCAGATTACCATAGATATCACTATAAGCATGCAAACTATTTTTTTAAGACTGGCTTGATGGGAGTTAATCACTCAGCGTCATGTTTTTAATGCGCTGTGCCAAGTTAAAATAGTTATTTTAATAGGGCCTGTCTCAAGATGCAGTGGTCTTTCCCATTCATTTGCCGTATTTCTTGCGCTAGAATAGAATAGAATAGAATTGAATTGAAATGTTATTTGAGAGGTGAAAATCAGTGGAAATGCTCTGATTGGTACAAATGCCGAACTTTCATAGATCATTTCGGCTTCAAGTGTTGTTTGTACAATAAAAAGACTGTACAAACATCTTGTATCTGTGTGTGCTGCCTTGCTAGCTCTAGCTAGAGATAAATAATTGATCGGTGTCACTTCAGAGTACTCATCCACATTTATGGTACTAGAAATATGATATTTAGCTTATGTTTTAATGTTTAATATTAGAAATAACCCAATATCAAAATCACCATTTCCACAAAAATATTAAGTGTAAACTTGTATTAATATTAACTGTTTTCAAAATTGGTAATAAGAAATATATTAAATATTATTAAATTATATTTATTAAGAAATAATATTAATATATAATAAGAAATGAGCACCAAATCGGAATATTAGATTAAAAAGTTCAGCTTTGCCATCACAGGAATAAATTACATTTTTAAATTTTTAAAATTAAATTAGAAAACCGTAATTTAAAATTGTAATTGTAATAATATTTCAATATATATATATATATATATATATATATATATACTGTACATATTACAATATTTCTGTTTATGCTTGTAGCTATCAAATAAATGCAGCCTTGTTGTGGTAAAAAAGACATTTGAATGATAGTGGAATTTTGAATTTATTATTTATATGTCATGGCACTGTAAATATTACTAAATACAATGAAGTATATTTACATTTACAAAAGTATTATGAAAAATAATGCAAGCTACAAACGCTTCATATAAAGCTACTACATAAGGACACTTATGGCTGAAAATAACATACTGTTCATGAAACTTTAGTTTTGACTGGAAGATTGTTTTCTATTAAAGGACCAGCTTAAAGATGTGAATGACTATAATGCCAGAAGCAAGAAAGCCTAGGATGAAATAAGCGCTATGTTGCTGTACGCGGTGTTGTTTGGCAAGGCAGAGTGGTTTTTACAGTAGGTGTTCAGCGTAGAAAGTCATTCTGCGTGTTTGAATTGGCAGAAGAGCTACAGAATTGCTATACAGACTGAGGGCATGATTGAGGATCTGGTGAAGAACCTCAGCTGTGACAACCAGGAGCTCCAAATGCACTGTGCCAGCGCTATCTTTAAGGTACGGCCATACACACTCAACTACACTTTTCTTTGGCAATGGATAAAGGGGTGAGGTTGAGGTAAAAATTAAATGGCGTACTAATTTAGTCCTGGCTTTGACTGTCACAATACAGTGCACATCTCGATACCACTTAAAGCTTTTTATATGTGTGTGGCTTCATTCCTGTTTTAGTGTGCAGAAGATAAACATACCCGTGATCTGGTGCGGCAGTACGGCGGACTGAAGCCACTGGTCATGTTGCTCAACCAAGCTGAAAACAAGCAGTTACTAGCCGCCACAACTGGAGCCATCTGGAAATGTTCCATCAGCATGGAAAATGTAGCTAAGTATGTGCATGTAACTACAGATCCTCTGCAAAAAAATTACATTTTTCAAAGAAATTATGACAGTTATGAACAAGTTATGATGCCAATCTCATTTTAATCATGAGTACCTAATAGAGTAGTATTGCATCCTTCATATCTCCAAAGAGTCTTTAGTTTTATCAGATTTATAAAAGATCTGACCGATAATCTGTACCGTTTCTTTCTGAAAACAGCCTTAAGCGAAGCTAAGAGTCACACACATATGACACAATACATCATCACATTATCCCTGGATAACTTTTAAATCATTAAACGTTCATGTTGTTTATTATATATGCACCAACAAAACAGACATTTGATTTTACATACCACCTGCAATTCCGGGATCTTTTATACCTGGGACTGCTCCATCTTTCAGTTTCAAACAATCTGCAAATCCATCGTCAAACTTGTCCTTTTTTTTTTAAATAAAACTTTTTTTGTCACCGAAATGCAGGGAAACAAACACACTCTGTTGCAAAAACACGCGTCTTTGGTGACATTGTTGATTTCGTGGCCTAAAAACAAAATGACAGCGCTGCCGATGGCCTCCTTAACCCGAACGAAGCATGTTGATGGTGCTCGTGCTCTTGCTCTCGCACTGGTTGATGTGTGCACGCACTCTTCCAGGAGAAGTGCCCGTTCAAGGAATTCCACCCTTTATGACGTCAGGGCCATACTCGAAAACAATATCCAAAACTTGGAAAACAATACGAATCCTGAAGGAGTGTATTTGGCTCAGAAATACTCTGTCATAAGTCTAACTTATTTTATTTTTTTAAACTTTGGCCATGTTTATCATGAGAATCCAACTCTTTAACAGTGGAAACAAGCTAGAATGCATGAAATCGCATACATTTATCACAGATTTTCTGTTTAGCATTTCTCATTAAGTTTATGAGTTTTGTCTTGCAGATTGGAGATTTAAAGAAAAATATATTGCTAAGATTTTGTTCATTTTTAAATAATATTCAATTCCTAAAAATCTACATTTCATTGCTCGGTCAACTAGACCTCCTGATTTCAATGTGGCATATGAATCTTTAAACTCGGAGGTGTCAAATCAATGTGAGATGCGTAATTGGCTCCAGATTCGGTCAAATCGTGTACCACAAAGGGGTCTGGTTGGGATAAGGACAGAGGATGTGCAATCAAATACAGCCTTCATTTTTATGAGATGTCTCATTTGTTCACTTCTAACTCTCAGATTTTCCATGGCTCAGAGCTGTCATCATTGTGCATCCGAGTCTGCTATGAATGTGGCTACAGAAGTGATTATTTGAAGAGAGAGCAAAAGTTTTTATAAACTCTGTCAATGAGCTCTGATCTTTTATGATGACTTTATGCTGAAGGAATGCAAATTGTTCTCTCACCCATACCACTAACAAAAGATGAAGTAAAGTGTTGATTTTATAGACGCCCGTGATGTGTTAGTCGAGGCCGTTGCTCCATTAGTGTGGCTAGTGGGATCTGGAAGAGTGGAATGCTTCTCTGAAACAGTCGTGCTGTAATAATCAGGAGTGTAAGCTGAAAGACTCCTAAATCGTTTGTCATGTAAAGCACGCTGGCCTTTATTCCAAAGTCACTTAGCTCAGCGAAGATGATGACCGTGCTGGAGGCTTTCCTGGTGTAATTTTTCTGGCGGCTGATGTCTTTTAAGCCAGTCAGTTTCCCCCATAAATACGAAAAACCTTGGAATCTTCATCTGGCTTGCCCGTTCTGTCACACAAGCACTCTCATATAAAAGTGATTTACTCGTATACTTTGCTTTGCAGTATGCGTTTGGGGACTCAAAAATGCATTATTTAATTCCACCATTACCTGTCTATAAATTTTCAGGTGTTATTTTCACAAGTTTGAGGCCAAGGAGCTGATAAATTTACATTTTTAGTTTATGATAAGACTCTTTTTTTTATGGGATTGTTATAGACTAGGATCTGTAGAAGGATCTACTGTCTGGCCCCACACCAGTCGCAATAGAATAGTATTGAAAGAGGAATTCAGAGGGAGGCTTGCGTCTGAAAAGGCCCAGTAGCAGAAAGGCCACTCTCTCTCCACCTCATAAGTCAAAACTGACAAAAGCCCATCCTGCGTTTACATCAGGCTTAGTTTGCTGAAACTAGAGGCAGGTGCCCCATGCCACATTCAATTCGCTTAATGTCCCATTAGCCAAATAAGTGTCCTCTAAGAAAAGTAATGCTCTGTAAAAACATTTAGTTGTCAAAATTGGGGCTGCGGTAATACCTCTGAAGAAGCCTCATTGAAACTTATGCTTAAAAGAGATTAAACAAGCCAGTAAACAAAGTTAGTGAACACTATGATGTTAAAAAAGGCCCGTTCACACTCAAAAAACGATAGCTAGCCTATTACACATAAAAGTTTTAAAAATTGTTCTAAAGAATAGTGGTATGTCACAGCTATGAACAATATTTTTGAAATCCCTTTGAGTGTTTTCCCCCCTTAGGTGATGAACAATAAAAACACTGACAGCAAATCAGAACCCTTCTGGCATTAATATAGTTATAGTGTCATTGTTCGTAGATCTTAATACTTACAATTCCTTTGAAAACGAGTCTTTTTTTCCCCACAAAACAAAATGTTTCCTCTTTTATTTTTTCATACTCTTTTTATGGTTATTTGCATATTATAGCATTGGCATTATTTGGTCTTAAAAACCCTGATATGCGTGTCTGTATATCAATCTGTCTCGGTTTAAATATGTTTTATTTTTGAATTCAGTCATGAAGAAGAGGTGCTTTTTCTTTGCCTTGCTGTGGTGAGGACAAAATCAACTCTGTTGAAAAGTGGTGGGGACAATGTCCCACCTGTCCCACCAGCAAATTACGCCTATGTATTATAGTCTGTATTGTTCTGTGTTCACTTGCTGGCTGGTTGAAAGTTTTAGATGCCAGCTGTGTAGAAAATCACTGTGTTTCTGGCAGAATATTTAATGCATACTTGGACATTTAAGAAAGAACTGGTTTTAGTACAATGGTTTTTTTTTGTACAACATATAAAGCATCAAGGTCAAACACAGCATTTGGAATTAAACAACCAACCATTTATGAAAATGAAATCTGTCGAAGTAGGGGAGCGCTAGATCATTGAGCACTTACCAGGGAATGTTTTCTCGATCCATCTGGTCTTGGTGTGCCATTTCAGAAACAATCCCAGCCTGGCGTTTTAAGGCAAAAATCATTTTAGAATGTATTTTACAGTGGTAATAATTTTGAGGTGCTTTTCCCTCCTTATTTTTCTCCACTGAAAGCACACAAGCTGAGAGTCCTGGTGTTGCCAGCAGCAGACAGCATGTCTTTGTGTGGCTGATGAGAGGGCTGGTCGTGCAAGTCCAGCAGAGAGAGGGGTTCAGGGCTGGGTTGAAGGGGCTTTTAGGTGGTGGCCGTGCCTGAACAGAATGTGAGGCCTACACACATATGCTGAGAAAGGCATATGTTAACCATTTAGCTGATTAATGATGCATAAAATCAAAATGGTTATATTATAACAAGAAAAATATTAGAATGATTATAATCATAACCTTAATATAATTATACACAAAGGGTGATATTCACTGTAATTTTTACTCATAGAGCTTTTATTACAAGATCACAGTAATCTATTATATTTCAGCTAAGAATGGACTAAGGACTTAATTATGCAGTAATTGTTTGTGTTTCTAAATATTAATCTGAAATAGCACCAAAAAAAAAGAAAAAGAGAGGGTTGAAATCATTGACCGGAACTATGACATTTAATTAATGCCATCCCATGGTGTGCTTTAACCATGTCAGAATCTATTTTGTGCACAAAACATAGATAAACTATGACAGGTAAACTGTAACTAAAAATTATGCTAGAGTAGCAATGAATAAAAAAATGGCTAACATATCGAGAGGCAGCTCATTGCTGAAAAACTTCACTACAAGAATTTATCACTTGAGGACACAGCACCTTGACAGTACACCAAGTACCCAAATTTAATTAACAAAATTGTATATTTTTGACCAAATGAACACTTTTGGTTTCGATGCTTCATTAAAAATCTCATATTGGTGCATCACTACTAATTTTCCTTATCTTCCCAGTTTGCTAGTGCCGTCAAGGTGTTCTTCAGTAGCTTCATTCTGAATTTATTGACCCTTTGCATAGCTCTATCCCCCTTGATTGCTGATGTTAACTCAGACAAGCTTTACTGAACATCTCATTGGCATGAACTGAAGATTTTAATGAAGTGTACAAGTTTCTGCAAAAATGTAAACTATCTCATAATGTGGTTAAAATGGTTTGGTAAAATTAGTCTTACAAGGGGTGGAATAAAGTGACATTGCAAAACTTTTTTTATCTGATGTTTGTCTTTAAAGAAATTCGTAAATCTCCCGGTAATGTGGTTAAAAACTGTAGACACTAAGTAGAAAGGAATTAGAACTGATAACAGCACAAAATAACATCTTATATGATATACATTTTCAAAAAGAAAATCAAAGCCATAAATCTAAACAATTTGTGTTCCAAATTTGAGCTTATATCTCAAAAAAAATGAGCTTTCAGTTTTCACTAGATGAAATTCTTCTCCTATTCATTTCCAGTGAGGTCATTTTTGACCATGTCACCATGAGGATTACAAGTGTGACTATTTTTTTTTTTCAGGACCATTTAACCTTTTAATCATGAATCATGTCCATGATTTTTGTTTTGTTGTTGTTGTGTGTGTTCAAATAGCAAGTGCCAAAACCTCTACCAAGTTTCGTACCATTCCGATGAAGTCAAATTTTTTTTCAAGAAAAACAAAATGTAAAAGTTTTCCTACCGAACAGCACCAGGGGGTTAAGGTGTGGCTTAAGGCAAAGGGTCAGTTGTTTTGGTTTTTACTGTTCAATTACAGATCTAAAAATTCTTCTGTCCAGTCTTTCCTCAGCCATCCACTTGAAATATACGTTGTGATTTTTTTTTTCTTCTTACAACTATAACAACGTGCTTTGAAAAGAAAGTTCTGAACTATTAATCAAAGAGTCAATGGGAGCATTTAGGATACTGTTTGGAGCTCTAAAACAGTGCATGTTTACTCTTTAACCTTTGTTTTGTGGCAGCGACTGACAGGTGCTGTTTTATTTTGTTTCTCTTGGCACGGTTATTTGGCAGGTTGGTATTGGCTTTACAAAAATAGACAACAACCACAGTCCATTTATCAGAGGTAACATGTAATTTACTCCACAACTTTAATGTAGCATACTGATAACATTTCTCTGATGGCATCTCTGTTTTACATGCTATGTTTGTGCATAGGCATGGCCTTATTTTGGACTTCTTTTTTCTTTTTCTTTTTTGTTTAAAGCTGAGCTAAATTTGACAGCTATTCTTTAAATTTACTCACAAGAAAATGTTGGTTCACTTTGACCAGAGCCATATGACCTTGAACACTAGCTCTTTCCAATGGTCATCAGGGCTGCTAAGCCAGAAACCGTAACTGTGAATAAAAAACGTACATCAGAGATTAGTTGAGGCTCCCTGTGACCACATTATATGCCTTTTAAATGTTTACTGTAGTTTACCACTACTTGGCAAACAAGGCCAGAATTGCACCAAAAGCTCTTGTTTTCTTGCTCCAAACCAGAAAATGTGGTCATGGAGCATAAATGCATATTGCGAGCAGCGTGGGAAATGTTGAGGCAATATAACTTATTCTCCTCCCAGATATCCACAGCCCTTACAAATACGTCCTGTTGCTATTTATAGTTTTGTGTCTTCATGTTTTTACAATCCATTGCATGATGAAATGCAATGGATTGCAAAAAAAATGCTTCATCTAATAATAAACAACACATTTCATGTTTTTGTGTCCAATGAAGAAAGGTTCTTGAGAGCAATATTGACTTTTTTTTTTGTTTTTTGGACTAACAGTTTAACCACACGGGTAAAACTCACTATTCATTACAAAACGTAATTCAAAAGCTGCAATTGTATGGTTTAGAGATTACAAGCAAGTGTGTTCTCACAAGAAATGTGCTCAAAAAAAAAAAAAAAAAAAAATAGTGCACCAGAAATGCTCATGTTCTCATATTTAAGTATTTTTCTTGCAGATGACCAATTGATGCCTTGGTATATTTAGTCCTTGTATTTGTTTGCACCATTTTTTGTTTGCACGAGTAATAATTTCTTGCTCACTCTCTCTCTCAGGTTTCAGGAGTACAAGGCACTGGAGATTCTGGTTCATCTGCTCAAAGACCAACCTGAAGAGGTACTCGTTAATGTAGTGGGGGCTCTGGGAGAATGTGCCCAAATATCAGATAATCTTGCCACCATCCGCAAGAGCAGTGGTATCGAGCCTTTGGTCAACCTACTCACTGGTACCAACCAGGCCCTACTAGTCAATGTCACAAGGGTCGTGGGAGCCTGTGCCACTGACACTGAGAACATGACGTAAGTCTTACCTTAAATTGATCGATTGAATCTTTACAACACTCTTCAATATGTCTTTTCCAAGTCAAATAGTAACGTTTTGTATAGTATATCTATAAAAGATTTTCCCTGTGTCCATATCAGACTGTCTTCACTGATTGTGTGTTACAGTACCTAATTAACCTGGATCCAAAACAGTTGCCCTGAAACAATCCAACAGCTGACAATATTGGCCCTGTAATCATTTTCACTGTTGCCATTGGCTTGGTTTAGGATGACAAGGCATTGTTCTTGTTCTCTGTAAAAGATTCCATGTTCACCGCTTCTTCAGCGGATCCAACAGGCCCAGGGTTGTGCAGTTTGACCAGGCTCCATGCTCCACACATGCAGGGCGAGAGCCCTTAGCCCTGGTGCTGTAATTACAGGGCCTGAAGATCTGTGTTTACTCTACCTGCTGTGAGACTCATAGCTGTGGCTGGGGTGGAGGCCTTTTATTGTCTCAGTGCGGTCAGTTTGTATAAGCTGAAAAGCACTTCTGACAACGGCCATTTGGACTTGCTAAACAGAAACAGGCAGGAGAGCATAAGCACAGATGAGTATACAGAGTCTTTTTCAACTTTTCACTCTGTGCACTTGACTGTACTCTATTGAGTGTCATGCAATAAAAAAGACTGTGTACTGTGCATAGTAGCAAGAAACATATTTCTATTGAGTTTCTCTCTCAGGCTGCATCCAACAAAAACAAACATACAATGTAGTGCAATTGGCTAAAAAATGTATGGAAGTAAAATAATGCCAAATGTTTTTGAAACAAAAGGCCTGTTGAATTGTACTACTTGAACAAAAATATGCATTGCATTAACCCTGCTTGTATTTTAATGCATTGTATTTTTAGGGTTTGCATTTTTATAAGGGGTGTAAGGTTACACATATTCGTATTGAACCATTCGGTACGAGGCTTTCGGTTCGGTTTTCAGTACGCATTTTTGAACCGAACGGTTCATTTGAACATTGTCCATTAAGCTACGTTAAGCGTTTTATATGTCCAGCTAGGGAATCGTGACTTATTGAGGGAAACCCTAGTAGCCTACTACATGCAGCACAATCGCCGCAATATAAGGTTGAGGCAACTAAACAACCAATAGATATATGTCAAACTCAAATCTAACAATGGATCTGTAGGTCTATACATCCGCATCGGGAATAACATTATAATCTCGTTCACGGTTCACGGAGACGCATGTGTAGGGTATACAGGAGAAGTAATCGTGACACTGAATTTCACATAAAATATAATAAATCACAGATACACTTACATTGTTGTAAATGAGTTTTTATGAATGAATGGCTTGCTCTACCTGTTGCTCTGGTTTTCAACAACATTTTGAACTTGAACCACTGATTTTGTGGAAGCAAATTTGCAAAGCGAAATAAAATGAACCGAAACCCGCCTGTTGAATATTATACGTTATATTTTTATTCAGTTTGAATATTTTGGAAATAAAATAGGTGAAAATGAAAGGTGTGTATGGATTATTGAAATTTTAATAATGAAAATGTGTTGAATTTAAATATTCACAGTTTAAATATTCAACCATGCAATATTCAATATACAATGCAGGGTTAATGCAATGCATTTTTTTTTTTAAGTAGTACAATTCAACAGGCTTTTTGTTTCCAAAACATTTGGCATTATTTTACTTCCATACAAATGAGTGTTATGAACCAGAATAAAAAACATACCATGTTTTGTATAGTACAGTATGTATAGTCTCTCTTCTTTCCTATATAAACAAAATGGACATAATAAATTAAACGCACCCAATGGAATCTGAATTTAATTAAATTTGAATTGAATCGAATCAGGAAATCTGTATCAATAGAGGTACAGAAAAACAAGCATCATTGTTGTCTTAAACATATATAAAGCACAAAACTGCCATGTAATTCACACATTCACAGAGATTTGAGCATTGGCCTTTTTGTATATTTAGCACATCTGACTTTCATTGCTTTTACAAGACTGTTATAGACTGCAGTCCCCTTCTTAATTAAAGCTGGACACAAATGAAGAGGGTTTTGTTCTCCTTCTCTTCAGCACCAAAGCTCATACAGCCTTTGTCTGAAAGATTAATACGTTTATGGATGTGAGCAAGCACAGTGGTGTAGTAAAAGTCCACAAAGTTTGTTTTTGAAGAAATAAGTCCATTTCATTTCATTTAACTATTTGAGGGACCAAGAACGTCAGATCAGATCAGATCAGATGCCGAAGATCTATGTAACAGCTCTCGAAGAACATATTTTCTCATGGAATCTATATTTAGGATTCATCTTTTTGTTCCCATTTCCTTGTAGTTGTAAACAGAGTTTTTTTTTTCCTTTGTTTTAATTCCTTTGTGTTCCATGTTGATGGTTATTTTTAGAATAAAGTAGAGTAGTCTGCAAAGCAATTAGCATAGCTTGTATTTGATACAGTAATTGTTTTCTTTAGTGAAACAGTATATTCAGGCCTGTTTCTGAAATCAAGACCAGAACAAAGAATACACAATGGCCTACCGTCCACATATAATTATCTGGAAATCTCAAAATCTTTGGTGCAAAATGATTTATTGAAATATTTGCTCTTCATTAATCTATTACTTCCAACTGAAGTTTTCCATTGTTGCCAGAAACATGGATTTGGTGCATACGTATATCCAAAACTTCACCAGCCAAGGGACTGATTTTTAAGTACATCCTACTGCTGTAGTGTTGTTGAGTGCTTACCTGTCCAAGTGCAGGATTATGTCCTGCTCCTGAAGGATTTAGTGGCCTCTCAGGATAGCTTGGGCTATCCCTGTTATCATGCCTCTCAAACTGATTTATTATGACGATGGGGTCGGGGGGTGCGCTTGGTGTTGTGATGGCTCTGACCAGTGCTTGGCCCAACCACCGTTCACTGGTGCCTCCCTTTGCGGCGTGGTTTAGCAATTATGACAGCATTGAATGTCGGCCTTGTCGCTGGATGCACACATGGGAAACAGGTTACATGTTATTTATACCTGACAAACGGACCGCACTGAAGAGTCATTTTCCCGTGGTTCCCAGAGCCTGACTACATCCTTTAGTAGAATCATATCCGCAGCATGAAATACAGCCTGTTCTTAAGTAAACCTCACTCAGAAGCAGTGAAATATAGAAAGACTTGTCTCTGAGAATGTTTGACTTGGAAAACTGACTTTCTTTAAGTTAAACGTCACTCTCTGTGCGAGTGTGTATGTGTTTGTCCACGGTTGGCTATAAATATCAGCACGGACCTCCTAAAACTATTGTACGGGTCAGCTTTCGGCCAGGCTGATGTGAACATGTTTGAATGGAGTTGTTGGAAGGTTTGGAAGGTGAGCAGGGGGTACCAGCGTAAGGAACTGAGCAGGTGGGATGTGATGGGAAAACCATGCTGAGCAGCTTTCTGATCTGCTACTAGAATGTTTTCATCATCACACCAGGAGGGATAGTCCACTGCAAAAGCCAAACTGAAATATAAACATGTTTGAGAATAAATGCATGAGCTCACACTGTACATTGCGTTGTAGACTTGTATTTGGGGGTGATAAATCAGTTTATTTTATGCTTGGTTCAGTATCTAGAAGTGACAAGTTGTGATTCTTCTCTCTTAGGATCATCGATCGTCTTGATGGCGTACGACTTCTTTGGTCTTTGCTGAAGAACCCCAATCCAGAAGTTCAGGCCAGTGCTGCTTGGGCCATTTGCCCCTGCATTGAAAATGCAAAGGTACATTTATTTATTTCCAGTATCAGCACAGGTTAATTTCCCCCCCATTCATCTGCACCCGCAGTTTTTCACTAAACATACTGTAGGAGAGAAACCTCATGTTATACAGTAGGTTGCTGCCGTTGTTGATAGTAGCGAAGTGTTGTTTGTTGATGCCAAGTGTGTATCATGTTATACCAGTGAAGGCAATGGGAGAATCAGTACCAGTATGGACGAAAAAGCAGAAAAGGTCAGAAACAGAAGACAAAAAGACTGATAATGACAAAAAAAAATTCTACAAGGTGGAAAGATTTGATGATGGATGCCCAAGCTGCTTTGTGCTACATTTTGTGGACATTTAAGGGAGTCGACCACTCTTTAAAACTCACTAGAAGCATTGTAATTTAGATAGAACTTAGAGACAACATCGATAGATGGCAGTGCAAAATTGAATGCCATTGTGGTATCGATACTTAAAGAACACGAAGAACAAGAGGTGCTAAAAAAAGCAGTCGGTCTCATCTATATATAGATTAAATCTCATAACTGGTTCAGAGCAAGTCTGCTTTTCTGAGCCTCTTATGTAACGCATTAACACAAATGCGTCATTGTTCTTGTAGGTTATCCGCACAGTTACAAATAAAAGAACATTGTTTGTATAATGTATGTTTATTTTTTGTCTAAACAAACAGTTTTCTGCTTCTGAATTTCTTATGTGCGGCTAAAAACAATGCAGGTTAACTTCATGTAATGCAATGGTTCAGAGGAGAGTTAGGGTTGGTGGCAGCACTATGTGAAATTATGTACCCATCCATGCCGGGAAACTGATCAGCCACAGAGCAGCAGTTATTTAGATAAAGCCCCATGTGGATTGAGTTAGCAGCTGGAGGGCCAGATTTATGAAAATCATGCTTAAAGAACCACATCTGGGGGCTTCAAAATCCCTACCAGCACTCACAGCTGGTACTTACTATGAATCCTCTAGTGATTATGTGCTACTGTATGATTGTGCTTTGTTCCTTTACTGGCAGAGGATGTTCAGCATGTAGCTTGTAATGATGTCTGCTTTAATGAGGACTGTGCTTAATTAGCCCAAAGAATCAAAGTGTGACCACATTTGCAATTTTGAGTGAAATTTTTCTGACAAAGTAATTTGTTCATTGTCAGTAGTGTGGTGATGTATAAAGCACAGCTTACAAAGAAATCACAATTGTTGTTGGTCAACACAGCATATGATGGTGACTAACTTGATCCCGTTGCGAAATCTGTCAAATCAATCTTCTACAAAAATCCAGATCCTGTGGATTCCTATTGATATGACTGTGAAATTTGTCAAATGCTATTACAGTATGTTTACTATTTGCATCTCTGCAGTCTTAGCTCTTCCATTTTCTCTTTTTGAATGATGAATACAGACTACTGCCATCTGCTGGTATGGAGAGTTATTTTCCACATTTCTCCACCAAGCAGGTGCAAAACGTTCTTGAGAATTGGCTGTTGACTCTAGTATTTGCACTATGTTCAGGCACGACAAGAGGGGTGATGTGAGGTGACAACGCAATCGGCTTTCTGTGACACTAGTTCTTTTATGTTGCTTTGGAGAAAAGCATCTTCCAAATGCAAACATTTTAAAATGTTATACCTCTCTCACTTCCCTTAATGCTATAATGTTTTTTGAGTGCAGTTCCCTCAATTTTATCTCTCATTTTCACACTCCCTCTTTCAGCTTGCCTTACATTTGGTTTTTGTACTCTGTTTGTGTTTCATCCGTTCTCTCATTCTCCCTCGCTCTTCCTCTCTCTCTGCATGTCTTATTTCGTGCTGTGTTTGCTGATGTGGAACTTAGTTGGGGATGTTTTTTTGGGCCCTGGGTTGAAAGGGTTCCTCAGTGACCCTCCGCAGCTGGTGGCTCTGCCATACTTCCTCTTCTGCTCCCGCTTTTCTCTCTCTCTCTCTATTTCCCAGTGTTCATCAGTATTCCTGTACTGCCATTTCCTGTGTGAGACACGCTGCAGATTCTCCCTCTCCTCCTGATCTTTGCCCAGACACACTAAACACAGAGCTCATCCTTTGGCATGACTTTAGAGGCTCCCTTCTGATGCTGCTGTCTTCACTGCACTCTCCACGCTTGACCTGCGCTGGATCTCTGCTTCTCTTTCTGGGTGTGCAGGGTGGAAGGCTGCTTTTTACAGTGCTGTTTCCAAGGGTTTATTAGGGTTAAGCTGTGTTGTGAAATACAGGGTTATAGAGGGGCAGATTTATTTTTTTCAGGAGAACCCCAGAGGACTGCACTTTAGACTTTGTTCTCTAGGTTAGAAGGATCTGATTCACACTGAGGTGAACTCAAGACATGGTTGCATCTTGTTTTACATGACCTGAACAGAAGCGGCAACCTGTGGTACTCCATAATCGTACAGAAAGGCTTGCTTACTGAATGTTTGGCTTCATTTGATTCCAAATCCACAATGATGTGCTTCTGTACCATCAATAAAGATATCACTGTACTATGTTATAATCGTTCTAAACAGCCTGATGCCATGCTGGCATGCTACATACCCTCTGGCACCACTGAATTGACTGGACTGGAACTAAAAGAGTAACTAAAGTTGCCATTTCTGTGTGGTATGTGTATTTTTAATGTCCACTATTCTACTGTGGTTGGCTCCTAATTTGGCATGAGCCTCCATGTGACCTAAGGCCTTTGGGAGAAAACATTCCCTCTATCATTGCCATCAAGCCTAAAACCAGATCTACTTTACTCACACACAGAAAATTTTAAATCCTCTTTTTGTCAGCCATATTTCCTTTCTGAGGTGAGTATAAACTCTATGTAGTGTGGACTGATTGAGTTCGACATGTACAGGTTTCAGAATGAGTACAGACTTGCTGAATAACGCAGTCTGTGTCACACCCGAAAGCGTGTCTCCAAGAGAAATGTAGCTATAGTGAATGATTTCACATGATAATAGCCTTCTGAATCGTCCAATTTCTTATTTACAATCACAATTCATGACAATTTCTTGTTTTCTCTGTGTTTCAGGATGCTGGGGAAATGGTGCGTTCCTTTGTGGGTGGTTTGGAGCTCATTGTTAACTTGCTAAAATCGGAGAATAAAGATGTGCTGGCCAGTGTATGTGCAGCCATTGCCAAAATTGCCAAAGATGTGGAGAACCTGGCAGTTATTACAGACCATGGTGTGGTTCCCATGTTGGCCAATCTCACCAACACTGTGAGTGCTGCTCCAGCCATTTTTCACATTTACAAATTCACTTCTCTGGAATTGTCCTATAAGACCATTATGAAGTGCATACATAGTCTTTTCGCAATAGGTGTAATATAGTTTTTCTGTTACCAAAAATACTTTTGAAAATAAGTCTCTCTCTCTCTTTGTGTGGATGTACAGGGGGACGATAAGTTACGGCGGTACCTAGCGGAAGCCATTGCCTGCTGCTGTACATGGGGAAGTAATTGTGTTTCATTTGGGGAGGCTGGAGCTGTAGCTCCACTGGTACGCTACCTCCGCTCAAATGACCCTTTGGTGCACAGAGCGACAGCCCTGGCTCTGTTTGAGCTGTCTAAAGACCCCAATAACTGCATTACCATGCACGAAAACGGAGTGGTCAAGGTACTGATCATACTTGATGTTTGTTATACATGTTTGCATACCAATAACCTGCATGTATATTTCCATTGCTAGCCGCTTGCATAGTGCAAGCTGAGCTTGCATAGTGCAAGCAGAGTTGGCATACTGCAGTGTGTGATGTGAAAACATCACTAATAAGCTTTGAAAGGATGTATTTGGACTATTTTCAAGCAACAAGGACTGGAGAACAAGGCATGTTTTCTTATTTTTCAAAGTGAGGTGGGGGTGATGGGTTGTGGGGGTAGGGGGATGGGTGGCGGATATAAGAGTGTTTTCTAACCGTCATGGGAATTCAGTAAAGCAAACAGCAGTGTGAATTCTGAGCTTCACTCCGCCATGCACCCCCCAGTTATCCCCTGTGCCCTAGCATGCCAGGGCTGATGAGCATTGAAAGACTGTTGCGCGGGGAACGGTTGCTCAGCAAGCTGCTGGGAAGAAGTAGCAGAATGTGACTGTGGCATGACTTTGGCCAGGGCAGACTGGTCTGGAGTGACAGAACACTGCTGGGATACTTTCTGAGTGGCAGTTTCTAGAATCCACTCAATATGGCACTCAAATCAAAAGATACTATGTTAGACAACAATGCCTTACATGGACTTTAAAACTTTCCGTAATAATTGCTCAATTTACAAGTAACTAAATAGATTTATGTGTTAGGTGTGATGTAGGTTTTATTGCAGTGCTTACAGGGTTATTTAGGGAAAAATGCTCTCCACTAATGCCAAAAAAATCAAGCATTTCAAGATGTGGCTGTTAGAATGACAGGTCTAGACTGCAACTACTAAACCTAATGCATCAGTAACACTTTACGATTAAGGCATTAACTAACATTAAATAATAATGAGCAATACATGTTTTACAGTATTTATTTTTGTTATCATTATAGTTAAAGTGCCCCATTATATATATATATAAACTTTACAAGTATTCTTGCAGTTAATGTAACCTTACAAGTATACTTGCAGTTTAAAACTAAGCTAGTTTATACTTAACTACTTTTTAAAAACTAAACAATGTGCTACAAGTATTAAACCAGTAAACTATCAATATCCTTATAAGTTCAATTGTAGTATACACTATACAGTTTAAACGAAAAAATGTATATTTTTAATACGGCTGTCCCAATCAGTGGCACCTGCACAATCCAATCACGTTTGAGAGGGAAACAACAAATTGAGGGTTTCCGAGATTTTTTTTTTTTTTTCATCTTTTTTTTTTTTTTTTAAGAAGTAACGGTTACTTGCGGTTATGGATAGAAATGTAGTGGAGTTAAGAGTACAATATTTCCCTCTCAAATGTACTTGAGTAAAGTCATGAGTACTCCCCAAAAAATGATAGTTGAGTAAAGTACAGATCCCTCAAAATTGTATAACTGTACTCAAGTAAATGTACTCCATTACTGTCCGGCTCTGCAGAAAAGAGACGAGCACCCAAAGCGTATTCAGAAAGCTTTCTCGGGGGGAAATTTTTACCCGGAACTTCATTTAAACCCTGGTTCCTGAGGTGTAAACACACCGAGTACCACCCCAAAGTTCCTAGTTCCCGTGGAAAGTTCCTGCGGTGGAGACGCGGCACTTAAAGTATACTTAAAAGTATACTAATTTAGTCCCTGGTAGTATTGAAATTGTACACTTATAAGTATACTTCTAGTAGATTGATAAAGTATAAAGTATACTTAAAATATACTAGAAGTTTAATTGTTTTTTACTGTAATAAATTAACTTTTTGCTTTTTGTTAGGGATTATATAACTGCAGGTACAACTTATGTAATATTTTCCCTGGAAGATTTATAGTAGTACCATAGTACGTAATAAAATGTACAACTATGCATATGTTTATAGGGGTAGATAAGTAAGTTGTCCCTTTAAGGGTACTGCCCCATTGACAAGGTGATGTATCTCTAGTCTAGAGATATTTTTGCACTTTTTGTCTGACAGTGCACGTCTAGGAGGTATTTTGTAACCGAAACTAACAACCTTCATTTACACAGGCTGGACTAAACCTAGACCCCAAATAGGTTCTATCTGATGAATGTGGTAGTAGTTAACACTAGTGAGCTACGTATTCTTCAATAAAAGATGTATGACATTTTATTTTTGCCATGTACACTGCAATTGAGTTTGGGCGGAAAAAATTACACGTTTTGCCAATATTCAAATTGAACCACATTTTGCTTTCCCAATGAGATTTTCACATGAGAAAACTGTTTGAGTGCTTGCACATACAGTTAAAAGCCTCCCCCACACCCCCAATAACAACTGGATATAAATTATGAGAGTGGTTGTCGTGTTGCAGCCAAATATTTTTTCCCATGTTCCTTTAATGGTGTGCTGTAGTCTGATGTGTTGGTGCCGTGAATGTGGTTCAGTTCAGCCCATAATTGGAGGCTGGACTGAACTTTGGATGTTCCAAAAGAGTAATGTCCAATTTGCAAAAGTCGTTAAGGCGAATGTTTTTTTGCCCGGTTCAAGTAATGACAAAAACTGGACAGCACATGAGTTGCACCAACCAGCCTTCAATTGTGCCCTCACTTGTTCTGATTGACACATTTTCTGCTTCAACCTGAGCACCACCGTACATTTAAAATATGATATATAGGCAAATGTGACAGACGACGTGTTAAAACAATATTTCCTACCATTGTAAATGGGTTTCGAGAGAGAGTTTATCAGGGAACGATGTCTGCACTGCAGTCTAATTTATGAAGGGGTGTAAAACTCAAGACTGCCTCTTGCTATTATTGCAATCGTATTTCAGAGTCAGAAGCTCTTGTTCACCCAACAGCTTAGAGCTGTAATGATTTCCTTCGCTCTCTCTCCCTTTCTCACTTTGCATGCTGTGCCCTCTCAGACTTATGTTCTGTCTGTAACTTTGCTGCTTGACGTTCTTAATGGTGTAGAACTCAGTCCCCTAAGCTTTAGCAGAGGAAATTAAGCATTGAGAAGAAAATATTTCACACTGGAAAATACATTAGAGATGGTCTCAGCACCCTCCAGCCTCTCCAATTTCTGCCTTTACCCTTTTTACACAAATTATTTAAACTCAAAAAACAACTTTTAATATTCCATTTGAATATTTCATAAAATATGAAAGAACATTTTAAATGGGTTCTGAAACAAAAGCCTTTTTGTGATTTTACTAGTGTGTTACACCTCAAAAAACAGACGTATGAAAGTTCAGCCCTCTTGAGAACTAATATAGCTAGGCATACACACTTTGAACTCTGTTCAACATGTTTTGTGTGAGCGTCCTGTAGCATGTGTCAATTAAACACGCGCCGTTTGATTTGACATACGCTCAGTATCTCGCAGTGTGCCTCGACGTTGTGGCTGATGCTCAGAAAACTCTTTTCATCCGTTCTCCCTTTCCCTCCAGCACACCGCCACAGCTTTACAGATTGTTTGTTGAAACCATAAATCCTCACAGACAGCTTTAGCTAGATTTTTCTATTAAAGAACCCCTTTCATAGGCAAAAATACCTTTGCGAGACAAATTACAAAATACGAACTGTAATTATCTGCCATTTTCATCGGAGAGGATTCCAACTGGTGCGAGTTGCCAGATTCTAGTCATTTTTTTTTGTGGACTGCGAACCTGTGCTTGATTTGTGAAAGTCCTCTGATTTTGCTACTGTCCTGAGCCTGTATGTTTTCCCTCTTGTCCTGTTGATGTGTTTGCATTGCATGCAAATGAGCATAAATGTGCAAAATATGAAGGAGAGATATAAAAAGAGCATGATTCAGCCTCGACCTGTAGAAATATTCCATGCGTTTCCTTTTAGTCATGGTCTGTGTGTTGCAGGTTAAAGCTGTTGTGGACATGGCAAGCAGATGACGTCCTTATACACACTCAGGCTATTCAGTCTCCCTTCACTCTCTCTTTCTCTCTCACTCTCTCGCTGAGCGCTCTGATCTAGCTACTGTAGCATGTGTCTGAAGTTCGCAGTGTTTTATGTCTTGAAACAGCATGACTCGACCCTCTGTTTCGTCTGAGGTGAGGAATGCGGGGTACCTCAGGTGTGAGAGTAGAAAAAGTTTCAAGAGATGTGTTTAGATGACATGAACAGCTTTAAGACTTTAGGGCTTTTCACACTTGGGTTTTTCTAAACCCTGCATTTTTATAAGCTACCGTTTTAGACTTTTTTTTTTTTAGATGTTCTTATTTGCAAATTTGTCTATCAAGTTTAAGGCCTTTTCTGGCTATAAAGGTAAAAATTAAACGGTCTCCTCTTAACTCCAATCGTCGTGTTTTCTGTCACCATTTGACATTTTTCCTTACTGTAGAGCATGTTGTGTGTGAAAAGAGGCATGCGATTGGCTGCATTGTTTCACACTCTACAAGTTTGGCACCGCAATGTGGGCTTAACATCTGTACGGTTTCTAAATAACAAGTGTGAAACTTTCCTTTATCCAGGGATTAAAGCTGGGTTTAGAGCAATGATAACCCAAGGTTTAGATCAGTGCGAAAAGCAGTTTTATTGTTTCTTAGCAAGTCATATAAGAATAATAAAAAAATAAAAAATATGGGCAAAAGGGCGATTATAAGGTTTGGAGAAATGCAACCCAAAAAGCACATCAGTAAATTTCCTCTTATATAAAGGAGTCCTTGGTATTTATACAGATGTCCCAATTCAGTTTAATCTTGTTTCATTTCAATTGCAATTTGGATTCATTTTGATTAGATTTCTGAACTACATTCTCTAAATTTCAACTATATTCATATTCATTTCACTATTTCGGTTGTAATGTCCATTTTGCTCTAATAATGTGTAAATACAGATTCAGGCCAGTGTTGTTATTTGTTGTTACCTTGAACTAATACAAATGTCAGCCTAAATAAAATAAAATATTAAATATTAAATGAAAAAAAAAACGTACTGTAGAAAAAAATAAACAAAATTTAGAAATGTTGCCTTGGTCACTAACTTAGTTTAAGTACTTAAATGACTAAAACTGAAATAAAAGTGTTTTACTAAATCAGATATAAAACATTTGCATATTTGTTTACTGAAACTGAAATAAATCTGTTGTACGTTTATTTTGTGTGCAGATCACAAGAACAATTTCACAGGTCATTTAGGATGCAAGCCATTTAAAACTGGGTTCTATAGTCCAGCAATGGTGTTGAATGGTAGAGGAAAGTGAAATAGGTAGTAAAGAGGGAAAGAGGATGAGAACAAGGAGAGGCGGGTGAACGGGGGCCTTTCTCCTCAGGAAACGGCAGCTTACCGCTGCTGCACTTAACACCGCAACACCTACATGCGTGACATAGCATGTGTGTGGAAGCATGCGTACATGTGTGAGAACTTATGTACATGTGCTTGTACTGAATGAGAAGCCTGGGAAAACATGTTTTCGCTCTACCTTCCTGGAGGTCAGGATCCTCCCACTCTTGCGGTGTGTAAGACAGAAGAAAGTCTTAGAGGCTCTCATTCATTTTTCAAACATGAGGCAAGTTATAATGTTACTGAGGTTTGGGAGTTTTTAACAAGTGGGCTATTATAGTCTGTTGAGAAACCAGCTGGGAGAGCAGAGAGGGGCAGGAGTAGACAGAGAGCAGTGCTTATCTGAGGCTCCGCTCCAGGCCCTAGGAGCCCCTGTCTGGCCACGGCTGAATAACACTCTATGAGTTCTGGCAAACGGTGGCTGACCCTGTCGCGGGCATCCTCTGACTGCTCACAAAAGCAGCTTGTCTGAACGTGCTGGCATGTTGCTGCGGCCTCGTGCTTGCATCCGTTCGCCTCTTCGAGGTGTTTTGGGATCTATTTTAAAGCAGCAAATCCAGCTCAACATGATAACTGATACATTCAGTCTGAAATTATGTAAAGAACTTGGAAGCGGTTTTAACAAATAAAGACTCGACAGGAGGAGAGACGTTTTTTTTTTCAGTTTGTTGTGCATGTCAGTTCAGTTCAGGAATCTGGTGGAGCTCACAGATAGAACATTAGTCTTTCCATCTGTTTATTCTTCACTATTGAACTTTTAGCAGGGAATTCTGGAAATGTCTTGCGTGTCTCTGTTGGCTCAGTGTTGACTTGGTGTGTGTGTGTATAACATGAAAAGAGATCAAACTTAGCAGTTTCAATACAGGCTCATACAGTATGTGTATTTGCAGTGTGTACTTAAAGGTGCTCTAAGCGATGTCACACGTTTTTTAGGCCAAAACATTTTTTATCACATACAGCAAACTTCTCCTCACTATCCGCTAGCTGCCTGTCCCCTTAACACACTGTAAAAAAAAAATGCGGTCTATGCAGACAACCCAGGCTCCACAAATGGCAACAAAAACAAACTGCGCCAACCCGCTCCACGAAACATAACAAACTGTTCCAGCCAATAACTGACAAGAAGGCCCTGGGGGTGGGGTTTGGGGGGTCAGTGCGCAGATGAGGAGGAGGGAGGGTCTATCTAGCCTCCGTTTTGTTTGAAAATACTTTAAATGTCAACAAGAATTCATGTCACCCGGCATCGCTTAAAGCACCTTTAACGATGAAAGTACTGGGTAATATTAAGTCAAAAGAATGAAAATGCGAAACGGGTATGCAAAATAAAGTAATAGTTTTTTTTTTTTACACTTACACACACATACCCAAATACATGTCACCTTATATCAACTTTATAAATTGTACCATGTAGTTAAATTTTCCATATTTATTGTATGTCATTATGTCAGTATCAGTATTTGCTTTCTACCATGCACAAATAAAAATGTCACTGTACTTTTGTTGTGTAAGGCCGGATTCACATATAGCGCCTAAAACGCGTAGAAATGCTGGGCGCGCCACATTCTCCTTTTTCCAAAGCGCTCCGGTTGGTTCTTGTCACATGACCTACTGTGAGCTTATGGTGTGCTTGCGGCATTCTGAAAAGTTGAGATGTTTTTATCTCGATGCGGCGTGGACGCGCTTGGAAAAAAGGAGCGCGTCGCTTCCATTATGAGCACGCATACCGCGCGCCTACGTTTGAAATAACAAACTTGAGCGTGCAAAAGACGTGATATGTGAACAGGCCATAATTGTAACAATAAGCTCTCAAACACACCAAACCAACAATTACTAAAAACACGCACAAAAACTGATTTTTAATGGGCATATCTGTTATTCGCATATCTCTCAAACCGTTAGTCCAATGGATTTCAAACTTGACAGGTGTCTTGCTAAGGGCATGAGTGTGGCGAGTTTGACGTTGTTTAAATTAGAAATGCAAAAGATATCAGTAAATAAATCGGTAAAAGAAGCACACATTGGCTTTTGCCGCTCTAGCCGCTGACCACTCTGGCTCACGCTGCACACTGAGTGGCCATTCCCCCCCCCAAAAAAATTCTGACATTTAGAGCGTTGTGCTTAAAAATGTCTGAATATTATATTTTATTCACAGCCATCATTTGTAGTAGCCTATTCACAAACTGTTTGCCCAAGCGTAGCATTTTCTCTGAGTTCACTGTGTAGCTTCTCCAGACAAGGTCTGAACCTCCCCTGAATCGCTGTGCTTATTCGTTTGTGGATGTTAACTGAATCTGTTAGTCAGCTACACTGTTCAATTGTGAATATTATATTTTATTATGGTGCGCTTAACACTATCGTTTTCTCAGAGTTTAGACTCCTGTGTAATAGTAGCATAGGCTATTCGGGATCTCAAACATACCAACCCAACAATTACTAAAAACAGATTTTGCACGGGCATTGCACTAGTGTTGTATAACTTAACCACAGTGTGGCATTGGCACAAACTCAACCCTTTAGGTTCACTTTGTGTGACAGTATAATCAGTAACTCTATTTGTACAATAGAAGGAAACATTTTAATATATAGCCAGAATGTTCTGGAAAGTGGTCTTTTTTTAGAGTAAGGAAACACGTTTTTGAGAACAAGGATCAAAACAGGCTAAACAAGAACAAGGCTAAAGTGGAGGGATCTGATATGACCTTTGATCTGAGGGAGGGTTCGCCAGACTGTGTGGTTTAGTACATGGCCAAATGTTCAGAGGAGAGTTTATAAACCACTACTAAACCTATTCATTACTGTAACAAATACAATTCTGCTAATATACTCCACTCACAAAAAGATTCTGTGCCATATTCTCACTTTCTACCTCTTGCTTCGCTCTCTCAACATATCTAAACTCACTGATATGTCAGTTAATGAGCCGGCACAGTACTCTGCCATCCAGTAGGCAGCGGGCCTTGGCAGCCGCAAGAGCTGTAAACTCCTCTGGCAAAAGTCTGCAGTGTGCAAACAGTTGCATTTATAGCTTAATAACAGATTAGATGTCTCCTTCAAACCCCAGGAAAGAACCGCTTGTAAGAAGCCTTTGTGAATGACTGTTATTGTAGCTATGCGGTTTTCGTTCTGTCTAATGAAAGGAGAATGTTGGCCAGCGTTTTCATTATTGGATTGTTATGATGGCTGTTTCTGACATGTTCCTCTCACCGTCACAGCTCCTCCTCGTCATGATCGGATCCACGGACGAGATCCTACAGGAGGCGGCGGCCAGCTGTGTGGCCAACATTCGACGCCTGGCACTGGCCAATGAGAAGGCTAAATATGGGTAAAAACTGACCGCAAGCAATACAGATATAATCTTCCTCCCAATCTCAACCGAAGAGGGAAACAAATTTGTTTTTACCCCCCACTCAATGAGTATAAATGGATCAGCTGTGATGACCAATGTGTGTTTATTTATATTTTACTCTGTAATATTAGGAAGCATTTAGCCAAAGCTAAAAATGACATTAATTAATTCTTTAAAGTCAACATAAACCTGGATCACCTGGCCTTTTCCATCTATATAAATGCACATTTCAATGCACATTCAAATTCACAAATGCAGCAGGTATTGATGTCTGAATAAAAGGCACATCTGGTGATGTGACTTTTGTTTAAAAAGTTCATGCAACCCTGTAATTGAAAACTGCTTACTGATTAAAGCAGAAACACTCACCATATTTTTCTTCTCTCTCTCTCTCTCTCTCTCTCTCTCTCTCTCTCTCTCTCTCTCTCTCTCTCTCTCTCTCTCTCTCTCTCTCTCTCTCTCTCTCTCTCTCTCTCTCTCTCTCTCTCTCTCTCTCTCTCTCTCTCTCTCTGATGGTTTCACATGCTCTACACAATAGTTATGAAGACAGCATACGCAACATTTCGAGAAAATAAAACCAAAATAAGACATTTGCACACATGATTTGGTGATCGTTTCAAGCAGACAAAGACAGTCCCATTAATGTGAATTATATACTCATAAATTCAGTCAGCGGTGACCTGAATGGGCACAATGTTTGGAGAACTTGGAACAGTGCAGTAGCAGGTCCCTTCTGAGTAAATATGATTTTGTGCATAATTGACGTGCAGCAGTTCCCTGATGAGATGGAGTATTTTGCATTATTATTTGTTATTGAAAAAATATGGTGATGGCTCCTCTCAATGTCCTCATTAATTTTGCCTGTTAAAAGTAGGAGCATGTATGAGGAAAATGAGACCACCTCAATGGTACAGCAGCAGCATGCCTTTTGCTCAGACAGCCCCATAAAATGTAATCCTTAAAAATAATCATGTTTTATATTATCGGCATCAATCCAATGTCCAGTACTTTCTATACCAGATATAATGAATGCAAAACAACAAAAACAAGCAAAGACACAATTACGCAAACTAGTGGAACAAGCTGTGGAAATTTGTCATATAACATAATATTTGACTCAAATGTCAATGCTACACTGTAAAAAAGTTTTTACCTGATCTGAACCTGATTCTTAACTTTAGTTGGTGTAACCTACTGTAGATAAGTTGATTCAACTATATTTATATTTTGTACTAAAATAAAATCAAGTCACCTTTATTTATATAGTGCTGTGTACAATACTGAGTGTTTCAAGCAGCTTTAAAGGGATAGGACAGGGAAATAATGATCAATGGTGCTAACAGAATTCTGCCATAAAGTTGCTCTAAAAAGACAATATAGTGACATTATTCAGCTTAAATCAGTTAAGTGTTGATTCAATTCAGTTTAGTTTAATAACTGTTGAAAGTTCATGAATTGTAAAATTAGTTCTATTCATCTATTCATCTATTAAGCAGCTCCAAAGAAAAGTTTTAATTCAGTACTGTCAGTGCAGTCAAATTATTAATTTATATATTACTACACTAAGCAACATTTTTTTTTCAATAGTTCTGTTATTATAAATACGTGAAGATCATATTTCTCTACTTGATTTGTGAACCAGATTTCTCATTCAGAGGGTGCACATCTATGCATCCATCTTTTTCATTATAGTGTTTACCTTTTGCAGAGCATGCATGAAATTACTCAGCAGCCCTGTAAAATATAAATATCTAAAGATTAAATAAATATTATATGTCAAATGTATTTTTTTTAAGGTACAGAATGTTATTTGTCTATTGAGCAACAACAACAAAAAAGGTTTACAGGCACAGGTGTCATGGATATGCAGGGACGAGGAGATGGGATCTATTAGCAAGCAGTCTTTATTCCATAGACACACAAACAAAAAGATAATCCATACAGGAAGGTGATGGCAATAACCAAAACATGAAGACATCGCTTTGTGAAAACACAGCTTTACATTAAGATTTAAAGACAATGACTAACAAACAAGGACTGTTATATATGGGTATAAATACACTGGCTAACAAGAGGCTAACAAGGAACAGGTGAAGGTGATTAGTCATCATTGTAACTAAAAAGCGAAACTATGGAGACAAAGGCTGAATCTGAAATCACCCCCTATCCCCTCATTCACTATACTAATACTGTTCACTCAAAGGAGTGAATGAAAACGAGTGAGTGAACTCAGACAGCTGTTGAGTATACATCGGTTGTACACTGGTTATTGCGTATATACCATAGACTGTAAAAAATATGGACGTAGTGTCCGTGACGTCACCCATAGGTTTCTGAAGAGCGATTTTGAGGCCTAAAGTGGGCGGGGCCGACCGTCGCCATCTTGGCAGTGCGTCACCTCTCGTCACTACCGGATAAATTAAAATGGGCAAAGAGGCGGGACGCGGGTGGAGCTGAGGTGCTAATGCTATGCTACTGCCGCTGAATTGACAGCTGATTGAAAAAGTAAAGCCAATGGTTAAAGTTCATGTTTTGCCCTTCGAAATATTATAATAGTTAAGACGTAACTAAAAGTGAGACTACTTTACTTTTTTATCAACTTTATTAATCTCACAAGGGGCAATTAGTTAAGAGCATATATACAAGTACATTAACACAGATCACACATTTCTCACAACATACAAGCAGTCAACTATGTGCATTGTGATGCATTATTATTCTGCTAGTTAAAATGTATTTGTTACTTACAATATTGCTCTAAGCTTGTGCATGTGACAGTGATTCAAGGCAAGCACACATGTCAGTCGGCATCTCACGTCAAGTTCGTAAAGAGCTTTAATTCAGTCCATTTTACAATCCGATTTTGGCCGCCTCTCAGATGGGTCAAACCAAATATTACCTCAGAACTTCAAGTAAATGAACTAGAAATCCGCGCTCATTCAAGGGTGTGCATCTATTGCATGGACGGAGAGAACGCGCTGAAATCATCAGACATCCATTAGTGCATGCGAGGGAAACAGCTGGAAACACGGCGCTGGTTGTTCTCTCCATACTCAACACGACGGAATCCAACGGCGTGCACGGGCGAAGGTATAATACATGCATTCAATTGTATGAAATAATCCCGGAAAAGCAGAAACACAGCTGAGGGTGACGCTAACAGACAGCAGACAAACGACTAGCAGTGAAAGCGGCAGCATGAATCCACCTGTCACTCAAGTGGCCACGCCCTTAATTATGCAGAACTTTAAGGCTTAAATATAATTTAAACAGATGAGTTGTAAAAAAATTCACCCCCCTCACAGTTGTCATGAAGGGAAAAATTAGCTCTATAGACCAAAGCCACTTTTTGCTCCAGGCTGTAAACATGTTTTTTTCTGCTGTAAAGTTGGGCATTTTAACATGGGGGAGATACAGATTTGACTCGCTTCTGCAGCCTGCCTCAAGCGGCCACTCGATAAATTGCAGTTTAATTCACTTCCGTATTGGCTTCAAGAGGGAGACGGGGAGGTTGCCGCTTGGTATATACATGAAACATATAACACAAGGGATTCATGACAGAACAAAGTTTCCTGATTCCAGATGCTCCAGAAACTCATTCAGTAAATTCATTCATAAATTCATAAATTCAACCAGCAATGAAAAATATCTCTTAAGCATTTATTAATCTCAGTTGATATTCATTTCAATATTTACAAATTATATATAAAAAAATGTTAAAAGTTTCATCTGTTACATTAATAGACCTGAGGTTTACAACAAACTTCAAAGTTTAATAAATACTGTATCATTGTTGGTTGATGTTAATTCATTATGCAAACTAATGGGACCTTATTGCCATCTTACCCATATTTTTTGCATGAGGAAGCACAGCAGGACAGGATCTTGTTAAAGCGGGACTAAAAAATTCATCCCGTGCAGACATCTACAAGTACAATAGAAGACGCCTTAAGTCATTGGCCACAACTGTTACATGACGTCAAAGTGAAATCAGAGCCACATTTGTGGGGATAACCACCAAAAAAATCACATTTGCGGTCTTTCTACAGTAAATGTCATTTAAAGACAAAGTAGGAGACAAATGGAACTGAAAATTTTAATTTTGGAATCAATATCGAGCTTGATTACAACTGATTTCCTGTGGCTCCGCATTTGTCATACTTGATTCTCCTGTGTTGAGTCTATCATGTATGGCTAAGTGCAGTTTACTTCAACAGACTATAAACTAAGAGACTCTAAATGAGAATCATTGTCTTCTGAGTATACGACTCTGATCACAAAAAATAAATAGGGCCCTTTTAAACCCAAGCAGTGCAGATGTTACAACCGCTACCCTTCTTTTTTTTTTACTTCGCTCCTTCATGCGTCTCTGTCTCTCTGTTTCTCTCTCTGAGGTTGATGACTAGTAGGACATGCCTAACTAACGTCATTAAACAAATGTTGCGTGTTTGACTGAAGGACAGGAATTTATGGGATGGTGAGTTGAGGACAGAGGACATGTTTAAGTCATTGGGACGAGAATTAGTACTCTAGCGTCTGTCTTCCTGCCCAGTCAGCTCAAAAGGGCAGACCGCTCTTAACCGCATTGCCTAAGCATGTTCAAACTCCAGTTCACTTCTTATCCAGCCATACTGTTGTTTTTTAAAAATAGTGATAGCTACCTGAGATGTGAAGTTTATCCCTTTGAGCGAGAGGGGGAAAAACATGGGTCTCAAAGTATCCTAAAAACGCTTTACTTGGATCTGTTATTTGATCAAGGAAATTAATCAAAGTTAATAAGAGGTTTTGTCACCACATACACACACAATTACCAGTTGAGCCCTTAATATTTGGAAATCAGTAGGGAGGGAAATACGCTGAGAAATGTTGCGGTCATGCTTCACCTAAACCTCCATCTCTGCCCTCACCGAGAAATATGACCTCATCAAAACAACCAGGAACCTTTTCCTTATTAGATTTTGATTGAATTACATTGGAATACAGTCTCATTTGTATAATATCATAATTCAGTGTGTTTACTTAAGGTCATGCTGGGATGGTGCTATTTTTTGTGAAAATGAAACGCGTCTGTTTGAAGTGGAAGGTTCCCGCACAGCTCCCTATGCAGTGGGTTAGAATTCTTCATAAAGAAACTAATGACTAGTAAAATTTTCTTCCAAATATCAGAAGTGGCTTTGTTTTCTCTTCAAGAGGACAAGAAGGCTGTGTTTTAATATAAAGCCAAATGGGAAGCCGAGCATCACGGCTGTGAAAATAAACTTGAAGTGCGTGTTCACTTAGTACACAAACCAAAGAATTGGCTTGCTTTTTAGAGAATTTAGTTGTTTTGTTTTGTTTTACACACATACATGCACTCGTTCACACAGTTTGTTGCAACAAAGTGTTAAGTTTCTGGTCTTTTGTGGTCACAAACCCTTTAAATGTAATACGCTCTCAAAGGTTAAATATGTCTTGTAATGCCTTTGCATAACTAGATGGTTTTGGTTTGCTCACTCACTCTCTCCTTATTGCTCCAGTTCCCTCCCTCTGTCTCTTTTTCTCTTAAACGGTTTAATTGGCTCAAATGAATTCTGACATTCCCATCCATAAAGTGTAAATAACTAGCTGGCCTAACAATAAATAAACAGAAAAATGAGTGCACAAATACCACAGTGTCTGGGTCGGCTTTCAGACCTGTCCCCTATAAACAGCTCAATGACTTTAATAAAGACTGCATTGGTACTGACAGGCCATGCTTATAACATACTTTATGGAGTACACAGATTTATTATAATAGGAAAAATCACCTGTAATACGATATCACCCAGGGGCATGAGAATTATCAGAAAACTTTTAAGAATATGTGGTATTGTAATTGTATAATTAAAAGAAAAACAACTTAACCTTTAAGTAACATCATTATTCAAGCGTTTTTATGATAAAGCTTTAAGAATTAGAACTGTAAAGTATTAATTTTTTGTGTACTTGGTCAACATTAAAGGGATACTCCACCCAAAAATGAATATTCTGTCATCATTTACTCACCCTCAAGTTGTTGCAAACCTGTATGAGTTTCTTTCTTCTGTTGAACACAAAGGAAGATATTTTGAAGATCGATTGGAACTTTGGCACCATTGACTTACATAGTATTATTTTCTACTATGGAAGTCAATGGTCGTTCTTCAAAATATCTTCCTTTGTGTTTAGCAACAACTTCAGAAGTTTCATTTTTGGGTGGAGTATCCCTTTAACAATAATCAGAAGATTAAAATCTCATTAAATCTTACCAAAATGTAAAATGTTTAATCTGTTTAGCGGCATTAATTTATAATAGTAAAAAAAAATGTGTAATCTTTTCGCTAGATTGCATTTTTGCCAGACTGTTGGGACGGACTGCGCTCCGAACAGTTTTGGGAGATTGTGGTTCAGAGATACCACACGGAAACCCCTTGGTTGAAGCATTTTTTTTTTTTTTTTTTGCTTTGTCCACTTACATCTGTCTTTCTTGACACCCGCCGTGTGTGTGCAAACAGAGTGGAAATACTGGCCGGAAATGAACTCTTCTATGTTTCGTGGCGTGTTGCAACCATAAAAGAACCTAAAACTCATTCACAATTCATTATTTATTCGGCAAATAACGTTTCCATCAGCTTTTATTGCATAAGCTGTATATCAATCAAGATAAAATCCGACGAGACCGAACGATATTCATGAAATTCAATCGAATTTTACTGTTTCCATAAGGTATTTTTCTTTCGATATGACTAAATTTGGATAAAAACGTGCGGATGGAAACATACAGTAGCTATTACCACCAGATCCTCCTGTAAACCCTCATGACAAAAGAGAATCTCAGAAACCGATCCGTACTTCAATGGTTCAAGTCTTACCTGTCATGTAGGTTCGTTGGGTTGTCATGTCACAACATCTAGCCACTGGGTTGCCTCAGGCCTTAGTGCATGGACCACTTCTCTTCTTCATCTGCATGTCATCACTAGGATCTGTCATTCAGAAACATGCTTTTTCCTGTCACTACCTCTCATTCCAGCCAGATGATACAACAGCTGCTCACATCTCAGCCTCCCTGACAGACAATTCTTGCTGGATGAAGGACCATCACCTTCAACTCAACCTTCCAAAGACAGAAGTGCTTGTGGTCCCAGCCAAGCCAACACTTCATTACAACTTCATTACAACCATTCAGCTTGGTTTGTCAACCATAACTCCATCCAGAACAGCTAGTTGTGATTAATGATCAGTTAAATTTCAAAGACCACATTTGCTTGAAGTCCTGCAGGTTTGCCTTATACAACATTAGAAAGATCAGGCCCTTTCTACAACTCCTTGTCCGGGCTCTTGTTCCAGCATTTTTGCTCTCTTGGCAGGCCTTCCTGCATGCACTGTCAAACCTCTGCAACGGATCCAGAATGCTACAGCAAGAGTGGTTTTTAAGAAGCCGAAGAGAGCACATGCCACACCTCTCTTCATCAATGTGCACTGGTTGCCAGTTGCCGCTCTCATCAAATTCAAGGCACTGATGTTTGCCCACAGAACAACCACTGGCTCTGCTGCACCCCTATACCAAAACTCACTACTTCAGACCTTTGTTTCCAACAGAAGCGTGCACTGTGCCTTGTGGTGCCATCCCAAACTTTAAAGGTGATTTCCTCAATGTTTCAATTTTTTTGCAACCTCAGATTCCAGATATTGTCCTATCCTAACAAACCAAATCAATGGAAATCTTATTTATTCAGCTTTCAGATGATGTATAAATCTCAATCTCAACCTGTGGTCCTGTGGTAACATATTGCTGTCCCATTGTGGGTTCGATTTCTTATTGCTCTCCTCATTTGTTAGTCGCTTTGGATAAAAGCGTTTGCTAAATGATTGAATGTGCATGTTTCTCGCATTAATCTGGGTACTATATGGTCCTCAATGGATCAATAAACCACAAACCAATCAAGTGTCTTGCACCAGTTTTCTTTAGAATAACTTGAAACAGCCTGTATTATAGATCCATACTACTAAAGAATGCTAAAGAATGAAGGCCGCTATGTAATAATTCTTTGAAACACAATAATTCTAATTCCAACATGACATCATGACTTTTGCGTAAACATACACGCCACTTTTAAGTCAAGTGGCGTGTTATCTATACGCATTTTGAGCTATCCGCGTGAATGTGTGTATGTCTACGCCGTTACATGTCCAAGTGATTCCGCGTGTATGTACACGCCGTTAAATGTCTGATCGAAATGAAGTAAAATGTAAATCTACATCTGGGGAGCGATATTTTTTCCCTAGGATGGTAGGGGAAGTCTCAAAAATGCTATTAACCCCAGTGATGGGCAGGTTTAGGGACGGGGTTGGGTAAACAATATATATATATATATATATATATACATATATATATATAATATATATTTATACAGTAATGTAACGTTAAGTCAACGGTGTTCATAAACACGTTGAAAAGAGATCATGCGTGTTGATAGCGTGCCAAAAATGGAAATACGAATTGGCGCGTCATACACACGCCATTTCATCAGTCTGCTAATTCAAATCTTTTATTTTTTATTGCACAATTCAATGTTTTAATATGACAAATGATTGATTAAACAACTTCTTTACTATCTCTCAGCTTCTCTCTCCAATCGGTTGCACTTGTTACTCTCATCTTTCTCGAATCGCATTGCTCAACCCAGAGGTGAGGGTAGGATTTAGCACTCGTAAAAATCATAAAAAAAAGACCTAACTTTACGTTTGATAGCGTTCATAAAGGGCATAAATACACACAAATGATGCATCAATATATACTGTAGAGCTGTGGACTCTATATAACAAAATTATTGAAATAAACCCATTAAATGTAGAATTGTATTCTACTGGGTTTCTTATATTATATAATTATAGAAAAAATTATGATAGCAACCAGCTATACTACTGTATACCTACCTCACACACACACACTAAGCACTAGGACGTGCATAAGATCTAGAGCAGCACAGACCTTCTCCTTTCTAGGTTCTAAACCGACCTAGGAGGCTTGTGGCTTTGGACCAAGAATTATATTATCCTTGACTTTTCATCAGGATGTGTTCATCAAGCTCTCAGCACCCAACATGGGTGAGAGAAAGAGAGAGGAGGTCGAGACCGAGACGGAAAAAGACAGACAGAGGGAGTACAGCAGCAGGCCAACTGCTGATGATTATCAGATTTTTTTCTGCTCATATAGTGTGTTCGAGACAGTGTAATGGGAGCTTTTTGCTTTGGATTTTTACACAGCAGGAGAAGGTGGTGGTAACTGATCGGACCAGATATGTCAGACTGCTGCCAATCATCCTTATGTGCCACGATCTTTTATGGTTTTTACATATTTGATGTACTGCCGCTAGTTGCTCATAATGCTATCTGTAAATCACATAATGGCACCATGTCTAAATGCGCTCTATGTAATATTATATCGAAAGTTCCTTTGTTCTCCTGAAATCGAAAAAACTCTGCTTTGTCAGCATGCACACATGGCTTCTTAATATGAGGTCACGAAGCGTCCAACCTCAATACACCAACCACACGAATAAGCAGCCACTTCAAAAAAGCAACAGTATTACCTCTAAAAACAGTGCAACCTGAAAAGATAACAGCGTGCCAAAACACAGAGCCAAGCGACCCAGTAGATTACTAAACAAAACACGACACGCATACTTCACAGGCATTGATGTATTTTAGGAAACCGTCTTTAAAAGAAAAACACTGCTTGAGAAAGAAAGGAAAGGTGGGGGGAAAATCAACCAACAGCTCAACTCACAATTATTCTTCAAGACATTGTGTTTGCCAGCATGAAAGACACTAATGCCATTCAGGTAATGGCCTCAAGTATGTGTGGAAAAGCTGGTGAGAGTGTACATACTGTGACTTGTGCCAAGGTCATTTGAAAAACACTGATTGAATCACTTTTAACAATCTCTAATGGGTGTAATTGTTCAACAGTTTATATTTTCCACAAGGCCCAATGATTTAAACAAATCTTGTCTGTGGCTTTCTTTAAGTGGCCCCAACAGCGCAACATTCAATGGCTGCTCAGCTCCTATTTAAGGCTTGTGGCCGGTGTGAAAATGTTGGTTTAAATGAGGGACAGACTGTATTAATGATACCAGAAAAGGGATTTTGAGATTCTAATGAAAAGGTAATGTCAGGAAATTAAAACTACGGCAAAAAAAAAAACAAAAAAAAAACCTACCTGCATTTACTTTAAGCCAGTTTTATTACTCTCAAATTTGCCATGTTGAATTTGCCATTTTGAAACATGGATGCATCTTGTTTGCATGGCACTACCACACGGTCACACGCTGAAAGCTTCAGCGGTGTGGAATTTCTTCAAGTTTGTCATCAAACTTCTGTCTATCCTGTAAACCAAGTTTGGGTTAGCTCTTCATAAACACTTAATTGTTTTATGCAGATGCTGTTGCGGCAGCTCAGCAAATAAAACACAAGTATGTTGCTCCAATAGAAAAAGAAATAAAATAGTAATGAAGAACACTTGCTTTGCTCATGGGTTTAGTAAAGGTTTTCTGTCAGATTTTTGTTTTGCAAGCCAAACAAGTAAATTCACACTAAAGATTCAGTCCCACTTTATATTACGTATATCTTTACTTCTACATTAATAATAATAATAATAATAAATAGTTTAGTACAATGAACTTATCTTTTCTTGAGGTGAGAAGGGTTTAAAGTAGGAACAGCTTTGGTTGTACGGTTAGGTTTAAGAGGGGGTTAAGGTAAGCAGGGTCGTTCCTAGGGCCCTGTGCTTTAAGGGGGCCGAATGGACCGAAAGCAAACCCCGGAAATTGCGAATGGATTGACGGGGAACCAATCCACTTCCAGCTACCCTCTACCCTTCAACCCCCTAACTCACACTTGACTTGGGACGGCCCTGCGTGTACCCTAAGGGAAGGGACAACAGTATAATTGCAGATGGAATTACAGAACTTGATTACAGATATAAATACATGCAGGTATTTTTTTATATAGCCTAAGGACATTGTAAAAATGTATATTAAGTGCATTATATCAAATTAATCATTTAATTCCATTACAATAACCCACTGAAAATGTACATAGACGTGTTAAGCTGTTTAGCAACAACACGGTACAAATAAACCAAGATCTTAAATAAGACACTTGGTCTGGCAGACACCCAAAACACCAAGGCAGTTTACTGGTGAAGTGCACTTAAGGGTCATTACACTTTCAGCAAGGCTTCACAGAGCATATTATCTCTCTCTGACCACACCTTTAAGCAGTGGGCATCCCACAGAATGAAGTACACCACAAAGTGATCCCAGCTAACAGGGAACGTTCTTAGAACTTTGGCTAACATTCCCTAGAGGTTTGGTTAATGTTTTAAATAAAACATTTGAATGCAATGTTTTAAGAATGTTTTAAGGATGTTTTCTCATTTCAAATAATGTTCCTATAAGGTTAAATGTAAACTAAGATATAACATTTTCACTGTAACATTTTGAGGATGTTTTGGGAATGTTGCTGAGATAACAGATTAAACAATGTTCTCAATAAAACATTAGCACAATATCTCATAATAACAGAGGAGGAACATTATCAAATCAACGTTCGCAAAATGTTTTGAGGATATTATTTAGTCCTGAGATGATGGAATGTTTTTATAAAATGTTCTTGTAATGTGACGTGTTAACAAAACTAGAACATTGTCACTGTAACATGTTGAGGATGTTTTGGGAATGTTGTTGAGATAACAGATATTAGAATGTTATCAATAAAACATTGGTACAATGTCCCATAAAAACAAAGGAGGAACATTATCAAATCAACGCTCGCAAAATGTTATGAGGATATCATTGAGGCCTGAGATGACTGAATGTTTTTTATAAAATGTTCTTGTAATGCGACATGTTAAGAAAACTAGAACGTTTTAAATTTAACATTTTGAGGATGTTAATGAGGTAAAGGTTTGTAGAATGATCTCTTATAGAACATTGAAACAATGTTCCATAATAACAGAGGAGGAACATTATCAGGTTAACGTTCGCAAAATGTTTTGAGGATACTATTTAGTCCTGAGATGACGGAATGTTTTTTATAAAATGTTCTTGTAATGTGACATGTTAACAAAACTAGAACATTTTTACTGTAACATGTTGAGGATGTTTTCGGAATGTTGTTGAGATAACAGATATTACAATGTTCTCAATAAAACATTGGTACAATGTCCCATAAAAACATAGGAATAACATTATCAAATCAACGTTCGCAAATGTTATGAGGATGAGGCCTGAGATGATGGAATGTTTTTTATAAAACGTTCTTGTAATGTGACGTGTTTAACAAAACTAGAACATTTTAAATTTAACATTTTGAGGATGTTGATGAGGTAAAGGTTTGAAGAATGATCTTTTATAAAACATTGAAACAATGTCCCATAATAACAGAGGAGGAACATAATCAAATTAACGTTCGCAAAATGTTTTGAGGATATTATTTAGTCCTGAGATGATGGAATGTTTTTTATAAAATGTTCTTGTAATGTGACTTGTTAACAAAACTAGAACATTTTCACTGTAACATGTTGAGGATGTTTTCGGAATGTTGTTGAGATAACAGACATTACAATGTTCTCAATAAAACATTGGTACAATGTCCCATAAAAACATAGGAATAACATTATCAAATCAACTTTCGCAAAATGTTATGAGGATATCATTGAGGCCTGAGTTGATGGAATGTTTTTTTATAAAATGTTCTTGTAATGTGACGTGTTTAACAAAACTAGAACGTTTTAAATTTAACATTTTAAGGATGTTGATGAGGTAAAGGTTTGTAGAATGATCTTTTATAAAACATTGAAACAATGTCCCATAAAAACATAGGAATAACATTATCAAATCAACGTTCGTAAAATGTTCTGAGGATATTATTTAGTCCTGAGATGATGGAATGTTTTTATAAAATGTTCTTGTAATGTGACGTGTTAACAAAACTAGAACATTTTCACTGTAACATGTTGAGGATGTTTTCGGAATGTTGTTGAGATGACAGACATTACAATGTTCTCAATAAAACATTGGTACAATGTCCCATAAAAACGGAGGAGGAACATTATCAAATCAACGTTCGCAAAATGTTATGAGGATATCATTGAGGCCTGATATGATGGAATGTTTTTTGATAAAATGTTTGTAATGTGACGTGTTTAAACATTAACACTGTAACATGTTAAGGATGTTTTGGGAATGTTGTTGAGATAACAGATATTTTAACGTTCTCAATAAAACACTGAAACAATGTTCCATAATAACAGAGGAGGAACATTATCAAATCAACGTTCGAAAAATGTTTTGAGGATATCATTGAGGCCTGAGATGATGGAATGTTTTTATAAAACATTCTTGTAATGTGACGTGTTAACAAAACTAGAATGTTTTAAATGTAACATTTTGAGGATGTTGATGAGGTAAAAGTTTATAGAATGATCTTTCATAAAATATTAAATGTAGGCCTACCATAATAACAGAGGAAGAACATAATCAAATTAACGTTCGCAAAATGTTTTGAGGATATTATTTAGTCCTGAGATGATAAAATGTTTTTAATAAAACATTCCTTTAAATTGACTTTTTAACAAACATTTTGCATGATACATTTTGAGGATTTTTTGTCGAAATGTTGTTATCTTTTATAAATCATTGGCACAATAACAAAGGAGGAACATTATCAAAGCAACATTCATCAAATGTTTTGTGGACATTTACCTGAGATGACAAAATCTCATAATATATGTTAACAAAAGCTCATAAAATTGTAAGGATATTTTAAGGAAGCTGTTTAGGTAACAGATTGTAGAATTATTTTAACCTATAGAATAATGGCATAATTTTCCATAATGAAAGAGGAACATTGTCAAAACAGCATACGGTAAAGTGTTTTGAGGATATATTAGGCTACTCTGAAATGAACTGTTGCGACAAATGCGTTTACAAGAGATGAGAAGTTGATTGGAGGTCGCTGTAGATCGACGTTTAAAACCACCAATCACAGCGCGATGTTCCCATGACGTAAGAACATTTGAACTCGACAAACAGCGCAAATAAAGCAACGTTTCTGTTGAAGAAATCGGCGCAGAATGTCCGTTGTCTAAATTGGCGACACATTGGCCCAAAACAACAGAACTCCTGGTCAACGGAACTCTTTCACAACTGTAAGTTTTTGTGTGTATTTTTTCAGTTTACATAGCTTTCTCTTATCCTTGATGTCTTTCAGTATTAGACCTAACTTTCTACTTTCTTAGAATTGTATGACAGTCGCATTAAATCTGAGTGTATGCTACTTTTGAATAACAGCTAGATTTGTTTTAATGCAGACTCCAAACGGACTGTTTCAAGATGATTAACTTACCGATGACACAATAAAGTCTCCATTTACAACCAAGGTAGCCAAGATGCCGGTATGTGTTCTATGCATACGAATACTGTATTTTTACTTAAAAGTGATCTTAATGTCTTTTGAAAGTAAAAGTTAATAATAATTCAGTAATTCATATAACGTTAGAGGTTAACGTTAATGAATTGGAAAGAGCGTTTCTCAAGGCTTCAGGTTTATATAACATTCTTCTTTCAGATGAATACTATCTGAGTTATATTTAAAAAAATGTCCTGACTCTTCTGACTTTTAGAATGGCAGTGAATGGCCGTCTATCAAGGCGCATCCATCCATGATAAAAGTAATCCACCACATGACTCTGGCGGGGGACTCTATAAAGCCCTTTTAAAGCGAAGCATTTGTGTAAGAAAAATATCCATTTTTAAAACTTTATTGTATTAAGATATTGGATACATGGATTAAGTATGTTTTAAATTACAGAAACAAAAAAGATACTCATAATTTATCATATTTATACTTTCAATAAATTAGTCTTTACATAATTTCTGACTGCTAATTAGGCTGGCTAATTTTGAAAGTTTTCAATGTCAATATTGCTTGTGATCTTAATGTATGTGTATTCTTTATGTTTACACTTTTGCATGATCTTCTTTTTTAGGCTATGAGGAAAAACTCTACTGTGCACACAGAGAACAGAGCTCAATGCTAACTGGGGGAGCAGCTGGACAACTAGAAGAGAGAATAGTAGAACACTATTATTAATACAGATTCCTGGATTATTTTTCTGCAAGAACCAAAACAAGCAAAGACTGATGATGAGTGCTCTGAGCAAACACCGCAGTCAAGACGCATGAGTGACTTTACTGAGTTCTTCATGTAATGTTGGGCATTTACTGTACGCAGAACTTCTAATAATTTATGTGGATGCCATTTAAACCTGTTAGATTTTGATGTTTTAGTTTTGAGATTAATAAAATGTTATGCTTTAACAATGTTATAGCTAATCATTTTTGAGGGGTTTTAAGAGAACATTTTGGGAACAAAAATAAACTTCCGCTAAAAACTTTATAAGAAAGTTAGGGGATAATGTTTTAAAAATGTTATGATTAAACCTTTATAGAAGGTCATCACAAAACATTTTCAGAGTGTTCTTAGCGAATGTTATGCCATCTTTTAAGAGAACATTCTGGGAACAAAAAGAAAACTACCCGCTGAAAATGATATAAGAACGTCAGGGAATAATTTTCTAACAATGTTAGCATTTAACATATTTAGAATGTTTTTAGAGAATGTTATTAGAACTTTTAAGAGAACATTCTGGGAACAAAAAGAAAACTACCCGCTGAAAGTGTTATAAAAACATTAGGGAGTAATGTTCTAACAATGTTAGCAATAAACATATTTAAAATGTTTTTAGACAATGTTATTAGAACTTTTAAGAGAACATTTTAGGAACCAAAAAAAAACTACCCGCTGAAAATGTTATAAAAACATTAGGGAATAATGTTCTAACAATGTTAGCAATAAACATATTTAAAATGTTTTTAGACAATGTTATTAGAACTTTTAAGAGAACATTCTGGGAACAAAAAGAAAACTACCCGCTGAAAATGTTATAAGAACGTCAGGAAATAATGTTCTAACAATGTTAGCATTTAACATATTTAGAATGTTTTTAGAGAATGTTATTAGAACTTTTAAGAGAACATTTTAGGAACCAAAAGAAAACTACCCGCTGAAAACATTATTAGAACACTGCATGGTAATGTTCTCAGAACATTTTTAGAACAAAAAAATCCTAGCTGGGATGTGACTACCTGCCCAAGGGCATGTGGTTACCCCGGAGATGCCACTGTTGGAGTAAACCTGTGGGCACCCACATGTGGTAAGCTCCGATAGACTGTAAGAGAAAGGACATCATTACAGTGGCTGTTAGTTGTCGGGCAGCACTGTCTTCAATTGCATTCACGAGGTGAGTGAGTCACCCTGCTGATGTCCGGGAGAGTTTGTTCATTAAATAGGTAAAAATACACCCAAATAAAAGGAACGCGCCAATTATACAGGGCGTAAGGAGCGCTATGTGCCTCCAAGTTTAGTCACTTCACCTCCAAACACTACCCTGGATAAACCCGAAAGACACAGTCAATGACATTCAATGCGACGTGTAAGTCGTGTAATTTGGGAAAATGAGAGGGTAACCGATTCACATCGATGCTCGCGAGGGAACTCACGCGAGCAGCGTTTCCTCAGCACGCTAGGTCTCCCGATTAAGCATCGCACATGGCGTTGATATAATTAATTTGTTTGTATATTGGTTTATAGAGGTTCTTAAGCGAACTGGAATAGAATTAATTGTAGACCTCTAACCATGTTTGGGAAAGAATTAGGTTGTTCAATCAAGTGATTCCGCTCTCAAAATGTTAAGACAATAAAAATGAGGTCTCGAGGGATTTTCTGTCCTAGAGCGGTAAGCATTTTTGGTGAACGAAAGGAACCCAAACTTCCGCAAGTTCTTTCGTTATTACAGGGAATAAACCAAATATATCATTAAACGATATCATGTGATTTTAGGTATATAATGCAGCCCTATGATATGAACTAGAAATTAGCTTACATCAATACATTTTAATTTAATTTTTAAATATTTTATAAGTTTGCAAGCGTTCCAATTGCTATAGAAAACGCCTTTTATTTAGTGGGGCAGAATGTGACAGCCTGTTAATGTAGCCTACTTGACATTAATTTGAAAATTGTATAGAATAGTTGTTTTCTAAACTGACTGTATTGTATCAGTAATAACAGGCTATAATATGCCTAATATATGACAATAAACGAGTACAGACCATATGTCATCTATAAGCCTAATAAATTCGTGGTAGGCTTGTGCTTCGATCTGTCCTCTCCCCATCTAATTGACTTATTTCTCCACTTGACTACTATGTATCCATTCATCTGTCTCATCTCAAAATTGTGACTGTTTTGAACATCATATGCTGAGGTGAAGCTGCTTCTGATGAACTGCATCCAATCACCAGCTCTGGCTGATATTAGTAACTCAATACAGCTGTCATGCAGTCGGGTGATGGACGCGTTCCAGACGTGAACCCACATAAGGGAATATACACTGTTGCACTGGCTGACTGTCTCCCGGTAGCCTCCCCCTGCAGGCCGGCGAAACCGGCATAAAACAATCCCTGTATGTTCGCCGTCTGAGCCGCCAGCTGGGAAACACGAGATGAGTCCTGTATTCATGTTCCCGGGCGCGCTTGAATAAAGCACAGAGGCGAAAGCGGTTCGTGTGGTTTGCGCACAGGATTTTAGAGCGGAGAACATGTGAGAGAGGAATGGGAAACTGGAAACTGGATTACACTTTACAGAAAGACGCAGAAGAAGGGAACGTTAAGGTACGTTCATTCAGCCTACTGTTTTCAGTTATGACTTGTAAATGTTTTCACTGTCGCGTCACAGTCTTTACAAAATACGTGACAGCGATGATTCGTAAAGTTTGGTTTATTTCCATCGCTCTCAATGGATTGCAAGGACCACAAATGTTGACTTTTTATCCTACATCGTTTCCTTTCCATAGGAATGTAGCCTAAATAAATGTAAACATGCACAAGTGCGGTTACAACGCTTTTATCACATCATTAGTAAAATACAAACATATCTATAGCTACATCTAAAATGTACAGACACATTTTGTTATTCATGCCTATGAAATGCGCTAATAACCTACCGGTCAACGCAACATTGTATACATTCCAGTGTCAAACACGCACCATTCATTCTGAACGGATTAAATGTAGCCTAATGCAAGTTTGCATAAACTGTACAGAAGTTTCTACAATTCCGTCAATATCCCTCAATCGAGCCTGTCTCAGACTCACGCGCTTAATGCGTTTTGCGTGTTTTATTTTGGCTGAGGGGATCTTTAGGCTATTTTAAATGAAATGTAATGTAGTCTTCACCTACCGAAAATTATGTTTACAAATGTATGTTTGGGTCAACCCAGGAATATAGCGTAGACAAGTGACCTTTTATTCTGTTTCACAGGATTTTGTCAAGGCGCAGCGGCTCCGTTGAGTAGGACATCCCCACGGCGGCCAAGGCGCTTTCTGCGGACTGACACAGGGGGAAAGAAGGACTTATATACCAAAGATGAACACAATTGTGTTTAATAAGTTAAGTAGCCAAGTTTTATTCGAAGAGAAGGCGAATGAGGTGGAAAGAAGCAGTCGAAATTATTTAGAGGTGATAGATGGACAGCATCAGGACCTGCACTCCAGCAGCCCCGTCATCAAAGACAGCTCAGCCATCCGGCACAGGAGATCCGGGTATGTCAGAGACTTCAGTGTCGTTTGTAAAATGTACTGCAGGTTCATGAACATGCTTATACATAAGCTTGCACGTACAATACTGCAAAGGAATGATTTCAAATATGCACTGTAAAATATTTGAATCATGTTTCAATTAAGCATCTTGTTTCCATCCTTTTATCTCGATTTTCTTAAAGGGATAGTTAACCCAAAAATAAAATATTTTGTCACCATTTAATGTTACCCCAATGTTATTCCAGACCTGTAAGAGTTTCTTTGCTCTGTTGAACACAAATGAAGACATTATGAAGAATGTGTTAGTGACCAGACATTTGACAGTATTTGACTTCTATCTTTTCCCCATGGCTTTCCCGTCAACTGTCTGGTTACTAAAATTCCTCAAAATATCTTCTTTTGTGTTCAACAGAACAAAGAGACTCTTGCAGTTTTTGGAACAACATGGGGCTGAATAAATGATGTCAAATTTGTTAATTGTGAGGTTTACTATCCCTTTAAGTCATTCGAAATAGTCCTTCTAATAACCATCAACAGGTGTTCACATTAGCACCCCTTTGACTTTTTTCTTTTCTTTTTTTACTTTGACGTTTTAAAAATTAGTAGTTTTTTTGTGGGGGGTGGGGGGGGGGGTGGGGTTAGATAACTGCTTTACGCATTATTTATTTTTCATGACGGAATAATTAGCCTTATTATGGTAAGATACTTAGCACATTAACACATAAACGAAAGCTGTATGTCATATGTGGTAATTTAACGCTGTTAATGCTTTTAACCGCGTGACAGCACATAGAACCGTATTAAAGATAAACATCAAGTTGTTCAATTTTAAGGCCAGCGGCAGTGGCTCGTCCAACTGTTTGACTTTTCATAGACTTTTTTGTTTTCTTTCCATAGATTTTGCGCTCAGTTGTGGTTAGAGAGCATCTGGTTTGAATTCACAGCCTGTTCGCCGACTTCTTATCTAGGATACGTTGAGGTTTGAAAAAGAGAATAGCAGGAAATTAATATTCACAATTCATTTAAGTCGCTGTCGATGGTGCTGAATTAGCAGGGGCTTGTCGTTCGGGTACACGAGGTCATTCGTGTTCGGTAGCAAATTTAAAACACGTACGGGTCTGGTTCTAATAAATAAACATTTCCTTCAACTGTATGTGTGGTCCAGTCAATCACGAATATTTTTGTAGTGAGGGCGCAAGAAGAAACCATGTCATCTTTGCCCTCCGAACTCATCGCGTTCAGCCTCACCGCCCTAAGCTGTTTACCTCAACCTGTTTTTTATTTGCAGACAACACAGTGCTTCATTATACGACTGCGATACACAGCAACACCGAAGCTAAATGTGATGTCTTGTGAAAAAAACTTGTGCAAACATCCTCCGCTGCGGGTGCGTCTGGCTCGCGCTTATTGAAGGTCCGTTTGCGCGAGTAAGCGGAGCCAATAGGATAACACTACAGCCGCTCTGCTCGCCTCAAGGGGAATATCACTGCTAATGAAAATTATTAATATAAACACAGAGGTGTGTGTCGCCGATATCGAGAACAGGGGCGAAAAAAACTTCTTTAGGTTGTTAATACAGATCTGGGTTACAAGGAAAATATTTTCTGAACATGAACCTCGGAGCGTTGGGGGAAAATATGTTAAATGTGCAGTCAGGTTTTTGGAAGATAACATGGTGATATAGCAGCGCCATACTGACATCTACAGGTTTAAATAACCAGCTTCTGTTCACTCTTGAAAACAAAGGTTCCGATTAGAAGAAAAACACACTAACAGCCAGATGCCACAGGAGAACATTTTAAAGTTCCACAAAGAACATTTTAATCTCTGGTTTGAGGAAACGCCTTTGCACCACTTCTTACAGGAACCCTGTCCCAGGACACCAACATCCTGATCTGAAGAACCTGTATTGTCATTTAAAAAAAAAAAAATGTCTTTACAGCAATACGGTTTTTAATTAAAACCCTCTTTATGCACAGAACTATTAAAGAAAGTTTGTGATGTACATAGCTTGCGTCATGCTGTGGATGTTGGATTACATGCAATTATTTAAGTGCATCATCTTTGTGTTTTGCAGCCAGACTGTAAACTGAATCTGAGTGAAAATCATTCACTGGGAGAGTTAATTATAGCATGCTTCTCATTTCACTGCGTATGACCGTAAATTAGGTCCTCATGTAAGACTATTAACTCTTGTGACATTTTTTACACATATTTTCAATTTTACTTTTTGCATCTCCCATATATAGACTTGTAACGTTAAATAGAAGTTGTAAAACTTCAGTCTGCTCACTGCATGCTGTTATGTTACCTTTAGATATAGATGGTTGTAATTTCATATTGATCATCAAAATAATAATAATAATAATATAATACAAGATAATAATAAAAAAGGGGTTTAATTTATTCAGTTAATTTTTGTTACTATTTTTATATTGCTTTATAGATTTCTTTCCTGTCATTTCCTGACAATAAAACAGAAGTCAGTAAGAACGAAAATACCATTCTTTCTGTGGAAAATATGTAATCAATCAATCCTATGGAATTTCTCCACATGAGTGCCCATTCTGAAGTCTTACATAATTGTCATGAGATTTAGGTAGCCTTGTTTATTTTCCACAGGTCTCGTCAGAACCCAGGAAAGGTACGGCATAAACGGCAAGCTCTCCAGGACATGGCCCGGCCTTTAAAACAGTGGCTCTACAAACACCGGGACAATCCTTACCCCACTAAAACAGAGAAAATCCTTCTCGCGCTTGGCTCGCAAATGACACTTGTGCAGGTGAGTAAGTTCATTTTCCACAAGCTTTCCATAAGCGTGCTACCAAGAGCTACTGGTTCTTGACAGAAGGATTATTAAAATGACAGTTTTCTTTTTCCAATAAGACGAAGGTGCAGGTGTTCATTCCAAACACAAGCTGCAAGCAAATTCAGGTTTACTCTAGAAAAAATGTTCTTCTTTTTTATTGTTTAGCCAATATATATATTTAAATTTAGAGACGCATGACTTGTGTTTAACTCTTCACATATGCGTTTTCCAGTTTGTGTCGGTTTCTGTGTACATATCTGTCTCAGTCTGTGTCTCTGTATATACACATGAAGACATAAACATGTTCTCTAAATTTGTTAAGAATTGGCTCAGCCTGGAGATGCTATCCTGGATGACCCTAAAATTTTTTTTTTTTTATCTGGTTCTAATAATCATGAAAAGGAGCCATTTGTTTAAAAAAAATGTGAGCAGACGGCACAGCAATATGGAAAAAAGTGGCTGCACGTTCCGCACATGCATGTATTTCATATATTTGTAATCACTTTCGAATGCGTGCTTTTCGCTTTCAGATTTGCTCGCATTCAGCGGGAAGGGCCCCAGCATCGGCCCCGATCGTATGATACCTCAATGCTTTCTCCAAAAACTACTGGCCTCCATTGACCTAAAAGGGAAATTATGGCTGTTGGCCTTTGAGAACTTTATATAAAGCAGAGTTCAGGAAACTCAGGGCTCAAATACATTTTTTTTAAAGAAGTGCCCCAGCACAATGGCTGTCATAAGTGGCTTGAAGTGTATCGGGCATGAAAAGTTTTCCTAGTATAACATCTAATGGTCTCTGTGAAATGGAGAAGGCTGGGGCGAATGTTTTTATTGCAAAAAGACAGACGTCGGGCAAAGGAAAAGGAGTATTATTAGGTGAGAGTGGCAGAAGCCAGAATAAGCACCCGGGTCTTCATCAATGTAACTTTAGTAATGTTACATTCACAGTGTTCCTAGGATATTTGCATGTGGCATCAGCCTATTGGTTTTCATGGTGTCCCAATAAACAATCCGGGTCTTTTAGACCAAACACGCACGTCTGTGTGTCAAATACTTATAGGCATACAGAGGAGAGAAAAACTGAATCAATAAAAAATAGGCCTACAGTTTAAATTTGTTTTTATTTATTGGTCAAACTTTCCTCAATACCATTTCAAAACCCTCCTTTTTTTCCACAGGTGTCTAACTGGTTTGCAAATGCTCGACGGCGGCTGAAGAACACAGTTAGGCAGCCTGATTTGAGTTGGGCTCTTAGGATCAAACTCTACAACAAATACGTCCAGGGCAACGCAGAAAGACTGAGCGTCAGCAGTGATGACTCCTGCTCTGATGGTACGACACACAGGCTCTATCATGACACAATCACATAAAACAATAGCCTAAAGATTCTAACACTGTATTTATCAAGAGACAGGGGTGTCAATGTGATGCTGAAACCAAGGATATTTAATATTTAACAGTGCAGAGGACCAAATATATAGATTAACAAGCCAAAAATGGCAAAACATTTATGGCACTTTAATGGTCTTAACCGCCGAAAGGGTTAGTTCACCCAAAAATGAAAATTAAGTCATTAATTACTCACCCTCATGAGGTTTCTATATCTCTAATCACTCACCCTATAAGTTTATCAAGCGACGAGAATACTTTTAAGTTTTTTTGTTTTTTGTCAATACAATGAAAGTCAATGGGGTCCAATGTTGTTTTTGACCTCACTGTCTTTCTTTGTATGGGCAACATTCTTCAAACATTTTGGTTGAACTCTCTTTTTTCTGAATGTAAAGTTAAAAATTAGTCATCGAAATATGCATATTAATTGACCACTAATAAGAAAATTGGGGGGAATATGTCATCACAAAGTTTTTTTGTGGTGGATATAGTGTTGAATCATACATACAGTTCAACCAAAAATCGATATTTTAACTGTATGGACAAAAACAATCACAAGTTCCTTCAATGATGATGGGATTTTTGAACTGTTCCTTTAAGAATGTGCATTTTTAGTCATGTACAGCATGTGCTGCTGAGATATTGCAATAAAGCCTGTGAATCACTGCATGAGTATATACACAAACACAATGTCCAAGCAAAACTGCTCTTTAAAACAAACAGGCACAAACAAATTCACCTATCCTGGTGCTAAATTTGATTGGTATGAAGTGTTGTGGTATAAGAAACTGCTTGGGGTTTCATTTAGCATGTAGCTGAAACAAACCAGACAGGATGCTTAAACGCAGATGTTTTATTACAGTCAGTGCAACACTCCAAACATTTTTATAGCATCGTATAGCAGCCGGGCCATAAATCAGGGTCGGTGTTCGTGTGTTCATCCTCTGTGTTTAAGTGAACCGGACAGACGCGTAGGCTTACAGACATGCACACTGTGATTAACACACCACAATGGGGCGTCAGGACTCAACCACAAACACTCACCCACAATCTTACACTTACATGCATAAACACAAAAACATCCTAGCTTACTATCTAAAGTTCTCTCGTTTTTCCTTCTCCTTTTTTTTCTTTAATTCACATGCTGAGGCGTTACAACTGCAGGGATGTTGCTGGCTCTCTGACAGACTGCATGTTTGTTGGCCGCATCGCTTAACATAAGCATCTGCACACAATTCAGTCATTCAGACATTCAGTCAGAACGCTTATCATCCCCCTGTGCTTAACAGTGGCCTCCAAACACACACACACTGTATTTGGTGCCTTGATTAGATGTTTTAGAGAAGGACACGCACTCTGTGGTTAGAAGAGGAATGCCCAGTCTTTGCCTCTCTCATCCTACAAAAAACGTCCTGCTTTTCTTACACTTGAATAGCATACAGCAGCCTGGCTTAACCTTTGTCCTCTAATTTCTTCATCTTCTGGTCAAATGTAAACTTTTCACATAGAATTTATGTGCTCAAATTGAACGGAAAATGATTGAGTTGACGCTTGAGGAATTTTATCAATTATTAGCAGTTCCATCAGGTATTTCAGTAAATATTTTGATGCGCTAAATCTTGTTGCTCAAAAATCCTTGGATGCAAACTTGGCTATTGAAATATTTCTAGAGGAAAATAAGTCTTGCTGTACTTATTTGAATTATCTCTTGGTCACGACACACATTGAGAAAAGCACAGAATTACAAACACATATAAAACCCAAAAGGTCAAAAGTAAAGAAATGAATCGAGAGTCATTTTTATATTTGACTTCTTATCTTCTGACATGTTTTCTGAGAGAACTGTCCCTTATATTATATAAAATGCATGTGTAGACTTGTATTTCTCTAATGTCTGGACTCCTTTATTAAGCGATTATGTAAATATATATATATACAGAAGTTCCATGCAATACATTGATATTAAATGCATTTTCGGAGAATTTATATTTCAAGTTTTGACTGCAAATGTCACGTCCATAACGCTGAAATTGCCCATATTAATAATAATGCCCATTCAAATAATAGGCTACTAATAGTAATTTAAAGATGTAGTAGCCTAGGATCTGGATGGTAAGGATAACTCTGGGAGTTGGAAAGGGGTGTATTGCGGTTCTGCCTTCTCACACAACGCGACACAGGGTCGTGGATCTGAGTATCGCGACTTCAGTTTCATATCGCGTATCGTAAAACATCTCCACTTAAAACACTATTGGTCTCAAATTTTTAAATAAAGTTAAAGTAATATGACTTTGCCTGAAAAAAAAAACCATCAGAAGATATTTTTTCACTTTAATCCTTTTAATTAGTTTCATACTAAATTATTTTGTTCACCTGTTTTGTTTGGTTAGCTCTGGTTGATGTCGCTGTACATAAAAGAATGTTGTGACGGTGGGTCGGTGTGGTATTATCCGGTTGCTCTTCTCGTCAACGATTGATGGAACGGGAGCCAATCAGGGCCCAATTAGATTTCAGCAGGGGCCAGGGCCCCTGTGGCCCCGCCTCTAGAACGGCCCTGGAACTATGATTATACAAGCGCATCTTGTAACATGGTACAAATTGTTTACTGTCGTTTAGAGGGAAAGTTTTGTTGCACAGACGTTTCATCAGGTCTGTCGTTCCCTTGTCTGAGCTCAGTAATTATGTGCTACACAGAAGATCTAAGCTGCAGACACACTCTTCACACGTTTGAGTCAAGATAGAGCCTTGCAGTGAAATCCTAGCTCACTTAGGAGGCATTCACTCACGCAATCCAAACCCTGTATCCTAGGAAATATTGCGTTTGTGTGAACTCCAGTGTGTTTACCTTTGTTTCCTGCATTATGGAATGGTTGTCAAGGTAGTAAGTGTGCACTAAAACAATCTTTAAAAAATGTTGACTTTAGGATGTGGAGTGAGTGATAGTGGCTCTAATATGCTGAAAAAAAATAGTGTATATTGGCCCGTGGACCTTCTCAAACGAGTAAATTAAAACCAAAAAAGAATCCACACACATAGTTTAAGATGAGCTTGCTAATTCAAAGGAATTTGAGAGTCCAAGATTATATAGATTTTACTCAAGACATCCATGTTTTAAAGAGATAGTTCACCCAAAAATAAAAATTCCTCATTTACTCACCTTCAAATTCATACATGTTTGTAACAATTTTAGGGTGAGTAAAAGATGACAGAAGTTTCATTTTAGGGTAAACTATCCCTTTAAAGTGTGCTTAAATGTGTCTCATCCCAAGTCGTCAAATAACTGACGTCTTGGGACGTCTTTTGACCATACATTAACATCCGCCTTTTTAGGGTACCCTTAAACGTCGGTTAGTTGACGATCCGGGGCGGTCATACAACTGACGCTTTACCTTTAACGTCAGTTAGGTGACGGGGTAGGTTTAGGTCTGGGGTAGGGTTAGGATCCGATAACGTCATCTAACCGACGTTTAAGAGTACCCTAAAAAGGCGGATGTTGACGTATGGTCAAAAGACGTCCCAAGACGTCAGTTATATGACGTCTTGGGATGAGACTGCGCTGGCTGAAAACCACAAGGACAAGTCAAGAGATAAATAAAAATGGTGGAACTGCGAATGATAAATGGTATTAACTTTTTTGTTATTGTTACATGAGGGGCAATGTCATCTGAGAGAAAACATTTTGGACCTTCCAACTGCTGTTGTGTTACAATCAGCATAAATGCCCCAAATAGTTAGTTATCTAAAATCAAAAATAAAATCAAAGGCATGTCTCATAAATCATCCAGTAATAAAACATAATATCTCTTATTTATGATCTTAAATGGATCACTGTCTGATGGGACTACAGGTGGCTGAGCAAATAATATGAGATGAATGATGGGGTGTTTTTTAAAGAATGATCAACTGAACGGAAAGATCAACTGAACACACTCTCTCCGAGGCTGAGATATCATATTGGAATGTCAAAAGGGTTTTGATGAGAAAGATGATACTTTTATTAGTTTTATTACCAAATAAATTGCTGAATAATTTTTTATGTGTTTTTTTATTTTATTTTTTTTTGTTTAATCTCACACCAACATTTTGAACGGTAGTGTAGGTTCCATTAATTTCAAGCATGTTTGCTCGTACTTTTTTGCACATTTTATGCACCTTTTAGTTTATATATAGATTTATCTGCCGACTTAATGACTCTAAAAATGAAATTATTGTGAGTTTAATAAATGTGAGGGTTAGTACTACAAGGTATCAGTCAAAGCTGTGGAGACACTGGTACTGGTGTATTCTGTGAGTCTATGTCACAAAATTGTATGGTTGTTGTAATGGATTGTATGGGTTGTGTTTTTGTTGTTGTTGTTGTTGTTTTTTTGTTTGTTTGTTTGTTTTTTCTCTTTCTTTTTTTAAAAATGGACTTTGAGTCTGTAATAAAGTTTTGATTGATTGATTGATTGATTATCACATGTATATTTGAAATATTCGTATTTTGCATACATTTATGTATTTTTCTTCTGAAAATCTAAATCTGAGAATAGATTTTTTATTTTTTGATACTTCATCTCAAATGAGGCCATTGAAGGCTCAAAGATCCAACCCTTCTCTGCCTCACCCTCTGTATAGCAGTAATCATTCTCTCAGCACCAAATTTGATCTTGATTAAATTAAAATGTGACCTTGTCTCTTCCTGCTGAGAAGGTGTAAAGGGCAGGACATCAAAATATTGACATTTTATGCCAATTGTCTTCCCCAATTTGTATTGACATATTTTCACGTATCATCCAGATGTTGACCCAGCAGCACGGGCCCAGGTCGGGGAGTTTCATAAGCCGATGTACCAGAGCGTCATCAAGAAGGAAGGTGGTGCCGTGGGGGCGGGTCTTCGAGCAGCTGCTGACGCATCATTGTCTGATGACTATGTGTCGCCACCCAAATACAAGAGCAGCCTGTTGCACCGTTACCTTAACGACTCGCTCCGTCACGTAATGGTGGCCAACGGCGTAATGGACGCTCGGAGGAGGAACCACTCAGGCTCTTTCAGCTCTAATGAGTATGATGAAGACCTGCTGTCACCATCTTCTTCAGAGGCAGAAGCCAACTTTATCTACAGGACTGGTGAGCTGCTGCCAGTCTTACATTCTTTCCATCTCTCTGTGTGTGTTTGTCTCTTGCTCTTTGAGAGGAAGAAGGGCATCTTGAAGCGGTTTCATCAGCCCAGTATCAGCTGTGTTTGAATCCATGAATGATTTGGGCTTCTTGTTCTGCAACAAGTAGAGTCACAGAGGGGTCATTTGTTTCTCTATTCTCTCTCACACATATAAATCATTTCATTTAAACTTGACATCTGTAAATATGGTTTTAATAGTATGAAAATACTAGTATGTTAAAAACATTGCAGTTCAATAGTTCAAAGAATCTGTGCTTTTGTATCAGGCTTTGTACTTTTGATAAAATGTTTTAGGTCATGCAAGTTTAGATTCGAACTTGCAAAGAAGTAGGACGTACTGTAGAGTAAACTTAGCTCATACTGGTTTAGTCTTCAGCCCATTAACTATCATTACTTCTTAAATCATTGTGACAGTTATTGTCTCTTCTCCATCTCATTACTTTTTTCAGTATTACACACATATTCAACACAGTTTTTTCTAACTGCAAAGAAATGAGAAGTCTTTAATCAAAAAAGCATTCATGAGGGTAGTTTTAGGAGTAGGTTTAGGGGATAGATTATATAGTTTGTAAAAAATCTTTGTCTATAGAAGTCTATAGTGTGTGTGTGTGTGTGCGTGCGTGTGTGCGTGTATAAACTCTCTTAGAGTCTGCAGTGTCTGAAAGGTCAAACTATGACCTGAAGAATTTCCTGAGGTCATTGCATATCTCAAAAAAAAAAAAAAATGAATGTCATACCATAGATCACTAAAGAAAGTGAAATTGTCTATTCAGTGGTTTCAGCTATTAAATTCTGAGGTTCTTAAAACAACCGATAAGATTAGAAATGTATATTTTTTACATTTGATATTTTCATTTCAAATGAGATTAAGTGGGTGATATGCAGTTTTTGGGGTCAGTAAGAAGTACTTAATAGATTTACTCAGCAAGAATGCATTAAATTGATCAAAAGTGACAGTTTCAGAAGATTTCTATTTTAAATAAATACTTTTCTTTTGAAATATTTATTCATTAAAGTTTCCACACAAATACTAAGCAGCACAGCTGTTTTCAAAATTGACTATAATAAGAAATGTAATGATGCTGAAAATTCAGTTTTGCCACCTCAAAAATAAATTATATTTTAAAATATAGACTATATAAAGAGAAACCATTATTTTAAACCATGCTGTATTTTTGATCAAATAAATGCAGAGCAAATGCAGAGACTTCTTTTCAAAACATTGTACAATCTTACCGACCCCAAATTTTTGTATGGTAGTGTATTATTTAGTTTGGAAAATAAACACCAAATAATAAGTAAGTAAATAATTAATTTGCCATTTTCTGTCAATTTCCTCTTTGCAGCTGCTTGACAATGGCTTTATTCGCTTTCACCTAACACAGGCTTTCTCATTTAACAAAAAAAGGCAAGCTCCACCATAGTTCAGGACTCTCTAACTCGTCTGTTTGAGGTCAGCGTTGGTTTGGAGTATCACGGCAGGGAGCATCTGCAGTCTCACAGTCTGTGTTTGCTCCCATGTGCTGTTTAAGTCCTCCAGGTGTTTGTGATGTTATCACAAATCTTTTGGACAATCCAAAATGACAAATACGCTTCAGGAGAGTTCTGGCAATTATTTAAGCCCTGTTCATCATCATCTGGAAGAATGTCAGCCCCTATTGATCATTCGTACTGTAGGAATTTATGTGAGATTCTGTGTCGGGACCAAAGTCTGTGAGCGCATGTATTCCCTCTCTTCTCCTCGATAAGGAACCACAGGGTTTCTTCGGGTCAGAACACTGCATTTTTGTCCTGACAGGATTCATAACTGATAACATTGTTTGCTCCTCACTTCTTATTGTTCACATCAAGCCTCTAGGATCTCGCCATGCAGTCTTTGTTTTACTTTGTTTCTCATTTTATTTATCCATTTCTTACTGACAAACATGGTTTGCATTATCTCGGAGAAGAGGAACAAAATGCTGGAATTCTCTTCAAACCCAAAAGCTGTTGCTAACTACCTTTTGGACCAGCGTTTAAACTCCCTGTGCGCTATGTGAAGTCGAGGTGCTTGTGTAGACACCTGCTGAGTGAGACAATGAGAAAGAGCTTTAGTTTGTTGTTTATTTAATCTTTAATCAGTTATTCTCTTAATGGATATTAATGAGGCTTTTATGGTAAATAGCATTTCCTGGCTAAGTACCCTGATGGCTTTGTCAAGTAGATGGTCTGTTTGTCGTTTTGTGCATGAGTATATGCCAGACGAACGGTTTAGAAGCAAAGGATCATACACGGCAACAATTGCGTAACCAGGAATAAGGGATCAATCAGAATGAAAAACAGCAATAAACGCTGATATAAACTGATATTGAATTTGTCATCCAATCTTATTACTGGAGAAAAGGGGTTTGCATAATTTCCTTCTAAGGTTTCTCTCTTTTATTCTCTGCTATTCGCTTTCCTTCCATTTTTTTTCTTTCTGCATTCCAAAAAATCTTCATACAAACATTCCTCAAGTTTCAGATTAATATGGCATAAGGTTGAAATTTTTTTTTTTTTTTTAAACAGATGTCTGTCTGTCTGTCTCTGTGTAAGCCAAGTAGCTAATGTTTTAGCCCAGACGTCTTTTAAACGGTGGATTCTGAGATGCCACTTTGGTTTAATGTAGCTTAATGGAACAAATTGGATCTAAAAGGAGCTCTCTCCTCCTTTCTATCACTCCTCAGCTCACTTGAAGTTTCAGAGATCAGACGTGGCAAAGGAGCTGTCGGGCCAGCTAAGCCTCAAACTCTCTGATGGAAAACTAAAGAGGCCATTGTGTAAGAAAAATACGAAATAAAGCGCAACAGGAACCCTGATGGGAGTTTCATTGAAAACAAGAAGCGAGAGAATTCCAGGGTGCATGCCAGGGATTTTATGTCAAATTGCACTTTAATGGGATATTTAATGGGAGGAATCTCACTCCGTGTTTTCCCTGCATGCGTGGTATTGGGTTTAGGGCCGTCCTGTATGATATTGATCAACATGCCGCACACTCAGAGCAGATGAGAGCTCGCAGTAAAGTGAGAGCATGCAGGAAAATATTTCTCAGAACGTTGTCTAGCGCTTTAGATGTATTTTCACATGTTGCATTGGGGCTGGTTGTGCAGGAATCTCATAAGCCACATACTGTAGAAAGAGCACTATTTACTCTAGAGCGATGCTATTTGTCCTCGTATTGCTTTCAACAGGGTCATTGTGATCCAGTTATTGTAACTTATGTGTCAGTAAAGGGGTTTATGAATATATTATATGCTTCAGTGAACAAACGAATGAGATGAAAGTGATATATTTCAATATTAAAAGGTTTCTTGTGCACCAAATTCGGCATATTAAAACGATTTTCTGAAGGATCTTGTGACACTAAAGCCTGGAGTAAGGCTGCTGAAAAATTCAGCTTTGCCATCACATAAATAAATTACATTTTAAAATTATTTTAAAGTTATTTTAAATAGTAATAATATTTCACAAAATTATGATTTTTGCATAAGAGACTTCTTTCAAAAACATTCAAATATCTTATAGACCCCAACATTTTGAATGGTGTGTCGTATTGAGGATATTAATGAGGATTTCTTCTAAATTAGATGATTATAGTAGTGTTTGAGCAATTTAACTAAATATACTTCTATAAATATATAGCAGAACTGCTCTGCCAATTGTTCCCCAAACCACTAAAGAAAAGCAACATAAAAAAAGTGATTGATTGATTGATTAACAAGTCAGTCAGCTTCCATCATACTGCATACAAGTATTGGGGTTTTGTCCAGAATAAACTGCAGTGTGGAACAGTCCTTTTGCCATTTATTCAAAGCTGGCAATGGGAGACAACTCTATGTTGATCATATGATAAAGTTCAGTTTTTATATTGTTAAGCATTCTCCTCCAATGCCCATATAAAAAGGAGAAATTCTTTATATTTTTGTGATCTGTAATAAGTCTGAAAAAATTCTGAAATTTTGCCAAAGAAAAAAGAACATTTATGGAATGGTTCTCTTTTTCCAATCAGTATTTTTGCTGTGCTTTAGTGTGTCAGCTGTGCGCTGTGGGAAGTATTTCTTCACAGAAACAAAAATGTCACCTGTGCTTTATGACATGAAAAGACCTTCTTTTTCAAGGTCAGTGAATATTAAACTGAGACAGGAGGCAGAAATATGTTAATCAAAAACAGAGAGGCTTGACAAGGCCACCGGGGCTCATAGGTGCCAGTCACTTATAAGAGTCCTGCAGACTCATTGGACTAAAGCCACTAAAAGAAAATACTTTAAAAGTCATTGTCCAAGAAAAGTACAATCATCAGAGCACATTTCAGGCCAGCCTCACTGCATTCAGAGGTACAGTAGGTGGCCAATTCCTCCAAGCCTAAACATGCAACCGAGTGGGAGCACGTAAATTCAGGCATTATTAATGTGCAGGGCCTGCTGTTCATCTGATGATTGACAGCCATGTGTGTGTACAGCTGGAAGCACGCAGTACACTTTTATTGCTGTTTTTGCAGTTGTACTACACATCTAACCACATACTGTAGACTACAAAAAAACATTGAGAGTCTGATGCCATTCAAAAGTTTGAAAGTCTCTCTTACTCTCAAAGGACGACAGGCTCTGGCTAACATACTGTATTTTAGTGTTGTTTGACAGAGACATACAGTGCTGGGGGAGGGATGTGTAATTTAGAGAAACAGCCTGGCATGGATATGTCATTTAAAGAGTACATGCCGAACTGTGGGATTTACAGTCGCTGACCACAGAGCAGCAGGACAATGACTGATCCAGCTCTACTGTGCACATCTTAAATGGCAGAAAACATCTTTATTTCATCTCTAACTTCAATACTGTAATACTGTAAGATTTAGTTATTTTAGTAAATATATAACACATTCTCATACATACACAATGAATTTCACGTGTACCAGATGTGGGCCGGATCTGGGCCAACGCTGTTGCTGTCTGGGATAACATTCCCTTGGCCTCTTTTTAATCCATATTAAAACTGTACGTTGAAATATATTTGAATTTATAAGGTAAATGATATATTTTAGGGCCTGTAACTGGTCACAGTTTCAAATAAAAATAAATTCATTTAATATAAGACTCCAGCATCCCCAAAAGGCCACAACCCTTAAGTTGGACAAGTAATATAATATAATATAATATAATATAATATAATATAATATAATATAATATAATATAATATAATATAATATAATATAATATAATATAATATAATATAATATTACTGTTTAATATAATATTACTGTTTAATATAATATAATATAACTGTTTTACATGTAATATGCAGAAGCAGAATAATAATAATGAGAAAATGTACAACTCAAATGTATATTGCACAATACTAAGAGAATCACTAGCTTTTTTGAAATAGTATTGTCATGGCTTCATATTTAATTAAAAAAATAAATAAATAAAAGTATAATAAATAATTCTGATAAATAATCATTATGAATATTATAAACATGTTAAATATAAAAACATTTTAATGTTTTTTATTAGTATTCTCAGTAGGTTTATAATATGAGTCTTGAAAAGCAAGTAAGTATCCACATTGTAGCATTAATAAATGTCTTATTTAGTTTGTATCCAGACACTGTTAGATACGTGTTGGTCCATCTATTATAATTTCGTTTTTGGAGCCATTTGCAAGTTAAATGATTAAGTTCAAAACTTTCCCCAAAAACTGAATTCTTAGTCTCTCGGCACCGCTCTCTGTGTATAAACTGTTGCTGAAGCTCAAGAGCAATATATCGTGATGAATTGCAAATAGTCCAAGCCACACTTAAAATGTGTGTGTGTGTGTGTGTGTGTGTGTGTGTGTGTGTGTGTGTGTGTGTGTGTGTGTGTGTGTGTGTGTGTGTGTGTGTGTGTGACTTGTGATGACTGTACAGAGGAGAGGTGTAAACAGACACACACTGCTCTGGCAGCTCTCATGTGAGAATAGATAGCAGACAGGAGGAAAGAAACAGTGAATGATGGGAGACTATTAGATGAGTGTGGAGAAACTAATGGCTATAAAATAAAAGACTCAGAAAGAGCATCAGAAAGAGTACAGCAGGGCCTGTGTGTTTTTGTCTAACTTGGAAAGTAAAGTTTTGTGTAAATGGGGAAAACAAAAAGAGGCAATTTCACAAGAATAGATTAACAGATGAAAATAGAAATGGGAGAATCAAAGAGCACACGATAAAGAGAGAGAATGTGCGTGTGAGCAAACCTTGAAGTTGAAGGAACATCATAGCAATTCATTTCACTATGTATTTTTTGGAACAAGTCTGCAATCATTATTTAGTTCAGAAAACACTTTCAAACATTGTTATGTTACACTCACTGTTTTTTTCCCTGAGGTTGCGGTCGAAAGCAATTCTGTTGTCATCTCTGGGCAGAATTAACTTGCAAAGAAACATGTAATACGAGATCAAAACAAGATTTTCCATTCGGCAAAATCATTTGCAATGATTCAAAAGTTGCTTGCTTTTAATTGCTTTTTTTCCATTTTGGAATGACACTAAAGCTGAAGCAAAACTGAATTTTATTGGAGCTGAAAAAGGTTTGTGATGGAGCCTTATCTACTTCTGATAACACTTTAGGCAAATGCTTTCAGCATGAGCCCGTCTCTCTATCCCTCTCTTCGTCTCTCTGTCTCTCTTCCTGAAATACGTCAGGATACAGATACCGTCTGTAATACCTCAGTGGAGTGCTATGTTCTCTCGCTGGCGTGTTTGAAGTCTGTTTGTGCGACTTTTATAGGGACTGATAGGGTGAGAGATCGGAATCAATCGTCCAGCCATTAGCAAATAGCGGATCCACACGTCCGTGTCCAGAACAGGAAGCCAGTGGTTGACCTCTTGTTAATGGTCAAGACTGGATTCCTCTGAGAGATGATGAAATATACCTGCCAACAAAAAGTCTTTTCTAGAGTGTTTCCTTGATCATGTACAGACCAGTGCCAGAAATGAACTGTTGTTAAGGGATAGTTCCCAATATATATATATATATATATATATATGTGTGTGTGTGTGTGTGTGTGTGTGTGTGTGTGTGTGTGTGTGTGTGTGTGTGTGTGTGTGTGTGTGTGTGTGTGTGTGTGTGTGTGTGTGTGTGTGTGTGTGTGTGTGTGTGTGTGTGTGTGTGTGTGTGTGTGTGTGTGTGTGTGTACCTATGTACCTATATTGGGGCATATCTACCTATGTTGGGGTGTTTTTCATAAAAAAAAAAATAACACATTACATCAACATTGAAAAACACATCACAACTCTGACATGAGACAGTAGAGAGAGTCTGTCTTCATAGAAAATATACAGTTATTTAATTCAGTGTTTGTGTAATTATAATATCTTGTACATCTGTGTTATACCTACTTTTATATTTTCATGTTAAATTGATTTCATAAATAGCTGTCCACATTAAAAAATTGATTAATTATAATATAAATGGATGGCGTTACACCTTAAAATCAATTCCAAGGGGCAAATATTTAAGGCCTTAAAGGGAACATGTTAACCAAAAATTTTAATTCTGTCATCGTTCTGTCATCATCACCCTCATGTCGTTCCAAATGACATTGTTTCTTCTTGGAACATAAAATAAGATTTTGACAAATGTCTTTGTCCATAAAATCAATTGTATGGACAAAGACAGTCAATGGTAAACAAAGTCAATGGTAAACAAAACCGTTTGATTTCCACAATATATATATATATATATATATCCCATTGGAATTGATTTTAAGGTGTAACGCCATCCATTTATATTATAATTAATCAATTTTTTAATGTGGACAGCTATTTATGAAATCAATTTAACATGAAAATATAAAAGTAGGTATAACACAGATGTACAAGATATTATAATTACACAAACACTGAATTAAATAACTGTATATTTTCTATGAAGACAGACTCTCTCTACTGTCTCATGTCAGAGTTGTGATGTGTTTTTCAATGTTGATGTAATTTGTTAATTTTTTTTTTTAAATGAAAAACACCCCAACATAGGTAGATATGCAACAGCATATTTGTTTAAGACAGTGAATATAAAAAATAATCAGACAGCTGCCGTGTCTGTAGCTTATTTTTGGTCTGGTTCTCAAGTGAGCACCCAGAGATGTTTGGTACTCAAACTGTAGGCAGCACACTTATCAAGCTGTAGACATCAATTTCACCATCTCCTCACTTTCCTATTTTCTCTCTAACATGGTGAATGATGATGATGATATTTATTTTATTTTATTTGCATTAATGACACAGACAACAGATGGACTTTTAGGCAGCTGTCACTTTAAGACCTGATGCACAGAACAAATATTCAAACACACTTATGTTTTTTTTCCTCAACTGTTCAATTATGACATTACCTAGAGAATACTTGCTGAGAAACAGGAATCAATTCAGTGTTCAAACGCTGTCTGAAACTCTCTCTCTCTCTGCGTGCATTCATCTTCGGATATATGCGCACAGACAACAGCATGCAAGTCCTGATTTTTGCCACCTCTTCAGTGTTAAAAATCATTTGAATGTGTAAATTGGCAAGGTAAAATGTGTACAAACAATAAACTTTCTCTCTATAATGAAATATAACCGTGGGGACTGGTTCGTACGGATCACCTGCGATCCGTTGCACCCCTAATAATTAATGAACACTTTTATCATCAGAGATGGAGAAAAATCCTACTCCAGTCAGTAAATGTGTCCCTGTCCCCAAAAATGTATGTACTCACAGACTGATCTCATGAAATGGTGTGTGTATGACACGCCAATTCGTACTTTTCCATTTTTGGCGTGCTATCAACACGCATAATGTTTACGAACGCTGATGACTTAACGTTACATTACATTATAAATATATGACCTACCCCAACCCCGTCCCTAAACCTACCCATCACTGGGGTTAATAACATTTATGAGTCTTCCTCTACCATCCTAGGGAAAAAAAAAATATCGCTCCCCAGATGTAGATGTATGTGTTTACGCAAAAGTCATGATGTCATGTTGTTACTCAAAAGCGCTTCCCGTCACGTTTTCTGCTGTGCATTTTTTTTTTATTCTTTACCACACATGCACACCAGTCCTGTACACCCCTACCTGTAACCCATCACTACATAGACCTAAAGTAGCCTATAATTAAATATAATGTTACATTACACAAAACAACAAAATAAGTTGACTACGGGATAATTTTGACCCTCCATTTGAAACATTTGTTAATTTCTGTTGCATTTTTGCCTATTTAATTTTTGATCCTGCGCAGACTGTTCTGTTTTTTTGGCTGGTAGAGTTTTTGTGGTGGTGATTTGTGTTTATTCTGACTGGTAAATACAAAATGAGGGCAAGATTTAAAACATTTCACACACTGTTGCTGAAGCAGCAAGTGCCTTTGGTGGCAGCTGCTTTATTTTGACCATTATCATACTGTTATTGTTTGTCATCTGCTGTGCAGACCCAAAGAAATCCTAAAAGTCTTAGGATGAGCTTTAACGGTTTATGATTGGCCATGTCCATGATTCTGAAATATGCTTTTCTGTCTGTCTCCCTCTCACCCTGTTTACCCCCATACAGTATTGCCACTGTTTGGTTGTTCTCTCTGCCCACCAGTCAAATTCACAGCCCAGAAAATGTCAACACCCTCAACTCAGTTTGATCCATCACAGATTAATGTGCTGTTATTCAAAGGCTCAGAGAAAAGGAAGTCCAACAGTGTCCAGACGGTTGTGTTTTTCACCAGGGAGAGTTTTTAAATATTACGAGAACATGTCATGTGCAAAGAATCACTATCAGTCTTCACTCTTCTGTTGGGCCTCATTGCTCTTCCAACCCAGAAATCATGGATATTTATAGTGCAGCGATTACTGATAAACGTGAATGGAATGGAGAGAATGGAAGAATAGAGTCAGTAATGGGGCTGCTGTTTAAAGACGGTCATTACAGAAAAAGAAACCTCAACCAAAAGTATGATCTGGGAAGGCAATGGGAAAACAAGAACCAAGACATTAGACTTAAAAAAAAAAAAATACTGAACGTCAGAGACGAGTTGAAGAGAGAAACAGAACAGAAATGATGATCACAGGAAACAGTCTGAAAAATGGAAGCAAACCAAAAGGCAAACTCAGACTGTTTGAGATGGATTTATCTATAGAGGGACCAGAAGAGACACGCTCAAAAGAGAGAGCGAGACAGAGGGATGGCATGTTGATTATTGCCATCCCGGACAGCTAGTGAGGGAAGAGCTGGCAGAGCTGAGGCGACACACGCCAGCTTCATCTTAACATCATTCACAGGCCTTCTATGACATTATTAAAGAACAACTTTCATTTTTCTCAAGCACACATTTGGCCGTTGTAAAAACGAGACACCAAGAACTTATGATGTCTGTCTGCTTTGGGCAGAACCAATTTTCCTCTCCTTTATTTTAAAGGCTGCGAAAGATGTGACTGCTATTTTATAAATCGGTAAAAACAGGCAGGGATTATGGTCATGGGTTTGGGAAAACAGCAAACTTTTCTGATTTCTCCCGGAATAAATGTGACAAATTCAAATTCATCGAAAGCCATTTTCTGATGTTCACTAATTTTGGCAAGTTATCTTATTGAATTCATAACCGCCTTTCTTTGTTCTACATGCCGGGATGTGTCTCAATGGCTGTAAAGCAGTACGTGCCACATTCAGTCACCAGAGTGACATTGATGTATTTTCCATTCTCGTCTGCGTGGCTCCGAAGCCAAAAAGCTATGACATCTTGCCCAGATTCCATTTGTCACTTCTCTTCATGCAGCTGATAGATGGACGATCAAAAGAACAAATGAATGTTTGGAGGTATAATTCCAGCCCAAGTCTGCTTTGACATGCCAACCATGATGCCATTCTGTCTCAGTTGTGATCACCCATTGAGAGTTTGCACAGACCATTCTGCAATAGTTTACACAATCGTCCACACCGCCAATGTCCATTCAACCATCCCTATAGAGTTGTCATACCATATTCTACTGTAAATATGAATGATTTAAAAGCTATTGATTTCAAGTTTTGTTCTTCTGGCAAACCTTTGCAATCCAGGGACAGAAAGATCAATGTGTTCTTTGTGTTAGACAATGAGAAGGCCACATTTATGACTTTCTTTCCTCTATGCAACACAAAAGTAGACATTTTAAAGAAAAAGGGGTCCGGTGTGGTTTTGGACCTCAATGACTTACATTATATGGATAAAAACAATATAAACACACTTCTTTTTCATTCCATACAGGAAAGTAATTCAAACAAGGTTTAAAATGACATGAGGATGAGTAAATAAATATCTAGTTCAGTCATGAAACTCTAGAGTACACAGGCTGATAAGTCCTTACATGCAATCACCAAGCAATCACATCTTTACTACTTAATATAGCCCAAGCCAATTTGCTCAACATTTAAATCGTATCGTTCAGTGTAAGCTGACCCTGCAGGATGTTTTCAGAGAAACCCTCCACTTCCACCAACTTCACCTGTTTAGATTTAAACAGGATTTATGTATGCCTAATCCCTATTCATGCAGCAGCAGAATATCTTACATCCTCATGGCAGTGTGTCTATTGGCAGACACGATCTATTGGCAGTAGCAAGCCCATACATGCTCTAACAATCCTAAATGCTTTATTATTGTCATATTCATTAACATTTTTAAACTATTCAACTATTAAACTATTCTACTCTACTATCACTTTAAGCATTTTTATATGTCTTGTTCATCAGTGTAATATTATGTACTATGTGTATGAGTGTTTATTTGTTTGAATTATTGAAAGCAATTGTTGGTTTGTGAAGTAGTGAGTAGTGAATAAAGACCATACATTTGTGGCAGATTTTTGCTGGTCTGATCTATCTGTACCTGGCAGAGATATAAAAGTCTTCTTTGTAGCACTTCTTTCTTTCTCTCTCGTCCTGTTCCCTGTGGTGATGGTAAGTGAACTGGGGATTTTCAACCCATCAGGCCTCTTTAGCAGCATTTTTTTTTTTAATATTAGACAAGTCGCCCGACTCACTAACAGAGCCATGTCAAAATTTAGGTCAGTAGCAAACACTGCAAAAAAGGAAAAATTAAACAATAATAATAAAAAAAAACACCAGAAAAATAGTAAAAACTAGCACAGTTTGATTTATAGAGGATTTATAATTTTTTTGGCATTGCCATTGTATTTAAAAAATCTGAGTTTTAGATGTTTTAGGCAGCAGCATTTGGAAACTGCAGTAGGTTCTCATCTAATTTAAGTGTCTTCCTGGGGGAGAAAGAGTGCAGTCACAATCTGCTTTCTAAAGAAGGCCGCTTGATACTGCATGCAAGCAGGCCCGGTTCTACGGGGGTGCTAGAATGTGCTAAGCATCCTCGAACGCAAGCAATAGCACCCTCAGTTGATACTGTAATACTATATCGGTGAAACAGATTTGTCAAATGCTCTAGTCTAGTGCATATTTGTGTTTGCTCCCTGGAGAACGTCAAATATATCCATTTTCGAAGTGTTTTTGCAGCGGTGGTGAGCAATGTAGCCAATCACTGGTTGGCGATTGTGTTTGATTGAAGTTTTGACATTTTGTAATGATTATAACGGAACTTTGTGAGATCAAGATGAACTGTGTTTGGTGATTGTAAAGGGAGCGGTCATGGCTTGCTTTTGAGCCTGTATACTGTATAAACCTATTGAATATACAGTGAATAAAACTATTGTTTTTCATGCTGCTAGCAGACCAACAACAAATTTCTTTCTGTAAAGTTTCGGAAGTGATACTGTAAAAAATAATCCTGTAAAAAAACGGTAAACTACTGGCAACTGTGGTTGCTAGAATCATACTGTAAAAATACGGTGTGTTACTGTTTTTGAAATTAACAACTAAATACCGTATTGTCAGCTAGACAGCTACAGTATAAAACTTTAATTTAACAGCTATATGCTTTGACACAAAAACAGTAACACACCGTATAGTTACGGTATTATGCTGGCAACCACAGCTGCAAGTAGTTTACAGTTTTTTTTACAGGATTATTTTTTACAGTGTATCTACTACATATAACTGCTGTATTCACTCTGCACGGGAAATAAGACATGTTAAAATTGTCTACCTTTACATTGCTTTAATGCATTGCTAAAATATTAATAGGAAAACATTTGTAGCACAATGTTTTTATATTCTATTCCAATTGTTAGTAAAAGTGATGCCTTGTAAATAAACTTAAATGTACCATGTGTACACTGCTATGGTGGAGCCATTGCTTAGGCTACATCTGCACTCAACCAGAGCACCCTTGGTAATTAAGAAGTGATTTGATTCTGGAACCAAAATGGTGTCTTGGTGGAGCTGATACACACACTGCTGCTGCAGAAGAAGTATGGACTTGCTACAGTATACTGGTGGAGCTGGGGGAAGTGGAGGACGATCAGCTTACTGTAAACACTGAACCAGACTATTTAAATGTTCAGCAAGCAATTGTTTTTTCAAGAGATTTTTCAAGGGTTTTTTAATCTTTTCTTACCTATTGTAACATTTATTCGCTTAAATCGGGCGGGATTTAATTTTGTCTATCGGGATTTGATCGTTGGATCATTGTGGTTTGCTATTGCTGTTATCTCATGTAAGTGACAGGTTGTCCCGCCCTCGTGCAAGTAAACACATCATCAGAAAAGAGATGCCTTTGTAGAGGGAAGTTATTTCGATTAAAGGTTACAAGGGTACATGCATTTAAAATAATGTTTACAGATTAATCGTTTATAATAAATACTTAAATATTCCATAAAATACAAGTGTGGGTATTTGCAGTTCTTTACAGTCGGTTGCGAAATCTGACTGGGTGTGGGGTAGGGTTATATAGGGGGTTAGTTTTGGCACACCCATAACTCCGACCTGCAGCTATGTCTGATTTCATGGTGACTTTCACAAAAAATGTTGTCCTTATTAAACCTCCTGTTACACCACCTAGTCATGTTTGACTTCAAAACTGAATTCTAATTCAGAAATGAAAAGCATTTATCATATAAGATCATTGCATACATAGTGTATTTCTATAATAATATAATTGCCATTTCTTTTCATTCTCCCAATTTTTTTTTCTACTAATTCTATCTTTTATATTCTAGTGGCTTGATATCTTTTTCTCCCTCTCATTCATTTCCTCTATTCCTGACCATCAGGATATTCATGTCATTTAGAAGATTAGATACCATTACCAGCCATGATTTAGGAGTGAGGAATGGGAGAAGGTTGTTGTCTTTAGTTGTTAGGCTAGTGGTCGTCAGTAGAAACCAATGGTACAACTGCCAAGAGAGTAAACTGAGCTACTGTCACTGCAGTAATAATGTCAGACAAAAACAGCAACTCTATCACACTATCTGAATGGTGTCCAAATCAAATTCATATTCAGTCCTGCAACTGGTATTTTTAGGAAACCAAACCCGAATTTTCACAGTAGCAGTTTCTATGCAGTCTGTATGGTTTGTATTTATCATTAAAGCATTGATAAATGAACTTGTCCGAGACAGAAGAGACAGTTACGAGACTGAGGAAAGAGCAAACTTGGAAGAGTTGAATACTGGGGGGGGAAACAGCATAATATTTTCAAGGTTTAATGGCATGTATAGCTAAGGACTGAATACCTGCGTTTGACAAAAAACAGATCTAGATTTGTTGTTTGTATCAAGTGCAGCAAATCAAAAGCCCTCGGAGAGCAAGAGCTTATCTAGAACAGATAACAGACAACCACAACAACCATATCCTGTACAGAAAGATACAGAAAGAGAAAACTGATACGAGGACAACATGTGCCTGACAAGACATCAGCTGAGCTCCTGATGACACAGATTTACATTCAAAGAATTAAAAAAGACATTCAATTTTGAGACAGTAACATTATGGGAAAATTCAGGAAGATATTGACAGAAATCTAACTCAGACTGGATGAATTAAGGCAAGATTTCCCAGCGGAGGATCTCTAATCGTTCCATCTTCTCATGAACTACTTGTTTCGCAATCACACACTCTGGTTCGGTTAATTAAACCCCAAACACATCTGTGAGTATCGAGAGGGGAAGCACACAGTTATTCTGACTAACACGCTCATTCTCAGCCGTGTAAAACTATTACTGAACATGCGGAGCACAACAGGATATTTCCCACTCAGCCTCACGCCAGCCTCAGGCACTACTGGCCCGCTGCTGGCCATTCCTCAACACCCAGTTGCCATTCAGCGCACATGTGAATAGTTTTTGAGGAAAAACAAGTTTAACACCGACTCAGACGAGCCGTTGGGGATGATTAGGTGCTGTTTGGCCCTGCAGGTGTCCGGGCAGCACTCCAATGTCCGTTCCGGATCCAAGGGGTGTGCGTGAGCACAGGGTTTGGGATGGGATGAGATGAACGTATAAGAAGCGCTTCCTCAGGGGAGAGAACTGAGATATCCGGACTAAAGGCATGAGGTTTGACTCAAAACGAAACCCTGGATCTAGATTTAGAGAATTCAGCGCCTGTAAAACTCATCCTAGATGAAAGTGTGGGACATGTTAAACCATAACTGTCATGTCCAGTAACATATCTTTTACAAGATTGCAGGATTAGGTGAGCACTAAGAGGGAAAAAAAGGTGTAAAGTACTTCAATACTACACTTATTATTTTGATCAGATTTTACTTGCAATTCAAGACTAACAGCCTTATGATTTATTTTTGATTTTATATTGAATGTTGAATTGATTTAATATTTAACAAAATCACTTGGATGCATCCGATTAATTTTGGGGATGAAAGGGTCAGAATGGATCACACAATACTTGATTAATATGTACGTAATGAAATGTACCACATTTTTCTTGCACAAAATGAGATACCCCTTAAAAATTATACAAACTTGCAATTCAGAGAAAAAGTAAGAATTGTGAAATATAAACTAGGAATTACAATAAATAAAGTGATTGTGTGTTATAAACTCACAATTATGAAAAAGTCCAAATTGCGAGATATCAACATACAATTCTTGGAAAAAACAGTCACAATTGTGAGGTGTTAACTTAAAATTGCAAGATTTAAAATTGGAATTGAGAGAAATAATGTCAGAATTGCGAGATAAATTAATTTTTTTTTTTCGTGGCAAAAACAGGCTTTTTCATACAAAAGTGTTAAAATGTCAGAGAAAAACAAACTAAGTATATAAATATTTTCCATATAATATTGTGGTTTTTGTCTGATGATCATATAAAAGCCAATTATTTACTATTCACATTCACGAACATAACGTTAAGAATAAGTCAGTTATAGATATGTTTCTGGTTATATACAGAAATGTATAATTTGTCAGTATAAACCCTTGTGTGTGTGTCTGTGGTAGAGGAACTGGTGATTACCATTAAGTAATTAGCCTTAAGTGTGTTGCTGACCTCTGCATTTAACAAATAGCACATTATTATTGTGCCAAGCATCTGGATATGGAAGATTCCACCATTCACAGAGTAAATAGAAAACAAGCCTCTACAGTCTCAGTCAGTGAAGCATCTCTCTCCATTCACAAGAGTAGCACATAAACAAGTCCTCCGAATGTTTACTTTCTGCCTTACTCTGACTTTGCCTGCTTGTCACATCTGTCAGTTTTAAGACACAGTGTTTTGTTATTGACACTGACTTTGTCCTGTGCTTGCATTTACAGAGACTTTGGAGCATGGATCAAATAAATTTGACAGGTGCGTATGACTGGAACTGACATGCACATGAAAGAAAGAAAAAAAATCAATAAGTGCCCTTAACATTATTTTAAGGCGCATTTACGCCATGCCGTAATTACCATATTTAAGAGATTCACCTCTTTGCCAAGCTCCTACTTGTACCACCTGACCGCTGCAGATTCATTGTAGGTGTTGATAGTGTTGCCATAAATACCCATAATTCCCAGTCCGAGGATGTGAACAGCTCAGAGTAGAATGTCAAGTGTTGCCATCACGAAATTACAGTAATTACGACTTGGCATGAACGCAGCATTAGTCAAGTGTGTCTAAACTTTTAAACTTACATACTAGTGAGCATCTTTCAATAACATGTTTTTTATCCATATGTTAACAGAAGCATGCAGAAGGAGAAGGGACAGAGGAAAGACGAGACATACTGGAGGGAAATCAACGCGGCCATGGCCCTAACTAACCTGGCTCAGCCCAAGGACACGGCCACCGCCACCACCACCAGCTGCATCATCCAGAAATCCTCACACATAGCTGAAATCAAGACTGTTAAAGTGCCTATCCTGCACAAATACTAATGCACACACACACACATACGCAGAAGATCCCGCTCTTCGACCTTTGGAATTAACTTGTTGTTTTGAATATTGTTTATTGCTCTGTTGTACTGATAGAGAATGAATTTTCTTTTGGTACGTTTGTTTTTATTGTTACGAGTACGATGAAGTGCCCTGAAATGCAGCACTTGTTCAGTTCACCGATTTGTGCATTTCCAAACTTTTTTGATAAGTGTTGATGAATAGTCAGTACGACGGTATTTCTGAACGAGACACTTTTGCAATGTTAACTTATTTTGATATGAATCAGAAATTTGTATTGTATCGCACCAAAGTGCCTTCATGCATCTCAAAAGAGAGATTGGTGAGAATGTACAGTTCATGTCCTCTCTGAATGAAATAAACGGTTGAGCGGTGAAATGACAGGAGGAGTGCGAAGCGCGCTCTTCTCTCTGCTTCTCACAGCCGACAAGAGCTGCTGACCTTAAAATGAAATCAGCACAAGTCACAAAGACATGCACATGAACCTAAGGCCATTTCAGCGTGTTTTGTCTTAATATCTCATGTGGCTGTGACTACGACATTGTTTTGTCTCTAAAATTAAAAACTTTAACCGTCACCTGCCAACGATAGCCGTGAGTCGAGAGATAAGTTCAGTCAGCCAACATCAAACTTGAGATCTTTCTTACGGCCTCTGCTTCCTCTCATAAACTCAGTTATGCACATTACTCAGACACACAATGAGAAAGAGAGAGCCAGACTTCAAGGTTTCATCTGTATCTGTTTGAGACGAGGACTGTGACCCAAAGGGATATTTATGAATCCATTATCAGTGCTAAACCGAACGCGTTGCCTTCTCACGTTTCTGCTCAGAACAAGGTACTTCAGTGGAAGCGGTAAACGATTTGGCCAGTCGTGTTTTACCACCCTTTCTCTCTCAGCTGGTTAGAATTACTCACAAATCGCTGTTTAGAAGTACGAGAGCCACACAAACCGTAGCAGTATTACCACATCTCTGATTCAGAGAATGTTCAAACTTTCTCCATGTTTGTCCTGCGGTTTTTACCCTTTTTTGTTAGTGTTTTTGCCTTTGGTGAAACCAAGTTGTGTTAGCCTTGTATTGACTGAATGGAAAGAATCTGCAATTGTTATTTACATTAGAGTTATGGATGCCAAGTACACAATTGAAGTGAGCGCAGTAACACTTGTGTATGTTGTTTATCTCTGTTTGTTTTTTTTGTTTTTTGAGAAAAGTCTCCACCTGCTTGTGGTGAGATCGGCCAAAGAAACTTATTCAAAAAGCACTTATCTGCACCCCCCCCCCCCCCCCCCTTTATTTTTAATATAATTAAAAATAACATTCACAAACACCTACTGAGACTATAATTCATACATATTATGTCCTGGTTTCCTGCTCTACAGAGTAGTGTAGCATATTTTTAGTACATTTGAGCAAAATGGGAAAATGTATTTGAAATCTCATTTTCCTTTCATTTTTTCCTCTAATCCATTCACGTAAATCTGTTTTGGCCTTTGCAGTGAATAAAGAGAAGAGAAAGCATCAACCTGAGTTTTACCAATTCAGTTTTTTTTTTCTTGCACACTCTGCTCAAAATGCTGACAGACAAAAAGTTATTTTGTGCACACTTTAGAACATTTGAAATGATTAAAGACTGTAAAAAACTTGTAATAATAGTCTGGTTTTTTTATTGTTAAGTTATATTCTTTCTTTTTTATTATTATTTTAGAGACTGGATGTTTGTCCAATGAAGGAATGCATAATATCTCATTTATTCTCTGATTTGTCTTTTAATGTTCAGTTTTACGCCAGGAACCTTGTTTACTTCAACGGAACATTAAATAAAATTAAGTTAAAAGATTTGCTGCTTGGCGTTTCATCATTAAAGTTTGTAGTTCTGCACTGATCAAAGATTTAATTGCTAACATTTAAACAGAGGATATCCGTTTGCATTTTAATTTCTGAGTTTTTCTTGAGTTTTAAATGAATAAATTCCAAACAGAAATGTTTTAGGGCCAACTTACGATGAATAATTCACAAAGCATTGAGGCAGACAAATGAAATTTCACTAATTTGTCTCTGCGGTTTGACCTGAGTTCAGATGACAAGCTTCTCTTTTCTTTTTTAGCCTCTGCATCTTTTTGAAAGCTGTCCTGTTAACTTTGCGAGAGGCAGAGGCCTTGTTTGCCTTCACACTGGTTTCAGCCCAGTAAACACAAAGACACCGCACAGCACAAACAGAGCTGGAAATGGATTATGAGAGTGGAGTTCTCTGTGATCTTGTCTTTCCTTAAGGGTTTAATCCTGAACAAATGTTGGGAATGGGCACATTGTGCTCAGTGTGGTATTGCCTGTGTACAGCACAAAGATGCATGAAGCTGCACATTTAGCTAAACAAATCTTAAGTTTAGCCTCTGAACCAAACTGAAGCATTTATGTGTGTTTCATTTACATATTGTTGATCCATCAACCCTGACAACAGCATTAGAAAGCCTATTTCATGCATATGCTCAGCGTCTATCCAAATATACTCACAAACACATATGCAGTGATCCCAAAACCTATTTGGACACTTAAGTCAACAAAAAGTAGCAATGTCATTGCTTTAGATACAAATGATCAAAACCAGGTGTCATCTGCAATGACTTTCTCAAGCAGCCGTTTTCATGTTCATTTTTAAAGGATGCATAAAGTCTATCTGTTGTATAGTTACAGTCTCTATCATAGGAAATCACATTGTAGCATTTTTTTTTCACTCTTATTTTTATTTTTATTTATTTTATTTTTTTTAGTCAACACAAAGCATGGTTATCTCAGTTTCGAGTATGGTTACAAAAGGCAAAAAATAAAATAAAAATGAACAATAAAACAAAAGACAGCAACCAGATGTTATAATGATTTTCTTTAAATTCTGCTTCTTTCAGTCTTAGGATAAAGGTCTGTCTTCTAATTGGTAAATATATCCTGCACAATGTCCTACATTGTAGCATTTTTAAAGAATTAATTTGTAAATTATGGCGGAAAATAAGTATTTGGTCACCCACAAACCAGCAAGATTTCTGGCTCTCACAGACCTGTAACAACTTCTTTAAGAAGCTCTTCTGTCCTCCACTCGTTACCTGTATTATTGGCACCTGTTTGAACCCGTTATCTGTATAAAAGACACCTGTCCACAGCCTCAAACAGTCACACTCCAAACTCAACCATGGCCAAGATCAAAGAGGGCACAGTCGCTCTTCCTTCGGCACCCAGGTCTGCCTGTCTCGATGCTCCAACTGTGTTCACTGAGTCTGTACATGCTCAGGACTTCCCTCAGTTTCGGGTCGCTCACTGTACTCAGGTATCCTGCCAATTCATATGTTCTGTTTAGGGCCAAATAGCATTCCAGTTTACTCTGTCTGGCTGTTGCGTCTGTCCATTGTTTGAAGTATTTTTCTTTTTGTGTTTTAGTTATTTGGTTTGGGGTTACTATGTTTTTACTGTCCGTTTGTGACGTGAGCTCTAAGACCAATCGGCCTAGGGCGTTCTTCTCTGGCTTCAGCTCTTGGTAGGTCAGGGCTTTGTGATGGAGGGTCTGTTCATTGCTATTTTTTAAGTGGACATGGAATTTAATGGCTCTTTTTTGAATGGTAATCATAAAGGGGGTATAATCCTAATTCTGCTCTACAGGCATTATTTGGGGTTTTGCGCTGAACACGTAGCAAGATTTTGCACAGCTCGGTCTGCAGAGTCTCTATTGGGTGTTTGTCCCATTTAGTGAACTCTTGGTCTGTAAGTGGACCCCAGACTTCACACCCGTACAGCGCGATGGGCTCTATTACGGTTTTGATTATTTTTAGCCAGATTCTGATTGGGAAAAAAGCTCTCCGTGCCTTGTCTCTCAAGTTGTTAACAGCTTTTTTTAAATTTCCTGTGTTGCTAATATTTATGCCAAGGTAAGTGTAGTCCTGGGTGTGTTCGATGAGCATGTAAATTTAAAACTATGATGTTGGTCTTGGCGGCTGGGTCTTTTTTGGAAAATCATTATTTTAGTCTTTTTGGAGTTAACTTCCAGGGCCCATGACTGACAGAAGTTGTGCAGGAGGTCTAGATGCTGCTGTAGACCCTCTTTAGTGGGAGACAGCAGCACCAGATCATCAGCAAACAGAAGGCATCTAACTTCAGTGTCCAGTAGAGTAAGGCCAGGTGCTGCAGACTGATCCAGAGCTCTGGCTAGCTCATTTATTTAGATGTTGAACAGTGTGGGACTTAAGCTGCAGCCCTGTCTCACTCCACGACTCTGGGGAGGAATTCTGTGTGTTTGCTATCAATTTTAACTGCAAATTTGTTGTTTGTGTACATTGATTTGATGATGTCATATGTTTTTCCTCCAATGCCACACATAATTGATTGAAAAAAAAAGACCTTAATGCCAAATGGAGTCAAAAGCTTTTTTGAAGTCAACAAAGCATGAGAAAAATTTTCCTTTGTTTTCGTTAATTTGTTTATAGACTAAGGTATGGAGAGTGTATATATGGTCTGATGTGCGATAAATTTGACACTTGCTCAGGACATTTCTGTCTCTGAGAAAATGGGCTAGTCTGCTTTTTATGATGTTGCAGAAGAGTTTGCCTAGGTTGCTGTTTACACGTATACCACGGTAGTTATTAGGGTCAAATCTCTCCGTTTTTATAGATTGGGGTAATAAGACCTTTATTCCAAATGTTGGGGAATATAACTAAACTCAGGATGAAATTGAAGAGAAAGGCTAATTTGAATTTGTGGTCTGTGTATTTAATTATTTCATTTAGGATGCCATCGACACCACAGGCTTTTTGCAATTTCTGGGTTTGGATTTTGTCTAATAATTCAGTTAGTATAATGGGCTTTATGCACAGCTGCACTACTTCCCGAACTTCAGCCAGCTCCTTGTTTCCTGTCTGCCATTATTGGGAAAAATTGATTAATGCAGGTGTGTCTGATTTTTGTTGCCGTGACTACTGAGGTCAAGCACACCTGAATTAATCAATGTGTCCAATAATGGCAGACAGGAAACAAGGAGCTGGCTGAAATTCAGGAAGTAGTGAAGCTGTGCATAAAGCCTATTGGGAAGTCTAAGGGGTTCTGGTAGTCTTTGATAGTTGATTCTAAAACCGTTAGTTTGTCATACAGGGCATTTTATTCCAGATTTTTGTTTACATTATTAAAGAGGTTGGAGAAGTGGTTAATCCAAACATCTCCATTCTGGATAGCTAGTTCTGGATGGTAGGATTGGTTTAGTGTGTTCCAATGTTTCCAGAACTGGTCGGATTCTAAGGATTCTTCAATTTCCCTGAGTTGACTTTTTCTGTTTTGTTCCTTTTTCTTTCATAAAGTATTCCCATATTGTTTAAGTTTTTCGTGATAGAGATGACAGATGTTCTCATTGTCAGCATCTCTGTGTTTCTGGTTGGGTTCTTAATTCTTTCCTAAGTTTTTTTCAGTCATTGTCAAACCATTTCTCAGTGGCATGGGGTCTTTTTGGTTTTCTTTTTGTTGTTTTTAAGTTGGATAATGTTGCTGATACCTCAAATATTCTGTTCAGCTTGTCTACTGCTAGGTTTGTACCTTCACTATTGTGCGGGAAAGGAGTGGCAAGGAATTGATCTCATAGGGCTTGAATTTTCGGTTGACTAATTGTACTTAGACACATGTATAGATGGAAACAAAGCAGTAAAGATATCTAAGTGAGTGGAGCTGGGTTTGTTTAGATGCTTCTTGGTTGGGCATTGCTCTGTTTAAGTAGAGGGTTATGTTACTGTGGTCTGATAGGGGGTTTAGTGGGCTGACTGTGAACGCTCTGAGGGAGTTTGGGTTAAGGTCTGTCAGAAAGTAGTCGACTGTACTGCTACCGAAAGATAAGCTGTAGGTGTATCTGCCGTAGGAGTCTCCTCGAAGCCTGCCGTTGACTAGGAACAGACCTAGTGTGCGACACAGATGAAGAAGATGTGTTCCGCTTTTGTTTGTTGTTTTATCATAATTGTGTCTCTGTGCTTGTATTGGTGTGGGAAAAACATCTCCTCCAGGCAGGTAGGTGTCCCCCTGTGGGTTCAATGTGTCCAGTTCTTCACCTGTTCTGGCATTCAGGTCTCCACAGAGCAGCACGCTTCCCTGTGACTGGAAGTAATTAATGTCTACTTCAAGAATGGAAAAACTGTCTTCATTAAAATATGGAGACTCTGCTGGAGGGATATAAGTGGCACACAGGAAGATATTTTTCTCTGTTGTGGTAACTGTCTTATTAATTTCTAACCATGTGCAGAATTGTCCTGTTTTAGCTACTTTGATGGCATGGGCAAGATTTGATCTGTACCAAATAAGCATGCCTCCTGAGTCTCTTCCTTGTGTCACTCCAGGCAGTTTAGTGGATGGGATGATGAGTTCTCTGTAGCCTTTGGGGCAGCCGGTGGGTCCATCTCTGCTCCATGTCTCTTGTAGGATGATGATGTCTGAGTTTTTGATTTCTGAGTTGAAATCTGTGTTTCTGCTTTTGAGGCCAAAGGTGGATGATCTCAGGCCTTGAATGTTCCAACATGAAATGATAAAGGCTTTGTTGTCCATCGGGTCATAATTTTGTTGATAAGTTTTTGACCTACAGTATGACAGTAGGTGTGAGCAGATGAGGTTGAGCATCTGACGGATGTCTCTTAGCTCTGTTGATGTGGCTTGCACTGGTGTTGTTGTTGTTCTGCTCACTATCTGAGGGTAGCTGTGTCTGCCTGGGGCCTGCGGGGTATGAGGAGGGCAGGGGGTTGGCAGGAGGGGCTTTGGCCTGGCCTGATGTGCTGAATTTGAGGGTGTAAAGGCTGGAAGAAAATGCTCAAGTGCTGGTTGGGATGGTCTCAGCATGTGAGAGTCCTGTTGTCTTGACGGAAGTCTTCTGGATGTTCTCTCTGGGGGTACATTGTGCTTTCTTACAGGTCTGGGTGGAGGTTGTTGGGCCCTGTTGCTCCTGGCGGTGCTGTTGTGATATCGACTCAGAGCCACATTTTTTAGGGTCCTGGCGAAGACAGGAACAGCAGTTTTGTACAGATGAACATGGTCGTAGAGGCATGAGGGGTCCAGGGTGGGTTGGTGTGCCAGATGCACATTGGGTTTAAGTGCACAAGAGCGGGAGATAGTGGATAGTGTCGGGGTGGAAGTCTTTCCCTATCTGTGCTTGGCTGTGGGGCTGTGGCTGGTCAGGTCTGTTGTCTGAAATGTTTGCAGGGAGAAGATCATCTCCTTGAGCTGGACCATTTCTCCCTCTAGCTCTGTGAATCTCTCCCTCATGTCAGTGCAATAGCAGTGTGGATGGGGGTCTTTGGTCTGTTCTGTGCTTGAAGGGCCTCTGTGTTCTGTCGGGTCCTCATCTGTGTGGAAGACTGACTCCTCTGGAGGGATAGTTTGGTCGCTGGTAGTGGTCTCTTTCTGTGCTCTGTCTTTGATGAGGAGGAAGTCTTGTTCAAAGAGACCATTGATGCCACTGTACCCGTTGTTTTGTAGATATTTACGGTCGTGGTTATTGTGTCTTCCTCGTTTCTTATTTTTAGCTGGAAACCCCCGCAGATGCCTTTTCTTTCAGCAGAGGGGTAGTGTGTAATGATGGCCTTGTGCCATGCATAGGGCTTGTTCGTATAGAATATCAGGTTACTTATGCTGCCATCTTTATGTAGGTCTGCAAAAAGGGTTTCTGGGTTGTCTGTCAGTCTTTTGTTTTTGTAGACTTTCCGTGCCGATTCATTTGTGACATCTTTAGGATAGTGTAGTTCCACATATTCTTGCGGTCGGCGTTACGTCACTAATCATGTGACCTGCATAGCAACCGGCCACGAAGGGTAAAACAAACCGAAGTCAACGCCCGAGGCAAATCAAAAAGGTATCTATTCACAGAAGTTTTGCTGTGGATTATGTCAGTTATGGATACTAACGGACTACTTTGTATTAATAATGAATGATATCTGTGTATGCGGATGTATGTCGGTGGTGAGAAGTGAATAATAAAACACTCATGTAAAAGGCTTTGTGACTTGCTAACTTTACGTGTCTGTGAAAGGCGCTAGCAGCTAGCTATATGAATTTATATCTTCTTCTTCTATTATTACATAATGTCGTATTAATATATAGACAGTCTCCTAGCGCCTGCATTGACCAGGTACCACAGAAAGCTGTCGCTTGTAGGTTTAACATTACAATCTTGTCCCATCCAGCTGAGTCTTGGTACAACAACCCAAAAGCATGGCCCACCTCATCAAATCCCCTGAACACCATGTGTACATATGTGTCCTACACTTGCAGTCATGTTTAAATACCAATCAAGCATCGATTACATATGTTATCGATTTTTTTTTTTTTTTTTTTTTTTTTTTTTTATTCATTAAAAAAACTGTTCATTCAAAAGCACTGTGTTACAAAGTGGCGTTGCTGTAATGAGCTCAGTCTGTCAGTGGCACAACTTGTAGCTACAATGTCAGTGAGTGACACAGTTTATTCAAAAAAGCCAAAAAAGGCTAACTGCATAAATGTAGTCTATCTTTTCCCCCACAAAAATAGTGCGTTTCATTGTTGCATATCGGTGTAGAGCTGCCGACCATTATGCATAGCAATGTCATAACATAGCAGAAAATTGAGTGGCCATCCCTGCAGTGGTATTATTTTTTATTCTTTGATTTGTCCCTCAATTTGTCCATTCATTTTAGACGCTTATTTATCTCCCTCTTTCATGTAGCTTAATGGCGGGGGATTGTTTGTTTTACCCTTCGCCGCATTGCTATGCGCGCACAGGAGTAAAAGTCCCGGATGTCCGACCTTGAGAATAGGGGTTGTTTAGGCCTGACGCTGTGGCTGGGGTCTTCAGAAGTCTTCTGGGGGCGGGGCCAGGATGATGCACTGGCCATAGTTGATTTAGAATGTAAACATCCAACTGAAATAACTGCCAATTTTTTGTTTATTTTCTCTCAGTGACAATATAAAGTCATAAAAATTAAGAAACAAGCCAAAAAAGCAGGCAAAAAATATGACTTTCACTGATTTTGTGAGAAAAAAGTACAAATATATATATATATATATTTCTTTAGAGTTCAAGTTTCAGTTTTGTCCAAAATGTCTCTTTGTGCTGTTCTTCTAAGCAAAAACTCAGAGAGGTATGAAATGGCACTTTCTGTTCAAATTGTCTTTACCTCTCTTCTTTCTTGTAAGTTTTCTTCTTAGTTATGTTGTTTATGTTCCTTGATGTCATCCTTTTCATTATAAATTTCCTCCTCTGTAGAGGGTAATCCTGTGATGATCTTCTCTTGAACTTTCCTCATATTTAGATGTGAAAAAAATAAAATAAAAATAAATAAAATCTGTCCTAGTTCAACAAAAACTTGTCTAGATGTTGTTTTATGTTAAATCTTCTACTTTTCTCTACATCTTCTGAATTGATCTGAATTTCAGATCTCAAATTCGACTGCCAAAATCAGATCTCAAATTCAGATGTCAAATTCGACTGCTCAAATTCAGATCTCAAATTTGCACGTACACTCTGCTTATTACACACACAGGGACGCGCAGCAGCACTCAAACTAACCAAATATTCGAGAAAAAAAGGATTACAAAGTAAAATATTAATATTGTGTACATAAATAAATGGTGGCATCTGGGTTGTCCCATAGATGGCCTGCTTGCTCGCTTTAATCTCGCACATGAGCAGATCCATTTCCTCTCTGAAGACGCGCTCCACCTTTCCGCTTACAAATTGTAAATAGCAAATAGCCAAGGCGTGAGACTCAGGCGTGAGACATGTTACACCCAAAACACACCAATTGCTCTGAGAGAATAGGTGCCGACCATTTTTCCCGTCGTTAAACTAGCAAAAGTGGATTTGAATTTTGGACACACCCTAAGTGCAATTGTGCCCTGCGCTTTGACCTTGTTGGGCCATCTAAGCCTAATGCATCATGTTTCCAAATGGATTTAGAAAATCTTATTTGTTTTCATTTCAGAGAAGAAGGTGCAAGTTGGCATTGATTTCCTGTAGTTTTTGTTGATCTTATTTTATTATTACACTTTACTCGGCACGGAGGCAAGCGTGTTTCTGTAGCTGTACTTCAGTGCGCTAACCAGAGGTGCTTAAAACGTTCCTTTAATTCAGTGAACCACCAAGAAACCACCAGAAACATCAACAGAGAAAATCAGTGGTTTTAAAGGCATTATTAAAACACAAAAGCACAATATGCCGCTTTGTGTAGTGCTCTGGAAAGACGTATAACAGAGGTGTTTACAAAAAAGACATTAATCAGAGACAATGCTGGAATTTACACTTGCACTGAATGTGTTTTACCCCCCAAACGAAGAAGATTATGACTTTAAAACTGAGCCATGTCATAATAAAAATATTTTCTTTGTTAAAAGAATTAACAGAAAAAAAGACAATCAATCTTTTTTTTCAGTTCCCGAAAATGATTTATTTATTGAGATAAATTTCTAAAGAAATATATATATATGTACATTTAAAAAAGGTTGTCCTAGCAATTCAGGTGATCAAATATTGAATTTCTATGTATTAGTAACATGTCAGCATGGCATGAATAGTCCATAGCCTCTAGGAAATTGTCCATACCTTTTACATGTTATTTACATGGGAGATACAGATACAAACTCTAAAATAGAAAATAAATAATTTGTAAACTTTAAATTGTCCTAATGTTGGAAAATAGCAAAAAAAAAAAAAAAGTTTTATTTATTTATCATATATTTTTATTGATAGTTTCCTGCTAAATTGTGTTTAAATTAATTATAAAATAATAATATTCATAATAATTAGTATTAGTAGCAGTATTTATTAATGATAAATGGTATAAAGGAATATTTCTGTCTGTCAGTGAAGGGCTACTTAAGCTTTATTGATTGGGTTGTGGTGGTAAACGAGACAAACATTTGAGAAAAGATGACTAATTAGATGACTAATTTTGACATTACATTTTGTTCCTCGGTTCGCTATGAAGCAGGACAAAGAGAAACAATCGGACATTCACTATTTGGCCCTTCAGCCCTTCAATCTTGGTAGAAACCGTACAGCACCTTAAAACATCAAACTGCGCCCTTGACACACTTCCCACATCTTTTTTCAAAAGTGTGTAAAACTGTTTAGAAGCAGATCTCCTAGAAGTGCTAAATGCCTCACTTCGCTCTGGGAGTTTTCCGAACTCCCTGAAAACTGCAGTTGTCAAGCCCCTCCTGAAAAAGAGCAATCTGGATAAGACCATCTTGAGCAATTATAGACCGATCTCAAATCTTCCTTTCATAGGCAAGATCATTGAAAAGGTTGTCTTCAATCAGCTGAACAAATTTTTAAGCTCAAATGGATATTTTGACAATTTTCAATCTGGTTTCCGATCGCATCACACCACGGAGACAGCGCTCATAAAGATAATAAACGATATTCGCTTAAATACTGATACAGGCAAATTATCCGTGTTGGTACTACTCGACCTCAGTGCTGCATTTGACACTGTTGATCACAACATACTTCTTGACAGGCTGGGAAACTGGGTGGGGCTTTCTGGGATAGTCCTCCTAAAATGGTTCAGGTCATACTTAGAAGGGAGAGGTTATTTTGTGAGTATGGGAGAACATAAGTCTGAGTGGACATCCTTGAACTGCGGAGTCCCTCTGGGCTCGATTCTTGCGCCACTCCTATTCAACCTGTATATGCTCCCAATGAGCCAAATAATGAAAAAGAACCAAATCGCTTACCACAGCTATGCAGACGACACACAGCTCTACTTAGCCCTATCGCCTAACGACTACAGCCCTATTGACACTCTGTGCCAATGCATTGATGAAGTAAACGGTTGGATGTGTCAACTTTCTGCAGTTAAACAAAGACAAAACTGAAGTTATTGCGTTTGGAAACAAAGATGAGGTTCTCAAGGTGAATGCATACCTTGACGCTAGGGGTCTAACAACTAAAAATCAAGTCAGGAATCTTGGTGTGTCTCTAGAGTCAGACCTTAGTTTCAATAGTCATGTCAAAGCAATAACTAAATCAGCATACTATCATCTGAAAAATATTTCAAGAATTAGATGCTTCGTTTCCAGTCAAGACTTAGAGAAACTTGTGCATGCTTTCATCACCAGCAGGGTGGATTACTGTAATGGCCTCCTCACTGGCCTTCCCAAAAAGACCGTAAGACAGTTGCAGCTCATACAGAATGTGTTGCCAGGATTCTGAACAGGACCAGAAAATATGAACATATCACACCAGTCCTCAGGTCTTTACACTGGCTGCCAGTTACACTTAGGATTGATTTTAAAGTATTATTACTGGTATATAAATCATTTAATGGGTTAGGACCTCAATATATTGCAGATATGCTCACTGAATATAAACCCAACAGATCACTCAGATCATTAGGATCACATCAGCTAGAAAGTGGGACCCGGGTGGAGGGGTTACATTGGTGCCGTGACCCGGATGAGAGTGAGATTTAGGGGGGTGAGTGTAACGGAGGCCAGCTGGTAGTTGCTGTGCGAGTAAACATCACTCCTCTGATCTCAATAGGTGCTCTAGCGACAGATGCTAGAGCCTGCAGTCTTTAGCCTCCTTGTTAGAGTGCCTGACTCTCATGCTGGAGACCCGGGTTCGAGGCCCGATCGGAGCGTGTCGAGTGGGACCCGGGTGGAGGGGTTACACTGAGATATTGAGATAATTATAATGGCATGCTACGTGGGATCTCAATATCACAGCTCTGGAAGGGTCTAGAGCCTCCATTTTTGCACTCAGGTCCAAGTCCCATGGCCATCTATCAGAATCCAGAGTTTCAAGAAGATCAGAGAAACTCAAAATTTCGACCAAAAAAAAACCGACAGTGTTACCCTTTCGTTTTTTTTTTCTGGCGAAAAATTAAGTATCCCCAATCTTCTCAAAACTCTGGATTCTGATAGAGGGCCATGAGACTTAGACCTGAGTGCAAAAATGGAGGCTCTAGACCCTTCCAGAGCTGAGATATCGAAACTCAAAATTTCGACCAGAAAAAAAACGACAGTGGTACCCCTTTCGTTTTTTGTTTTTTTTTCGGGCGAAAAATTAAGTATCCCCAATCTTCTCAAAACTCTGGATTCTAATAGAGGGCCACGAGACTTAGACCCGAGTGCAACAATGGAGGCTCTAGACCCTTCCAGAACTTAGATATCGAAACTCAAATTTTCGACCCGAAAAAAAAAAGACAGTGGTACCCCTTACGGTTTTTTTTTTTCATGCGAAAAATTAAGTGTCCCCAATCTTCTCAAAACTCTGGATTCTGATAGAGGGCCACGAGACTTAGACCTGAGTGCAACAACGGAGGCTCTAGACCCTTCCAGAGCTGAGATATCGAAACTCAAATTTTCGATCAGAAAAAAAAACGACAGTGGTACCCCTTTCGGGGTTTTTTTTTCGGGCGAAAAATTAAGTGTCCCCAATCTTCTCAAAACTGTGGATTATGATAGAGGGCCACGAGACTTAGACCTGAGTGCAACAATGGAGGCTGTAGACCCTTCCAGAGCTTAGATATCGAAACTCAAATTTTCGACCAGAAAAAAAAAACGACAGTGGTACCCCTTTCGTTTTTGTTTTTTTTTCGGGCGAAAAATTAAGTATCCCCAATCTTCTCAAAACTCTGGATTCTGATAGAGGGCCATGATACTTTAGCCTGGTTCAACCAGACTCTAGTACATTTCATTTTGTACATAGAGTCTGGCCTCCCTCAATTGAGAAACGTTTCCTTCCTTGTAGGCGGGTTCACTATTAAAGTTCAAATCTATTGGATCTGCCCAGAGTCACTCACAATCTGCCATAGACAATCGCTAATGTGTGGTCGTGAGTGACGTATGTCATGCGCCGAAACGGCTGGAAACAACCATAGACAGTAAAAGAAACAACAAGTCCGAACTCCGAATGATCAGAGGATTAAATTTACAATAGGATTTCAGTCAACGAGAGCTGCAGGTTTTGTTAATCTAGGAACAATTATTAATTCGAAATGTATATTTGACATGGACAGTGATTATTCAGTCAATGGTCAAAGATGTGTCTAATCATTACAAATACGTCGCTGTGGTCGTTTTCTGATCTGCCGCAAATGCTGTAAGTTACAGTGAATGATCAGTCTGTCTGCAGATGTGTAATAAACAACAATTTTTCATATTACGTATTTTTTTCTTAATTACCTTAATTATGGTCTTCAAAGTATGTGTTTGTACATTTTTATATGGCATTTAGTTGTTGTTTTTTATTAAAACAAATTAACCATTGACATCTAAAACTGAAAATCAAATATAGTCTCCAAAGTATGGATTTTCAAATTTTTATTTATTAAATTTTTTTTTTTTTTTTAAATCACAACCAATTTGTATGATTTACAACATGTAAAACTGACACACCAACCTCCTGCACGAGTACACAAAGGGGCTCAAAATGTTCATCACAATAATCAGTAAATTTACTGTTGGGAATCTGAGCGACTGACATGACTCCTGAGCGGATCTTCAACAATAGTTTAGCAGCCAGGACTCGGGGCTTCCGAACACCGCGAACACCAGGCTTTTTTTGGGTGAAAAATTAAGTATCCCCAATCTTCCACAAAACTCTGGATTCTGATAGAGGGCCATGAGACTTAGACCTGAGTGCAAAAATGGAGGCTCTAGACCCTTCCAGAGCTGAGATATCGAAACTCAAAATTTCGACCAGAAAAAACAACAACAGTGGTACCCTTTCGTTTTTTTTTTTTCGGGTGAAAAATTAAGTATCCCCAATGTTCTCAAAACTCTGGATTCTGATAGAGGGCCACGAGACTTAGACCTGAGTTCAAAAATGGAGGCTCTAGCCCCTTCCAGAGCTGAGATATCGAAACTCAAAAATTGGGCCCGAAAAAAAAACGACAGTGGTACCCCTTACGTTTTTTTTTTTGGGGGCGAAAAATTAAGTTTCTCCAATCTTCCCAAAACTCTGGATTCTGATAGAGGGCCATGAGACTTAGACCTGAGTGAAAAAACGGAGGATTTAGCCCCTTCCAGAGCTGAGATATCGAAACTCAAAAATTGGGCCCGAAAAAAAAACGACAGTGGTACCCCTTACGTTTTTTTTTTTTGGGCGAAAAATTAAGTTTCTCCAATCTTCCCAAAACTCTGGATTCTGATAGAGGGCCATGAGACTTAGACCTGAGTGCAAAAATGGAGGCTCTAGCCCCTTCCAGAGCTGAGATATCGAAACTCAAAATTGGGCCCGAAAAAAAACGACAGTGGTACCCCTTACGGTTTTTTTTTTTTGGGCGAAAAATTAAGTTTCTCCAATCTTCCCAAAACTCTGGATTCTGATAGAGGGCCATGAGACTTAAACCTGAGTGCAAAAATGGAGGCTCTAGACCCTTCCAGAGCTGAGATATCGAAACTCAAAAATTGGGCCCGAAAAAAAAAACGACAGTGGTACCCCTTACGTTTTTTTTTTTAGGGGGAAAAATTAATTTCTCCAATCTTCCCAAAACTCTGGATTCTGATAGAGGGCCATGAGACTTAGACCTGAGTGCAAAAATGGAGGCTCTAGCCCCTTCCAGAGCTGAGATATCGAAATTCAAAAATTGGGCCCGAAAAAAAAAAACGACAGTGGTACCCCTTACGTTTTTTTTTTGGGGTGAAAAATTAAGTTTCTCCAATCTTCCCAAAACTCTGGATTCTGATAGGGGGCCATGAGACTTGGACCTGAGGGCAAAAATGGAGGCTCTAGCCCCTTCCAGAGCTGAGATATCGAAACTCAAAAATTGGGCCCGAAAAAAAAAACCGACAGTGGTACCCCTTACGTTTTTTTTTTTTGGGCGAAAAATTAAGTTTCTCCAATCTTCCCCAAACTCTGGATTCTGATAGAGGGCCATGAGACTTAGACCTGAGTGCAAAAATGGAGGCTCTAGCCCCTTCCAGAGCTGAGATATCGAAACTCAAAAATTGGGCCCGAAAAAAAAAACGACAGTGGTAGCCCTTACGTTTTTTTTTAGGGGGAAAAATTAAGTTTCTCCAATCTTCCCAAAACTCTGGATTCTGATAGAGGGCCATGAGACTTAGACCTGAATGCAAAAATGGAGGCTCTAGCCCCTTCCAGAGCTGAGATATCGAAACTCAAAAATTGGGCCCGAAAAAAAAACGACAGTGGTACCCCTAACGTTTTTTTTTTTGGGGCGAAAAATTAAATTTCTCCAATCTTCCCAAAACTCTGGATTCAGATAGAGGGCCATGAGACTTGGACCTGAGGGCAAAAATGGAGGCTCTAGCCCCTTCCAGAGCTGAGATATCGAAACTCAAAAATTGGGCCCGAAAAAAAAAATGACAGTGGTACCCCTTACGTTTTTTTTTTGGGGCGAAAAATTAAGTTTCTCCAATCTTCCCAAAACTCTGGATTCTGATAGAGGGCCATGAGACTTAGACCTGCGTGCAAAAATGGAGGCTCTAGCCCCTTCCAGAGCTGAGATATCGAAACTCAAAAATTGGGCCCGAAAAAAAAAACGACAGTGGTACCCCTTACGTTTTTTTTTTTTAGGGGGAAAAATTAAGTTTCTCCAATCTTCCCAAAACTCTGGATTCTGATAGAGGGCCATGAGACTTAGACCTGAGTGCAAAAATGGAGGCTCTAGCCCCTTCCAGAGCTGAGATATCGAAACTCAAAAATTGGGCCCGAAAAAAAAAACGACAGTGGTACCCCTTACGTTTTTTTTTTTGGGCGAAAAATTAAGTTTCTCCAATCTTCCCAAAACTCTGGATTCTGATAGAGGGCCATGAGATTTAGACCTGAGTGCAAAAATGGAGGCTCTAGCCCCTTCCAGAGCTGAGATATCGAAACTCAAAAATTGGGCCCGAAAAAAAACCCGACAGTGGTACCCCTTACGTTTTTTTTTTTTGGGCGAAAAATTAAGTTTCTCCAATCTTCCCCAAACTCTGGATTCTGATAGAGGGCCATGAGACTTAGACCTGAGTGCAAAAATGGAGGCTCTAGCCCCTTCCAGAGCTGAGATATCGAAACTCAAAAATTGGGCCCGAAAAAAAAACGACAGTGGTACCCCTTACGTTTTTTTTTTTTGGGGCGAAAAATTAAATTTCTCCAATCTTCCCAAAACTCTGGATTCAGATAGAGGGCCATGAGACTTGGACCTGAGGGCAAAAATGGAGGCTCTAGCCCCTTCCAGAGCTGAGATATCGAAACTCAAAAATTGGGCCCGAAAAAAAAAACGACAGTGGTACCCCTTACGTTTTTTTTTTAGGGGGAAAAATTAAGTTTCTCCAATCTTCCCAAAACTCTGGATTCTGATAGAGGGCCATGAGACTTAGACCTGAGTGCAAAAATGGAGGCTCTAGCCCCTTCCAGAGCTGAGATATCGAAACTCAAAAATTGGGCCCGAAAAAAAAAACGACAGTGGTACCCCTTACGTTTTTTTTTTTTGGGCGAAAAATTAAGTTTCTCCAATCTTCCCAAAACTCTGGATTCTGATAGAGGGCCATGAGATTTAGACCTGAGTGCAAAAATGGAGGCTCTAGCCCCTTCCAGAGCTGAGATATCGAAACTCAAAAATTGGGCCCGAAAAAAAAACGACAGTGGTACCCCTTACGGTTTTTTTTTTGGGGCGAAAAATTACGTTTCTCCAATCTTCCCAAAACTCTGGATTCTGATAGAGGGCCATGAGACTTGGACCTGAGTGCAAAAATGGAGGCTCTAGCCCCTTCCAGAGCTGAGATATCGAAACTCAAAAATTGGGCCCGAAAAAAAAAACGACAGTGGTACCCATTACGTTTTTTTTTTTTGGGGCGAAAAATTAAGTTTCTCCATTCTTCCCAAAACTCTGGATTCTGATAGAGGGCCATGAGACTTAGACCTGAGTGCAAAAATGGAGGCTCTAGCCCCTTCCAGAGCTGAGATATCGAAACTCAAAAATTGGGCCCGAAAAAAAAACGACAGTGGTACCCCTTACGTTTTTTTTTTTTTTGGGCGAAAAATTAAGTTTCTCCAATCTTCCAAAAACTCTGGATTCTGATAGAGGGCCATGAGACTTAGACCTGAGTGCAAAAATGGAGGCTCTAGCCCCTTCCAGAGCTGAGATATCAAAACTCAAAAATTGGGCCCGAAAAAAAAACGACAGTGGTACCCCTTACGTTTTTTTTTTTTGGGGCGAAAAATTAAGTTTCTCCAATCTTCCCAAAACTCTGGATTCTGATAGAGGGCCATGAGACTTAGACCTGAGTGCAAAAATGGAGGCTCTAGCCCCTTCCAGAGCTGAGATATCGAAACTCAAAAATTGGGCCCGAAAAAAAAACGACAGTGGTACCCCTTACGTTTTTTTTTTTGGGCGAAAAATTAAGTTTCTCCAATCTTCCCAAAACTCTGGATTCTAATAGAGGGCCATGAGACTTGGACCTGAGGGCAAAAATTGAGGCTCTAGCCCCTTCCAGAGCTGAGATATCGAAACTCAAAAATTGGGCCCGAAAAAAAAAACGACAGTGGTACCCCTTACGTTTTTTTTTTTTAGGGGGAAAAATTAAGTTTCTCCAATCTTCCCAAAACTCTGGATTCTGATAGAGGGCCATGAGACTTAGACCTGAGTGCAAAAATGGAGGCTCTAGACCCTTCCAGAGCTGAGATATCGAAACTCAAAAATTGGGCCCGAAAAAAAAACGACAGTGGTACCCCTTACGGTTTTTTTTTTTGGGCGAAAAATTAAGTTTCTCCAATCTTCCCAAAACTCTGGATTCTGATAGAGGGCCATGAGACTTGGACCTGAGGGCAAAAATGGAGCCTCTAGCCCCTTCCAGAGCTGAGATATCGAAACTCAAAAATTGGGCCCGAAAAAAAAAACCGACAGTGGTACCCCTTACGTTTTTTTTTTTTGGGCGAAAAATTAAGTTTCTCCAATCTTCCCAAAACTCTGGATTCTGGTAGAGGGCCATGAGACTTAGACCTGAGTGCAAAAATGGAGGCTCTAGCCCCTTCCAGAGCTGAGATATCGAAACTCAAAAATTGGGCCCGAAAAAAAAACGACAGTGGTACCCCTTACGTTTTTTTTTTTTGGGGCGAAAAATTAAGTTTCTCCAATCTTCCCAAAACTCTGGATTCTGATAGAGGGCCATGAGACTTAGACCTGAGTGCAAAAATTGAGGCTCTAGCCCCTTCCAGAGCTGAGATATCGAAACTAAAAAATTGGGCCCGAAAAAAAAACGACAGTGGTACCCCTTACGTTTTTTTTTTTTGGGGCGAAAAATTAAGTTTCTCCAATCTTCCCAAAACTCTGGATTCTGATAGAGGGCCATGAGACTTAGACCTGAGTGCAAAAATGGAGGCTCTAGCCCCTTCCAGAGCTGAGATATCGAAACTCAAAAATTGGGCCCGAAAAAAAAAACGACAGTGGTACCCCTTACGTTTTTTTTTTAGGGGGAAAAATTAAGTTTCTCCAATCTTCCCAAAACTCTGGATTCTGATAGAGGGCCATGAGACTTAGACCTGAGTGCAAAAATGGAGGCTCTAGCCCCTTCCAGAGCTGAGATATCGAAACTCAAAAATTGGGCCCGAAAAAAAAAACGACAGTGGTACCCCTTACGTTTTTTTTTTTGGGCGAAAAATTAAGTTTCTCCAATCTTCCCAAAACTCTGGATTCTGATAGAGGGCCATGAGACTTGGGCCTGAGTGCAAAAATGGAGGCTCTAGCCCCTTCCAGAGCTGAGATATCGAAACTCAAAAATTGGGCCCGAAAAAAAAAAACGACAGTGGTACCCCTTACGTTTTTTTTTTGGGGCGAAAAATTAAGTTTCTCCAATCTTCCCAAAACTCTGGATTCTGATAGAGGGCCATGAGACTTAGACCTGAGTGCAAAAATGGAGGCTCTAGCCCCTTCCAGAGCTGAGATATGGAAACTCAAAAATTGGACCCGAAAAAAAAACGACAGTGGTACCCCTTACGTTTTTTTTTTTTTTTTGGGCGAAAAATTAAGTTTCTCCAATCTTCCCAAAACTCTGGATTCTGATAGAGGGCCATGAGACTTAGACCTGAGTGCAAAAATGGAGGCTCTAGCCCCTTCCAGAGCTGAGATATCGAAACTCAAAAATTGGGCACGAAAAAAAATGACAGTGGTACCCCTTACGTTTTTTTTGGGGGGCGAAAAATTAAGTTTCTCCAATCTTCCCAAAACTCTGGATTCTGATAGAGGGCCATGAGACTTAGACCTGAGTGAAAAAATGGAGGCTCTAGCCCCTTCCAGAGCTGAGATATCGAAACTCAAAAATTGGGCCCGAAAAAAAACCGACAGTGGTACCCCTTACGTTTTTTTTTTTGGGCGAAAAATTAAGTTTCTCCAATCTTCCCAAAAGTCTGGATTCTGATAGAGGGCCATGAGACTTAGACCTGAGTGCAAAAATGGAGGCTCTAGCCCCTTCCAGAGCTGAGATATCGAAACTCAAAAATTGGGCCCGAAAAAAAAAAACGACAGTGGTACCCCTTACGTTTTTTTTGGGGGGCGAAAAATTAAGTTTCTCCAATCTTCCCAAAACTCTGGATTCTGATAGAGGGCCATGAGACTTAGACCTGAGTGCAAAAATGGAGGCTCTAGCCCCTTCCAGAGCTGAGATATCGAAACTCAAAAATTGGGCCCGAAAAAAAAACGACAGTGGTACCCCTTACGTTTTTTTTTTGGGCGAAAAATTAAGTTTCTCCAATCTTCCCAAAACTCTGGATTCTGATAAAGGGCCATAAGACGTAGACCTGAGTGCAAAAATGGAGGCTCTAGCCCCTTCCAGAGCTGAGTTATCGAAACTCAAAAATTGGGCCCGAAAAAAAACGACAGTGGTACCCCTTACGTTTTTTTTTGGGCGAAAAATTAAGTTTCTCCAATCTTCCCAAAACTCTGGATTCTGATAGAGGGCCATGAGACTTGGACCTGAGTGCAAAAATGGAGGCTCTAGCCCCTTCCAGAGCTGAGATATCGAAACTCAAAAATTGGGCCCGAAAAAAAAAAAACGACAGTGGTACCCCTTACATTTTTTTTTTGGGCGAAAAATTAAGTTTCTCCAATCTTCCCAAAACTCTGGATTCTGATAGAGGGCCACGAGACTTAGACCTGAGTGCAAAAATGGAGGCTCTAGCCCCTTCCAGAGCTGAGATATCGAAACTCAAAAATTGGGCCCGAAAAAAAACGACAGTGGTACCCCTTATGTTTTTTTTTTTTTGGGCGAAAAATTAAGTTTCTCCAATCTTCCCCAAACTCTGGATTCTGATAGAGGGCCATGAGACTTAGACCTGAGTGCAAAAATGGAGGCTCTAGCCCCTTCCAGAGCTGAGATATCGAAACTCAAAAATTGGGCCCGAAAAAAAAAACGACAGTGGTACCCCTTACGTTTTTTTTTTTTGGGCGAAAAATTAAGTTTCTCCAATCTTCCCAAAACTCTGGATTCTGATAGAGGGCCATGAGACTTAGACCTGAGTGCAAAAATGGAGGCTCTAGCCCCTTCCAGAGCTGAGATATCGAAACTCAAAAATTGGGCCCGAAAAAAAAAACGACAGTGGTACCCCTTACGTTTTTTTTTTTTGGGCGAAAAATTAAGTTTCTCCAATCTTCCCAAAACTCTGGATTCTGATAGAGGGCCATAAGACTTAGACCTGAGTGCAAAAATGGAGGCTCTAGCCCCTTCCAGAGCTGAGTTATCGAAACTCAAAAATTGGGCCCGAAAAAAAAACGACAGTGGTACCCCTTACGTTTTTTTTTTGGGCGAAAAATTAAGTTTCTCCAATCTTCCCAAAACTCTGGATTCTGATAGAGGGCCATGAGACTTGGACCTGAGTGCAAAAATGGAGGCTCTAGCCCCTTCCAGAGCTGAGATATCGAAACTCAAAAATTGGGCCCGAAAAAAAAAAACGACAGTGGTACCCCTTACGTTTTTTTTTTGGGCGAAAAATTAAGTTTCTCCAATCTTCCCAAAACTCTGGATTCTGATAGAGGGCCACGAGACTTAGACCTGAGTGCAAAAATGGAGGCTCTAGCCCCTTCCAGAGCTGAGATATCGAAACTCAAAAATTGGGCCCGAAAAAAAACGACAGTGGTACCCCTTACGTTTTTTTTTTTGGGCGAAAAATTAAGTTTCTCCAATCTTCCCCAAACTCTGGATTCTGATAGAGGGCCATGAGACTTAGACCTGAGTGCAAAAATGGAGGCTCTAGCCCCTTCCAGAGCTGAGATATCGAAACTCAAAAATTGGGCCCGAAAAAAAAAACGACAGTGGTACCCCTTACGTTTTTTTTTTTTGGGCGAAAAATTAAGTTTCTCCAATCTTCCCAAAACTCTGGATTCTGATAGAGGGCCATGAGACTTAGACCTGAGTGCAAAAATGAAGGCTCTAGCCCCTTCCAGAGCTGAGATATCGAAACTCAAAAATTGGGCCCGAAAAAAAAACGACAGTGGTACCCCTTACGTTTTTTTTTTTTGGGGTGAAAAATTAAGTTTCTCCAATCTTCCCAAAACTCTGGATTCTGATAGAGGGCCATGAGACTTAGACCTGAGTGCAAAAATGGAGGCTCTAGCCCCTTCCAGAGCTGAGATATCGAAACTCAAAAATTGGGCCCGAAAAAAAAACGACAGTGGTACCCCTTACGTTTTTTTTTGGGGGGTGAAAAATTAAGTTTCTCCAATCTTCCCAAAACTCTGGATTCTGATAGAGGGCCATGGGACTTAAACCTGAGTGCAAAAATGGAGGCTCTAGACCCTTCCAGAGCTGAGATATCGAAACTCAAAAATTGGGCCCGAAAAAAAACGACAGTGGTACCCCTTACGTTTTTTTTTTTTGGGCGAAAAATTAAGTTTCTCCAATCTTCCCAAAACTCTGGATTCTGATAGAGGGCCATTAAACTTAGACCTGAGTGCAAAAATGGAGGCTCTAGCCCCTTCCAGAGCTGAGATATCGAAACTCAAAAATTGGGCCCGAAAAAAAAACGACAGTGGTACCCCTTACGTTTTTTTTGGGGGGGGCGAAAAATTAAGTTTCTCCAATCTTCCCAAAACTCTGGATTCTGATAGAGGGCCATGAGACTTAGACCTGAGTGCAAAAATGGAGGCTCTAGCCCCTTCCAGAGCTGAGATATTGAAACTCAAAAATTGGGCCCGAAAAAAAAAAACCGACAGTGGTACCCCTTACGTTTTTTTTTTTTTGGGCGAAAAATTAAGTTTCTCCAATCTTCCCAAAACTCTGGATTCTTATAGAGGGCCATGAGACTTAGACCTGAGTGCAAAAATGGAGGCTCTAGCCCCTTCCAGAGCTGAGATGTCGAAACTCAAAAATTGGGCCCGAAAAAAAAACGACAGTGGTACCCCTTACGTTTTTTTTTTTTGGGGCGAAAAATTAAGTTTCTCCAATCTTCCCAAAACTCTGGATTCTGATAGAGGGCCATGGGACTTAAACCTGAGTGCAAAAATGGAGGCTCTAGACCCTTCCAGAGCTGAGATATCGAAACTCAAAAATTGGGCCCGAAAAAAAAACGACAGTGGTACCCCTTACGTTTTTTTTTTTTGGGGCGAAAAATTAAGTTTCTCCAATCTTCCCAAAACTCTGGATTCTGATAGAGGGCCATGAGACTTAGACCTGAGTGCAAAAATGGAGGCTCGAGCCCCTTCCAGAGCTGAGATATCGAAACTCAAAAATTGGGCCCGAAAAAAAAAACGACAGTGGTACCCCTTACGTTTTTTTTTTGGGGGGGCGAAAAAAATTAAGTTTCTCCAACCTTCCCAAAACTCTGGATTCTGATAGAGGGCCATGAGACTTAGACCTGAGTGCAAAAATGGAGGCTCTAGCCCCTTCCAGAGCTGAGATATCGAAACTCAAAAATTGGGCCCGAAAAAAAAAACGACAGTGGTACCCCTTACGTTTTTTTTTGGGGGGGGAAAATTAAGTTTCTCCAATCTTCCCAAAACTCTGGATTCTGATAGAGGGCCATGAGACTTAGACCTGAGTGCAAAAATGGAGGCTCTAGCCCCTTCCAGAGCTGAGATATCGAAACTCAAAAATTGGGCCCGAAAAAAAAACGACAGTGGTACCCCTTACGTTTTTTTTTTTGGGCGAAAAATTAAGTTTCTCCAATCTTCCCAAAACTCTGGATTCTGATAGAGGGCCATGAGACTTAGACCTGAGTGCAAAAATGGAGGCTCTAGCCCCTTCCAGAGCTGAGATATCGAAACTCAAAAATTGGGCCCGAAAAAAAAACGACAGTGGTACCCTTTACGTTTTTTTTTTTTGGGCGAAAAATTAAGTTTCTCCAATCTTCCCAAAACTCTGGATTCTGATAGAGGGCCATGATACTTAGACCTGAGTGCAAAAATGGAGGCTCTAGCCCCTTCCAGAGCTGAGATATCGAAACTCAAAAATTGGGCCCGAAAAAAAAAAACGACAGTGGTACCCCTTACGTTTTTTTTTTGGGGCGAAAAATTAAGTTTCTCCAATCTTCCCAAAACTCTGGATTCTGATAGAGGGCAATGAGACTTAGACCTGAGTGCAAAAATGGAGGCTCTAGCCCCTTCCAGAGCTGAGATATCGAAACTCAAAAATTGGGCACGAAAAAAAACGACAGTGGTACCCCTTACGTTTTTTTTTTTTTGGGGCGAAAAATTAAGTTTCTCCAATCTTCCCAAAACTCTGGATTCTGATAGAGGGCCATGAGACTTAGACCTGAGTGCAAAAATGGAGGCTCTAGCCCCTTCCAGAGCTGAGATATCGAAACTCAAAAATTGGGCCCGAAAAAAAACGACAGTGGTACCCCTTACGGTTTTTTTTTTTTGGGCGAAAAATTAAGTTTCTCCAATCTTCCCAAAACTCTGGATTCTGATAGAGGGCCATGAGACTTAGACCTGAGTGCAAAAATGGAGGCTCTAGCCCCTTCCAGAGCTGAGATATTGAAACTCAAAAATTGGGCCCGAAAGAAAAACGACAGTGGTACCCCTTACGTTTTTTTTTTGGGGCGAAAAATTAAGTTTCTCCAATCTTCCCAAAACTCTGGATTCTGATAGAGGGCCATGAGACTTAGACCTGAGTGCAAAAATGGAGGCTCTAGCCCCTTCCAGAGCTGAGATATCGAAACTCAAAAATTGGGCCCGAAAAAAAAAACGACAGTGGTACCCCTTACGTTTTTTTTTTTTTGGGCGAAAAATTAAGTTTCTCCAATCTTCCCAAAACTCTGGATTCTGATAGAGGGCCATGAGACTTAGACCTGAGTGCAAAAATGGAGGCTCTAGCCCCTTTCAGAGCTGAGATATCGAAACTCAAAAATTGGGCCCGAAAAAAAAAACGACAGTGGTACCCTTTACGTTTTTTTTTTTTTTTTTGGGCGAAAAATTAAGTTTCTCCAATCTTCCCAAAACTCTGGATTCTGATAGAGGGCCATGATACTTAGACCTGAGTGCAAAAATGGAGGCTCTAGCCCCTTCCAGAGCTGAGATATCGAAACTCAAAAATTGGGCCCGAAAAAAAAAACGACAGTGGTACCCCTTACGTTTTTTTTGGGGGGCGAAAAATTAAGTTTCTCCAATCTTCCCAAAACTCTGGATTCTGATAGAGGACCATGAGACTTAGACCTGAGTGCAAAAATGGAGGCTCTAGCCCCTTCCAGAGCTGAGATATCGAAACTCAAAAATTGGGCCCGAAAAAAAAACGACAGTGGTACCCCTTACGTTTTTTTTTTTGGGGCGAAAAATTAAGTTTCTCCAATCTTCCCAAAACTCTGGATTCTGATAGAGGGCCATGAGACTTGGACCTGAGTGCAAAAATGGAGGCTCTAGCCCCTTCCAGAGCTGAGATATCGAAACTCAAAAATTGGGCCCGAAAAAAAAAACGACAGTGGTACCCCTTACGTTTTTTTTTTTTGGGCGAAAAATTAAGTTTCTCCAATCTTCCCAAAACTCTGGATTCTGATAGAGGGCAATGAGACTTAGACCTGAGTGCAAAAATGGAGGCTCTAGCCCCTTCCAGAGCTGAGATATCGAAACTCAAAAATTGGGCACGAAAAAAAAAAACGACAGTGGTCCCCCTTACGTTTTTTTTTTGGGGGCGAAAAATTAAGTTTCTCCAATCTTCCCAAAACTCTGGATTCTGATAGAGGGCCATGAGACTTAGACCTGAGTGCAAAAATGGAGGCTCTAGCCCCTTCCAGAGCTGAGATATCGAAACTCAAAAATTGGGCCCGAAAAAAAAACGACAGTGGTACCCCTTACGTTTTTTTTTTTGGGCGAAAAATTAAGTTTCTCCAATCTTCCCAAAACTCTGGATTCTGATAGAGGGCCATGAGACTTAGACCTGAGTGCAAAAATGGAGGCTCTAGCCCCTTCCAGAGCTGAGATATTGAAACTCAAAAATTGGGCCCGAAAGAAAAACGACAGTGGTACCCCTTACGTTTTTTTTTTTGGGCGAAAAATTAAGTTTCTCCAATCTTCCCAAAACTCTGGATTCTGATAGAGGGCCATGAGACTTGGACCTGAGTGCAAAAATGGAGGCTCTAGCCCCTTCCAGAGCTGAGATATCGAAACTCAAAAATTGGGCCCGAAAAAAAAAACGACAGTGGTACCCCTTACGTTTTTTTTTTTTGGGCGAAAAATTAAGTTTCTCCAATCTTCCCAAAACTCTGGATTCTGATAGAGGGCCATGAGACTTAGACCTGAGTGCAAAAATGGAGGCTCTAGCCCCTTCCAGAGCTGAGATATCGAAACTCAAAAATTGGGCACGAAAAAAAAAACGACAGTGGTACCCCTTACGATTTTTTTTGGGGGGGCGAAAAATTAAGTTTCTCCAATCTTCCCAAAACTCTGGATTCTGATAGAGGGCCATGAGACTTAGACCTGAGTGCAAAAATGGAGGCTCTAGCCCCTTCCAGAGCTGAGATATCGAAACTCAAAAATTGGGCCCGAAAAAAAAAACGACAGTGGTACCCTTTACGTTTTTTTTTTTTTTTTTTGGGCGAAAAATTAAGTTTCTCCAATCTTCCCAAAACTCTGGATTCTGATAGAGGGCCATGAGACTTGGACCTGAGTGCAAAAATGGAGGCTCTAGCCCCTTCCAGAGCTGAGATATCGAAACTCAAAAATTGGGCCCGAAAAAAAAAACGACAGTGGTACCCCTTACGTTTTTTTTTTTGGGGCGAAAAATTAAGTTTCTCCAATCTTCCCAAAACTCTGGATTCTGATAGAGGGCCATGAGACTTAGACCTGAGTGCAAAAATGGAGGCTCTAGCCCCTTCCAGAGCTGAGATATCGAAACTCAAAAATTGGGCCCGAAAAAAAAAACGACAGTGGTACCCCTTACGTTTTTTTTTGGGGGGCGAAAAATTAAGTTTCTCCAATCTTCCCAAAACTCTGGATTCTGATAGAGGGCCATGAGACTTAGACCTGAGTGCAAAAATGGAGGCTCTAGCCCCTTCCAGAGCTGAGATATCGAAACTCAAAAATTGGGCCCGAAAAAAAAAACGACAGTGGTACCCCTTACGTTTTTTTTTTTTGGGTGAAAAATTAAGTTTCTCCAATCTTCCCAAAACTCTGGATTCTGATAGAGGGCCATGAGACTTGGACCTGAGTGCAAAAATGGAGGCTCTAGCCCCTTCCAGAGCTGAGATATCGAAACTGAAAAATTGGGCCCGAAAAAAAAAACGACAGTGGTACCCCTTACGTTTTTTTTTTTTTTGGGCGAAAAATTAAGTTTCTCCAATCTTCCCAAAACTCTGGATTCTGATAGTATAGAGGGCCATGAGACTTGGACCTGAGTGCAAAAATGGAGGCTCTAGCCCCTTCCAGAGCTGAGATATTGAAACTCAAAAATTGGGCCCGAAAGAAAAACGACAGTGGTACCCCTTACGTTTTTTTTTTTGGGCGAAAAATTAAGTTTCTCCAATCTTCCCAAAACTCTGGATTCTGATAGAGGGCCATGAGACTTGGACCTGAGTGCAAAAATGGAGGCTCTAGCCCCTTCCAGAGCTGAGATATCGAAACTCAAAAATTGGGCCCGAAAAAAAAAACGACAGTGGTACCCCTTACGTTTTTTTTTTTTGGGCGAAAAATTAAGTTTCTCCAATCTTCCCAAAACTCTGGATTCTGATAGAGGGCCATGAGACTTAGACCTGAGTGCATAAATGGAGGCTCTAGCCCCTTCCAGAGCTGAGATATCGAAACTCAAAAATTGGGCACGAAAAAAAAAACGACAGTGGTACCCCTTACGTTTTTTTTTGGGGGGCGAAAAATTAAGTTTCTCCAATCTTCCCAAAACTCCGGATTCTGATAGAGGGCCATGAGACTTAGACCTGAGTGCAAAAATGGAGGCTCTAGCCCCTTCCAGAGCTGAGATATCGAAACTCAAAAATTGGGCCCGAAAAAAAACGACAGTGGTACCCCTTACGTTTTTTTTTTTTTTGGACGAAAAATTAAGTTTCTCCAATCTTCCCAAAACTCTGGATTCTGATAGAGGGCCATGAGACTTAGACCTGAGTGCAAAAATGGAGGCTCTAGCCCCTTCCAGAGCTGAGATATCGAAACTCAAAAATTGGGCCCGAAAAAAAAACGACAGTGGTACCCCTTACGTTTTTTTTTTTTGGGCGAAAAATTAAGTTTCTCCAATCTTCCCAAAACTCTGGATTCTGATAGAGGGCCATGAGACTTAGACCTGAGTGCAAAAATGGAGGCTCTAGCCCCTTCCAGAGCTGAGATATTGAAACTCAAAAATTGGGCCCGAAAGAAAAACGACAGTGGTACCCCTTACGTTTTTTTTTTTGGGCGAAAAATTAAGTTTCTCCAATCTTCCCAAAACTCTGGATTCTGATAGAGGGCCATGAGACTTAGACCTGAGTGCAAAAATGGAGGCTCTAGCCCCTTCCAGAGCTGAGATATCGAAACTCAAAAATTGGGCCCGAAAAAAAAAACGACAGTGGTACCCCTTACGGTTTTTTTTTTTTGGGGCGAAAAATTAAGTTTCTCCAATCTTCCCAAAACTCTGGATTCTGATAGAGGGCCATGAGACTTAGACCTGAGTGCAAAAATGGAGGCTCTAGCCCCTTCCAGAGCTGAGATATCGAAACTCAAAAATTGGGCCCGAAAAAAAAACGACAGTGGTACCCTTTACGTTTTTTTTTTTTGGGCGAAAAATTAAGTTTCTCCAATCTTCCCAAAACTCTGGATTCTGATAGAGGGCCATGATACTTAGACCTGAGTGCAAAAATGGAGGCTCTAGCCCCTTCCAGAGCTGAGATATCGAAACTCAAAAATTGGGCCCGAAAAAAAAAAACGACAGTGGTACCCCTTACGTTTTTTTTTGGGGGGCGAAAAATTAAGTTTCTCCAATCTTCCCAAAACTCTGGATTCTGATAGAGGGCCATGAGACTTAGACCTGAGTGCAAAAATGGAGGCTCTAGCCCCTTCCAGAGCTGAGATATCGAAACTCAAAAATTGGGCCCGAAAAAAAACGACAGTGGTACCCCTTACGTTTTTTTTTTTTGGACGAAAAATTAAGTTTCTCCAATCTTCCCAAAACTCTGGATTCTGATAGAGGGCCATGAGACTTAGACCTGAGTGCAAAAATGGAGGCTCTAGCCCCTTCCAGAGCTGAGATATCGAAACTCAAAAATTGGGCCCGAAAAAAAAACGACAGTGGTACCCCTTACGTTTTTTTTTTTTTGGGCGAAAAATTAAGTTTCTCCAATCTTCCCAAAACTCTTGATTCTGATTGAGGGCCATGAGACTTAGACCTGAGTGCAAAAATGGAGGCTCTAGCCCCTTCCAGAGCTGAGATATCGAAACTCAAAAATTGGGCCCGAAAAAAAAACGACAGTGGTACCCCTTACGTTTTTTTTTTTGGGCGAAAAATTAAGTTTCTCCAATCTTCCCAAAACTCTGGATTCTGATAGAGGGCCATGAGACTTAGACCTGAGTGCAAAAATGGAGGCTCTAGCCCCTTCCAGAGCTGAGATATCGAAACTCAAAAATTGTGCCCGAAAAAACAACAACAGTGGTACCCCTTACTGTCGTTTATTTTTCGGGCCCAATTTTTGAGTTTCGATATCTCAGCTCTGGAAGGGGCTAGAGCCTCCATTTTTGCACTCAGGTCTAAGTCTCATGGCCCTCTATCAGAATCCAGAGTTTTGGGAAGATTGGAGAAACTTAATTTTTCGCCAAAAAAAAAAACGTAAGGGGTACCACTGTCGTTTTTTTTTCGGGCCCAATTTTTATGTTTCGATATCTCAGCTCTGGAAGGGGCTAGAGCCTCCATTTTTGCACTCAGGTCTAAGTCCCATGGCCCTCTATCAGAATCCAGAGTTTTGGGAAGATTGGAGAAACTTAATTTTTCGCCCAAAAAAAAAAAAACGTAAGGGGTACCACTGTCGTTTTTTTTTCGGGCCCAATTTTTGAGTTTCGATATCTCAGCTCTGGAAGGGGCTAGAGCCTCCATTTTTGCACTCAGGTCTAAGTGTCATGGCCCTCTATCAGAATCCAGAGTTTTGGGAAGATTGGAGAAACTTAATTTTTCGCCCCAAAAAAAAAAACGTAAGGGGTACCACTGTTGTTTTTTTTTCGGGCACAATTTTTGAGTTTCAATATCTCAGCTCTGGAAGGGGCTAGAGCCTCCATTTTTGCACTCAGGTCTAAGTCTCATGGCCCTCTATCAGAATCCAGAGTTTTGGGAAGATTGGAGAAACTTAATTTTTCGCCCAAAAAAAAAAAACGTAAGGGGTACCACTGTCGTTTTTTTTTCGGGCCCAATTTTTGAGTTTCGATATCTCAGCTCTGGAAGGGGCTAGAGCCTCCATTTTTGCACTCAGGTCTAAGTCTCATGGCCCTCTATCAGAATCCAGAGTTTTGGGAAGATTGGAGAAACTTAATTTTTCGCCCAAAAAAAAAAAAAACGTAAGGGGTACCACTGTCGTTTTTTTTTCGGGCCCAATTTTTGAGTTTCGATATCTCAGCTCTGGAAGGGGCTAGAGCCTCCATTTTTCCACTCAGGTCTAAGTCTCATGGCCCTCTATCAAAATCCAGAGTTTTGGGAAGATTGGAGAAACTTAATTTTTCGCCCCCAAAAAAAAAACGTAAGGGGTACCACTGTTGTTTTTTTTTCGGGCACAATTTTTGAGTTTCAATATCTCAGCTCTGGAAGGGGCTAGAGCCTCCATTTTTGCACTCAGGTCTAAGTCTCATGGCCCTCTATCAGAATCCAGAGTTTTGGGAAGATTGGAGAAACTTAATTTTTCGCCAAAAAAAAAAAACGTAAGGGGTACCACTGTCGTTTTTTTTTCGGGCCCAATTTTTATGTTTCGATATCTCAGCTCTGGAAGGGGCTAGAGCCTCCATTTTTGCACTCAGGTCTAAGTCCCATGGCCCTCTATCAGAATCCAGAGTTTTGGGAAGATTGGAGAAACTTAATTTTTCGCCCAAAAAAAAAAAACGTAAGGGGTACCACTGTCGTTTTTTTTTTTTCGGGCCCAATTTTTGAGTTTCGATATCTCAGCTCTGGAAGGGGCTAGAGCCTCCATTTTTGCACTCAGGTCTAAGTCTCATGGCCCTCTATCAGAATCCAGAGTTTTGGGAAGATTGGAGAAACTTAATTTTTCGCCCAAAAAAAAAAAACGTAAGGGGTACCACTGTCGTTTTTTTTCGGGCCCAATTTTTGAGTTTCGATATCTCAGCTCTGGAAGGGGCTAGAGCCTCCATTTTTGCACTCAGGTCTAAGTCTCATGGCCCTCTATCAGAATCCAGAGTTTTGGGAAGATTGGAGAAACTTAATTTTTCGCCAAAAAAAAAATCGTAAGGGGTACCACTGTCGTTTTTTTTTCGGGCCCAATTTTTATGTTTCGATATCTCAGCTCTGGAAGGGGCTAGAGCCTCCATTTTTGCACTCAGGTCTAAGTCCCATGGCCCTCTATCAGAATCCAGAGTTTTGGGAAGATTGGAGAAACTTAATTTTTCGCCCAAAAAAAAAAACCGTAAGGGGTACCACTGTCGTTTTTTTTTTCGGGCCCAATTTTTGAGTTTCGATATCTCAGCTCTGGAAGGGGCTAGAGCCTCCATTTTTGCACTCAGGTCTAAGTCTCATGGCCCTCTATCAGAATCTAGAGTTTTGGGAAGATTGGAGAAACTTAATTTTTCGCACCAAAAAAAAAAAACGTAAGGGGTACCACTGTTGTTTTTTTTTCGGGCACAATTTTTGAGTTTCAATATCTCAGCTCTGGAAGGGGCTAGAGCCTCCATTTTTGCACTCAGGTCTAAGTCTCATGGCCCTCTATCAGAATCCAGAGTTTTGGGAAGATTGGAGAAACTTAATTTTTCGCCCAAAAAAAAAAACGTAAGGGGTACCACTGTCGTTTTTTTTTCGGGCCCAATTTTTGAGTTTCGATATCTCAGCTCTGGAAGGGGCTAGAGCCTCCATTTTTGCACTCAGGTCTAAGTATCATGGCCCTCTATCAGAATCCAGAGTTTTCGGAAGATTGGAGAAACTTAATTTTTCGCCCAAAAAAAAAAAAACGTAAAGGGTACCACTGTCGTTTTTTTTTTTCGGGCCCAATTTTTGAGTTTCGATATCTCAGCTCTGGAAGGGGCTAGAGCCTCCATTTTTGCACTCAAGTCTAAGTCTCATGGCCCTCTATCAGAATCCAGAGTTTTGGGAAGATTGGAGAAACTTAATTTTTCGCCCCAAAAAAAAAAACGTAAGGGGTACCACTGTCGTTTTTTTTTTTCGGGCCCAATTTTTGAGTTTCGATATCTCAGCTCTAGAAGGGGCTAGAGCCTCCATTTTTGCACTCAGGTCTAAGTCTCATGGCCCTCTATCAGAATCCAGAGTTTTGGGAAGATTGGAGAAACTTAATTTTTCGCCCAAAAAAAAAAAACGTAAGGGGTACCACTGTCGTTTTTTTTCGGGCCCAATTTTTGAGTTTCGATATCTCAGCTCTGGAAGGGGCTAGAGCCTCCATTTTTGCACTCAGGTCTAAGTCTCATGGCCCTCTATCAGAATCCAGAGTTTTGGGAAGATTGGAGAAACTTAATTTTTCGCCCAAAAAAAAAAAACGTAAGGGGTACCACTGTCGTTTTTTTTCGGGCCCAATTTTTGAGTTTCGATATCTCAGCTCTGGAAGGGGCTAGAGCCTCCATTTTTGCACTCAGGTCTAAGTCCCATGGCCCTCTATCAGAATCCAGAGTTTTGGGAAGATTGGAGAAACTTAATTTTTCGCCCCCCCAAAAAAACGTAAGGGGTACCACTGTCGTTTTTTTTTCGGGCCCAATTTTTGAGTTTCGATATCTCAGCTCTGGAAGGGGCTAGAGCCTCCATTTTGCACTCAGGTCTAAGTCTCATGGCCCTCTATCAGAATCCAGAGTTTTGGGAAGGTTGGAGAAACTTAATTTTTCGCCCCAAAAAAAAAAAACGTAAGGGGTACCACTGTCGTTTTTTTTTTCGTGCCCAATTTTTGAGTTTCGATATCTCAGCTCTGGAAGGGGCTAGAGCCTCCATTTTTGCACTCAGGTCTAAGTCTCATGGCCCTCTATCAGAATCCAGAGTTTTGGGAAGATTGGAGAAACTTAATTTTTCGCCCCCCCAAAAAAACGTAAGGGGTACCACTGTCGTTTTTTTTTCGGGCCCAATTTTTGAGTTTCGATATCTCAGCTCTGGAAGGGGCTAGAGCCTCCATTTTTGCACTCAGGTCTAAGTCTCATGGCCCTCTATCAGAATCCAGAGTTTTGGGAAGGTTGGAGAAACTTAATTTTTCGCCCAAAAAAAAAAAACGTAAGGGGTACCACTGTCGTTTTTTTTTTCGGGCCCAATTTTTGAGTTTCGATATCTCAGCTCTGGAAGGGGCTAGAGCCTCCATTTTTGCACTCAGGTCTAAGTCTCATGGCCCTCTATCAGAATCCAGAGTTTTGGGAAGATTGGAGAAACTTAATTTTTCGCCCAAAAAAAAAAAAACGTAAGGGGTACCACTGTCGTTTTTTTTCGGGCCCAATTTTTGAGTTTCGATATCTCAGCTCTGGAAGGGGCTAGAGCCTCCATTTTTGCACTCAGGTCTAAGTCTCATGGCCCTCTATCAGAATCCAGAGTTTTGGGAAGATTGGAGAAACTTAATTTTTCGCCCCAAAAAAAAAAAACGTAAGTGTACCACTGTCGTTTTTTTTTCGGGCCCAATTTTTGAGTTTCGATATCTCAGCTCTGGAAGGGGCTAGAGCCTCCATTTTTGCACTCAGGTCCAAGTCTCATGGCCCTCTATCAGAATCCAGAGTTTTGGGAAGATTGGAGAAACTTAATTTTTCGCCCAAAAAAAAAAAAACGTAAGGGGTACCACTGTCGTTTTTTTTTTCGGGCCCAATTTTTGAGTTTCGATATCTCAGCTCTGGAAGGGGCTAGAGCCTCCATTTTTGCACTCAGGTCCAAGTCTCATGGCCCTCTATCAGAATCCAGAGTTTTGGGAAGATTGGAGAAACTTAATTTTTCGCCCAAAAAAAAAAAACGTAAGGGGTACCACTGTCGTTTTTTTTTTTTGGGGCCCATATTTTGAGTTTCGATATCTCAGCTCTGGAAGGGGCTAGAGCCTCCATTTTTGCACTCAGGTCTAAGTATCATGGCCCTCTATCAGAATCCAGAGTTTTGGGAAGATTGGAGAAACTTAATTTTTCGCCCAAAAAAAAAAAAACGTAAAGGGTACCACTGTCGTTTTTTTTTCGGGCCCAATTTTTGAGTTTCGATATCTCAGCTCTGGAAGGGGCTAGAGCCTCAATTTTTGCACTCAGGTCTAAGTCTCATGGCCCTCTATCAGAATCCAGAGTTTTGGGAAGATTGGAGAAACTTAATTTTTCGCCCAAAAAAAAAAAAACGTAAGGGTACCACTGTCGTTTTTTTTTTCGGGCCCAATTTTTGAGTTTCGATATCTCAGCTCTAGAAGGGGCTAGAGCCTCCATTTTTGCACTCAGGTCCAAGTCTCATGGCCCTCTATCAGAATCCAGAGTTTTGGGAAGATTGGAGAAACTTAATTTTTCGCCCAAAAAAAAAAAACGTAAGGGGTACCACTGTCGTTTTTTTTCGGGCCCAATTTTTGAGTTTCGATATCTCAGCTCTGGAAGGGGCTAGAGCCTCCATTTTTGCACTCAGGTCTAAGTCTCATGGCCCTCTATCAGAATCCAGAGTTTTGGGAAGATTGGAGAAACTTAATTTTTCGCCCCAAAAAAAAAAAACGTAAGGGGTACCACTGTCGTTTTTTTTCCGGGCCCAATTTTTGAGTTTCGATATCTCAGCTCTGGAAGGGGCTAGAGCCTCCATTTTTGCACTCAGGTCCAAGTCTCATGGCCCTCTATCAGAATCCAGAGTTTTGGGAAGATTGGAGAAACTTAATTTTTCGCCCAAAAAAAAAACGTAAGGGGTACCACTGTCGTTTTTTTTTTTTTGGGGCCCAATTTTTGAGTTTCGATATCTCAGCTCTGGAAGGGGCTAGAGCCTCCATTTTTGCACTCAGGTCTAAGTATCATGGCCCTCTATCAGAATCCAGAGTTTTGGGAAGATTGGAGAAACTTAATTTTTCGCCCAAAAAAAAAAAACGTAAAGGGTACCACTGTCGTTTTTTTTTCGGGCCCAATTTTTGAGTTTCGATATCTCAGCTCTGGAAGGGGCTAGAGCCTCCATTTTTGCACTCAGGTCCAAGTCTCATGGCCCTCTATCAGAATCCAGAGTTTTGGGAAGATTGGAGAAACTTAATTTTTCGCCCAAAAAAAAAAACGTAAGGGGTACCACTGTCGTTTTTTTTTTTTTGGGGCCCAATTTTTGAGTTTCGATATCTCAGCTCTGGAAGGGGCTAGAGCCTCCATTTTTGCACTCAGGTCTAAGTATCATGGCCCTCTATCAGAATCCAGAGTTTTGGGAAGATTGGAGAAACTTAATTTTTCGCCCAAAAAAAAAAAAACGTAAAGGGTACCACTGTCGTTTTTTTTTCGGGCCCAATTTTTGAGTTTCGATATCTCAGCTCTGGAAGGGGCTAGAGCCTCCATTTTTGCACTCAGGTCCAAGTCTCATGGCCCTCTATCAGAATCTAGAGTTTTGGGAAGATTGGAGAAACTTAATTTTTCGCCCAAAAAAAAAACGTAAGGGGTACCACTGTCGTTTTTTTTTCGGGCCCAATTTTTGAGTTTCGATATCTCAGCTCTGGAAGGGGCTAGAGCCTCCATTTTTGCACTCAGGTCTAAGTCTCATGGCCCTCTATCAGAATCCAGAGTTTTGGGAAGATTGGAGAAACTTAATTTTTCGCCAAAAAAAAAAACGTAAGGGGTACCACTGTCGTTTTTTTTTCGGGCCCAATTTTTATGTTTCGATATCTCAGCTCTGGAAGGGGCTAGAGCCTCCATTTTTGCACTCAGGTCTAAGTCCCATGGCCCTCTATCAGAATCCAGAGTTTTGGGAAGATTGGAGAAACTTAATTTTTCGCCCAAAAAAAAAAAACGTAAGGGGTACCACTGTCGTTTTTTTTTCGGGCCCAATTTTTGAGTTTCGATATCTCAGCTCTGGAAGGGGCTAGAGCCTCCATTTTTGCACTCAGGTCCAAGTCTCATGGCCCTCTATCAGAATCTAGAGTTTTGGGAAGATTGGAGAAACTTAATTTTTCGCCCAAAAAAAAAAAACGTAAGGGGTACCACTGTCGTTTTTTTTTCGGGCCCAATTTTTGAGTTTCGATATCTCAGCTCTGGAAGGGGCTAGAGCCTCCATTTTTGCACTCAGGTCTAAGTCTCATGGCCCTCTATCAGAATCCAGAGTTTTGGGAAGATTGGAGAAACTTAATTTTTCGCCAAAAAAAAAAACGTAAGGGGTACCACTGTCGTTTTTTTTTCGGGCCCAATTTTTATGTTTCGATATCTCAGCTCTGGAAGGGGCTAGAGCCTCCATTTTTGCACTCAGGTCTAAGTCCCATGGCCCTCTATCAGAATCCAGAGTTTTGGGAAGATTGGAGAAACTTAATTTTTCGCCCAAAAAAAAAAAACGTAAGGGGTACCACTGTCGTTTTTTTTTCGGGCCCAATTTTTGAGTTTCGATATCTCAGCTCTGGAAGGGGCTAGAGCCTCCATTTTTGCACTCAGGTCTAAGTGTCATGGCCCTCTATCAGAATCCAGAGTTTTGGGAAGATTGGAGAAACTTAATTTTTCGCCCCAAAAAAAAAAACGTAAGGGGTACCACTGTTGTTTTTTTTTCGGGCACAATTTTTGAGTTTCAATATCTCAGCTCTGGAAGGGGCTAGAGCCTCCATTTTTGCACTCAGGTCTAAGTCTCATGGCCCTCTATCAGAATCCAGAGTTTTGGGAAGATTGGAGAAACTTAATTTTTCGCCCAAAAAAAAAAAACGTAAGGGGTACCACTGTCGTTTTTTTTTTCGGGCCCAATTTTTGAGTTTCGATATCTCAGCTCTGGAAGGGGCTAGAGCCTCCATTTTTGCACTCAGGTCTAAGTCTCATGGCCCTCTATCAGAATCCAGAGTTTTGGGAAGATTGGAGAAACTTAATTTTTCGCCCAAAAAAAAAAAAAAACGTAAGGGGTACCACTGTCGTTTTTTTTTTCGGGCCCAATTTTTGAGTTTCGATATCTCAGCTCTGGAAGGGGCTAGAGCCTCCATTTTTCCACTCAGGTCTAAGTCTCATGGCCCTCTATCAAAATCCAGAGTTTTGGGAAGATTGGAGAAACTTAATTTTTCGCCCCAAAAAAAAAAACGTAAGAGGTACCACTGTTGTTTTTTTTTCGGGCACAATTTTTGAGTTTCAATATCTCAGCTCTGGAAGGGGCTAGAGCCTCCATTTTTGCACTCAGGTCTAAGTCTCATGGCCCTCTATCAGAATCCAGAGTTTTGGGAAGATTGGAGAAACTTAATTTTTCGCCAAAAAAAAAAAACGTAAGGGGTACCACTGTCGTTTTTTTTTCGGGCCCAATTTTTATGTTTCGATATCTCAGCTCTGGAAGGGGCTAGAGCCTCCATTTTTGCACTCAGGTCTAAGTCCCATGGCCCTCTATCAGAATCCAGAGTTTTGGGAAGATTGGAGAAACTTAATTTTTCGCCCAAAAAAAAAAAACGTAAGGGGTACCACTGTCGTTTTTTTTTTTTGGGGCCCAATTTTTGAGTTTCGATATCTCAGCTCTGGAAGGGGCTAGAGCCTCCATTTTTGCACTCAGGTCCAAGTCTCATGGCCCTCTATCAGAATCCAGAGTTTTGGGAAGATTGGAGAAACTTAATTTTTCGCCCAAAAAAAAAAAACGTAAGGGGTACCACTGTCGTTTTTTTTTTTTGGGGCCCAATTTTTGAGTTTCGATATCTCAGCTCTGGAAGGGGCTAGAGCCTCCATTTTTGCACTCAGGTCTAAGTATCATGGCCCTCTATCAGAATCCAGAGTTTTGGGAAGATTGGAGAAACTTAATTTTTCGCCCAAAAAAAAAAAAACGTAAAGGGTACCACTGTCGTTTTTTTTTCGGGCCCAATTTTTGAGTTTCGATATCTCAGCTCTGGAAGGGGCTAGAGCCTCAATTTTTGCACTCAGGTCTAAGTCTCATGGCCCTCTATCAGAATCCAGAGTTTTGGGAAGATTGGAGAAACTTAATTTTTCGCCCAAAAAAAAAAAAACGTAAGGGTACCACTGTCGTTTTTTTTTTCGGGCCCAATTTTTGAGTTTCGATATCTCAGCTCTAGAAGGGGCTAGAGCCTCCATTTTTGCACTCAGGTCCAAGTCTCATGGCCCTCTATCAGAATCCAGAGTTTTGGGAAGATTGGAGAAACTTAATTTTTCGCCCAAAAAAAAAAAACGTAAGGGGTACCACTGTCGTTTTTTTTCGGGCCCAATTTTTGAGTTTCGATATCTCAGCTCTGGAAGGGGCTAGAGCCTCCATTTTTGCACTCAGGTCTAAGTCTCATGGCCCTCTATCAGAATCCAGAGTTTTGGGAAGATTGGAGAAACTTAATTTTTCGCCCCAAAAAAAAAAAACGTAAGGGGTACCACTGTCGTTTTTTTTCCGGGCCCAATTTTTGAGTTTCGATATCTCAGCTCTGGAAGGGGCTAGAGCCTCCATTTTTGCACTCAGGTCCAAGTCTCATGGCCCTCTATCAGAATCCAGAGTTTTGGGAAGATTGGAGAAACTTAATTTTTCGCCCAAAAAAAAAACGTAAGGGGTACCACTGTCGTTTTTTTTTTTTGGGGCCCAATTTTTGAGTTTCGATATCTCAGCTCTGGAAGGGGCTAGAGCCTCCATTTTTGCACTCAGGTCTAAGTATCATGGCCCTCTATCAGAATCCAGAGTTTTGGGAAGATTGGAGAAACTTAATTTTTCGCCCAAAAAAAAAAAACGTAAAGGGTACCACTGTCGTTTTTTTTTCGGGCCCAATTTTTGAGTTTCGATATCTCAGCTCTGGAAGGGGCTAGAGCCTCCATTTTTGCACTCAGGTCCAAGTCTCATGGCCCTCTATCAGAATCCAGAGTTTTGGGAAGATTGGAGAAACTTAATTTTTCGCCCAAAAAAAAAAACGTAAGGGGTACCACTGTCGTTTTTTTTTTTTTTTGGGGCCCAATTTTTGAGTTTCGATATCTCAGCTCTGGAAGGGGCTAGAGCCTCCATTTTTGCACTCAGGTCTAAGTATCATGGCCCTCTATCAGAATCCAGAGTTTTGGGAAGATTGGAGAAACTTAATTTTTCGCCCAAAAAAAAAAAAAACGTAAAGGGTACCACTGTCGTTTTTTTTTCGGGCCCAATTTTTGAGTTTCGATATCTCAGCTCTGGAAGGGGCTAGAGCCTCCATTTTTGCACTCAGGTCCAAGTCTCATGGCCCTCTATCAGAATCTAGAGTTTTGGGAAGATTGGAGAAACTTAATTTTTCGCCCAAAAAAAAAACGTAAGGGGTACCACTGTCGTTTTTTTTTCGGGCCCAATTTTTGAGTTTCGATATCTCAGCTCTGGAAGGGGCTAGAGCCTCCATTTTTGCACTCAGGTCTAAGTCTCATGGCCCTCTATCAGAATCCAGAGTTTTGGGAAGATTGGAGAAACTTAATTTTTCGCCAAAAAAAAAAACGTAAGGGGTACCACTGTCGTTTTTTTTTCGGGCCCAATTTTTATGTTTCGATATCTCAGCTCTGGAAGGGGCTAGAGCCTCCATTTTTGCACTCAGGTCTAAGTCCCATGGCCCTCTATCAGAATCCAGAGTTTTGGGAAGATTGGAGAAACTTAATTTTTCGCCCAAAAAAAAAAAAACGTAAGGGGTACCACTGTCGTTTTTTTTTCGGGCCCAATTTTTGAGTTTCGATATCTCAGCTCTGGAAGGGGCTAGAGCCTCCATTTTTGCACTCAGGTCCAAGTCTCATGGCCCTCTATCAGAATCTAGAGTTTTGGGAAGATTGGAGAAACTTAATTTTTCGCCCAAAAAAAAAACGTAAGGGGTACCACTGTCGTTTTTTTTTCGGGCCCAATTTTTGAGTTTCGATATCTCAGCTCTGGAAGGGGCTAGAGCCTCCATTTTTGCACTCAGGTCTAAGTCTCATGGCCCTCTATCAGAATCCAGAGTTTTGGGAAGATTGGAGAAACTTAATTTTTCGCCAAAAAAAAAAACGTAAGGGGTACCACTGTCGTTTTTTTTTCGGGCCCAATTTTTATGTTTCGATATCTCAGCTCTGGAAGGGGCTAGAGCCTCCATTTTTGCACTCAGGTCTAAGTCCCATGGCCCTCTATCAGAATCCAGAGTTTTGGGAAGATTGGAGAAACTTAATTTTTCGCCCAAAAAAAAAAAAACGTAAGGGGTACCACTGTCGTTTTTTTTTCGGGCCCAATTTTTGAGTTTCGATATCTCAGCTCTGGAAGGGGCTAGAGCCTCCATTTTTGCACTCAGGTCTAAGTGTCATGGCCCTCTATCAGAATCCAGAGTTTTGGGAAGATTGGAGAAACTTAATTTTTCGCCCCAAAAAAAAAAACGTAAGGGGTACCACTGTTGTTTTTTTTTCGGGCACAATTTTTGAGTTTCAATATCTCAGCTCTGGAAGGGGCTAGAGCCTCCATTTTTGCACTCAGGTCTAAGTCTCATGGCCCTCTATCAGAATCCAGAGTTTTGGGAAGATTGGAGAAACTTAATTTTTCGCCCAAAAAAAAAAAACGTAAGGGGTACCACTGTCGTTTTTTTTTTCGGGCCCAATTTTTGAGTTTCGATATCTCAGCTCTGGAAGGGGCTAGAGCCTCCATTTTTGCACTCAGGTCTAAGTCTCATGGCCCTCTATCAGAATCCAGAGTTTTGGGAAGATTGGAGAAACTTAATTTTTCGCCCAAAAAAAAAAAAAACGTAAGGGGTACCACTGTCGTTTTTTTTTCGGGCCCAATTTTTGAGTTTCGATATCTCAGCTCTGGAAGGGGCTAGAGCCTCCATTTTTCCACTCAGGTCTAAGTCTCATGGCCCTCTATCAAAATCCAGAGTTTTGGGAAGATTGGAGAAACTTAATTTTTCGCCCCAAAAAAAAAAACGTAAGAGGTACCACTGTTGTTTTTTTTTCGGGCACAATTTTTGAGTTTCAATATCTCAGCTCTGGAAGGGGCTAGAGCCTCCATTTTTGCACTCAGGTCTAAGTCTCATGGCCCTCTATCAGAATCCAGAGTTTTGGGAAGATTGGAGAAACTTAATTTTTCGCCAAAAAAAAAAAACGTAAGGGGTACCACTGTCGTTTTTTTTTCGGGCCCAATTTTTATGTTTCGATATCTCAGCTCTGGAAGGGGCTAGAGCCTCCATTTTTGCACTCAGGTCTAAGTCCCATGGCCCTCTATCAGAATCCAGAGTTTTGGGAAGATTGGAGAAACTTAATTTTTCGCCCAAAAAAAAAAAACGTAAGGGGTACCACTGTCGTTTTTTTTTTTCGGGCCCAATTTTTGAGTTTCGATATCTCAGCTCTGGAAGGGGCTAGAGCCTCCATTTTTGCACTCAGGTCTAAGTCTCATGGCCCTCTATCAGAATCCAGAGTTTTGGGAAGATTGGAGAAACTTAATTTTTCGCCAAAAAAAAAATCGTAAGGGGTACCACTGTCGTTTTTTTTTCGGGCCCAATTTTTATGTTTCGATATCTCAGCTCTGGAAGGGGCTAGAGCCTCCATTTTTGCACTCAGGTCTAAGTCCCATGGCCCTCTATCAGAATCCAGAGTTTTGGGAAGATTGGAGAAACTTAATTTTTCGCCCAAAAAAAAAAACCGTAAGGGGTACCACTGTCGTTTTTTTTTTCGGGCCCAATTTTTGAGTTTCGATATCTCAGCTCTGGAAGGGGCTAGAGCCTCCATTTTTGCACTCAGGTCTAAGTCTCATGGCCCTCTATCAGAATCCAGAGTTTTGGGAAGATTGGAGAAACTTAATTTTTCGCCCAAAAAAAAAAAACGTAAGGGGTACCACTGTCGTTTTTTTTCGGGCCCAATTTTTGAGTTTCGATATCTCAGCTCTGGAAGGGGCTAGAGCCTCCATTTTTGCACTCAGGTCTAAGTCCCATGGCCCTCTATCAGAATCCAGAGTTTTGGGAAGATTGGAGAAACTTAATTTTTCGCCCAAAAAAAAAAAAACGTAAGGGGTACCACTGTCGTTTTTTTTTTCGGGCCCAATTTTTGAGTTTCGATATCTCAGCTCTGGAAGGGGCTAGAGCCTCCATTTTTGCACTCAGGTCTAAGTCTCATGGCCCTCTATCAGAATCCAGAGTTTTGGGAAGATTGGAGAAACTTAATTTTTCGCCCCAAAAAAAAAAACGTAAGGGGTACCACTGTTGTTGTTTTTTCGGGCACAATTTTTGAGTTTCAATATCTCAGCTCTGGAAGGGGCTAGAGCCTCCATTTTTGCACTCAGGTCTAAGTCTCATGGCCCTCTATCAGAATCCAGAGTTTTGGGAAGATTGGAGAAACTTAATTTTTCGCCCAAAAAAAAAAAAAACGTAAGGGGTACCACTGTGGTTTTTTTTTCGGGCCCAATTTTTGAGTTTCGATATCTCAGCTCTGGAAGGGGCTAGAGCCTCCATTTTTGCACTCAGGTCTAAGTCTCATGGCCCTCTATCAGAATCCAGAGTTTTGGGAAGATTGGAGAAACTTAATTTTTCGCCCCAAAAAAAAAAAAACGTAAGGGGTACCACTGTCGTTTTTTTTTCGGGCCCAATTTTTGAGTTTCGATATCTCAGCTCTGGAAGGGGCTAGAGCCTCCATTTTTGCACTCAGGTCTAAGTCTCATGGCCCTCTATCAGAATCCAGAGTTTTGGGAAGATTGGAGAAACTTAATTTTTCGCCCCCCCAAAAAAAACGTAAGGGGTACCACTGTCGTTTTTTTTTTTCGTGCCCAATTTTTGAGTTTCGATATCTCAGCTCTGGAAGGGGCTAGAGCCTCCATTTTTGCACTCAGGTCTAAGTCTCATGGCCCTCTATCAGAATCCAGAGTTTTGGGAAGATTGGAGAAACTTAATTTTTCGCCCCCCCAAAAAAACGTAAGGGGTACCACTGTCGTTTTTTTTTCGGGCCCAATTTTTGAGTTTCGATATCTCAGCTCTGGAAGGGGCTAGAGCCTCCATTTTGCACTCAGGTCTAAGTCTCATGGCCCTCTATCAGAATCCAGAGTTTTGGGAAGGTTGGAGAAACTTAATTTTTCGCCCCAAAAAAAAAAAACGTAAGGGGTACCACTGTCGTTTTTTTTTTCGTGCCCAATTTTTGAGTTTCGATATCTCAGCTCTGGAAGGGGCTAGAGCCTCCATTTTTGCACTCAGGTCTAAGTCTCATGGCCCTCTATCAGAATCCAGAGTTTTGGGAAGATTGGAGAAACTTAATTTTTCGCCCCCCCAAAAAAACGTAAGGGGTACCACTGTCGTTTTTTTTTCGGGCCCAATTTTTGAGTTTCGATATCTCAGCTCTGGAAGGGGCTAGAGCCTCCATTTTTGCACTCAGGTCTAAGTCTCATGGCCCTCTATCAGAATCCAGAGTTTTGGGAAGGTTGGAGAAACTTAATTTTTCGCCCAAAAAAAAAAAACCGTAAGGGGTACCACTGTCGTTTTTTTTTTCGGGCCCAATTTTTGAGTTTCGATATCTCAGCTCTGGAAGGGGCTAGAGCCTCCATTTTTGCACTCAGGTCTAAGTCTCATGGCCCTCTATCAGAATCCAGAGTTTTGGGAAGATTGGAGAAACTTAATTTTTCGCCCAAAAAAAAAAAAACGTAAGGGGTACCACTGTCGTTTTTTTTCGGGCCCAATTTTTGAGTTTCGATATCTCAGCTCTGGAAGGGGCTAGAGCCTCCATTTTTGCACTCAGGTCTAAGTCTCATGGCCCTCTATCAGAATCCAGAGTTTTGGGAAGATTGGAGAAACTTAATTTTTCGCCCCAAAAAAAAAAAACGTAAGTGTACCACTGTCGTTTTTTTTTCGGGCCCAATTTTTGAGTTTCGATATCTCAGCTCTGGAAGGGGCTAGAGCCTCCATTTTTGCACTCAGGTCCAAGTCTCATGGCCCTCTATCAGAATCCAGAGTTTTGGGAAGATTGGAGAAACTTAATTTTTCGCCCAAAAAAAAAAAACGTAAGGGGTACCACTGTCGTTTTTTTTTTCGGGCCCAATTTTTGAGTTTCGATATCTCAGCTCTGGAAGGGGCTAGAGCCTCCATTTTTGCACTCAGGTCCAAGTCTCATGGCCCTCTATCAGAATCCAGAGTTTTGGGAAGATTGGAGAAACTTAATTTTTCGCCCAAAAAAAAAAAAACGTAAGGGGTACCACTGTCGTTTTTTTTTTTTGGGGCCCAATTTTTGAGTTTCGATATCTCAGCTCTGGAAGGGGCTAGAGCCTCCATTTTTGCACTCAGGTCTAAGTATCATGGCCCTCTATCAGAATCCAGAGTTTTGGGAAGATTGGAGAAACTTAATTTTTCGCCCAAAAAAAAAAAAACGTAAAGGGTACCACTGTCGTTTTTTTTTCGGGCCCAATTTTTGAGTTTCGATATCTCAGCTCTGGAAGGGGCTAGAGCCTCAATTTTTGCACTCAGGTCTAAGTCTCATGGCCCTCTATCAGAATCCAGAGTTTTGGGAAGATTGGAGAAACTTAATTTTTCGCCCAAAAAAAAAAAAACGTAAGGGGTACCACTGTCGTTTTTTTTTTCGGGCCCAATTTTTGAGTTTCGATATCTCAGCTCTGGAAGGGGCTAGAGCCTCCATTTTTGCACTCAGGTCCAAGTCTCATGGCCCTCTATCAGAATCCAGAGTTTTGGGAAGATTGGAGAAACTTAATTTTTCGCCCAAAAAAAAAAAACGTAAGGGGTACCACTGTCGTTTTTTTTCGGGCCCAATTTTTGAGTTTCGATATCTCAGCTCTGGAAGGGGCTAGAGCCTCCATTTTTGCACTCAGGTCTAAGTCTCATGGCCCTCTATCAGAATCCAGAGTTTTGGGAAGATTGGAGAAACTTAATTTTTCGCCCCAAAAAAAAAAAACGTAAGGGGTACCACTGTCGTTTTTTTTTCGGGCCCAATTTTTGAGTTTCGATATCTCAGCTCTGGAAGGGGCTAGAGCCTCCATTTTTGCACTCAGGTCCAAGTCTCATGGCCCTCTATCAGAATCCAGAGTTTTGGGAAGATTGGAGAAACTTAATTTTTCGCCCAAAAAAAAAACGTAAGGGGTACCACTGTCGTTTTTTTTTTTTTGGGGCCCAATTTTTGAGTTTCGATATCTCAGCTCTGGAAGGGGCTAGAGCCTCCATTTTTGCACTCAGGTCTAAGTATCATGGCCCTCTATCAGAATCCAGAGTTTTGGGAAGATTGGAGAAACTTAATTTTTCGCCCAAAAAAAAAAAACGTAAAGGGTACCACTGTCGTTTTTTTTTCGGGCCCAATTTTTGAGTTTCGATATCTCAGCTCTGGAAGGGGCTAGAGCCTCCATTTTTGCACTCAGGTCCAAGTCTCATGGCCCTCTATCAGAATCCAGAGTTTTGGGAAGATTGGAGAAACTTAATTTTTCGCCCAAAAAAAAAAACGTAAGGGGTACCACTGTCGTTTTTTTTTTTTGGGGCCCAATTTTTGAGTTTCGATATCTCAGCTCTGGAAGGGGCTAGAGCCTCCATTTTTGCACTCAGGTCTAAGTATCATGGCCCTCTATCAGAATCCAGAGTTTTGGGAAGATTGGAGAAACTTAATTTTTCGCCCAAAAAAAAAAAAAACGTAAAGGGTACCACTGTCGTTTTTTTTTCGGGCCCAATTTTTGAGTTTCGATATCTCAGCTCTGGAAGGGGCTAGAGCCTCCATTTTTGCACTCAGGTCTAAGTCTCATGACCCTCTATCAGAATCCAGAGTTTTGGGAAGATTGGAGAAACTTAATTTTTCGCCCCAAAAAAAAAACGTAAAGGGTACCACTGTCGTTTTTTTTTCGGGCCCAATTTTTGAGTTTCGATATCTCAGCTCTGGAAGGGGCTAGAGCCTCCATTTTTGCACTCAGGTCTAAGTATCATGGCCCTCTATCAGAATCCAGAGTTTTGGGAAGATTGGAGAAACTTAATTTTTCGCCCAAAAAAAAAAAACGTAAAGGGTACCACTGTCGTTTTTTTTTTCGGGCCCAATTTTTGAGTTTCGATATCTCAGCTCTGGAAGGGGCTAGAGCCTCCATTTTTGCACTCAAGTCTAAGTCTCATGGCCCTCTATCAGAATCCAGAGTTTTGGGAAGATTGGAGAAACTTAATTTTTCGCCCAAAAAAAAAAAACGTAAGGGGTACCACTGTCGTTTTTTTTTTTCGGGCCCAATTTTTGAGTTTCGATATCTCAGCTCTGGAAGGGGCTAGAGCCTCCATTTTTGCACTCAGGTCTAAGTCTCATGGCCCTCTATCAGAATCCAGAGTTTTGGGAAGATTGGAGAAACTTAATTTTTCGCCCAAAAAAAAAAAACGTAAGGGGTACCACTGTCGTTTTTTTTCGGGCCCAATTTTTGAGTTTCGATATCTCAGCTCTGGAAGGGGCTAGAGCCTCCATTTTTGCACTCAGGTCTAAGTCTCATGGCCCTCTATCAGAATCCAGAGTTTTGGGGAGATTGGAGAAACTTAATTTTTCGCCAAAAAAAAAAAAACGTAAGGGGTACCACTGTCGTTTTTTTTTCGGGCCCAATTTTTGAGTTTCGATATCTCAGCTCTGGAAGGGGCCAGAGCCTCCATTTTTGCACTCAGGTCTAAGTCTCATGGCCCTCTATCAGAATCCAGAGTTTTGGGAAGATTGGAGAAACTTAATTTTTCGCCCAAAAAAAAAAAACGTAAGGGGTACCACTGTCGTTTTTTTTTCGGGCCCAATTTTTGAGTTTCGATATCTCAGCTCTGGAAGGGGCTAGAGCCTCCATTTTTGCACTCAGGTCTAAGTATCATGGCCCTCTATCAGAATCCAGAGTTTTCGGAAGATTGGAGAAACTTAATTTTTCGCCCAAAAAAAAAAAAACGTAAAGGGTACCACTGTCGTTTTTTTTTTCGGGCCCAATTTTTGAGTTTCGATATCTCAGCTCTGGAAGGGGCTAGAGCCTCCATTTTTGCACTCAAGTCTAAGTCTCATGGCCCTCTATCAGAATCCAGAGTTTTGGGAAGATTGGAGAAACTTAATTTTTCGCCCAAAAAAAAAAAACGTAAGGGGTACCACTGTCGTTTTTTTTTTTCGGGCCCAATTTTTGAGTTTCGATATCTCAGCTCTAGAAGGGGCTAGAGCCTCCATTTTTGCACTCAGGTCTAAGTCTCATGGCCCTCTATCAGAATCCAGAGTTTTGGGAAGATTGGAGAAACTTAATTTTTCGCCCAAAAAAAAAAACCGTAAGGGGTACCACTGTCGTTTTTTTTCGGGCCCAATTTTTGAGTTTCGATATCTCAGCTCTGGAAGGGGCTAGAGCCTCCATTTTTGCACTCAGGTCTAAGTCTCATGGCCCTCTATCAGAATCCAGAGTTTTGGGAAGATTGGAGAAACTTAATTTTTCGCCAAAAAAAAAAACGTAAGGGGTACCACTGTCGTTTTTTTTTCGGGCCCAATTTTTATGTTTCGATATCTCAGCTCTGGAAGGGGCTAGAGCCTCCATTTTTGCACTCAGGTCTAAGTCCCATGGCCCTCTATCAGAATCCAGAGTTTTGGGAAGATTGGAGAAACTTAATTTTTCGCCCAAAAAAAAAAAAACGTAAGGGGTACCACTGTCGTTTTTTTTTTCGGGCCCAATTTTTGAGTTTCGATATCTCAGCTCTGGAAGGGGCTAGAGCCTCCATTTTTGCACTCAGGTCTAAGTCTCATGGCCCTCTATCAGAATCCAGAGTTTTGGGAAGATTGGAGAAACTTAATTTTTCGCCCCAAAAAAAAAAACGTAAGGGGTACCACTGTTGTTTTTTTTTCGGGCACAATTTTTGAGTTTCAATATCTCAGCTCTGGAAGGGGCTAGAGCCTCCATTTTTGCACTCAGGTCTAAGTCTCATGGCCCTCTATCAGAATCCAGAGTTTTGGGAAGATTGGAGAAACTTAATTTTTCGCCCAAAAAAAAAAACGTAAGGGGTACCACTGTCGTTTTTTTTTCGGGCCCAATTTTTGAGTTTCGATATCTCAGCTCTGGAAGGGGCTAGAGCCTCCATTTTTGCACTCAGGTCTAAGTCTCATGGCCCTCTATCAGAATCCAGAGTTTTGGGAAGATTGGAGAAACTTAATTTTTCGCCCAAAAAAAAAAAAAACGTAAGGGGTACCACTGTCGTTTTTTTTTCGGGCCCAATTTTTGAGTTTCGATATCTCAGCTCTGGAAGGGGCTAGAGCCTCCATTTTTGCACTCAGGTCTAAGTCTCATGGCCCTCTATCAGAATCCAGAGTTTTGGGAAGATTGGAGAAACTTAATTTTTCGCCCCCCCAAAAAAAACGTAAGGGGTACCACTGTCGTTTTTTTTTTCGTGCCCAATTTTTGAGTTTCGATATCTCAGCTCTGGAAGGGGCTAGAGCCTCCATTTTTGCACTCAGGTCTAAGTCTCATGGCCCTCTATCAGAATCCAGAGTTTTGGGAAGATTGGAGAAACTTAATTTTTCGCCCCCCCAAAAAAACGTAAGGGGTACCACTGTCGTTTTTTTTTCGGGCCCAATTTTTGAGTTTCGATATCTCAGCTCTGGAAGGGGCTAGAGCCTCCATTTTGCACTCAGGTCTAAGTCTCATGGCCCTCTATCAGAATCCAGAGTTTTGGGAAGGTTGGAGAAACTTAATTTTTCGCCCCAAAAAAAAAAAAACGTAAGGGGTACCACTGTCGTTTTTTTTTTCGTGCCCAATTTTTGAGTTTCGATATCTCAGCTCTGGAAGGGGCTAGAGCCTCCATTTTTGCACTCAGGTCTAAGTCTCATGGCCCTCTATCAGAATCCAGAGTTTTGGGAAGATTGGAGAAACTTAATTTTTCGCCCCCCCAAAAAAACGTAAGGGGTACCACTGTCGTTTTTTTTTCGGGCCCAATTTTTGAGTTTCGATATCTCAGCTCTGGAAGGGGCTAGAGCCTCCATTTTTGCACTCAGGTCTAAGTCTCATGGCCCTCTATCAGAATCCAGAGTTTTGGGAAGGTTGGAGAAACTTAATTTTTCGCCCAAAAAAAAAAAACGTAAGGGGTACCACTGTCGTTTTTTTTTTCGGGCCCAATTTTTGAGTTTCGATATCTCAGCTCTGGAAGGGGCTAGAGCCTCCATTTTTGCACTCAGGTCTAAGTCTCATGGCCCTCTATCAGAATCCAGAGTTTTGGGAAGATTGGAGAAACTTAATTTTTCGCCCAAAAAAAAAAAAACGTAAGGGGTACCACTGTCGTTTTTTTTCGGGCCCAATTTTTGAGTTTCGATATCTCAGCTCTGGAAGGGGCTAGAGCCTCCATTTTTGCACTCAGGTCTAAGTCTCATGGCCCTCTATCAGAATCCAGAGTTTTGGGAAGATTGGAGAAACTTAATTTTTCGCCCCAAAAAAAAAAAAACGTAAGTGTACCACTGTCGTTTTTTTTTCGGGCCCAATTTTTGAGTTTCGATATCTCAGCTCTGGAAGGGGCTAGAGCCTCCATTTTTGCACTCAGGTCCAAGTCTCATGGCCCTCTATCAGAATCCAGAGTTTTGGGAAGATTGGAGAAACTTAATTTTTCGCCCAAAAAAAAAAAACGTAAGGGGTACCACTGTCGTTTTTTTTTTCGGGCCCAATTTTTGAGTTTCGATATCTCAGCTCTGGAAGGGGCTAGAGCCTCCATTTTTGCACTCAGGTCCAAGTCTCATGGCCCTCTATCAGAATCCAGAGTTTTGGGAAGATTGGAGAAACTTAATTTTTCGCCCAAAAAAAAAAAACGTAAGGGGTACCACTGTCGTTTTTTTTTTTTGGGGCCCAATTTTTGAGTTTCGATATCTCAGCTCTGGAAGGGGCTAGAGCCTCCATTTTTGCACTCAGGTCTAAGTATCATGGCCCTCTATCAGAATCCAGAGTTTTGGGAAGATTGGAGAAACTTAATTTTTCGCCCAAAAAAAAAAAAACGTAAAGGGTACCACTGTCGTTTTTTTTTCGGGCCCAATTTTTGAGTTTCGATATCTCAGCTCTGGAAGGGGCTAGAGCCTCCATTTTTGCACTCAGGTCTAAGTCTCATGGCCCTCTATCAGAATCCAGAGTTTTGGGAAGATTGGAGAAACTTAATTTTTCGCCCAAAAAAAAAAAACGTAAGGGGTACCACTGTCGTTTTTTTTTTCGGGCCCAATTTTTGAGTTTCGATATCTCAGCTCTGGAAGGGGCTAGAGCCTCCATTTTTGCACTCAGGTCCAAGTCTCATGGCCCTCTATCAGAATCCAGAGTTTTGGGAAGATTGGAGAAACTTAATTTTTCGCCCAAAAAAAAAAAACGTAAGGGGTACCACTGTCGTTTTTTTTCGGGCCCAATTTTTGAGTTTCGATATCTCAGCTCTGGAAGGGGCTAGAGCCTCCATTTTTGCACTCAGGTCTAAGTCTCATGGCCCTCTATCAGAATCCAGAGTTTTGGGAAGATTGGAGAAACTTAATTTTTCGCCCAAAAAAAAAAAAACGTAAGGGGTACCACTGTCGTTTTTTTTTCGGGCCCAATTTTTGAGTTTCGATATCTCAGCTCTGGAAGGGGCTAGAGCCTCCATTTTTGCACTCAGGTCCAAGTCTCATGGCCCTCTATCAGAATCCAGAGTTTTGGGAAGATTGGAGAAACTTAATTTTTCGCCCAAAAAAAAAAAACGTAAGGGGTACCACTGTCGTTTTTTTTTTTTTTGGGGCCCAATTTTTGAGTTTCGATATCTCAGCTCTGGAAGGGGCTAGAGCCTCCATTTTTGCACTCAGGTCTAAGTATCATGGCCCTCTATCAGAATCCAGAGTTTTGGGAAGATTGGAGAAACTTAATTTTTCGCCCAAAAAAAAAAAACGTAAAGGGTACCACTGTCGTTTTTTTTTCGGGCCCAATTTTTGAGTTTCGATATCTCAGCTCTGGAAGGGGCTAGAGCCTCCATTTTTGCACTCAGGTCCAAGTCTCATGGCCCTCTATCAGAATCCAGAGTTTTGGGAAGATTGGAGAAACTTAATTTTTCGCCCAAAAAAAAAAACGTAAGGGGTACCACTGTCGTTTTTTTTTTTTTTTGGGGCCCAATTTTTGAGTTTCGATATCTCAGCTCTGGAAGGGGCTAGAGCCTCCATTTTTGCACTCAGGTCTAAGTATCATGGCCCTCTATCAGAATCCAGAGTTTTGGGAAGATTGGAGAAACTTAATTTTTCGCCCAAAAAAAAAAAAAACGTAAAGGGTACCACTGTCGTTTTTTTTTCGGGCCCAATTTTTGAGTTTCGATATCTCAGCTCTGGAAGGGGCTAGAGCCTCCATTTTTGCACTCAGGTCTAAGTATCATGGCCCTCTATCAGAATCCAGAGTTTTGGGAAGATTGGAGAAACTTAATTTTTCGCCCAAAAAAAAAAAACGTAAAGGGTACCACTGTCGTTTTTTTTTTCGGGCCCAATTTTTGAGTTTCGATATCTCAGCTCTGGAAGGGGCTAGAGCCTCCATTTTTGCACTCAAGTCTAAGTCTCATGGCCCTCTATCAGAATCCAGAGTTTTGGGAAGATTGGAGAAACTTAATTTTTCGCCCAAAAAAAAAAAACGTAAGGGGTACCACTGTCGTTTTTTTTTTTCGGGCCCAATTTTTGAGTTTCGATATCTCAGCTCTGGAAGGGGCTAGAGCCTCCATTTTTGCACTCAGGTCTAAGTCTCATGGCCCTCTATCAGAATCCAGAGTTTTGGGAAGATTGGAGAAACTTAATTTTTCGCCCAAAAAAAAAAAACGTAAGGGGTACCACTGTCGTTTTTTTTCGGGCCCAATTTTTGAGTTTCGATATCTCAGCTCTGGAAGGGGCTAGAGCCTCCATTTTTGCACTCAGGTCTAAGTCTCATGGCCCTCTATCAGAATCCAGAGTTTTGGGAAGATTGGAGAAACTTAATTTTTCGCCAAAAAAAAAAACGTAAGGGGTACCACTGTCGTTTTTTTTTCGGGCCCAATTTTTATGTTTCGATATCTCAGCTCTGGAAGGGGCTAGAGCCTCCATTTTTGCACTCAGGTCTAAGTCCCATGGCCCTCTATCAGAATCCAGAGTTTTGGGAAGATTGGAGAAACTTAATTTTTCGCCCAAAAAAAAAAAACGTAAGGGGTACCACTGTCGTTTTTTTTTCGGGCCCAATTTTTGAGTTTCGATATCTCAGCTCTGGAAGGGGCTAGAGCCTCCATTTTTGCACTCAGGTCTAAGTCTCATGGCCCTCTATCAGAATCCAGAGTTTTGGGAAGATTGGAGAAACTTAATTTTTCGCCCCAAAAAAAAAAACGTAAGGGGTACCACTGTTGTTTTTTTTTCGGGCACAATTTTTGAGTTTCAATATCTCAGCTCTGGAAGGGGCTAGAGCCTCCATTTTTGCACTCAGGTCTAAGTCTCATGGCCCTCTATCAGAATCCAGAGTTTTGGGAAGACTGGAGAAACTTAATTTTTCGCCCAAAAAAAAAAAACGTAAGGGGTACCACTGTCGTTTTTTTTTTCGGGCCCAATTTTTGAGTTTCGATATCTCAGCTCTGGAAGGGGCTAGAGCCTCCATTTTTGCACTCAGGTCTAAGTCTCATGGCCCTCTATCAGAATCCAGAGTTTTGGGAAGATTGGAGAAACTTAATTTTTCGCCCAAAAAAAAAAAAAAACGTAAGGGGTACCACTGTCGTTTTTTTTTTCGGGCCCAATTTTTGAGTTTCGATATCTCAGCTCTGGAAGGGGCTAGAGCCTCCATTTTTGCACTCAGGTCTAAGTCTCATGGCCCTCTATCAGAATCCAGAGTTTTGGGAAGATTGGAGAATCTTAATTTTTCGCCCAAAAAAAAAAAACGTAAGGGGTACCACTGTCGTTTTTTTTCGGGCCCAATTTTTGAGTTTCGATATCTCAGCTCTGGAAGGGGCTAGAGCCTCCATTTTTGCACTCAGGTCTAAGTCTCATGGCCCTCTATCAGAATCCAGAGTTTTGGGAAGATTGGAGAAACTTAATTTTTCGCCCCAAAAAAAAAAAACGTAAGGGGTACCACTGTCGTTTTTTTTTTCGGGCCCAATTTTTATGTTTCGATATCTCAGCTCTGGAAGGGGCTAGAGCCTCCATTTTTGCACTCAGGTCTAAGTCTCATGGCCCTCTATCAGAATCCAGAGTTTTGGGAAGATTGGAGAAACTTAATTTTTCGCCCCAAGAAAAAAAACGTAAGGGGTACCACTGTTGTTTTTTTTTCGGGCACAATTTTTGAGTTTCAATATCTCAGCTCTGGAAGGGGCTAGAGCCTCCATTTTTGCACTCAGGTCTAAGTCTCATGGCCCTCTATCAGAATCCAGAGTTTTGGGAAGATTGGAGAAACTTAATTTTTCGCCCAAAAAAAAAAAACGTAAGGGGTACCACTGTCGTTTTTTTTTTCGTGCCCAATTTTTGAGTTTCGATATCTCAGCTCTGGAAGGGGCTAGAGCCTCCATTTTTGCACTCAGGTCTAAGTCTCATGGCCCTCTATCAGAATCCAGAGTTTTGGGAAGATTGGAGAAACTTAATTTTTCGCCCCCCCAAAAAAACGTAAGGGGTACCACTGTCGTTTTTTTTTCGGGCCCAATTTTTGAGTTTCGATATCTCAGCTCTGGAAGGGGCTAGAGCCTCCATTTTTGCACTCAGGTCTAAGTCTCATGGCCCTCTATCAGAATCCAGAGTTTTGGGAAGATTGGAGAAACTTAATTTTTCGCCCAAAAAAAAAAAAACGTAAGGGGTACCACTGTCGTTTTTTTTTTTCGGGCCCAATTTTTGAGTTTCGATATCTCAGCTCTGGAAGGGGCTAGAGCCTCCATTTTTGCACTCAGGTCTAAGTCTCATGGCCCCCTATCAGAATCCAGAGTTTTGGGAAGGTTGGAGAAACTTAATTTTTCGCCCCCAAAAAAAAAAAACGTAGGGGTACCACTGTCGTTTTTTTTTTTCGGGCCCAATTTTTGAGTTTCGATATCTCAGCTCTGGAAGGGGCTAGAGCCTCCATTTTTGCACTCAGGTCTAAGTCTCATGGCCCTCTATCAGAATCCAGAGTTTTGGGAAGATTGGAGAAACTTAATTTTTCGCCCCAAAAAAAAAAACGTAAGGGGTACCACTGTCGTTTTTTTTTCGGGCCCAATTTTTGAGTTTCGATATCTCAGCTCTGGAAGGGGCTAGAGCCTCCATTTTTGCACTCAGGTCCAAGTCTCATGGCCCTCTATCAGAATCCAGAGTTTTGGGAAGATTGGAGAAACTTAATTTTTTGCCCAAAAAAAAAAAAAACGTAAGGGGTACCACTGTCGTTTTTTTTTTCGGGCCCAATTTTTGAGTTTCGATATCTCAGCTCTGGAAGGGGCTAGAGCCTCCATTTTTGCACTCAGGTCTAAGTCTCATGGCCCTCTATCAGAATCCAGAGTTTTGGGAAGATTGGAGAAACTTAATTTTTCGCCCAAAAAAAAAAAACGTAAGGGGTACCACTGTCGTTTTTTTTTCGGGCCCAATTTTTGAGTTTCGATATCTCAGCTCTGGAAGGGGCTAGAGCCTCCATTTTTGCACTCAGGTCTAAGTCTCATGGCCCTCTATCAGAATCCAGAGTTTTGGGAAGATTGGAGAAACTTAATTTTTCGCCCAAAAAAAAAAACGTAAGGGGTACCACTGTCGTTTTTTTTTCGGGCCCAATTTTTGAGTTTCGATATCTCAGCTCTGGAAGGGGCTAGAGCCTCCATTTTTGCACTCAGGTCTAAGTCTCATGGCCCTCTATCAGAATCCAGAGTTTTGGGAAGATTGGAGAAACTTAATTTTTCGCCAAAAAAAAACGTAAGGGGTACCACTGTCGTTTTTTTTTTCGGGCCCAATTTTTATGTTTCGATATCTCAGCTCTGGAAGGGGCTAGAGCCTCCATTTTTGCACTCAGGTCTAAGTCCCATGGCCCTCTCTCAGTTTATCAGTAATTAAGTTTCTCCAATCTTCCCAAAACTCTGGATTCTGATAGAGGGCCATGAGACTTAGCTCTGGAAGGGGCTAGAGCCTCCATTTTTGCACTCAGGTCTAAGTCTCATGGCCCTCTATCAGAATCCAGAGTTTTGGGAAGATTGGAGAAACTTAATTTTTCGCCCAAAAAAAAACCGTAAAGGGTACCACTGTCGTTTTTTTTTTCGGGCCCAATTTTTGAGTTTCGATATCTCAGCTCTGGAAGGGGCTAGAGCCTCCATTTTTGCACTCAGGTCTGAGATATCGAAACTCAAAAATTGGGCCCGAAAAAAAAAAACGACAGTGGTACCCTTTACGGTTTTTTTTTGGGCGAAAAATTAAGTTTCTCCAATCTTCCCAAAACTCTGGATTCTGATAGAGGGCCATGATACTTAGACCTGAGTGCAAAAATGGAGGCTCTAGCCCCTTCCAGAGCTGAGATATCGAAACTCAAAAATTGGGCCCGAAAAAAAAAAACGACAGTGGTACCCCTTACGTTTTTTTTTTTTGGGCGAAAAATTAAGTTTCTCCAATCTTCCCAAAACTCTGGATTCTGATAGAGGGCCATGAGACTTAGACCTGAGTGCAAAAATGGAGGCTCTAGCCCCTTCCAGAGCTGAGATATCGAAACTCAAAAATTGGGCCCGAAAAAAAAACGACAGTGGTACCCCTTACGTTTTTTTTTTTGGGCGAAAAATTAAGTTTCTCCAATCTTCCCAAAACTCTGGATTCTGATAGAGGGTCATGAGACTTAGACCTGAGTGCAAAAATGGAGGCTCTAGCCCCTTCCAGAGCTGAGATATCGAAACTCAAAAATTGGGCCCGAAAAAAAAACGACAGTGGTACCCCTTACGTTTTTTTTTTTGGGCGAAAAATTAAGTTTCTCCAATCTTCCCAAAACTCTGGATTCTGATAGAGGGCCATGAGACTTAGACCTGAGTGCAAAAATGGAGGCTCTAGCCCCTTCCAGAGCTGAGATATCGAAACTCAAAAATTGGGCCCGAAAAAAAACCGACAGTGGTATCCCTTACGTTTTTTTTTTTGGGGCGAAAAATTAAGTTTCTCCAATCTTCCCAAAACTCTGGATTCTGATAGAGGGTCATGAGACTTAGACCTGAGTGCAAAAATGGAGGCTCTAGCCCCTTCCAGAGCTGAGATATCGAAACTCAAAAATTGGGCCCGAAAAAAAAACGACAGTGGTACCCCTTACGTTTTTTTTTTTGGGCGAAAAATTAAGTTTCTCCAATCTTCCCAAAACTCTAGATTCTGATAGAGGGCCATGAGACTTGGACCTGAGTGCAAAAATGGAGGCTCTAGCCCCTTCCAGAGCTGAGATATCGAAACTCAAAAATTGGGCCCGAAAAAAAAAAGACAGTGGTACCCCTTACGTTTTTTTTTTTGGGCGAAAAATTAAGTTTCTCCAATCTTCCCAAAACTCTGGATTCTGATAGAGGGCCATGAGACTTAGACCTGAGTGCAAAAATGGAGGCTCTAGCCCCTTCCAGAGCTGAGATATCGAAACTCAAAAATTGGGCCCGAAAAAAAAACGACAGTGGTACCCCTTACGTTTTTTTTTTGGGCGAAAAATTAAGTTTCTCCAATCTTCCCAAAACTCTGGATTCTGATAGAGGGCCATGAGACTTAGACCTGAGTGCAAAAATGGAGGCTCTAGCCCCTTCCAGAGCTGAGATATCGAAACTCAAAAATTGGGCCCGAAAAAAAAAAAACAGTGGTACCCCTTACGTTTTTTTTTTTGGGGCGAAAAATTAAGTTTCTCCAATCTTCCCAAAACTCTGGATTCTGATAGAGGGCCATGAGACTTAGACCTGAGTGCAAAAATGGAGGCTCTAGCCCCTTCCAGAGCTGAGATATCGAAACTCAAAAATTGGGCCCGAAAAAAAAACGACAGTGGTACCCCTTACGTTTTTTTTTTTTGGGCGAAAAATTAAGTTTCTCCAATCTTCCCAAAACTCTGGATTCTGATAGAGGGCCATGAGACTTAGACCTGAGTGCAAAAATGGAGGCTCTAGCCCCTTCCAGAGCTGAGATATCGAAACTCAAAAATTGGGCCCGAAAAAAAAAACCACAGTGGTACCCCTTACGTTTTTTTTTTTTGGGGCGAAAAATTAAGTTTCTCCAATCTTCCCAAAACTCTGGATTCTGATAGAGGGCCATGAGACTTAGACCTGAGTGCAAAAATGGAGGCTCTAGCCCCTTCCAGAGCTAAGATATCGAAACTCAAAAATTGGGCCCGAAAAAAAAACGACAGTGGTACCCCTTACGTTTTTTTGGGGGGGCGAAAAATTAAGTTTCTCCAATCTTCCCAAAACTCTGGATTCTGATAGAGGGCCATGAGACTTAGACCTGAGTGCAAAAATGGAGGCTCTAGCCCCTTCCAGAGCTGAGATATCGAAACTCAAAAATTGGGCCCGAAAAAAAAACGACAGTGGTACCCCTTACGTTTTTTTTTTTGGGCGAAAAATTAAGTTTCTCCAATCTTCCCAAAACTCTGGATTCTGATAGAGGGCCATGAGACTTAGACCTGAGTGCAAAAATGGAGGCTCTAGCCCCTTCCAGAGCTGAGATATCGAAACTCAAAAATTGGGCCCGAAAAAAAAAACGACAGTGGTACCCCTTACGTTTTTTTTTTTGGGCGAAAAATTAAGTTTCTCCAATCTTCCCAAAACTCTGGATTCTGATAGAGGGCCATGAGACTTAGACCTGAGTGCAAAAATGGAGGCTCTAGCCCCTTCCAGAGCTGAGATATCGAAACTCAAAAATTGGGCCCGAAAAAAAAAACGACAGTGGTACCCCTTACGTTTTTTTTTTTTGGGGCGAAAAATTAAGTTTCTCCAATCTTCCCAAAACTCTGGATTCTGATAGAGGGCCATGAGACTTAGACCTGAGTGCAAAAATGGAGGCTCTAGCCCCTTCCAGAGCTGAGATATCGAAACTCAAAAATTGGGCCCGAAAAAAAAACGACAGTGGTACCCCTTACGTTTTTTTTTTGGGCGAAAAATTAAGTTTCTCCAATCTTCCCAAAACTCTGGATTCTGATAGAGGGCCATGAGACTTAGACCTGAGTGCAAAATTGGAGGCTCTAGCCCCTTCCAGAGCTGAGATATCGAAACTCAAAAATTGGGCCCGAAAAAAAAAACGACAGTGGTACCCCTTACGTTTTTTTTTTTGGGGCGAAAAATTAAGTTTCTCCAATCTTCCCAAAACTCTGGATTCTGATAGAGGGCCATGAGACTTAGACCTGAGTGCAAAAATGGAGGCTCTAGCCCCTTCCAGAGCTGAGATATCGAAACTCAAAAATTGGGCCCGAAAAAAAAACGACAGTGGTACCCCTTACGTTTTTTTTTTTTGGGCGAAAAATTAAGTTTCTCCAATCTTCCCAAAACTCTGGATTCTGATAGAGGGCCATGAGACTTAGACCTGAGTGCAAAAATGGAGGCTCTAGCCCCTTCCAGAGCTGAGATATCGAAACTCAAAAATTGGGCCCGAAAAAAAAAACCACAGTGGTACCCCTTACGTTTTTTTTTTTGGGGCGAAAAATTAAGTTTCTCCAATCTTCCCAAAACTCTGGATTCTGATAGAGGGCCATGAGACTTAGACCTGAGTGCAAAAATGGAGGCTCTAGCCCCTTCCAGAGCTAAGATATCGAAACTCAAAAATTGGGCCCGAAAAAAAAACGACAGTGGTACCCCTTACGTTTTTTTGGGGGGGCGAAAAATTAAGTTTCTCCAATCTTCCCAAAACTCTGGATTCTGATAGAGGGCCATGAGACTTAGACCTGAGTGCAAAAATGGAGGCTCTAGCCCCTTCCAGAGCTGAGATATCGAAACTCAAAAATTGGGCCCGAAAAAAAAACGACAGTGGTACCCCTTACGTTTTTTTTTTTGGGCGAAAAATTAAGTTTCTCCAATCTTCCCCAAACTCTGGATTCTGATAGAGGGCCATGAGACTTAGACCTGAGTGCAAAAATGGAGGCTCTAGCCCCTTCCAGAGCTGAGATATCGAAACTCAAAAATTGGGCCCGAAAAAAAAAACGACAGTGGTACCCCTTACGTTTTTTTTTTTTGGGCGAAAAATTAAGTTTCTCCAATCTTCCCAAAACTCTGGATTCTGATAGAGGGCCATGAGACTTAGACCTGAGTGCAAAAATGGAGGCTCTAGCCCCTTCCAGAGCTGAGATATCGAAACTCAAAAATTGGGCCCGAAAAAAAAAACGACAGTGGTACCCCTTACGTTTTTTTTTTTTGGGGCGAAAAATTAAGTTTCTCCAATCTTCCCAAAACTCTGGATTCTGATAGAGGGCCATGAGACTTAGACCTGAGTGCAAAAATGGAGGCTCTAGCCCCTTCCAGAGCTGAGATATCGAAACTCAAAAATTGGGCCCGAAAAAAAAACGACAGTGGTACCCCTTACGTTTTTTTTTTTGGGGGCGAAAAATTAAGTTTCTCCAATCTTCCCAAAACTCTGGATTCTGATAGAGGGCCATGAGACTTAGACCTGAGTGCAAAAATGGAGGCTCTAGCCCCTTCCAGAGCTGAGATATCGAAACTCAAAAATTGGGCCCGAAAAAAAAAACGACAGTGGTACCCCTTACGTTTTTTTTTTTGGGGGTGAAAAATTAAGTTTCTCCAATCTTCCCAAAACTCTGGATTCTGATAGAGGGCCATGAGACTTAGACCTGAGTGCAAAAATGGAGGCTCTAGCCCCTTCCAGAGCTGAGATATCGAAACTCAAATATTGGGCCCGAAAAAAAAACGACAGTGGTACCCCTTACGGTTTTTTTTTGGGGCGAAAAATTAAGTTTCTCCAATCTTCCCAAAACTCTGGATTCTGATAGAGGGCCATGAGACTTAGACCTGAGTGCAAAAATGGAGGCTCTAGCCCCTTCCAGAGCTGAGATATCGAAACTCAAAAATTGGGCCCGAAAAAAAAACGACAGTGGTACCCCTTACGTTTTTTTTTTTGGGCGAAAAATTAAGTTTCTCCAATCTTCCCAAAACTCTGGATTCTGATAGAGGGCCATGAGACTTAGACCTGAGTGCAAAAATGGAGGCTCTAGCCCCTTCCAGAGCTGAGATATCGAAACTCAAAAATTGGGCCCGAAAAAAAACCGACAGTGGTACCCCTTACGTTTTTTTTTTTTTGGGCGAAAAATTAAGTTTCTCCAATCTTCCCAAAACTCTGGATTCTGATAGAGGGCCATGGGACTTAGACCTGAGTGCAAAAATGGAGGCTCTAGCCCCTTCCAGAGCTGAGATATCGAAACATAAAAATTGGGCCCGAAAAAAAAACGACAGTGGTACCCCTTACGTTTTGTTTTTTTTGGCGAAAAATTAAGTTTCTCCAATCTTCCCAAAACTCTGGATTCTGATAGAGGGCCATGAGACTTAGACCTGAGTGCAAAAATGGAGGCTCTAGCCCCTTCCAGAGCTGAGATATCGAAACTCAAAAATTGGGCCCGAAAAATAAACGACAGTGGTACCCCTTACGTTTTTTTTTTTTGGGCGAAAAATTAAGTTTCTCCAATCTTCCCAAAACTCTGGATTCTGATAGAGGGCCATGAGACTTAGACCTGAGTGCAAAAATGGAGGCTCTAGCACCTTCCAGTGCTGAGATATCGAAACTCAAAAATTGGGCCCGAAAAAAAAACGACAGTGGTACCCCTTACGGTTTTTTTTTTTGGGCGAAAAATTAAGTTTCTCCAATCTTCCCAAAACTCTGGATTCTGATAGAGGGCCATGAGACTTAGACCTGAGTGCAAAAATGGAGGCTCTAGCCCCATCCAGAGCTGAGATATCGAAACTCAAAAATTGGGCCCGAAAAAAAAAACGACAGTGGTACCCCTTACGTTTTTTTTTTTAGGGGGAAAAATTAAGTTTCTCCAATCTTCCCAAAACTCTGGATTCTGATAGAGGGCCATGAGACTTAGACCAGAGTGCAAAAATGGAGGCTTTAGCCCCTTCCAGAGCTGAGATATCGAAACTCAAAAATTGGGCCCGAAAAAAAACGACAGTGGTACCCCTTAGGTTTTTTTTTTTTTGGGGCGAAAAATTAAGTTTCTCCAATCTTCCCAAAACTCTGGATTCTGATAGAGGGCCATGAGACTTAGACCTGAGTGCAAAAATGGAGGCTCTAGCCCCTTCCAGAGCTGAGATATCGAAACTCAAAAATTGGGCCCGAAAAAAAAACGACAGTGGTACCCCTTACGTTTTTTTTTTTTGGGGCGAAAAATTAAGTTTCTCCAATCTTCCCAAAACTCTGGATTCTGATAGAGGGCCATGAGACTTAGACCTGAGTGCAAAAATGGAGGCTCTAGCCCCTTCCAGAGCTGAGATATCGAAACTCAAAAATTGGGCCCGAAAAAAAAACGACAGTGGTACCCCTTACGTTTTTTTTTTTTGGGGCGAAAAATTAAGTTTCTCCAATCTTCCCAAAACTCTGGATTCTGATAGAGGGCCATGAGACTTAGACCTGAGTGCAAAAATGGAGGCTCTAGCCCCTTCCAGAGCTGAGATATCGAAACTCAAAAATTGGGCCCGAAAAAAAAAACGACAGTGGTACCCTTTACGTTTTTTTTTTTTTGGGGCGAAAAATTAAGTTTCTCCAATCTTCCCAAAACTCTGGATTCTGATAGAGGGCCATGATACTTAGACCTGACTGCAAAAATGGAGGCTCTAGCCCCTTCCAGAGCTGAGATATCGAAACTCAAAAATTGGGCCCGAAAAAAAAAACGACAGTGGTACCCCTTACGTTTTTTTTGGGGGGGCGAAAAATTAAGTTTCTCCAATCTTCCCAAAACTTTGGATTCTGATAGAGGGCCATGAGACTTAGACCTGAGTGCAAAAATGGAGGCTCTAGCCCCTTCCAGAGCTGAGATATCGAAACTCAAAAATTGGGCCCGAAAAAAAAACGACAGTGGTACCCCTCACGTTTTTTTTTTTTTGGGCGAAAAATTAAGTTTCTCCAATCTTTCCAAAACTCTGGATTCTGATAGAGGGCCATGAGACTTGGACCTGAGTGCAAAAATGGAGGCTCTAGTCCCTTCCAGAGCTGAGATATCGAAACTCAAAAATTGGGCCCGAAAAAAAAAACGACAGTGGTACCCCTTACGTATTTTTTTTTTTGGGCGAAAAATTAAGTTTCTCCAATCTTCCCAAAACTCTGGATTCTGATAGAGGGCCATGAGACTTGGACCTGAGTGCAAAAATGGAGGCTCTAGCCCCTTCCAGAGCTGAGATATCGAAACTCAAAAATTGGGCCCGAAAAAAAACGACAGTGGTACCCCTTAAGTTTTTTTTTTGGGGGCGAAAAATTAAGTTTCTCCAATCTTCCCAAAACTCTGGATTCTGATAGAGGGCCATGAGACTTAGACCTGAGTGCAAAAATGGAGGCTCTAGCCCCTTCCAGAGCTGAGATATCGAAACTCAAAAATTGGGCCCGAAAAAAAACGACAGTGGTACCCCTTACGTTTTTTTTTTTTGGGCGAAAAATTAAGTTTCTCCAATCTTCCCAAAACTCTGGATTCTGATAGAGGGCCATGAGACTTAGACCTGAGTGCAAAAATGGAGGCTCTAGCCCCTTCCAGAGCTGAGATATCGAAACACAAAAATTGGGCCCGAAAAAAAAACGACAGTGGTACCCCTTACGTTTTTTTTTTGGGGCGAAAAATTAAGTTTCTCCAATCTTCCCAAAACTCTGGATTCTGATAGAGGGTCATGAGACTTAGACCTGAGTGCAAAAATGGAGGCTCTAGCCCCTTCCAGAGCTGAGATATCGAAACTCAAAAATTGGGCCCGAAAAAAAAACGACAGTGGTACCCCTTACGTTTTTTTTTTTGGGCGAAAAATTAAGTTTCTCCAATCTTCCCAAAATTCTGGATTCTGATAGAGGGCCATGAGACTTGGACCTGAGTGCAAAAATGGAGGCTCTAGCCCCTTCCAGAGCTGAGATATCGAAACTCAAAAATTGGGCCCGAAAAAAAAACGACAGTGGTACCCCTTACGTTTTTTTTTTTTGGGCGAAAAATTACGTTTCTCCAATCTTCCCAAAACTCTGGATTCTGATAGAGGGCCATGAGACTTAGACCTGAGTGCAAAAATGGAGGCTCTAGCCCCTTCCAGAGCTGAGATATCGAAACTCAAAAATTGGGCCCGAAAAAAAAACGACAGTGGTACCCCTTACGTTTTTTTTTTTTTGGGCGAAAAATTAAGTTTCTCCAATCTTCCCAAAACTCTGGATTCTGATAGAGGGCCATGAGACTTAGACCTGAGTGCAAAAATGGAGGCTCTAGCCCCTTCCAGAGCTGAGATATCGAAACTCAAAAATTGGGCCCGAAAAAAAAACGACAGTGGTACCCCTTACGGTTTTTTTTTTTTGGGCGAAAAATTAAGTTTCTCCAATCTTCCCAAAACTCTGGATTCTGATAGAGGGTCATGAGACTTAGACCTGAGTGCAAAAATGGAGGCTCTAGCCCCTTCCAGAGCTGAGATATCGAAACTCAAAAATTGGGCCCGAAAAAAAAACGACAGTGGTACCCCTTACGTTTTTTTTTTGGGCGAAAAATTAAGTTTCTCCAATCTTCCCAAAACTCTAGATTCTGATAGAGGGCCATGAGACTTGGACCTGAGTGCAAAAATGGAGGCTCTAGCCCCTTCCAGAGCTGAGATATCGAAACTCAAAAATTGGGCCCGAAAAAAAAACGACAGTGGTACCCCTTAAGTTTTTTTTTGGGGGGCGAAAAATTAAGTTTCTCCAATCTTCCCAAAACTCTGGATTCTGATAGAGGGCCATGAGACTTAGACCTGAGTGCAAAAATGGAGGCTCTAGCCCCTTCCAGAGCTGAGATATCGAAACTCAAAAATTGGGCCCGAAAAAAAACGACAGTGGTACCCCTTACGTTTTTTTTTTTGGGCGAAAAATTAAGTTTCTCCAATCTTCCCAAAACTCTGGATTCTGATAGAGGGCCATGAGACTTAGACCTGAGTGCAAAAATGGAGGCTCTAGCCCCTTCCAGAGCTGAGATATCGAAACTCAAAAATTGGGCCCGAAAAAAAAACGACAGTGGTACCCCTTACGTTTTTTTTTTGGGGCGAAAAATTAAGTTTCTCCAATCTTCCCAAAATTCTGGATTCTGATAGAGGGTCATGAGACTTAGACCTGAGTGCAAAAATGGAGGCTCTAGCCCCTTCCAGAGCTGAGATATCGAAACTCAAAAATTGGGCCCGAAAAAAAAACGACAGTGGTACCCCTTACGTTTTTTTTTTTGGGCGAAAAATTAAGTTTCTCCAATCTTCCCAAAACTCTGGATTCTGATAGAGGGCCATGGGACTTAGACCTGAGTGCAAAAATGGAGGCTCTAGCCCCTTCCAGAGCTGAGATATCGAAACATAAAAATTGGGCCCGAAAAAAAAACGACAGTGGTACCCCTTACGTTTTGTTTTTTTTGGCGAAAAATTAAGTTTCTCCAATCTTCCCAAAACTCTGGATTCTGATAGAGGGCCATGAGACTTAGACCTGAGTGCAAAAATGGAGGCTCTAGCCCCTTCCAGAGCTGAGATATCGAAACTCAAAAATTGGGCCCGAAAAATAAACGACAGTGGTACCCCTTACGTTTTTTTTTTTTGGGCGAAAAATTAAGTTTCTCCAATCTTCCCAAAACTCTGGATTCTGATAGAGGGCCATGAGACTTAGACCTGAGTGCAAAAATGGAGGCTCTAGCACCTTCCAGTGCTGAGATATCGAAACTCAAAAATTGGGCCCGAAAAAAAAACGACAGTGGTACCCCTTACGGTTTTTTTTTTTGGGCGAAAAATTAAGTTTCTCCAATCTTCCCAAAACTCTGGATTCTGATAGAGGGCCATGAGACTTAGACCTGAGTGCAAAAATGGAGGCTCTAGCCCCATCCAGAGCTGAGATATCGAAACTCAAAAATTGGGCCCGAAAAAAAAAACGACAGTGGTACCCCTTACGTTTTTTTTTTTAGGGGGAAAAATTAAGTTTCTCCAATCTTCCCAAAACTCTGGATTCTGATAGAGGGCCATGAGACTTAGACCAGAGTGCAAAAATGGAGGCTTTAGCCCCTTCCAGAGCTGAGATATCGAAACTCAAAAATTGGGCCCGAAAAAAAACGACAGTGGTACCCCTTAGGTTTTTTTTTTTTTGGGGCGAAAAATTAAGTTTCTCCAATCTTCCCAAAACTCTGGATTCTGATAGAGGGCCATGAGACTTAGACCTGAGTGCAAAAATGGAGGCTCTAGCCCCTTCCAGAGCTGAGATATCGAAACTCAAAAATTGGGCCCGAAAAAAAAACGACAGTGGTACCCCTTACGTTTTTTTTTTTTGGGGCGAAAAATTAAGTTTCTCCAATCTTCCCAAAACTCTGGATTCTGATAGAGGGCCATGAGACTTAGACCTGAGTGCAAAAATGGAGGCTCTAGCCCCTTCCAGAGCTGAGATATCGAAACTCAAAAATTGGGCCCGAAAAAAAAACGACAGTGGTACCCCTTACGTTTTTTTTTTTTGGGGCGAAAAATTAAGTTTCTCCAATCTTCCCAAAACTCTGGATTCTGATAGAGGGCCATGAGACTTAGACCTGAGTGCAAAAATGGAGGCTCTAGCCCCTTCCAGAGCTGAGATATCGAAACTCAAAAATTGGGCCCGAAAAAAAAAACGACAGTGGTACCCTTTACGTTTTTTTTTTTTTGGGGCGAAAAATTAAGTTTCTCCAATCTTCCCAAAACTCTGGATTCTGATAGAGGGCCATGATACTTAGACCTGACTGCAAAAATGGAGGCTCTAGCCCCTTCCAGAGCTGAGATATCGAAACTCAAAAATTGGGCCCGAAAAAAAAAACGACAGTGGTACCCCTTACGTTTTTTTTGGGGGGGCGAAAAATTAAGTTTCTCCAATCTTCCCAAAACTTTGGATTCTGATAGAGGGCCATGAGACTTAGACCTGAGTGCAAAAATGGAGGCTCTAGCCCCTTCCAGAGCTGAGATATCGAAACTCAAAAATTGGGCCCGAAAAAAAAACGACAGTGGTACCCCTCACGTTTTTTTTTTTTTGGGCGAAAAATTAAGTTTCTCCAATCTTTCCAAAACTCTGGATTCTGATAGAGGGCCATGAGACTTGGACCTGAGTGCAAAAATGGAGGCTCTAGTCCCTTCCAGAGCTGAGATATCGAAACTCAAAAATTGGGCCCGAAAAAAAAAACGACAGTGGTACCCCTTACGTATTTTTTTTTTTGGGCGAAAAATTAAGTTTCTCCAATCTTCCCAAAACTCTGGATTCTGATAGAGGGCCATGAGACTTGGACCTGAGTGCAAAAATGGAGGCTCTAGCCCCTTCCAGAGCTGAGATATCGAAACTCAAAAATTGGGCCCGAAAAAAAACGACAGTGGTACCCCTTAAGTTTTTTTTTGGGGGGCGAAAAATTAAGTTTCTCCAATCTTCCCAAAACTCTGGATTCTGATAGAGGGCCATGAGACTTAGACCTGAGTGCAAAAATGGAGGCTCTAGCCCCTTCCAGAGCTGAGATATCGAAACTCAAAAATTGGGCCCGAAAAAAAACGACAGTGGTACCCCTTACGTTTTTTTTTTTTGGGCGAAAAATTAAGTTTCTCCAATCTTCCCAAAACTCTGGATTCTGATAGAGGGCCATGAGACTTAGACCTGAGTGCAAAAATGGAGGCTCTAGCCCCTTCCAGAGCTGAGATATCGAAACACAAAAATTGGGCCCGAAAAAAAAACGACAGTGGTACCCCTTACGTTTTTTTTTTGGGGCGAAAAATTAAGTTTCTCCAATCTTCCCAAAACTCTGGATTCTGATAGAGGGTCATGAGACTTAGACCTGAGTGCAAAAATGGAGGCTCTAGCCCCTTCCAGAGCTGAGATATCGAAACTCAAAAATTGGGCCCGAAAAAAAAACGACAGTGGTACCCCTTACGTTTTTTTTTTTGGGCGAAAAATTAAGTTTCTCCAATCTTCCCAAAATTCTGGATTCTGATAGAGGGCCATGAGACTTGGACCTGAGTGCAAAAATGGAGGCTCTAGCCCCTTCCAGAGCTGAGATATCGAAACTCAAAAATTGGGCCCGAAAAAAAAACGACAGTGGTACCCCTTACGTTTTTTTTTTTTGGGCGAAAAATTACGTTTCTCCAATCTTCCCAAAACTCTGGATTCTGATAGAGGGCCATGAGACTTAGACCTGAGTGCAAAAATGGAGGCTCTAGCCCCTTCCAGAGCTGAGATATCGAAACTCAAAAATTGGGCCCGAAAAAAAAACGACAGTGGTACCCCTTACGTTTTTTTTTTTTGGGCGAAAAATTAAGTTTCTCCAATCTTCCCAAAACTCTGGATTCTGATAGAGGGCCATGAGACTTAGACCTGAGTGCAAAAATGGAGGCTCTAGCCCCTTCCAGAGCTGAGATATCGAAACTCAAAAATTGGGCCCGAAAAAAAAACGACAGTGGTACCCCTTACGGTTTTTTTTTTTTGGGCGAAAAATTAAGTTTCTCCAATCTTCCCAAAACTCTGGATTCTGATAGAGGGTCATGAGACTTAGACCTGAGTGCAAAAATGGAGGCTCTAGCCCCTTCCAGAGCTGAGATATCGAAACTCAAAAATTGGGCCCGAAAAAAAAACGACAGTGGTACCCCTTACGTTTTTTTTTTGGGCGAAAAATTAAGTTTCTCCAATCTTCCCAAAACTCTAGATTCTGATAGAGGGCCATGAGACTTGGACCTGAGTGCAAAAATGGAGGCTCTAGCCCCTTCCAGAGCTGAGATATCGAAACTCAAAAATTGGGCCCGAAAAAAAAACGACAGTGGTACCCCTTACGTTTTTTTTTTGGGGTGAAAAATTAAGTTTCTCCAATCTTCCCAAAACTCTGGATTCTGATAGAGGGCCATGATACTTAGACCTGACTGCAAAAATGGAGGCTCTAGCCCCTTCCAGAGCTGAGATATCGAAACTCAAAAATTGGGCCCGAAAAAAAAAAACGACAGTGGTACCCCTTACGTTTTTTTTGGGGGGGGCGAAAAATTAAGTTTCTCCAATCTTCCCAAAACTTTGGATTCTGATAGAGGGCCATGAGACTTAGACCTGAGTGCAAAAATGGAGGCTCTAGCCCCTTCCAGAGCTGAGATATCGAAACTCAAAAATTGGGCCCGAAAAAAAAACGACAGTGGTACCCCTCACGTTTTTTTTTTTTGGGGCGAAAAATTACGTTTCTCCAATCTTTCCAAAACTCTGGATTCTGATAGAGGGCCATGAGACTTGGACCTGAGTGCAAAAATGGAGGCTCTAGTCCCTTCCAGAGCTGAGATATCGAAACTCAAAAATTGGGCCCGAAAAAAAAAACGACAGTGGTACCCCTTACGTATTTTTTTTTTTGGGCGAAAAATTAAGTTTCTCCAATCTTCCCAAAACTCTGGATTCTGATAGAGGGCCATGAGACTTGGACCTGAGTGCAAAAATGGAGGCTCTAGCCCCTTCCAGAGCTGAGATATCGAAACTCAAAAATTGGGCCCGAAAAAAAAACGACAGTGGTACCCCTTAAGTTTTTTTTTGGGGGGCGAAAAATTAAGTTTCTCCAATCTTCCCAAAACTCTGGATTCTGATAGAGGGCCATGAGACTTAGACCTGAGTGCAAAAATGGAGGCTCTAGCCCCTTCCAGAGCTGAGATATCGAAACTCAAAAATTGGGCCCGAAAAAAAACGACAGTGGTACCCCTTACGTTTTTTTTTTTGGGCGAAAAATTAAGTTTCTCCAATCTTCCCAAAACTCTGGATTCTGATAGAGGGCCATGAGACTTAGACCTGAGTGCAAAAATGGAGGCTCTAGCCCCTTCCAGAGCTGAGATATCGAAACTCAAAAATTGGGCCCGAAAAAAAAACGACAGTGGTACCCCTTACGTTTTTTTTTTGGGGCGAAAAATTAAGTTTCTCCAATCTTCCCAAAATTCTGGATTCTGATAGAGGGTCATGAGACTTAGACCTGAGTGCAAAAATGGAGGCTCTAGCCCCTTCCAGAGCTGAGATATCGAAACTCAAAAATTGGGCCCGAAAAAAAAACGACAGTGGTACCCCTTACGTTTTTTTTTTTGGGCGAAAAATTAAGTTTCTCCAATCTTCCCAAAACTCTGGATTCTGATAGAGGGCCATGAGACTTGGACCTGAGTGCAAAAATGGAGGCTCTAGCCCCTTCCAGAGCTGAGATATCGAAACTCAAAAATTGGGCCCGAAAAAAAAACGACAGTGGTACCCCTTACGTTTTTTTTTTTGGGCGAAAAATTACGTTTCTCCAATCTTCCCAAAACTCTGGATTCTGATAGAGGGCCATGAGACTTAGACCTGAGTGCAAAAATGGAGGCTCTAGCCCCTTCCAGAGCTGAGATATCGAAACTAAAAAATTGGGCCCGAAAAAAAAACGACAGTGGTACCCCTTACGTTTTTTTTTTTTGGGCGAAAAATTAAGTTTCTCCAATCTTCCCAAAACTCTGGATTCTGATAGAGGGCCATGAGACTTAGACCTGAGTGCAAAAATGGAGGCTCTAGCCCCTTCCAGAGCTGAGATATCGAAACTCAAAAATTGGGCCCGAAAAAAAAAACGACAGTGGTACCCCTTACGGTTTTTTTTTTTGGGGCGAAAAATTAAGTTTCTCCAATCTTCCCAAAACTCTGGATTCTGATAGAGGGTCATGAGACTTAGACCTGAGTGCAAAAATGGAGGCTCTAGCCCCTTCCAGAGCTGAGATATCGAAACTCAAAAATTGGGCCCGAAAAAAAAACGACAGTGGTACCCCTTACGTTTTTTTTTGGGGCGAAAAATTAAGTTTCTCCAATCTTCCCAAAACTCTAGATTCTGATAGAGGGCCATGAGACTTGGACCTGAGTGCAAAAATGGAGGCTCTAGCCCCTTCCAGAGCTGAGATATCGAAACTCAAAAATTGGGCCCGAAAAAAAAACGACAGTGGTACCCCTCACGTTTTTTTTTTTGGGCGAAAAATTACGTTTCTCCAATCTTTCCAAAACTCTGGATTCTGATAGAGGGCCATGAGACTTGGACCTGAGTGCAAAAATGGAGGCTCTAGTCCCTTCCAGAGCTGAGATATCGAAACTCAAAAATTGGGCCCGAAAAAAAAAAACGACAGTGGTACCCCTTACGTATTTTTTTTTTTGGGCGAAAAATTAAGTTTCTCCAATCTTCCCAAAACTCTGGATTCTGATAGAGGGCCATGAGACTTGGACCTGAGTGCAAAAATGGAGGCTCTAGCCCCTTCCAGAGCTGAGATATCGAAACTCAAAAATTGGGCCCGAAAAAAAAACGACAGTGGTACCCCTTAAGTTTTTTTTTGGGGGGCGAAAAATTAAGTTTCTCCAATCTTCCCAAAACTCTGGATTCTGATAGAGGGCCATGAGACTTAGACCTGAGTGCAAAAATGGAGGCTCTAGCCCCTTCCAGAGCTGAGATATCGAAACTCAAAAATTGGGCCCGAAAAAAAACGACAGTGGTACCCCTTACGTTTTTTTTTTTGGGCGAAAAATTAAGTTTCTCCAATCTTCCCAAAACTCTGGATTCTGATAGAGGGCCATGAGACTTAGACCTGAGTGCAAAAATGGAGGCTCTAGCCCCTTCCAGAGCTGAGATATCGAAACTCAAAAATTGGGCCCGAAAAAAAAACGACAGTGGTACCCCTTACGTTTTTTTTTTTGGGCGAAAAATTACGTTTCTCCAATCTTCCCAAAACTCTGGATTCTGATAGAGGGCCATGAGACTTAGACCTGAGTGCAAAAATGGAGGCTCTAGCCCCTTCCAGAGCTGAGATATCGAAACTCAAAAATTGGGCCCGAAAAAAAAACGACAGTGGTACCCCTTACGTTTTTTTTTTTTGGGCGAAAAATTAAGTTTCTCCAATCTTCCCAAAACTCTGGATTCTGATAGAGGGCCATGAGACTTAGACCTGAGTGCAAAAATGGAGGCTCTAGCCCCTTCCAGAGCTGAGATATCGAAACTCAAAAATTGGGCCCGAAAAAAAAACGACAGTGGTACCCCTTACGTTTTTTTTTGGGGCGAAAAATTAAGTTTCTCCAATCTTCCCAAAACTCTAGATTCTGATAGAGGGCCATGAGACTTGGACCTGAGTGCAAAAATGGAGGCTCTAGCCCCTTCCAGAGCTGAGATATCGAAACTCAAAAATTGGGCCCGAAAAAAAAAAGACAGTGGTACCCCTTACGTTTTTTTTTTTTGGGCGAAAAATTAAGTTTCTCCAATCTTCCCAAAACTCTGGATTCTGATAGAGGGCCATGAGACTTAGACCTGAGTGCAAAAATGGAGGCTCTAGCCCCTTCCAGAGCTGAGATATCGAAACTCAAAAATTGGGCCCGAAAAAAAACGACAGTGGTACCCCTTACGTTTTTTTTTTGGGGCGAAAAATTAAGTTTCTCCAATCTTCCCAAAACTCTGGATTCTGATAGAGGGCCATGAGACTTAGACCTGAGTGCAAAAATGGAGGCTCTAGCCCCTTCCAGAGCTGAGATATCGAAACTCAAAAATTGGGCCCGAAAAAAAAACGACAGTGGTACCCCTCACGTTTTTTTTTTTTGGGCGAAAAATTACGTTTCTCCAATCTTTCCAAAACTCTGGATTCTGATAGAGGGCCATGAGACTTGGACCTGAGTGCAAAAATGGAGGCTCTAGTCCCTTCCAGAGCTGAGATATCGAAACTCAAAAATTGGGCCCGAAAAAAAAAAACGACAGTGGTACCCCTTACGTATTTTTTTTTTTGGGCGAAAAATTAAGTTTCTCCAATCTTCCCAAAACTCTGGATTCTGATAGAGGGCCATGAGACTTGGACCTGAGTGCAAAAATGGAGGCTCTAGCCCCTTCCAGAGCTGAGATATCGAAACTCAAAAATTGGGCCCGAAAAAAAAAACGACAGTGGTACCCCTTACGTTTTTTTTTTTGGGGCGAAAAATTAAGTTTCTCCAATCTTCCCAAAACTCTGGATTCTGATAGAGGGCCATGAGACTTAGACCTGAGTGCAAAAATGGAGGCTCTAGCCCCTTCCAGAGCTGAGATATCGAAACTCAAAAATTGGGCCCGAAAAAAAAAACCACAGTGGTACCCCTTACGTTTTTTTTTTTTGGGGCGAAAAATTAAGTTTCTCCAATCTTCCCAAAACTCTGGATTCTGATAGAGGGCCATGAGACTTAGACCTGAGTGCAAAAATGGAGGCTCTAGCCCCTTCCAGAGCTAAGATATCGAAACTCAAAAATTGGGCCCGAAAAAAAAACGACAGTGGTACCCCTTACGTTTTTTTTGGGGGGCGAAAAATTAAGTTTCTCCAATCTTCCCAAAACTCTGGATTCTGATAGAGGGCCATGAGACTTAGACCTGAGTGCAAAAATGGAGGCTCTAGCCCCTTCCAGAGCTGAGATATCGAAACTCAAAAATTGGGCCCGAAAAAAAAACGACAGTGGTACCCCTTACGGTTTTTTTTTTGGGGCGAAAAATTAAGTTTCTCCAATCTTCCCAAAACTCTGGATTCTGATAGAGGGTCATGAGACTTAGACCTGAGTGCAAAAATGGAGGCTCTAGCCCCTTCCAGAGCTGAGATATCGAAACTCAAAAATTGGGCCCGAAAAAAAAAACGACAGTGGTACCCCTTACGTTTTTTTTTTGGGCGAAAAATTAAGTTTCTCCAATCTTCCCAAAACTCTAGATTCTGATAGAGGGCCATGAGACTTGGACCTGAGTGCAAAAATGGAGGCTCTAGCCCCTTCCAGAGCTGAGATATCGAAACTCAAAAATTGGGCCCGAAAAAAAAAAGACAGTGGTACCCCTTACGTTTTTTTTTTGGGCGAAAAATTAAGTTTCTCCAATCTTCCCAAAACTCTGGATTCTGATAGAGGGCCATGAGACTTAGACCTGAGTGCAAAAATGGAGGCTCTAGCCCCTTCCAGAGCTGAGATATCGAAACTCAAAAATTGGGCCCGAAAAAAAAAACGACAGTGGTACCCCTTACGTTTTTTTTTTTGGGGCGAAAAATTAAGTTTCTCCAATCTTCCCAAAACTCTGGATTCTGATAGAGGGCCATGAGACTTAGACCTGAGTGCAAAAATGGAGGCTCTAGCCCCTTCCAGAGCTAAGATATCGAAACTCAAAAATTGGGCCCGAAAAAAAAACGACAGTGGTACCCCTTACGTTTTTTTTGGGGGGCGAAAAATTAAGTTTCTCCAATCTTCCCAAAACTCTGGATTCTGATAGAGGGCCATGAGACTTAGACCTGAGTGCAAAAATGGAGGCTCTAGCCCCTTCCAGAGCTGAGATATCGAAACTCAAAAATTGGGCCCGAAAAAAAAACGACAGTGGTACCCCTTACGTTTTTTTTTTTTGGGCGAAAAATTAAGTTTCTCCAATCTTCCCAAAACTCTGGATTCTGATAGAGGGCCATGAGACTTAGACCTGAGTGCAAAAATGGAGGCTCTAGCCCCTTCCAGAGCTGAGATATCGAAACTCAAAAATTGGGCCCGAAAAAAAAAACGACAGTGGTACCCCTTACGGTTTTTTTTTTGGGCGAAAAATTAAGTTTCTCCAATCTTCCCAAAACTCTGGATTCTGATAGAGGGCCATGAGACTTAGACCTGAGTGCAAAAATGGAGGCTCTAGCCCCTTCCAGAGCTGAGATATCGAAACTCAAAAATTGGGCCCGAAAAAAAAAACGACAGTGGTACCCCTTACGTTTTTTTTTTTTTTGGGGCGAAAAATTAAGTTTCTCCAATCTTCCCAAAACTCTGGATTCTGATAGAGGGCCATGAGACTTAGACCTGAGTGCAAAAATGGAGGCTCTAGCCCCTTCCAGAGCTGAGATATCGAAACTCAAAAATTGGGCCCGAAAAAAAAAACGACAGTGGTACCCCTTATGGGTTTTTTTTGGGGCGAAAAATTAAGTTTCTCCAATCTTCCCAAAACTCTGGATTCTGATAGAGGGCCATGAGACTTAGACCTGAGTGCAAAAATTGAGGCTCTAGCCCCTTCCAGAGCTGAGATATCGAAACTCAAAAATTGGGCCCGAAAAAAAAAACGACAGTGGTACCCCTTACGTTTTTTTTTTGGGGGGCGAAAAATTAAGTTTCTCCAATCTTCCCAAAACTCTGGATTCTGATAGAGGGCCATGAGACTTAGACCTGAGTGCAAAAATGGAGGCTCTAGCCCCTTCCAGAGCTGAGATATCGAAACTCAAAAATTGGGCCCGAAAAAAAAAACGACAGTGGTACCCCTTACGTTTTTTTTTTTTGGGGTGAAAAATTAAGTTTCTCCAATCTTCCCAAAACTCTGGATTCTGATAGAGGGCCATGAGACTTAGACCTGAGTGCAAAAATGGAGGCTCTAGCCCCTTCCAGAGCTGAGATATCGAAACTCAAATATTAGGCCCGAAAAAAAAACGACAGTGGTACCCCTTACGGTTTTTTTTTTGGGGCGAAAAATTAAGTTTCTCCAATCTTCCCAAAACTCTGGATTCTGATAGAGGGCCATGAGACTTAGACCTGAGTGCAAAAATGGAGGCTCTAGCCCCTTCCAGAGCTGAGATATCGAAACTCAAAAATTGGGCCCGAAAAAAAAACGACAGTGGTACCCCTTACGTTTTTTTTTTTTGGGCGAAAAATTAAGTTTCTCCAATCTTCCCAAAACTCTGGATTCTGATAGAGGGCCATGAGACTTAGACCTGAGTGCAAAAATGGAGGCTCTAGCCCCTTCCAGAGCTGAGATATCGAAACTCAAAAATTGTGCCCGAAAAAAAAACAACAGTGGTACCCCTTACGTTTTTTTTTTGGGGGGCGAAAAATTAAGTTTCTCCAATCTTCCCAAAACTCTGGATTCTGATAGAGGGCCATGAGACTTAGACCTGAGTGCAAAAATGGAGGCTCTAGCCCCTTCCAGAGCTGAGATATCAAAACTCAAAAATTGGGCCCGAAAAAAAACCGACAGTGGTACCCCTTACGTTTTTTTTTTTTTTGGGCGAAAAATTAAGTTTCTCCAATCTTCCCAAAACTCTGGATTCTGATAGAGGGCCATGGGACTTAGACCTGAGTGCAAAAATGGAGGCTCTAGCCCCTTCCAGAGCTGAGATATCGAAACATAAAAATTGGGCCCGAAAAAAAAACGACAGTGGTACCCCTTACGTTTTGTTTTTTTTGGCGAAAAATTAAGTTTCTCCAATCTTCCCAAAACTCTGGATTCTGATAGAGGGCCATGAGACTTAGACCTGAGTGCAAAAATGGAGGCTCTGGCCCCTTCCAGAGCTGAGATATCGAAACTCAAAAATTGGGCCCGAAAAAAAAACGACAGTGGTACCCCTTACGTTTTTTTTTTTTGGCGAAAAATTAAGTTTCTCCAATCTCCCCAAAACTCTGGATTCTGATAGAGGGCCATGAGACTTAGACCTGAGGGCAAAAATGGAGGCTCTAGCCCCTTCCAGAGCTGAGATATCGAAACTCAAAAATTGGGCCCGAAAAAAAAAAACGACAGTGGTACCCCTTACGTTTTTTTTTTTGGGCGAAAAATTAAGTTTCTCCAATCTTCCCAAAACTCTGGATTCTGATAAAGGGCCATGAGACTTAGACCTGAGTGCAAAAATGGAGGCTCTAGCCCCTTCCAGAGCTGAGATATCGAAACTCAAATTTTCGACCGGAAAAAAAAAACGACAGTGGTACCCCTTTCTTTTTCTTTTTTTTGGCGAAAAATTAAGTATCCCCAATCTTTTCAAAACTCTGGATTCTGAGACATTATTTATAGATATTGAGACATTTATAATGGCATAAATGCTACATGGGATCTCAATATCTCAGCTCGGGAAGGGTCTAGAGCCTCCATTTTTGCACTCAGGTCCAAGTCCCATGGCCCTCTATCAGAATCCAGAGTTTCAAGAAGATCAGAGAAACTCAAAATTTCGACCAAAAAAAAAAAAACGACAGTGGCCATGGGACTTAGACCTGAGTGCAAAAATGGAGGCTTCCCTTCCAGAGCTGATGTAACGGAGGCCAGCTGGTAGTTGCTGTGCGAGTAAACATCACTCCTCTGATCATAATAGGTACTCTAGCGACAGATGCTAGAGGCTGCAGTCTTTAGCCTCCTTGTTAGACCGCCTGACTCTCATGCTGGAGACCCGGGTTCGAGGCCCGCTCGGAGCGGGTCATGTGGGACCCGAGTGGAGGGGTTACATTGGTGTCGTGACCTGGATGAGAGTAAGGTTTAGGGGGGTGAGTGTAACGAAGGCCAGCTGGTAGTTGCTGTGCGAGTAAACATCACTCCTCTGATCTCAATAGGTGCTCTAGTGACAGATGCTAGAGGCTGCAGTCTTTAGCCTCCTTGTTAGAGTGCCTGACTCTCATGCTGGAGACCCGGGTTCGAGGCCCACTCGGACCGGGTCGAGTGGGACCCGGGTGGAGGGGTTACACTGAGATATTGAGATATGTATGATGGCATGAATGCTACGTGGTATCTCAATATCTCAAGAGCCTCTGATCTTAATAGGTCCTTTATCAGAATCCAGAGTTTCTCAATAGGCCCTCTATCAGAATCCAGATTTTCAAGAACTTCAGAGAAACTCAAAATTTCGACCAAAAAAAAAACGACAGTGTTACCCCTTAGAGGGCCATGGGACTTAGACCTGAGTGCAAAAATGGAGGCTCTAGACCCTTCCAGAGCTGAGATATTGAGATATTTATAATGGCATAAATGCTACATGGGATCTCAATATCTCAGCTCTGGAATGGTCTAGAGCCTCCATTTTTGCACTAAGGTCCAAGTCCCATGGCCCTCTATTAGAATCCAGAGTTTCAAGAAGATCAGAGAAACTCAAAATTTTGACCAAAAAAAAAAAAAAAGACAGTGTTACCCCTGTCGTTTTTTTTGTGTGTGTGTGTGTGTGTGTGTGTGTGTGAAAAATAAGTTTCTCCAATCTTCTTGAAACTCTGGATTCTGATAGAGGGCCATGGGACTTAGACCTGAGTGCAAAAATGGAGGCTCTAGACCCTTCCAGAGCTGATATATTGAGATATTTATAATGGCATAAATGCTACATGGGATCTCAATATCTCAGCTCTGGATGGGTCTAGAGCCTCCATTTTTGCACTAAGGTCCAAGTCCCATGGCCCTCTATTAGAATCCAGAGTTTCAAGAAGATCAGAGAAACTCAAAATTTTGACCAAAAAAAAATTTTGTGTGAAAAAATAAGTTTCTCCTCTTGAAACTCTGGATTCTGATAGAGGGCCATGGGACTTAGACCTGAGTGCAAAAATGGAGGCTCTAGACCCTTCCAGAGCTGATGTAATGGAGGCCAGCTGGTAGTTGCTGTGCGAGTAAACCTCACTCCTCTGATCTCAATAGGTGCTCTAGCAACAGATGCTAGAGGCTGCAGTCTTTTGCCTCCTTGTTAGAGCACCTGACTCTCATGCTGGAGACCCGGGTTCGAGGCCCGTTTGGAGCGGGTCGAGTGGGAGTAAGATTTAGGGGGGTGAGTGTAACGGAGGCCAGCTGGTAGTTGCTGTGCGAGTAAACATCACTCCTCTGATCTCAATAGGTGCTCTAGCGACAGATGCTAGAGGCTGCAGTCTTTAGCCTCCTTGTTAGAGTGCCTGACTCTCATGCTGGAGACCCAGGTTCGATTACCTCAGAATGAATTGCATTGTTAGCCCACCCCAAAACTTAAACAAAATAATAATATTAAATGCTGACCAATACTTAATTATATAACTTTTTTATAAACTAAAATTATAATTTAATAAAACAAGCTAAATGAAATTTATTTTGTCATATGACAGTAATGCATGAATTCATTTATATTGCTAAATGCAGTGAAACATCTCAATTGTCAGTCAATCGATGAGTTAATGCATACATTAATTAAATAATTATATACTGACAACAATAAGAAACATGAATAAATGAGTAAAAGAACAAATAAAAGTAACCATCACAATAAACAAATGCATATACAAGTCAACAACACATGAAACAAAGCTATTTTCAAACTACAAGCATGTATTTACAGACACTGAACCCAAACCCTACTGCCATCTCAACACAGCGGTTCCCATTCTGCGGCTTTATTTTGATGAATTCACCAGAGGGGACTGTGCCTTCGTGCCGGAGCTTGTTGCTGCGCTTCACAATATGAGGCAATAAGGGCAGGTGGAGCGATAGAGGGTCTCGTAAGGGCCGGTGGAGTGAGGGAGGAACTCATAAGGGCAGGTGGAGTGATGGAGGGACTCATCCATGGCACCACTTCCAGGATGCAGCTTTGGGCTCCTCATCCTCAGTGCTCACACCAGTCTGCAGACTTTTCAGATCCTACAAAAATGCTCACAAACATTACACAAAAGCAGTCATTTTAACAGCACAATGTCATTTGATTTATGTATTAAAAATAGCCTTACTTTATATTTGAGTAAAATCCCTGAAACCTTTTTTTTCCCCCAACAAATGCTGCCATCATCTTTCCTTGCAGGTCCTGCTCCACCACAAAAGCTCTGCAGCAAATGCAGAAATCAAGACTCAGAAAAGTGTTGTTGTAATTCCTCAGTTTGAAATTACAATCATTCAAATAAACTACAACTTAACATTTAAAGTCCCCGTGAACCGGAAGTTACAAACGATTTTTTTCCAGTGCTGTGACGTATTTCCAAGTGAAACGGAATATTGAACAGAGGGCAGGGTTTTACTCTAGCGCTCCTCCTCTCCATCTCTCGCTCATAGCAAACTAACGGTTTGAGGGGAGTGGTTAAGCGTTTCCCCACCCAAACTGTGAAACCTACGTCATCAGAAAAAGAAACCGTTCCAGACCGGAAGTAACTTTTCAGATTTTGATTAAAGATTAACAAGGTAAAACATTTTTTAAATATATTTTTACTTGCACGGATTAATTGTTCACCACAAGACTAGTAATATGCGCTAACAAAGTAAATATGTTCAATTTTGATTTCACGGGGACTTTAATAGATTTTGTTATCCATTTCTGTAGTATACTCACTCAGAGCCATTGATGACAGCATTCAGCATCATGAGCCTCTCTCCACCGGATAAACACACGTGTGTTCTTCTGTCCCTGTAACTCTGGATTCTGATAGAGGGCCATGAGACTTACACCTGAGTGCAAAAATGGAATCTCTAGACCCTTCCAGAGGTGAAATGTTGAGATCCCACGTAGCCCGCCTGCAATCTATTGAATGTGGATTTGGGTAGTGTAATTTTTTGGACATTTTAATTAAAGTTGCTGTCATGATAAAAACTACTTTACTGCACTCAAGGGGGCCCCCTGAGTCTGTGGCACCAAGCGCCATCCCATAATTCCACCGTCCACGAACCCACTATTTTTTTATAATGGCATAAATGCTATATGGGATCTCAATATCTCAGCTCAGGAAGGGTCTAGAGACTCCATTTTTGCACTCCGGTTTAAATCTCTTTGCCCTCTATCAGAATCCAGAGTTTCAATAAGATCAGAGAAACTCAAAATTTCGACCCCAAAAAAACGACAGGGTTAAAATTTAAAAAAAAAATTAAGTTTCTCCAATCTTCTCAAAACTCTGGATTCTGAAAGAGGGCCATGATACTTAGACCTTTTTTAACTTTAATTAATAAGTTCAATCTTTCTATTTTACATACAAACTATGAAATACTGGCAAAAATATATACAAAATGTAAATACACCTTAGAAAATGTTGCTTGCTTCTGTGTTTGGAGTGAAGTGCTGCCATGCTTCTCTTCAATGTAGAGGTTTTTTTTTATATATATATAATTACTACATGCAGAGATTTGCTGGCAATTGATTGGATGACAAATGTCCAATCTCATGGACTGCAGGCTTTAAACTAGGTGAAATGTTCAAGAAGTTAAAAAAAGGGGGCTGACATGTGATGTCCATTGTAATGGACACAGGGCCTGAATGGGTTAAATCAGTGTGTTCACTGCTATAGCCCTGTGTTTTGTTTAGAAAACTGACTTTCATTTCTGAACCGAATCAGCCGTTGCCAGGTCAGAAGTGCCATGCCACGAGTGGTTATGACAGCAGAAATATATTACAAAGGAGCTTGAACCACACAGCACATAATGACAAGATCAAACATAAAAGACAGAGAGGGGAGGGGGAGAAACCTCAGGGCCCATGTTTCTCTGTCTAATATTTCTAAACCGAAAGTTAAATAAATTCCTCAGTACAGCGAAGTGGAACCGCGTCAGTAGAGCAGATGGAAGGGATGGCAGCTGCAGCTGGAATGCGGTTTGGCTGAGAGGGACAGCGAGAGAAAGAAAGCAACGTCCTCACGCGCTTGAGCCGTTCATATTCTCCAATACACTGCTGCTTATGAAGTGTTCTGCGTGTGTGTGTGTGTGGGGGGGGGGGGGGGTGGGGCATGGAGTCAAAAGAAAGCACTTAAAAAATTTAAAGGTAACAGCGACGACTCCACTTTGGATAAACCTACTGTTGTCAATAAACAAACCGTCTAGACTCCAACTCAAAATATTGGTCTCTGGGTACGTTTTCTGATGTATTCTAGACTATACAATGATAAATACACAGAAATCATATTAGATGCCTATGTCCGCTTGCCAAATGTTTTCAGGCAGACAATATTTACAACTAAACTGACAGTAACACATATTAGCGCATCATATCATGATGAAAAATTACAGACAAAAGTTTCCATCCGCCTAGAGTCACAGTGTTTTAAAATTGACCTCTGAATGGGGCTTATGATTTACAAATAATAACCATCTGTAACACAAAACCTCAACTCACTTTGCTCAGTGTCTCCCCTTTTCTTTCCTGCTTGCTGTTAGTTCAACATCTCTGTGTCTGTAGTATATCAGCAGTAAATGCTTCAGTCTCGGTTCCTCCTTATCCGACTCGTAACCAGATCGTAGGGAATTATATAGTAAGGTAAAATAGGAGTCAGATTTCTATACCAGCTAATATATAACAGTCCAACACCACAGGCTTCTCACTGTTTATCACTCAGGATTTTGCAATGACTCTTTCTGCTGGTTACATAGTGACAATGAGTGTGTCATTGAATCATTCATTTAACTCAATGGTTCTCAACCTCTCCTGCAGGGACCCCCTCACCGGCCATGTTTCTGTTTTAACCCTGAAATGGCACACCTGATTCAATTAATTAAAGGCTTAATGAGTCATTGACTAATTGATTAATTGACTAATTCCTGCTCTAATAACGACTCAGCTCCCTGCCATAGATATCCATAATAAAGGCTAGATGTTTTGTCCGCGCAACTGGCCAATGGAGGTCGACGTCCACACCTGGCGGCCATCTTGTCACAGGCAGCTCGCTCACTCGTAACACTATTTTTCAATGGTCCATGTACTTTTTAAATAACCACTTGCTCAATTTTCTACCTATTTTCAAACGGATTGGTTTGTTGTAAAAGTCAGAGATGTAGTTATGACAAGTGACTATAACAAGAATAATAAGTGTATAAATAAACAATCACCCAGAATTATAGCCACGTTAATAACGTTTGTAAGACACCAAACCGTTTGTAAATCTGTCAAGATTATTTCTGTTCGTACTCATCACTCATCTTACATCAGCTTGCCTGTGACAAGATGGCCGCCGGTGATGACGATAGAGACTCCGCCATAAGACATCTAGCCTTTACTATGGATACCTATGGTCCCTGCAAAAGAGGTTGAGAACCACTGATTTAACTGATTTGTTCTAAAAAACTGATTCAATCAGAAACAATAGGCTAGGTTAGGGTAAAATAATCCCTGTGGCAAGATTTAATCTTACTCCTCCTTTAATATTTTACATTTTGTGCTATAACAAGGGGGGGGGGATTTTCCCCCATGTTACCTTGCAAGTTACTGTCTTTATGAAGATTTTTACTCAACTGATTTGTTCAAAAACACTGATTTTAAAACTGCAGATACGAGTTCTAAAAGGCAGATACATTCAGGAAAGAAACAAGATGATAATAGAATCTGAAAACGCCAACTTCCCAACAACATACCCAGAAAAACAGATAACCTACTAAAATCCATTCTGAAATACACATCCAATTTACTATCCTATAAGTTTATGGGAGAGGATTTGTGAATGGCAATGATGCTGGTGGTGAGTCACAAGACAATGCGGTGCATCTGGATTTATATTCTTTCTAACAGTCATGAAGTAACTATTTATTTAAAAGTAGTATCTACTCAGACAGGATGTGATTTTTGGTGCAGGCTTAGTGTTTTTGAGTGAATAATTCAATGGCTCACTCATAAATCACTAATTCATCAACAAAACACCAATCCTCTGTGTTGCTTGATACTGGTATCAATTACTTCCTCTTGGGATTCGTTTAGAAATATTTTTTGTGAGTGGATCAATCAACAGGAGATACTGTGTTTCAAATGTACAGTAAGTTATTGTTGTATAAAAGAAATACACTTGCAATTGTGCTGTTGTCTGAATTTCAGCATATGGCTGTGATTACCTGCGTCCTTGAGCCTACGGCCAAATGACAGGTTTAATAATTTTTGTACTCACACACACACACTTACCCTTAACGTGACATATTTTCTCTTAGGGAATCCACAATTACACATGTAAACTTGGCAGGCAATGTGGCATCACTTTGCCAATGGGTATTTCGGGATAGAACTCATACAAGAGGCGCTATGACGGCTTCATAAATCCGAAGACTGACAGACACTTTCCACAGGCAGGCCCCGGGCGCTTCATACACTGATTTGGTCCCTAACTCACTCATTTCTAAACATGTCTTTGTGTGTTTGTATTTTTGATATAACCCTGATTTCTGGATGTAAACTCCATGGTGGGAGACTTGTGGTGAGCAGGAGTCACTTTACTACACATTAAGAGAGTCCAATACTCATTAAGCAAGTAGAAATTGAACACACAGGGTCTCAGCAGCATAACAGGTCAAAGACAAGAGTTGGAGTTTGATAGAGGCCGTATCCCTAATCATCTTCTGACAGCAAAACAAATTTTTTCAATTACACATTCACTCATCAAACAAAAGAAATTAGTTCTGCAGGGGGAAAAAGGAAAGTTGCGCCAGACTGCAACTTTTCCGTTTCCTTCATTGTTTTGCTCCTGGAAAATGATTGATTGGCCAACATAATTGAATCAACATTGAATCTTTGTGCACATAACATTACAAATAGGGCTCTTGCTCTCTGTCGTCTATCCAAAGCAATAAAAAGACAATAAAACAGAGAGATGTGCCTGGGAATCGCTCTATGATGGTAATATATGTCTCTCTAGATCCTCTGACGTCCACTGTAGTTCACTGAAACACTCCACTTTCCAGTCAAACAACTGCTAACCATCAAAGGTCCTATGAGGTCTCCACCGTAACAGATGGCTTAATCCGGACCTGAAGAATAGACAAACTACTGGACCTATAAAAACTGACAGCATAACGTGAGTTTTCCTTTTTGGAGCGCACTAGCCATCATTTAGGAGCTCTTTTACTGATATTCTAGAATCTAGAGGCTTTGATTTTGACATTTGAGATTGATGAATTTGAGAGGTGCAGTCTTTTGATTAAAGTATTGGGCTGACATTTAAAAGGGTATCTGAAATTAAATAAGTCAGCACAAGCAAAAAAAAAAAAATATATATATATATATATATATATATATATAAAAGCAATAATATTTAACCCATAACTATGTGGCCGGGGCCTACTGGGCGCCTCAGCAAACTTTTAAGGGGGACGCAGGATGACTTGAAAGTATTTTTTAGAGCATTTTTCAGAGCTGCACCGATGTGTCGGCCGACAATATTTATTTGCCGTTTAGAAAAAAAAAAACAATTTACAACCATTGGAATTTTGGCTATAGCATGAAAAAGGCAGATATAACAAACTGATGGTTTATTAATTAAATCAAAAACATGTTGTTGTTCTTTTCCGTCGCTAGGGGTCGCTAACCTCTTACAATAACAAAGACGTAGGTTGATGACGCAAAGCATTAAGCAGATTTATAGATCTTGTCATCAAGCTTATGGATCTAATAATGTTTATGGATGAGTAATAAATTGATGTTTTTAATATGACTGTGATATGAAGCAGGGAGCGATTGCTAATTGAGACAGATATGAGCACCACATGCGAATCCCACGGATATAAAATAATAAGAATAGTTAATTCTACCAAACTACACGCAAGTGCTCATTAGCTACTCACATAACTCATAATGAACACAAGTCAGTTTATTAGACGAATGAAACTTGTGAGGTAATGCAGCCTTCTTTCACTTGGTCTTACAGTTACTATCACACTAAACTGCATTTGAGTGTGTTGAATGTTATTTTGTGTTAGTTTGTGGCTGTTTGAGACTAGCAGTAAGCTAGATCAACATTAGAATAACATACAGATCATATTCTAACATTTCACCATGTTGAACTAAATAACATTGGTTAGTTTTATGTACATTTGTTCACCTGTCTAATAAAGTACATGCAACACTCTTGACAGAGACGCCACTCGCGTCTCTGTCAAGTCAAAGATAGTTAAGGACGTGGAGCTCTTGGTATTTCAAAAATGATATTGATTCTCGTTTTAGTCCTCTTTTTGTCTCAAAGTCTGCTTGCCATGTACTGTGTGCTCCAAAATGTTTGAGCAAAAAAAAAAACAGTGTGAGAGTACTGCTAGGTGTAACCAACGCATTCTCGTCCTTTAACGTCATATAGAACGCTATATGCAAAAACGGCGCTATACTACGCACATGGCACCCTTTATCGTTAATATAACACGTGCTGTGAGGGCTAAGTTTAGGTGTGGGGTAGGGTCTGCGTGTCATATTCACGCTAAAGGATTTATGACGTCTTGGGTTCGCGTGTTATATTAACGATAACGGGTGCCATGTGCGTAGTATAGCGCCGTTTTTGCATATAGCGTTCTATATGGCGTTGAAGGATGAGAACGGGCTGGTGTAACCCAATTGTTCACATCTGTCACCATGGTTACTATTGCAGAACGAGCATAAACCAGGATTATACGAAATATAAGCCGGATATGACACCATTGGGGACTCCCTCACACCTGCTCAAACATCCCGGGTCCTTGGTTGTCACGATTTACAAATAGTTACAAACATTTAGGATATTGTAAGTAATCAACTAAACAAAATATATAACACTGGCCAAGTGGTTTTTGGATATTTTACTAGTAGCACCTCATTGCAGTTCACAAGATCCAGCGGGCGGAGTTGGATCCAGATCTAAGGGGTGGGAAATGGGTTAACATTAGGGGTGGGGTTAGGGATCAAGGGGTAGAGATGGGTAGGTTTAGGAATATAAGGTGGGAGGAGTTGGATCTGGATTTGGTGTTCTGCAGTGAGGACGGTCTCTATTTTACTGCAAAATTCTTACATAGTGCACCTTTAACTGTGTGAAGGCAGTTAGCACGTTTGAAAGCAATAGTGCACTGACTTTCGCTATTTTATTTTACTTTTAAAATGTAGCATTCCACTAATATGATAAGACTACAAACATATAATGATGTAGTTAGAGACTTTCTGCTCACAGGAGACACTTGAAATGGTAATATCAGATGTAGACAGGGCTGATGGGATGTTAAGGAGGGATATGACGGCCAACCTGGTCTGTTCTGTGCCTTATAATAAAGCTGCTGGTGGCAGGACTGTAAGCCCAGGGCATGTATGACCTCACTCAAGTGTAGGCGCTACTGTCTAGAGCTTGATTGGCCAAATGTAAACATTTTAGCACTGAACTTTGCCAAAGGTGAAATCATACTTGAGACCTCCTGCAGTTTAGTCGAAAGCATCTCAAAGCAGGGCTGTTTTTGCACTTTTAAAGCCAGAAGTGTAAGAAAGAATTACTGGCACTCACTACACGCTGAGAAAAATATTAATCATTAGCTCTATTTTTTTGTACCGTACAGGGTAAAACATTTTCAATGAGGCAATAAATCATAGTTTGCGCATTAACAAGTGCACTAAAGTGAAAGTGTTTAAATCTGAAGCAGTTAAATCAGACTCGCCTGTATGTAAAAACAGACAGGGTATCTACAACCTGGGACAGACAAGTAAAAACATAGTAGTGATTTACTGCTACTTTTAAGTCCACCAGTATTACACAATTTGATGGGTTCCACATTATATTCCAACAGAGGAACCGAGACTGGCTATTGAAACATTCATCCATGAAATTTCAGGCAATTCTGTGCCTTCAACTCATCGACGTGTCCAAGCGCACCAGATCAGACAGTCAAAGAGAAATAAATACTACAATTATTTCACAAGGCAAGATTATTTACACAAAACAGAGAGTCTGTTACTGAGCGTGCCACATGACCCGTAGGACCACCAGACTGTTTTCATCCTCTTTCCGTTCATTCCTCAGGAACACAGAAAAGGGACTGTCTTGGTGAAACATGCGGTTTTTCCATGGCATTGCCTCTTCTGCTTGAGGAAAACTTACACCCTACGTGTGTTGATACAATGTGATTAGTTTATTATAGAAGCCCGTGGCTACAGCGCTCTATACTGTAGTAGTCAATCTGGTAGTCTTTATGTGTGCATGTACATGTGGAGTGAATGACAGAATGCTACAGGAATCCCACTGAGCGGACCCAGGCCAACGGGATGTCATATGGGAGCACACTGAAAACCACAGATCTGCTAAAGATGAATGAAGCCACTAATTCATACTCTGGCCTCCCATGTGCCCACTTAGCTTTGTGCTAAAAACTGACTTTGAGAGCAAAGGACCCTTTTTCCTTTCAACATAGAGACTTTTATTTTCCATCACCACTAAATCAATATGCGAGGGGCAGAAGACGGATGGTCACGGTCACGTCAGAATTCATGCGGTAGATACTTGCATTATGGAATTTAGACAGTGTTATTAATTTCCTTTTTATTGATGGGAAAAGCACTGTTGCCCATTTGTCTGGAAAACAAAAGGTGAGGAAAGAGAAGAAAGCAGAATTGGGTTTCTGGATGTTAGAGCTCTGTCAAATATAGAGATTGGAATCTGATCTGAGAGCGTGAACAGCCCAGCCAAGTGTAAATTGTGTGCAACGGATCTTACAGCCAGGATCGCCATCTGTCCAGAGCAAAAAAATTGGAATTCAAAAGTTTGTTTTAAAGATTGAAATCAGGGACCAGACAGTGAGCTTCTTCATTTAGTACCTGCAAGTTTAAAATAGCTCTCTGAATGTTCTTATTCAATTTTATCATCTTATATCTCAACTAAGTTTCTCAACTGTGTGCTAATGAAATTAAGCCTAAAATAAATGGCTAATCAACTGACTCTTCACAAAGACCCGCCCCCCCCCCCTTACTGTCGCTACATGTATGTCCGACAAACAACCGGTTCCAGCCATGGCGCTTCCAATTTGTGTCGATTTGTGCACTCCCTGGGGAAATAGTGAATAATCTCCGGAAAAATCATTTGTTGATCACAGACAGAAGCAGACAGAAAGGTCTGCAATATGCTTTCGAGGGATAACAACATTAAAGAACAACAGTGTTCCTGCAAAACTGGGTATATAGCTCTTTATTCACTATTAAAATACTTAAAAAGCAAAAGTAGTATACATTTATAACGTCACAATCAGTAAGCCAGTATAGCAAGCCTTAGCTACAGTAATTACTCTGACATTATTAGTGTGCTGTAACGTCCAGACAAACGTATCCATTTCAAACATCTCTCCAGGTTACTGACAGGTTTAGGGAACGGGTGAAACTGTAGATTGCTCAGCCTTTCTGGGTAGCTGTTGCCTGTGTTGCAAGTACCATATGAACACCATTTCACCATTATCTTTGTTAATCGCCTTTGCTAGTCAACTACGCCTGGTTTATCGGACTGGTTTGTTTGTCGGACAAAATGGCGGATAGTCACGGGGTCACAAAATATCAACGCTATGATTGGTTAGATCGCCTACTATGGAAGCAAATAAGAGACATAACTATTCCCCGAATGTTACCATGTGAATATTTAACTTGAATTTGAGATCTGAATTTGGGCAGCCGAATTTGATACCTGAATTTGAGCAGTCGAATTTGATATCTGAATTTGAGCAGTCGAATTTGAGATCTGAATTTGGGCAGTCGAATTTGAGATCTGAATTTGAGCAGCCGAATTTGATACCTGAATTTGAGCAGTCGAATTTGATATCTGAATTTGGGCAGTCGAATTTGAGATCTGAATTGAATTCGAGATCTGAATTTGAGCAGCCGAATTTGATACCTGAATTTGAGCAGTCGAATTTGATATCTGAATTTGGGCAGTCGAATTTGATACCTGAATTTGAGCAGTCGAATTTGATATCTGAATTTGAGCAGTCGAATTTGAGATCTGAATTGAATTCGAGATCTGAATTTGAGCAGTTGAATTTGAACAGTCGTATTTGAGATCTGAATTTGGCAGTCGAATTTTAGATCTCAAATTCAGATCTCAAATTCAGATCTCAAATTCGACTGTTCAAATTCAGATCTCAAATTCGACTGTTCAAATTCAGATCTCAAATTCAACTGCTCAAATTCAGATCTCGAATTCAATTCAGATCTCAAATTCGACTGCTCAAATTCAGATGTCAAATTCGACTGCCAAATTCAGATCTCAAATTCGACTGCTCAAATTCAGATATCAAATTTGACTGCCCAAATTCAAATATCAAATTCAACTGCCCAAATTCAGATCTCAAATTCAACTGCTCAAATTCAGATATCAAATTTGACTGCCCAAATTCAAATATCAAATTCAACTGCCCAAATTCAGATCTCAAATTCAACTGCTCAAATTCAGATCTCAACTATTCAACTGTTCAAATTCAGATCTCAAATTCGACTGCTCAAATTCAGATCTCAACTTGAGTTCGAGCAGTCGAATTTGAGATCTGAATTTGAGCAGTTAAACAGTTGACATCTGAATTTGAGCAGTTGAAGTTGAGATTTGAATTTGAGCAGTTGAATTTCAGATTTGAATTTGAGCAGTTGAATTTGAGCAGTTGAATTTGAGATCTGAATTTGAGCAGTTGAATTTGAGATATGAATTTGAACAGTCGAATTTGAGATCTGAATTTGGGCAGTCGAATTTGATCAACCTGAATGCATTTTATCTGAAATTCTAATAGTTGATTTTTTTGTGTCTGAATTTGTGAGCATTGAAAAATATTAATTGAAAGTCAGGTTTTTAAAATAGAAATCAAGAGAATTTTTATAGGCCTGTTTAAATTTCAGAGGTAAATTCGAAACAAATAAATTCAGATACATGGTTTCCATAGTAAAATAATTTCAAAAGGGGTGAATAGTTATGTCTCTTATTTGCTTCCATACCTGTCAATCAAGCTCCACGCAAAGGGTGAATTGGTTGGTCAGCAGCAGTCAAAAAAATAAATAAAGTGCAATAAAGAGATGCATTTATAGTCCTTTGCTCTAAAAGTCATATATCTGAAATGACTGCTAAGCAGTGTTGGGTAAGATACTCTAAGAATTAATTAATTACTAGCTACTAATTACACAGTAGCTAGTAACTTCAACAGTGTAATTAGATTACTATTCTCTCTGTAAAAATATTGCATTACTTATTTCTAAATCCCATATCACTGTCGGACAGTTAACCATACAATAGACAAAAAAGTTTGATTCTTTCAAATAAACAATATACAATTGCATATATTGTTCTTGAACTGAGCAGAGTATTTAAAGAGAGGTTACATAAAAACAGATTTTAAAACATTAAATTGATGTTAAATACACTGTTTTATATAGAATTGTTCTATAGTCTACTCTACACAGTATTCAATGCAATTATATCAGAAGAAACTTATTAAAAAACTGAAAAAAATAAGTGCAATCCCATACTTTACTTTTTAAGAGAAAAGTAATTAAATTGCAATTATTAGATTACTTAGTGATTAATTAAACCCAACACTGCTGTTTTTAATGTTTTTGACTTGTTGAGGCACAGTATAATAATTTGTAATGTTTTTCCAATGTTGTAGTGATACTGAAAGTTATTAGGCCTACATCCAACCAAAACTTGTTAAAAGAACAATTTTGTATTGAGACTGTCATTGAAAGGCCACACACAGCTTGCAAGTTCAGGTTGACTATAAAGGAACTGCACTATGACCAATAAGAACTTCCAAGGTACATTGCCAATGCCAACTAGTCAGAAAAGCTAATCATCAAGAAAGAATAAACTGTGGTTATTCTAACAGGTCCTGCATTTTAAACACTTGAAAGCAATTGATTATGACAGTCGCAGAGGATTATTGCAAAAAATGACACGTCTTACACAGACTTTTCTAATCAACTTGATCCTTAACATAAATACTGTTTCAGATCCTGATAGAGTCCCATTCTGGATTTGAAAATGGATTGCAGCCAAGCAAATTGCTTTTCAGACCAATGTCACGCTTAACTGAGACTTAAAATCTAGCCAAATATGCCATCAATAACTAGAGGATCCGTGGTACAAAGAAACCCTGCATTTCACCACACATTAAGATGCAGTTACCGTATAACTCTAATGAAAATGTTCCTTTGGTTTATACACAGCACGATGCGCTAAATGTGCCTCTAGAGTGAAATACAGATTCCCAAATCATGGCTAAACCCTGACCCTTCGTGCACTTTCCGCAAGCCATCCTCCGACCCACAACTGCTTTGGCTGTGTTCCCCCGACAGACACGGCAAATCTATCAAACTGATAACGAGAGCAGGGCGTGTGAGTAGGCCAAACGCAGTGATTTTTCGGGAACTCGACACCTTTTGAAACCACTATTGCAGTCTCATAATGATCTCATGCAGGACAGTGCGATGAGCCCTCAGAGAGGCCGTCTGAGCACTGAGCCATGCACGAGAGAGAGGGGGAAAGAAAGCATAAAAGATTATGGTTAATGAGACATGAGCTGATGGCCTAGACAGAAATGTACAGATATAAACGCTCAGTTTGGTGTAATGAGCGAACAGTGTCTGGAAAACAGAACCCACAGACAGTCTTCATAGAAGGCGACACAGATTCAAACGCCAGCAGTGTTAATCTCACCAGCTAAATTACTGACAAAACTGGTCATTGATAAAAATAAATTTAGCTAAATTACTGACAAAAATGGTAATTGAGTCAAAGAATATAAGAAAAATGTATATGAGATGAGAAAAAAAAACAACGCTGGATAAATTACTGACAAAAATGGTCATTGATAAAAAAAATAAAGTTAAATTACTAACAAAACGGTCATTGATAAAAAAAAAAAATAAAGCTAAATTACTGACAAAAATGGTCATTGAGTCAAAGAATATGTAAAGAAAAATATATATGAGATGAGAAAAAAACAAACAACGCTATTAACAATGCACTAACAATGTTTCTTAATGAAGAAAAATCTAGAAAGATCATCAATATTGTAGGGGCTTGAACTGCTTGAGCCGAGGCAACAGTGGATAAAGAACGGTAAACTGAAGCACTTTGTTTGTGGGTCAACTAACCCAAACACATACTGGCTATAGCCTAGATATGACATATTTACTCATAAACCTAATATTACAATTTACTTCTGCACAAAATGAATGTCAATGATCATTATCAACGTTATTTTTACAGACTAAATATGCATAGTCAGATTAAAACAGACTACATTGAATTTTGTTGTGGAAAGGTCAAAATATTGACTTAATATTTTTTGTCAAAAGATCCAGCAAAAGATACATTTACAAAGATCTACAGCACCCTAATAGTTCACTTAGGAGGGGGATTCTATCATCATTTACTCACTCTCAAGTTGTTTCAAACCTGTATGAATTTCTTTCTTCTGCTGATAACAAAGGAAGATATTTTGAAGAATGTCGGTGTGGCAAGCAGGACGACGTCGAGGTCGAGACCAGCGAGAAAGCCTGTGAGGTGGTGTGACAGTGAGGGACCGGGCCTGGACTTTTATGTTATGTTCTGATTAAGTGTGTGCGCACACCAGTAAACTTTGAGGGGTTACTTTCGCCGGTTCCCGCCTCCTTGTTCCCTGAATTACTTACCTTATTACAGTTGGTAACCAAAATGTTGTTGGACCCCATTGCCTTCCATCATTTTTTTTCCTACTTTGGAAGTCAATCAACTGATGGGTTACCAACATTCTTCAAAATATCTTCCTAAGTATCAAGCAGAAGAATAAATACAGTTTTGAAACATCTTGAGGATAAGTAAATGATGACAAAATGTTCATTTTTATTATGCAGATAACATTAAGAGTGTTGTATTCTCTGGGAATTTATAAACTCTTTCCACAGATTTCTCCCTAAAATAAGTGTAGATAATGCAAAAACAACAACAACCTTACCATAGCCTGACTCCACTGTTGAGGCAGCCAGAAAAAAAAATGCAATGTTAAAAACTCAAGTCAGGGGCCTAAGAATCCAAACCAAAGTCGATAAATACACTTTACCCGAAAATACCAAAATGGGGATATAGTCACTCGCAAAAGTCGAATTTTGGACACTGATCCCCAGAATACTGTTCCAAACCATGCTTTTAAACTACCCTAACCAGCAGCGTAATTAGGCCTCAGTATTGTATTATGCAATTATAATATTGTGCCTGGAATATCCGTTCCTGATCCAAGAGAAAGGTAAAACTGGCAGGTGGAAGCATTTAGGGAAGACTCTGGAGGAAATATAACATACTGAATTACAGAACTATAGCATGGACCGCCAGTCATTTAAGGACAATACCGTATGGATGCCACAAATCGCCATTAATGTATGATCGACACATGCTTTCTTCAAAATTTGAATTTAATCCAAGAAGATTTTCCAGCTATGCCTTCATTTTTCAACTAAGAATTACACACCTCTCAGTCAAACAGCTCTGAAGACATATCCACAGTGAAAAACCTGTAATCACTATGGTTACCGGACCTACCTCTCTGTCCAAATACAATAATTTGGCTTCATCACATCGGACGGGTGCAGAAACCATATGAAGATGCCGTCTGAACATGTGAATAAGCAAACACTTCAGTCACTACAGTGTTCACACAGAAATGTAACGGGAAACGGTGAAATCACAGAGGCTTGGAGATACATTCCTGTGGTGGGTCATATTTAACAAGAACTCACTGCTGGAAAAGGTATGAGAGAAAGAGAGAAAGAGAGAGAGGGGAGAATATTCACAGACAAAATATTGTCATTTCAAGTTCAGCATTATAGAGAGGAGAGTCATCAACATCAACATTACAATGTATTTAAGAGCATTTCTTGCAAATATTTACATACAGCAATTCATGTGCAATAACAGTATGCAATATTGTGTAAATGCATTCTTGTGTATTATGCTTTTTGGATTTAGTGCTGAATAGCAATAACTTACATACAAATATCTATAAAACAGAGAAATGTGATTAATTCAAAATTAAAGTCCTCGAATCAATCATTAACTCATATGGGAGGATGTAGTGAAAGGTTAAAAAATACACTATTACATATAACTGCCCTAAAAGACAGAAGACATCATTTCATGCATATGGAAACCATACAATACATATATAATAGTCTAATAATCAGCACATTTTTAAAAACAAATAAAAAGGAATGCATAAATGCTCAAAATTAGTACATACAAACCCAGCGTTTCCTTCCACGTGTGCCACACACTTTCTGAAACGGAGGACTTTACCACCCAGTTTTTAAGCAATGAATACAAGACTAGACATCTGGGACCCCCTGGATGTTTCTCTAAAACAAACAGAACAGACTAAATAGTCCAGATCGAATAGTCCATAGTCCAGATTAAACCAGGAGAATGGAAATATTCATTTGGCATCGCTATTATTAATCGTCGTACATTTTTTGGGGGAACATTTATTATTTCTAAATTTGTTCTTTTGTTCCATTTGCGAGTATGTGAAAACCAGCCATCTATAGTCACACCCCAATGACTCACTCGAAGGATTTTTAAACTTTTTTTTTTCCTTTCTCTGAGATGGACGGACATGTCAGGACAGTAAGTGTTACACTGTCCATCGATTCTTCACTATTCTAGTTATTTTAACCCTATTTTTATGTGTGTAATAGAGATTTATTCTGCCAATCTCTTTGATTAATAAACCCTTCAAAAACACATTTTTAAGTGGGCAGTCCAAATCAATAAAAGTAGTAAAATACAGATCCAAAACCTTGGTAACTCTATAATTCTATATAGACCGAGGGACGTGGAGAAACAGAGATAGAACTGAATTTAAGACAGATACGTGTACCAAGAGAGAGGAAAGAGAGTTAACAAGTGACTGACAGTAGGAAAAAGTGGGATGCAAAGATAGACAGATAAAGACAGAATGGTGTTCCGCATGTTGCAGACATCAAGGAGATGCTGATGGAAATCTGTGTTCTACTGAGGTCTCATTCCAGCAGTTTGAAAGGTCGAGTTAGACTGATGAGTGTTTACCTCTCACTAAATAAGAAACACAGGCACTGGGACAAAACAAAGTAAAACATTACGAAAAATATACAAACCAAAAAGCAAACTGATCTGAGGTATAATGGAGTAATCAAGCTTTTTTATCCCCCTCCTGGATACAAACGATGAGCATGCCATCAATAGAGTTCTTTAAATAAATGTCATCCCTAAAAAAAAAAAGAAAAAAAAAAGGCAAAGAACCCTCTAAGGCATATAAAGTTTTCCAGCCAGCATCCTTGTATGTCGCTCTGTTAAATGATCAATGCTTTAAGCTTGTGATATGACTTATGATTTTCTTATGACAACTTTGCTTGTGTGTGTGTGTGTGTGTGTGTTAACTAATCTAACCTGCACTATTTAGACATCAGTTTGTGGGTTAGAGAAGTGAGCAATATCCCCCACAGCCTCCTTGAGACGTTTGAGAGAGTTCAGACAGGGCAACTCCTCTTGTCTTGTGCACGCTCTCCCACAAGCCAGGAGTCTGCAGGATTTTCTCCACCAGCTCCTCAAATGCACATTGAACACCATCCCTCGTCTTAGCACTGGCCTCTGCATGAAAGAAAGAGAGAGAGAGAAACAGAGAGAGAGAGATGTGTACAAATACTACATAGACTATATCACCTGGAGAAATCTATAACATGAGACCAATCACTAAGGAGCCACAGAAAAATAACAACATGATATTGCTGATTGGATATCACCACAAAAACTTTAACTAACTACTATCCTGAGTTGTGACGTCAAAGGCACCAGCAGAGAAATAAATCGACACTGTAAAAATTGAGTTACAATTAGACACTGTAAAAAGTATAACATATACTATATTATACAGATATATTCGCAATTCATACGTTACAGCAGATATGATGTTGATGTTGAATGTCCTTCGTATGACGTCATACGGGGAAAGATAACCTCCCCTTTCTTTGCTTTGCCCACCCAGAGAACGTGGCTCACCCATGAGAAAATAAGCTAGGATGTACGAACGCACAAGCGCCAATTAAGTTTCTTCTCGAGAGATATAATGGCTTGCAAACAAGCAAGCAAAGCATGGCAGTTGATTAGCGTTCGAATGTACAAATGAACACAAAAGTATTTTTTAGTTCATCCGAGCCTCTGAAGAAACAATGGGTTGATTTTATTTTCTCTGGAAATGCGCTGACACAACTTCCACTGCCACCGTGCTATTAGGACCCTTAAAGGGATAGTTCACTTTAAAATTAATTTTTGATATGTTTTAGCTTACCTCAAGGGGATCCAAGATGTAGGTGTCTTTGTTTCCACAGCATTTTCAATTTTGAAATTTAATTTTTTGGTCAAACCGTTGTTGTCTATCAGTCATAAACTGGAGGCTAATAGGGTCCACCAAAGAGCATGCACAGAGAAGTCAAAATTAAACATGATTTAATGACTCGTACATGTATGTACACATTGATGGCCTAAGACACGAAACGAGCGGTTTGTGTGAGAAAACGAACAGTATTTATATTGTTTTACCTCTTGTAATCATAGCCATGACAAAATGATCTGACGGCACGGGAGCTTCGGTTTGCGCATGTGTTTGAAGTGATCGCATGCGCGCCTACATCACTCTTTGTTTATACAGAGATTTCGGAAGTTTTACCTTTCACTAAAACACATTTAGATATACGGGAAACTGCAATGGAAGACGATTTCGGTATATCTAAATATGTTAAGTAAAAGGTAAAACTCCGTGTAAATATTGAGTGACGTCACACGCAAGCGTTCACTTCCGGAGTAACATTGAACTGATTCAGTTCGGTTCAGTTGGACATTACACAACTGATTCAGATCACTTGGATTACACGAGGTAAAAACGATATAAATACTGTTCGTTTTCTCACAAAAACCGCTCGTTTCGTGTCTTAGGCCATCAATGTGTACTTACATTTACGAGTCATTAAATCATGTTTAATTTTGACTTCTCTGTGCATGCTTTTTGGTGGACCCCCTTAGCCTCCAGTGTATGACTGATAGACAACAACGGTTTGACTGAAAAATGTCAAAATTGAAAATACTGTGGAAACAAAGACACCTACATCTTGGATGCCCTTGAGGTAAGCTAAAACATATCAAAAATTATTTTCAAAGTGAACTATCCCTTTAAGTGCAGAATAATTTTTTTTGTAACCTTGGCCAGATCTGTGCCTTGCCACAATTCTGTCTCTGAGCTCTTCGGGCAGTTCCTTTGACCTCATGATTCTCATTTGCTCTGACATGCACTGTGAGCTGTAAGGTCTTATATATACAGGTGTGTGGCTTTCCTAATCAAGTCCAGTCAGCATAATCAAACACAGCTGGACTGAAAGGAAGGTGTAGAACCATCTCAAGGATGATCAGAAGAAATAGACAGCATCTGAGTTAAATATATGAGTGTCACAGCAAAGGGTCTGAATACTTAGCACCATGTGATATTTCAGTTTTTCGTTTTTAATAAATGTGCAAAAATGTCAACAATTCTGTGTTTTTCTGTCAATATGGGATGCTGTGTGTACAATAATGAGGGGAAAAAACCGAACTTAAATGATTTTAGCAAATGGCTGCAATATAACAAAGAGTGAAAAATTTAAGGGGGTCTGAATACTTTCCGTACCCACTGTGTATGTATATATATATATATATATGTGTGTGTGTGTGTGTGTGTGTGTGTTTGTGTGTGTGCGTGTGTGTGTGGTCAGTTGTGCAAGAAACACTTGGTTTTTAATATTAAAAGTCAGCAGAAAGGTGAAGGGGATAGGAAACATTAAATTTGAAAAAAAGAAGAGCAGCAGCATTGGACTCCAGCACATGGGCTCCAGCCATATTGTCCATCTGCAGTTTTCATTTGGTGTGAGGGCTTCACGGCTAATTCAGACAGATTGCTGCTTACATACCCACTCATGAGGCGTGTCACATGACTTACAAACCAAACCCACAGCGCAGAAGAATGCAGGACGTCACCCACAAATACATATACAGGACGGTTACAATTACACAAGCTCAAATGAGAAATAAATCAGAACCATTGAAAAGTTTGACTTGAATTTACTGTCATAATAAATGAATGCTCAATTTATACAAATAACCCATCTTTCAATTAAATAACATAATCTTTGTTTTAAGCAAATGGGCCCAAAGAGTTTAAAAATAGTAACCTTGTGTGTATTAGGGCCGTTAAATAAACTAGCTTACGTCAAAAGTCTGATTGTTCCATATGTGAAGGTGATGAATCTTGAAATGAAATATGGGAACTGAAACCAAAGTAAAAAGGCAAAGCATTCCTATTTAAAGCTAATGTTTTAATGAGTAATTCATCACAGTATGAAGGGAACATCCTAGTGACAACTCACCGATAAAAAGCATGGAATGTTTTCTAGCAAACTTCAGACCCTCGTCTCGCTCTATCTCACGGTCATCCTGCACAAAGAGAGAAAAATCCCTCATTGTTTTTTATAAGATTTACAAATACAGGACGGGTTTTTCCATGTCCATTATTAAATCCAGAATAACTACTACTTTTTAGAAATGAAGCAGTCAGGCTTTAGGAATTGGGTACAGGCAGGTGGTTTAAAGAAATATATGGGACTATATAGGGAAATATACAGTATGACAATATGTTGAAAGTCTGTATTAGCTACATAAAAAAAAAAAAACCTAAAATGCAAAAAGTGTAACTTACCTTATCAATTTTGTTTCCCACAAGCATCTTGACAAGGTCATTTCTTGTACAGTATGTGTCCAGCTCATTCAACCAATTCTCCAGCTTAGCAAAAGTCTCCCGCCTAGAGACATCATACACTGAAAAGACAATATGACAACAACATTAAATAGGCGATAGTGAAGAACACATGAAATTAGATTTATGCATAAATGACAACATTTGACACCATTCCATTTAATCAGACTGTAATTGTGCTGGTTACATAAACACTTTGGATCAATATAAAGCAGTCTAAAGTTTTAATTGTATAGTTCATGCTTGCTTACCCAGAATGACACCCTGAGCTCCTCTGTAGTAACTGGGTGTTAAAGTTCGAAAACGTTCCTGACCTGCAGTGTCCTGTAAACATTAAACAAAATCAGCCTTCAAGTGAAATGGTGTTAAAAAAAGAAAAGGGTAGACTTCGTTGGGGAATAAAGGAGGGAACAACACTGTCATCTTGTGGTATGTTAGTGAAGCACAGCCAACCGTTTGTACATGCATGTCCCATTCAGTAATGTCCAAACTAATACCTGTTTTCCTGGAGAATAAATGTCTAACTAACGAACAATCAAACATATTTAACCTAACCAAAACATAAATCGGTGCTCCTCTAAACTCATAAACATAGTTGACTACTCACCCATATTGCTAGCTTTGCTCTGTTTCCATCCACAGCCAGGGTTTTCACCTTAAAATCAACACCTTAATTGGAAAATCAATTTATCAGTTTAAAACACATTGAAAAAATATTGTGTATGTGTGTGAAACAGACACATTATCAAATATGGACATTACTAAAACAATTCAAAATAAGGAAATACAGTCTAGATGCTTTATGAGGTTTATGGTAAAACCATACATATTTAGTGAGGCGGATCTAATTTTGATGGACCAAGATATTTGTCAGGCAACAAGCCCAGAGAGACTAAAGTTAGAAAGACCAGAATTTACGGTTGAATGGGGAATTGTGGGTTTATTGCATCCTGATAAAAAAGAAAATAGGACGACTCGACCACCTGTCTCATCACTCAACAAAGCCACATCACTTACAAACATAAGTGATTTACATTCATAAAAGAAAAATGAAAGTATGTGTAAAGTTGACAGGGGAATAAATCTCTCAGCGCTCTGTGAATGAAAGATCTGGAGGCATGAAATACTCCTGCATTTCAACACAGCACTGACAGATTTACCAGAGGAAGCCAAAGAAGGAGATCTGGACTGTGGTTTGGTTTGGATCGAACTGGGGGGCTTTGAAAAGAAAATGGCTGTCACACCACCAACACACGTCAACCTATGTGTCAAAGTGACGGCCACGGCTTTGGCAACTCATTCGTTTCCATGACATATAAGGTAAAAACCAGTAGATTATACATTGATCTTCATTGTAAAGACACTAGTGAAAAGTGTAGCTGGTAAACAGGATTTGACAAGCATAAATATACTTTTTTCAATATTTAAAGTTGTACTTTTAGTTCTAGATTTTCAACAATGCCAGCAAAGCTGTTTTTCAAGTAAGACCAGCAGAGACGAGACTTCACTTCAGAGGTTTAAACCTCTCTGTTTTTATGTGTGCTGGGCCTCTATCATCATTACCTTTTTTATTGTCATATGATTTAACACACTTACCAATTGTTGCACCAATTTCTGGATCAAACGTATCATCTGTAAATCTTAAAAGAAGACTGAAAGAGAGAGAAGAGGGGAAGTGAAATGTGGTTGGCAGCTTTGTGTATTACAAAAGAGACTACTTTTCTTCTTAATAAAAACATCCAGAAATTTACAAAGTTGCCCACATCTGCATATATATGTCATGTGTGTAATGGGAATTTGAGAAGAATAGATCAATTCTTTAAATATTTACAAACATCCGGAGCCTAATTCTAGGTGAGATTGTTTTAATAAGCTACAGATCAAACGTTAAAGCTAGGTGAGATGGTTTTAATCAGCTAGAGATCTAAAGCTAGGTGAGATGGTTTTAATAAGCTAGAGATCTAAAGCTAGGTTTTAATAAGCAGCTCGCGCAGTTTGTGAGTTATTGTTGTTGTTATTTTATTAGCTGACATCTGTAAACTTTAAGTCTCTTAATCTCATACCTGGATTTGCCCACCCCGCTTTCTCCAATGATCAGTATTTTCAGAGTGGTCAAAATATCCTCATTCATCTTTACCGGAAAATTCCACTGCGTGCTAAATAATACTGTCGATGTAAATAAAATATTAAAATGGAAGGAGAAAACTACTATTCGAGGGCTAAACGTTTCTCTCTTCTTCGGTAAAATCACTCGATGGTGGTAAACATTTGAGAAACACAGTTCTGCCCTCTAGCGGAGTTTTCCATGTATTTGCAGATAGATATTCATACATTTGAGCATTGAAACTGCAGCCTTTCTGCTCAACCCGTAAAAGAATGGATCGATCCGTAAATATTTGTTGATTTTGAGTGTTTCAATGGTCTAGTGGTAGATATTTTGCCTATAGTGTCAGAGGTTACGGGTTCTTGGCACACTTTAGGCCCCTTAACATATAAACAAAATAATCCATGTTTAATCACTCTGGGCGATTCATGATCAGAGTCAGAGAGTGGCACCCTCTTGAACCACCACCACCACATTCAGCTGGAAAACTTCTGCAGTCCCTAATTGGCCGAAATGCTCTGATCGACTTTTCTGCGATCATCTACTCTTCCCTGTGGATGACCTGTGACCTACAGTACTTTCTGTAAGACCCGAATTTTTGACGTTGAATTTTTGACATTGAATTTTAGAAAACTGAATTTGAAGATCCGAATTTTTTCAACTTGAAAACTTGAATCTGTATTGTTTTAAACTGAATATTTGCAGTATTTGAATTCAGAACAAAAAACTAACTGTTTGAAAATACATGTCTTTAAAATTCAGCCATAAAAACCTTTCAGTTTGATACATTTCAGAACTATTTCTATTTCACTAATTCAAATTCAGAACTATTTAAACTACCACCTAAAATTCAACTTTGTTAGACTTGCAAATAATTCAAATTTACAAATTCTAATTATTTTGTCATATTAATAGCTCCATAAGTGAGGAGTTAAAATGTGCGAATTGTTTTTACACATATCGAAATAGGCAGATAAACATATGTTATGGTAAAAATAGTTATGTTCATGGTTTAATATGCGTACGCACAAGGTCGCCTGGTCTGATGAGTGTTGCCTGGTCTGATGAGTCTCGATTTCTGTTGAGACATTCAGATGGTAGAGTCAGAATTTGGCATAAACAGAATGAGAACATGGATCCATCATGCCTTGTTACCACTGTGCAGGCTGGTGGTGGTGGTGGTGTAATGGTGTGGGGGATGTTTTCTTGGCACACTTTATGCCCCTTAGTGCCAATTGGGCATCGTTTAAATGCCACGGTCAACCTGAGCATTGTTTCTGACCATGTCCAACCCTTTATGGCCACCATGTACCCATCCTCTGATGGCTACCTCCAGCAGGATAATGCACCATGTCACAAAGCTCGAATCATTTCAAATTGGTTTCTTGAACATGACAATGAGTTCACTGTAATAAAATGGCCCCTACAGTCACCAGATCTCAACTCAATCGAGTATATTTGGGAAGTGGTGGACCGGGAGCTTCGTGCCCTGGATGTGTATCCCACAAATCTCCATCAGCCGCAAGATGCTATCCTATCAATATGGGCCAACATTTCTAAAGAATGCTTTCAGCACCTTGTTGAATCAATGCCACGCAGAATGAAGGCAGTTCTGACAGCGAAAGGGGGACAACACAATATTAGTATGGTGTTCCTAATAATCCTTTAGGTGAGTGTACATATTCAAAACTAGGCGTTTAAGCTTCATATATGATAATTTCGGGAAGGAGATGCATACACACAATCTACTAATTTTGCGCAGGTTCTGTGTCGTACACATGGATATTTAATAAATCTGAAAACTTTTGTGTATGCAAACTTTAGGATGAAATATGCGCACATGAGACTCCAGGTCATTGGGACAGTAAATAGTTTCATAAATAGAAAAAATGTTGCCAGCTGTGGTATATCACGGCATTTACAGCAAATACACACATTGGTACATAATCACACACACAAGCACATTTTGAAAAGCAGTTTATTTCTATGTACAGTCCTTTTGTTGCCAAGTTGACAACAGTCATCAGCAAAATAAAACTAAGTAATACATAAGGTGCAAAACAAACAATTCAGTCTTTACTCCAACCCTCAAAGCAAAATGACATTTAAAGCAAAACTGTTCACATTCCACGTTACTTTATTTCTGCAAAGTGAGGCTGAAAGCGGACTCAACCTAAGAACAAGCAGTCGTGCAGAAAGATTGAAGCATCCCATCTACTTTGAACTGGAGACAAAGATAACTTCTAAAGAGATTTCTCTACATACCAAGGTTTCATCCAGAGCGGACTTTTACAAAATGACTGGATAAAGAAAAGCTCTAAAGACCTATGGGCCCCCAAGTAGAAAAAGTACAATTATATTTACACAGCACCCGCTTGTAGTGTGGCTTGAAAATATGTAGCCTCAAATCAAAAGCTGACCTTTACTGTAAATGTACCTTGAACATTAATATCTAAATTAAGCACCAAGACTCCATGATCTGGCTGAATTAGGAGTGAATGGTTTAAGCATTGCTTAAAAGCACCATTTTCAGTCTGTCAGGTGACTGGACTTTTGAGTGGTCAAAAGCAAAACATATCAGGATGCTATAGCCTAAACTTTTCATTGTTTTGTTCAAACAAACATTTGGTTTTTGGAAGCAAATAGATTATCTCTTGCACCTGCACATATAACAACTGAATGAAACTTAACATACTGTATGCACACTTACAGTGCATGTTTAACTGTCAGTGTATGACGCATTACAGTTTCATTGCAGTGGATACAGTGTTTTCGGTGGAGGGGAAGAGCTGTACTTTCAGACCCAGTTTCCAGAGCAGTCGGCCAACAGAGGACCACACCCTGGCCTGAGCTGCCCTGTTCCCCATGGGCTGTTGTTAACATAGCCAAAAGTTTGGCCTGACCACTGGATTGAAAATAATGGGCCAGACACAGAGGAGGAGGAGACGACGCTGGTAAAATACTTTCAAACAGATTACACTTTTTCTGAAAAGAACAAGCTTTGAGTGATCACGTTATTTAATTTACATTTATAAGACATAGCTGCTCTCTACAACTAGTGTGAAGCCGATTGAAAGGCATTACTAAACATCAAGAGACAAACAAAAAAGCTTATATTTACTTAAACATTTACAAATAAATACTTGGAGATTTTGTCTTCCATTAATGGCTTCTTGTTGAAGAAATAAACAGACTTATAGACTTGTAAGTGATTACCAACTGAGACCAGTGAGCTTTGCGTGCATAATATTAAGATTTTAAGTTATGGACCATAATTTGACATGTTCTGTGTTCATTTCATGATAACAAAGAAATCTCTTCTGCTGCAAGGCTGCATTTATTTAATCCAAAACACAATAAAAACAGTATTATTAGGAAATGTTATTACAATGTAAAATAACTGTTTTCTATTTTAATATATTTTAAAGCTAAATTTCCAGCAGTCATTACTCCAGTCTTCAGTGTCACATGATCCTTCAGAAATCATTCTAATATACTTTAGATTTAGTGCTAAATAAACATTTCTTATTATAATCCATGTTGACTACTGTGGAAAGTGCTAAAAAAAATTAGGATCGTTTTATAACATTATAAATATCTTAACTGTCACGTTTGATCAATTGAATGCATCCTTGCTGAATAAAAGTATTAATTTCTTTAAAAGTAAAAACAAATATTGCTGACCTCAAGCTTTTGAACGGTATTGTTTTTTGTATTGTTATAGTTTACTACTGAAATTTGGTATTGTGGCACAGCTGTTGGCCCCACATTTGTAAGTTGCTTTTAATAAACCCGATACATGTAAATGTAAATTAATAGCTCTAGTCAAACCATAGCCCAATGATAATACTACAACGATTAAAGGCACCGGACTCAGTCAAAGTCTTCCAGAATTAATTCTGGAAAATAGTGTCTATGGTTCAGTCAATTAAATTTCAACATTACTCATATATGGACAAAATTAAATAAATAGATATAATGAAAGTGAAAAGTTGGAGGAAAAGAACTTATGTGCCAGATTTCATCTCCCATTCCTGCAAAAAAAAAAAAAAAGGAATACAGATTGAGTTCATAGGGGACAATATTATGCACTGTAAACATTCTAAAATAAATATAATTGAAGGCTCATGTTTTTATTACACATGTATGTAGTTACTGACCTTGGCTTTCCTGAGGACGTGTCCTCGCACAGGTGAGGCTTTCTGTTGTGTCTGGCGGCGCAGCAGAGACGCGCTGTTGACTGGCAGAGAGCAGGTCTCAGTGTCACTGGTGTCACAGCTGGAGAAGGGCGAGTTGTCCAACGTACGCCTCATTAACACTGGAGACTAAAGACAGACGAGACATTTTGATACTTGCTTTTCTTTATCATCAAGAACTGAGCGCGACACAAACCTACAGTTAGTGTTACATCATGTCTATATTGGAGAATTTGTGGCTGTTTTTCCAGACCTGTGGGCTGGAGCTGCCTGTTTTGGGTTCAATGGTCAGGCCCAGGGTGACGCCACCATTCAGGGCTTTCTTCAGACTCTCCTTCACCTCCGTCAGTTCCAGCTCCAGATTGACTCGTTCATCCTCTTTTAGTTTGCATTCATCCTCCACTTTCTTAAGTCTCTCTGTCAAAGATGCCAGAGAACGCTTGCCTGGGTCGAATAAACAGAGGTTGAGGTTATAGTTGTCATTTAAGAGACTTTTTGCACAATACTGCTGCTGAATTTAAAGGCACATGGCAAAACATGTTATACATTTTTTTGTGTGCCAAATCAAACGTGGTATGACTTATGAGGAGAGTCATAACAGGGAAACAAAAATCAAAGAGAAAATGATGTCACACCTGAAAAATCTTCATGACTACGTATGTCAAGGACAGCAAGTCTCTAAAAATATTTCAGCAAGTCTCTTTTTATGACAAGGCAAGGTTAGTTCAGGTTGTAAATGGCCATGTGGTATAACCCTCAAATAACTTAATGATATTTTATTTATGAATGAATACACTTTTACATTAACAATTTAAAATAATGATTAAATGTCTGTTTAAGGTATAATGAAAATATGTTTTTACTTTTGCACATGAAGGTTTTACTAAATCCATAAGAAACCAACATAAATACAAAGAGAACATTCTAAGTACACAGCAGTTTAAAAGTTTGGGTTTGTTATTATAATTATCAATGTTGAAAATAGTTGTGCTGCTTAAAGGATACTACTAATAATTAATAAATTCATTTTCATTTTTTTTTAGGATACAAGTCAAGTCACAAGTAAATATTTTCACGTTTTGATTATGACATAAAACACACTAGTTATAACCTGCTTGTGGTTTTTTGAACTTTATATAGGCTTCAAAATGTATACATTTTGGATTAACTTGTAAAGATTATCTTGATAGACAAAACATGTAAGGGTCACAACTCTATTGAACACAGATCTTATTTTTTGCGAATTTCCAAAAGTCAATGGGGAAAATGCATAGCTTTTCGATCGAGGGAACCCATGCACAGCTAACTTCCAAGTTGTCCTACAAAGTGACGTCATCACTTCGGCACTCTATTACAGATCGCTTCGAAGCAGCTCTACAGTGACAACAGGAAAACCATGCATTTTGGCTGTTGTTCAGCCGAAGTCAGTTTAGTGTTTATTCAGTTACGTTGTAAACCGAATCTATAATCTATGTCTATATTTATAAAGCAGTTCTGTAAAAATGATGTCATCAACGATATACATTATTTGAAATAAAAATCTTTTGTAACATTTTAAATGTCTGACTGTCACTTTCAATCCTTTGAGCCTTTCAGAGTAAAATTACTAACTTCTTAAAAAAAAAAAAAAAAAAAAAAAAAAAAACTTGAACGGTTCTGAATAAGGAAACTATGTTTTACTTACTTTTCACTTGATGGTTAAAATCACAATTTTAGAGTATACAAATTTTGTTAAAAACATTGAACTTTTTTGTAAAAAAAGTTGTTTTTTAATCATATGAAAATAACATGAAAGAGCTAATTTCTACAAACTTTTTAAAAACAGATTTCCTGTTCGTAACTCTAATTTGTCATTGATGCTGACACGGATTCAATAACACTCAAATGCCATATTCTCACCTGTGTTGTTCTCTATAGCAGTACGGAGGTCCTTTCTCTCTTTTTTCAGCTGGGTCAGGCGGTTTCGAATCTCCTGCTTCCTCTTCATCAACTCATCCTCTTTCGTTTGGAGTTTCTTGGCATCTGCTTCCACTCTGTTCTTTCCGTACTTATACTGATCCACACCTGTGAAGGTTAATGATGCCTTATAATTAAAGTAAACCATTAGAAAATCACTCCATTTTAAAATATAACTTACCCCCACAACTTTTTTTTAGATTATATATTTAGAGGCACTACACTTACTTCCAAATATTCATTCTCAGTAATTGAGAAGATACTTTTAAACCCTATTACGCAAAATTTGATCTCCTCTTTCTACAAAGCCCTAAGCTCCTATTGTATAGTTGACACCTCAGATTAACTTTGGAAAGAGAGCTTGGGGTGGATATATCAGACAATGACTGGGAGACAGTTTGGTCTCTTGCCAATAGACCTTTAGTTTGCAATAGAGCAAGAGCCATTCAGCTTAGGATCCTCAACAGATTTCATATTACTCATTTTCTAAGACACAAACACAATCCAGCTCACTCACCACTTTGCCCCAAATGTAAATCTGACAGAGAAGATTATATTCACTGTGTATGGGTGTTTTGTGTTTGTTATTCAAGAAAGTAATTAAAAAAAATGAAAATCACTCCATTTTAAACATTTGGATCCAGATTTTTCTTATGGCATTAAAGGCCTCTGAGACCACAAACGCAGATTAAAAGGCAGGCAGAATGTACAGTGTACCAAATTCAAATATTTGCGAGTCCACGTAAATGGGCGCTGGATAGTTATGATGTCTGTGACTGACTGACTGCCTGTCTGAAATGGAATTTGGGGTGATTGAGTTTACAAAAGAGCATGTCAACAGATCCACTGCTGTCTAACAGCACTGCAATTTCCACATACCGGCATTCTCCACAAATCTGTGTGGCTTCTTTTTCCTTGAAAGAAATTAGTGGTGTAATAGCTAGGATAATGGATGCAGACTTAATGTCTGCTTAGTTTTGTTTCAGTGAATGTCCAGTTATAAAAAAGGAAGAGCTCTTTTTGTGATTATCAATCAGATGTGTGCTCGTACAGTATGTTAAAATCTCTTACTAGAGTTGTTGCGTTTCACTGGCAGAGTGCTGCTATTTCCATTGGCCTTTTTGGGCTGGGACTTGTCCAACTTCTGCTTTGCAGTGAACCCATTGGTGATCAGGCCTTTCTTCCCTTTCAGCTGATTGGAAGAAAGAAACGTATGTGAGCTTTTGAACACAAATAAGGTCAAATTGTGTAAATCTGTAGGCTACTAAGAAACTGATATATAAGAACTTTGATTTCACTGTCAACACCTGTTACATTTTAAGTGTGTGATTGGTGATTTAGTTGTAAGATGACTATCTCATACAGATACTTTTACAATGGTTTCTTCTGCAAACCACATCTATTGAACCACACATGTTGCCAGAGGGGACCATTTTATTTGAGTTAAACTATAAGCTGGCAGAAACCCCTTTTTTCTGTCCCTGACTTATCAAATTCAAGGCCATGGGCACACAGACATGGGTGTTATACAGATCAAAGCTGGGAGGTCCATAATGCATGCACTAAGCAGCATACACTGTGTCTATTTCCATTCTATGTTTGGTAATAATATTAACTTAAAATAGGAATGAGATAAAGATATCCACTGTTTAACACTAACGCTTGTGAGCTTGTTGAAGGGGCAACAGAATGAGAATTTGACTTGCCCAACTGGACAAGTAGCCTGGTTAAAACATCAATACCAAAAAATAACTAGGGATTGAGGGACACACTGAAACTTGGGCCACCAAATATATGAGAATGATTCTGTTTTTACTGGTGGTAACAAGGTTGAACCAGTTGAGGGTTGCACTTGCTTTATTCATGAACAAATCAGTTGTTTAAACAACTTGTTTAAATGGATAAATAAAGGACTCAATGACCCACTCATTAAAACAGTAACTTGCCACTATTGGTGGTTTAGATTTATCACAAATATGCTGATTTAAGTATACAAACTGATAGAACACTGATAAGAATATTACTTCAGTAAAAATAAAAGTTCAACTAAAAATGAAAATGATCATATAATTTACTCACCCATAAGCCATGCTTGATGTATATGACTCTTTCAGTCAAACACAGTCGGAGTTGTATTAAAAAAAAATATCCTGGCTCTTGCAAGCTTTATAATGGGAGTGAATAGTAACTGAGATTTTGAAGCCCAAAAAAGCACATCATCCATCATAAAAAAGTAATCTATATGGCTCCAGGGTGTTAATGGTAACGTCCCAATGTGAGCTTAGGTGATGAGTAGAAGCCTCTCGCGGGCTAGGCAACAAACTCAAACTTATCTGTCATTTCTCTTTAAAGATTCCTGTTTTAGACTTCCAATTTGTGACCACTCTTCTCTGTCCTCTGCACTTCCGTGTTCATCAGAGAACACTCTTCGGCCGGAACTCGACTCCAGCACGGAACCCAATGATTCTAGTTTATAAAGTCATAAATATGGATATTGTTCTTACAAAAACGTACTGCTTCACTTCAGAAGGCCTTTATTAACACGCTGGAATCGTATGGATTACTATTATGATGGATGGATGCATGATGGATTGGGGCTTCAAAAGTCTCAGTTACTATTCACTCCCATTATAAAGCTTGGAAGAGCCAGGGTATTTTTATTATACCTATGATTTTGTTTGGCTGAAAGAAGAAAGTCATGTACACCTAAGATGGCTTGAGGGTAAATTATGGGTAAACTAACCCTTTAATCTCAAGCCCTGTACTGTGTTAGACTGGGTTAGTCACCTGGTTAGTTTTAGTATTAGCAGCTGAGGGAGAGGAGGAGGAAGACAGAGATTTGGTGGAGAGCGGTGTGTTGTAATGCCCTGTGGAAGATGACGGGCGGGTGGATTTGGGAGAGAAGCGTGTTGCTAGTTTGGGGGAGGGCATGTTTTCATAAAGATCTGTATTCTCATAATTAGACTCTTCTTTCCAACGACGGTCCCCTGAAGCTGGGGTGGAGTAGTGCGCATCTGGTACCTTCCATATTGCAAGCGTGCAAGCAAAAGAAAAGTGATTAGAAGAGAAAGAGAAGAGAGAAGTCAGGGAGGATCAGGAACGGAGAGGAGTTAGGCAGGATTAGAAATGAAGGCAAGAATTTAAAGGTTGTAATGTTGCATACCGATCCATTGATGCAGGGCACATCATCATAATGCAGAGCGACCCCTGAGGGGCAGGCGTAACCATTGACTGGGTTATCCAGGTATGGGTTTGGGGAAACAGCACGCTTACTGGTGAAACTGAGAAAACATACAAACATTCATTACTACCTGTACATATACAAATGTCACAGAGAACTCCAACTCTAACTTTTAACAGTACCGTTGAGGAAGATACTTCAAAACTGTAGCTTGAAAAGCTACAAGCCACTCGTGAGTCAAGTACTTCAAACTAGAGCCAAACTACTACTAATAAAAGTTTTTTAAAAGCAGAAATGATTTGAAATCGTGAGTTAAAACTTACAACATTTGTGTGTGTTTACTCGTGGTTTATGAGGACATGATTTTGTTTTACAATAAACAAAGAGACACCTACAGTGGCCAGTTAAACAAATGTATTTAAAGACATTCTTGAACAAATCCTATGCAGCGCTGCCGATGATTTCCTGTTGAGGCGCGTTGATGTACGCGGTCTCGCTCTCCTGTGGTCGACGTGTGCACGGGCGTGCTTTTCCGAGAGAAATGCTCATATAAGGAGTTCCACTCTCGTCTACGTCATTAGATCCACAATCAAAAACAAACAAAAAAAAACGAAAAAATAGCTGAAACTTGTGCAAACCCGGAAGTAAGATTTTCGGCAGAGAAATTCTCCGTTATTCGTCCAAAATATATAATTTCAAACTTTGGCCATGTTTAGAATGAGAATCCATCTCTTTGACACTGTAAACAACTCTGAATAGATGAAAGTCTTTATAATATAAAACATAAAAGTCTTTACTGTCCCTTTTAATCAATTTAATACATCTTAATTGAGAAAAGTATTAATTTCTTGTAAAAAAAAATAAAAATAAAAACTTTTAAATGGTAGTGTACAAATATGCAACATTTTATATATACATATATATACAGTAGTCAACATTTGAAGTGGATCAAAACTATAAGTATGTTATACATAAATTTTGAACAATACCGGTTCTTGTCTTAGGACAACTCTGATAAACTTTTTTGATCCACTTCAAACTACTGTATATATAATGGCATATACATTAATGACAGAAACATTTGTCTAGGAGGAGAACGAACATATTTCAATTAACAAACTCTCTCCAAATGAAAAAGTTGAGTAAAACAAATCAGATTTTCCAAAGCTATTTTGTACAAAAGAGTTTAAGAGAGAATGTTTATTACCTTAGCTCACTTGGCTGTAAAGCTATGTCTGCAGTACATTTGCATTACATTTATTAATTTAGCAGACACTTTTATACAAAGCCACTTAAAATGAGAACAACAGAAGCAGTTAAACTAACAATAGGGCAACAATATGCAAGTGCTATGACCCTTCCCAGTTTAATCTAATGCAGTAAGTGTACTTTTTTTAGTTTTTAATTTTTTATAAAGATAAAAGATGTGTTAGTATTAATGGATCAAGTGTTGCCGAAAAAGATGTGTCTTCAGCTGTTTCTTGAAAATGAACTTGGCAGGTCATTCCACCAGCATGGAACAGACCAGAAAAAGGCCAGAGAAAGATTTTGTGCCTCATTGAGATGGCACCACAAGACGGCGTTCACTTGCAGAGCAATACAACGTGACATGAACAAATACTACTGCTACACCGCTAGATGTTGAAAAAAGTAGGTTAGGAAAAAGTTACTCGCATGCTAATAAAAACATTTTTAGCAATACTGGCTTCTCACCAAAATGACTGCTTGGCCAGTTGAATGACATTCGCAGTGGTCTCTACGTCAATGTAATCGTAGTGCAGTGCAGCAGGATCTGTAGTTGAGCCCGTTTCGGCCAGCAGGACCCCTAACCACCTTCCCATACTCTCAGAGGATGAGGCCTGATGGAGAAAAGAGTGAGGGAAGATGCAATTAATGAGTGTCAGTGGAATATGAGACAAATAAAGCACTAATCTATGCAATCTCTGCAAATCCACTCTACACATGATACACCACTGACATCATTAAGAGAGCCAGCCAACCTAACCATCCATCTAATCCCTGCCCTGAGGTCCAGTCTCAGACTCAGACACATTAATTTCCCCGCAAGAGCAGAGGCACTTGGCCCGTACCTCCAGAACAGCCACCTCCTGTCCGTTGCGCAGCAGACGGAAGGCGAAGGGATGTTTGGAGTCCAGCCCTGGAATGACCTCACACCCACGTAGCGGCAGAGAGGCCATGTGTGTCTTTAGATCTGCCCGGTCTTTGTGCAGCAACAGCTGGTTGTCTTTTAGCTGGCACCAGCGCTCTCTCCAGCGGTTATTGGACAGCACGTTCAGATAGCCTGTTAATGAAGGATTGGGTCAAGAGATTTAAATGACAGCCAAGAGACACACACAGTATGGAAAGTTGTTGACAGAGGTGGGGAGGGGGAAATCAATATTTAAAAAATTGCAGAATTTATGTATTTCTTTCATATTAATATTTTTAGGGAAATGGGATAATAAAACTATGAATATACATTTCCTATGAATATATACCTTCTAATGAACAAAACAAACAATGAATATACACTTCCATTTAAAATTAAATAGTACGTAGATTTTTTTTTAGTACGTCCATGAAATTTCCATGAAATACTTTCAAGTTAAACATGTCTAAACACCACCTACACATCCAAGAATAAATACCTGATCCAGATTCCTGATCAATTATTTGTTATTACAGCATCTAAATTCACAATCTAATTTTAACAGAAAACAAAGCATAGGCTACTGCATACCTGATGTGATTTGGCATGGCAGAAAGGCTGAAAAGAGCGCTCCCTTTTTAATCACAAAAAAGCTGTCACTCATTTTAGTTAATCGTGATCTCACAAAGTTCCATTATAATCACTGCAGCTGTCTACACTGCAAAATGAATCATTTATTTACATCGTATCTGCACTTCATTTGTTATAATGAGAGGATTCGCAATTGCAGATCTTCGCACTGAACAAAAACTGCCGTTTTGAGTGGTGAGTGGATTCTAACATACAGTAAACACTTCTGATTGGCCATTGCATTCAAGAAATCAACATATGTTTGGGATTAGCTACAATGCTCAATGCTCAAAAACACGTTGTAAGTAGAAACCTTTGTTGATGGCAAATATGTTTTGACAATATTTTATTATTACGGAGAAACCTGATCCTAGACAAGCAGTTGTGGGCAGCTTTTTCTTCTAAAACAGTCAGAAGCAACACTGGCAAGGAGCGAGCAGAGCAAGCATTTTCAATTAAATGCTTTGCCATGACAAAAATAAATAATATCTTAAAATAGATTAAAATGAAAACGGTTATTATAAATTGTAATAATCCTTTGCAATATTACTGAATTTACTGTATTTTTGATCTAATAAATGCAGCCTTGGTGAGCATTAGAGTCATATTTCAAAAAATTAACTTACAAATCTTAAAATAGTCGTGTATATGAAAATGGTATTGCAACCGCTCACCACATGTTGGGACATCCTCCTCCGCTGATGAGGTCTGTTCATCTGTAGATGGCTTCTTCTTGCCCAGGCTTATGATTTTAGTGATTTTCTTTCCAGTCACACGTCCCACGGTTCCTTTCTGATCTGATTTAGAGCTCTTCTTGCCTTTGGCTGCAAAAAAAAAAGAAGAGGCAAATTAGTGTCAGAAATTGAAATATATCTATGGGATTTTATAATGTAATATATTATACAGATATGCTAGATATCTAGAAACCCATTGGTGTTGCAACTATAACAAGAGATTGGTTTGGAAAACATTTTTTTTGCGAGAAGGATTTGGTGGGAAAAAGACTGAATTATGGATAATGACAAATGGCAATCTGTTCACGTTAAAATGTTAGTAATTTAGGACAGAAGGAAAGGGGTTGAACTGACAATGACTGGACACATGTACATACTAATCTAAATCCTTAACAGTGCGTGAAACCGATTCCATTCTTCTCCAAGTTGTTCAGATGCTTTTTTTCTGAGGAGTGAGGTCTGTGGTTATTGTAAGAAAAAAATAATCTAGAAAAAAACGTGAGCACTGAAAGTGAAAAGAAACTGGACTGGGTTAACATGTGTAAGACATGTACAGATCAGCAAATTACAGGCTTTTCTCATTCTCCAGAAGGTCTTTACAAGAAAAGCAGCAAACAAGGACATACTGTAGAACATATATAAAGAGTCTTTTGCTCTTCAAAAGGTCTGATTTTGTCCAAACTCCAATGCAGAAGATTGCATCTTAGTTGGCGACTCCTTTAATTAATGCTAAGCCCATCTGAACCCAGAGTCGTCTAAAGTTTCTCTGTCTCTATGCCGCAGCCTCGGGCATGAGGCAAAACCCAGAGCCACGGATGCAACAACCACTGGCCCTTAAAGGACCTATACAAAGTTCTTCATTTTATCGTGAGGGAAAATTCTGCAATTAGGCTAAAAACAGAATCTCCCTGGCACTTCCAAATTTTCTTCCATCTTTCATTAAAGAGGTGCAGCAGGGTGGCTGCTAGTGTAATTTAAAGGGATACTCCACTTTTTTTGGAAACAGGCTAATTTTACAACTCCCCCAGAGTTAAACAGTTGGGTTTTACCGTTTTCAAATCCATTCAGCCGATTTTCTGATATTTAGAAGAATATCAGTAACCAGACAGTTTCTGGTCTCATTGACTTCCATAGTATATTTTTTTCCTACTATGGAAGTCAATGAGACCAGAAACTGTCTGGGGGAGTTGTAAAATGAGCTTATTTCCAGAAAAAATGGAGTATCCCTTTAAGAATGTCATAAGGTGCTTTCAAACAAAGACAGAAAAGATCGGTTAGAGCTGGTTTGTGTTTCTGCTCCCAAAAAATGCAACCCTACATTTTTTGTTGTAAAAAGATTGAACTTAATTTATGTACATGTGATCCTTTAGACAACCCCACTCACACATTTGCAGGAATTATTATAGGAGTTACTTTATCTGTAGGTTTATCAGAGGTCAGCTGCCATAACTCATGTGAAAACAGCACAGCAGTTACTGCGGCTTGTGGCTGCGATGCTGAACTATCAATCATATGGGTTTGCAGATGCAAAAGTCTTGGAATCCTCTTAAATTAGGCAATTCTTCACTTACAAGTCTGAGGCAAGGCAGTCTCAAATTAAAAAAAAAAAAAAAAAAAGACAGACCTGAAACAGATGTCCTGAAAAGTTCAATCCCAGATCGAGACTGCGTGGTGTAAATACTAGACAAATAATCCTATTAGATTATTTAAGAAGGGTCTCCTTGCCTTGACTTTGACATAGCTCGAATTATAGGATCTTTATAAAGTCAAATAAACATCCACTCTATAGGATTATATTTATTAGTGTTTATTTTCAGTACTGTTTTATGTAATTTTTTTCTTAACCACACACTTTCAGACTTACTGTAAGAGTTCACTTCATGAATCAAAACACTAATAAATACAGTTTTTCATCGGTATGTTCTTTTAAAATGCTTACATTGAAAATATTCAATTATTATTTCATTATTATAATTTTTTTCAGTACATCATCATCACGGTTGTTTGATTGAGTTAATAGATCAAATAGATCAGAAAAAAAGATCAGGTAGAAATAGCTCCTAACACTTTTTAAAGTGTATGTATGACACAAGATACTCTCCCTTATAGAGAAACTCCAATGATATGTCCCTAACAAAAAGGACTGAACATGAAGACTCACCTAGATCTTTGCCATCTGAGATGCCATTTTCATGACAGGGCTCTCCATCTGAACTGGGTCGATCGCAGGACAGCTTCTGCAAAATGAGAGTAAAGTTAAGTATACACTCGCAGTTACAGAGAAAGCACACATTTTATCAGGAAAATGGATACCGAACAGCACAAACAACAAAGCATTCCATTTTAAATTCAATGATAGTTTGTTTATAGACATACACATTAAATACATACTAGTGTATGGAATACTAAAGCCCATACAATTAAACCTCTACAGTCTACCCAAACAAAACTCAAAGAGCATCTGTTTAGCATTAAGTGTGAATAATTAGACTGGGCTCATGCATGCTGTGCCAGTTTAAGAGGTTTTACATTAAACCCTTAGATCTGTCTTAAAAACAAGACACACATACACATAAACAAGTGCAACATGCACACGCTGCTCAAATAATGTCACAGCATACTGCATACTAAAGAATGTGTTCTTAAAAATGATAAGATCACATTTCCTCCCACACCTATTCAACCTTGCCAGCAGCACACATCCGTGGCAAGATGGAATTAGGTACGCATATGAAGCTTTTATAGCCCTCCATTCCCTGGCAGCAGAGCCACTGTACAGGAAAACAAAGAAGAGGCGCCTGTGCTGGGAACTGAGGTGTGGCGAGGCTGGCAAGCATACAAACCAACACACAGTCTCACATACCTGCATGGCATAGTACGCTGCATGCATAGTAAATCCACAAACACACAAATGTAGTTTACATAAATATAATTATGAATCCACACCTTTTCCAGCTCTACTTTGTGAACAGGGGAACCAGAACCGTCACAGTCCACCACTCCATTTCCATTGGAGCAGACTTCTTTCATCACCTTAAAGAGACCACAGAACTAAAAGTTAAAGTGCAAAACAACAGGCAGAAACGTAATATTCCTCAATTCTCCATATTTAAATGACTGAGGATTCTCGTTCTATACAGTAATAAATAAAGAAATACTCTGTATAGAAATCTTCTCATGTGATCACATTCTCAAAGAAAATCATATTAAGAACAATCACAAACATCAAACAATAAATTATATTTGTATGTTTATCAAGGTTACCACACTTTTTTACCAATACATTTCAAGACTTTCGTGGGATAAAGATACAAATAAAAAAATAGGGCTGTCAAATGATTAATCGTGATTAATCGCATCCAAAATAAAAGTTTGTGTTTACATAATATATGTGGGTGCACTGTGTAAATTATAATATATATATATATATATATATAAATACACACACATGATTGTAGAAATATTTTCATGTATACACTGTATATAGATTTAAATATAAAGTATAAACATTTTTTATATATATAAATAAAATAATATTTTTTTCTTAAATATACATGCATGTGTGTGTGTGTGTGTGTGTGTGTGTGTGTATATATATATATATATATATATATATATATATATATATAGTATAGTGCACCCACATATATTATGTAAAGACAAACTTTTATTTTGGATAAGATTAATCGCGATATATATATATATTTTTTTTAAAGATTGTACTCACAAAGATCAATTTAGCTGATATATTTTATATTAATAGTTACAACTTAAAGACTATAGAAAAAAATTACATTAACTGGAGAAATTTCACAGGAATTATTGAAAAAAATATATAAAAATATATATTTCATTTATTAGTAGTATTTAAAAAATAAATTAAACTAGAGCAGTTTTTTCAACTTTTCCAAAACTATAATATTTCATTTTTATTTTTCATAATTTTTACAGGCCTAGAAAATTGCAAATTTCCCATGAGAACCTTGGAGAAGTCTATCAAAAACTTTCTTTGCTTCCAGTCAAACAGATGCTCTCCACCACCTCTACGTTCTGCCATGCACATGCACTCAAATGGATTCTGCGCGTCACATGCAGTTAGAAGAGCAGCTGGAAGGCTGTTACATGCGTCATTGCTCTCGTGGCTGTCTATGCGCTGTGCAGTGGCTCTGTGTGAATGAGATATCCAGAGATCTCCAGACTGCACAGACTCTTCGCCGCCACATAAGAGCGTGACCTCACATTACCTGGGGGTTACATCCAAAAAACCCACAACTAGTGGTGTCAAGTGAACTAAACGGATAAAGAGAGCATCACAAAGAGAGGTGCTAACTTTTACACACCTCTCACAGATTCTTCCCAACCTCCCCCATGCCAAAAACCAAAATATAACCAAATATCCTTTCTGTTGAGCTCCTCTGAGCATCGTAACTGGATGCAGCACGTTGGGGTTTGGCAACCAGCTTGCATAATTGGGCTCACGGGAAAATTGCAGGCTGTGGCCTCAATCTTTGGCTTTAACTGCAAAGATGTGGGTTTCTGGGATACGCTCAGTCAAAAAAACTGTTTTGCTGTGCTAATGTGCCCTCATGAGCATTTATATTTTCATATGAAGAGTTAAGGAGAACTACTGCATAATAAAATCCAACAAAGTCTAGGATAAAGGTCAAACAATTGAGTCGTAATGCAAAATTGCCACATTAGATAGTGATGCCAAGCAGAGGTCAACCGATTAATCGGCACCGATAACCGATTGCTGGATTGGCAAAAATCCATACCAATTTTTTCCGTCTGTTGCTGGAGTGGCTGAGAAGGATCTGCTGTCATTATACAGCACGAGGGCAGTCTCTAGAGGCCAAATTAAAAACTATTACTGATACCTTGCGGAGTTGGTTTTGACACGCAAGACATACCGCTGCATAGAGTAGGACATTTCAGATGCGGATTTAGAAAATGGTACTAAGTATACAATACACTACACTGCATTTTTTCCACATCATTATAGGGTAATTCATTTGCTGACTAGATGCTGCAGTATGTTTGCCGTCTCTAACATTAAGACTCTGACATTTGTTACAACAATGTGACAAAAACACAGGCAAGTGCGACCCAAATGTTTAAAGTCACCAATTTTTACCATCTATTTGCATTAGTTTATATACAGCTGGTCGCTTTTAATGAATGGTCATGCAGCCGAGAGAAACAAATCAAAATCAGAAAAATCAGACAAATCAGACAAATCAGAAACGCATCCAATTTCAGTTCACTGTAATACATATTTTGATTAGGTATTCATCAAGCACATGAAGAGAAAATACATACTAATTTCAATGCTATGGCCTTCGTGTAGATATTTAACGATTGCCATCTTTAACTATGAAAGTTTAGATTTATATGAAATGGTAAAACCTTAGAATGAGATTCCATTTGTTGGAAGGTTAAAAGGTACAATATGTGAGAATTTTGAAAAACAAAAATATCCAAAAATCACTTGCACAGTGTAATATATTTCGTGCAATTGTGTACTTGCAATATCCCAAAAATCTCCAAAGATATTTTTTTTTATTTCAGAGAAATTCCAATTTTAAATAAATGGCCATCCCAGAAAAAAAAAATGTTGCCTGTTAAAAATGCACTATCCGTGCTATCCTCGGTTTCCGTTCATACTGCACATTGCCTGATGTAACCATGGTGACAGACGTGGACAACTGCGTGCGTAGTGCGTAATGTTTAGCGGCACGTGGTTCTTGTTTCTTTCAAACATAGACAATGGCAAGCAGACTTTGGGACAAACAAGGAGAACAAAAATGAGGATCAATATCAGCGTGGCGTTTTTGAGATGCCGAGAGCTCCACGTCCGCGCCTAACTTGGACTTGACAGAGCTTCTCAAGTCACGACTTGTCAGCTTTTATTAGACAGGTGAGCAAATGTACGTTACATAAAATAAATAAATTTTATATAACGTTAGCTCAACATGATGAAATGTTAGAATATGTTCAGTATGTTATTCTAATTTTGATCTTAATGCTAGTTTTGTATAGCAAACAAAACACGTAATATAACATTATAACTTTCAACACACATTTAAATGTCGTTTAGTGTGATAGTGTAATGTTAGACCAAGTGAAGCAGCGCTGCATTACCTCACAAGTTTAATTCGCTTAATAAACTGACCTATGTGAGTAATCCAGCACTTGCAGGTAGTTCGGTATTAAATGTCCTTATTCCTTTATATCCGCGGGACTCGCGTGTGATATCTGTCTCTTTAGCAATCTCGACCTGCTTCTACCACTGTTATGTTAAAAAACATGAATGTTTGCACTCATCCATAAACATTATTAGATCCATCAGCTTGACAGCAAGTCCCATCATTCAGCTCATCACTGCGTCAGAAACCTATGCCTTTGTTATTGTTGGAAACTGTGCCCTCTTGTGGCGAAAAAATCTACATATTCTGCCTTTAATTAAAAGTATTGTTCATTGTTAATTTTAACATTTACCAATACATTTTTACATTTCAAAGTTGCATTTCTTAACTTTAGTTAATGCACTGTGAACTAACAAGAATAATCAGGTTATACTTAATATATTTATATTTTAAAAAGTATTGTACATTTTCATGGTTGGTTAACTTAACTGTTTTTTTTTTATTATTGAAGTTCAGCACTATTTTATGTACTATGTTTGTATTCATTCAGTATCCATATTAAAACGATATTTTGATTAATCGGTTATAGTCCATCATGGCCCAAGATCCTAGTTATCATTATCGGCAAAATCCACTATCGTTTGACCTCTAATGACAAGCATTAATTAAGGGCAGGAATGAACAATTTCATAACAATTAGCACACAAACAAGCACACCTCAGTTGCTAGTAAAATGACACCCAACAGAAAGCAGAAAGTGACAAGAGGAATAAAAATTATAAAGTGGTCATGTTCATTTATACATAACACAAAAACTACAGGGGAACAAATACACTCCATTTCTTACCATTCTAGCCCAGGGCAGTAGAGAGTCAGATGACAAAAAAGAGAGAAGAAAGAAGAACGAAGGAAAGAAGAAAGACAGGAGGTGGAATTTCCCCAGGCCTGTCCAAAGGATCAGAACATAGGAGCTACATCAAATAGAGAACTTGTTGAATAAAGACTGGAAGAGAGAGAAAAAATAAGGAAACAGTGCAGAGGAAAGATACAACACTAAAAAAGAATAAAAAATGAATCATGGAAAACAACAAGCTATGATTTTCCATAAATAGATCATTAGCAAACTTGATAAAGCATTAAATGACCACAGACGCCTTTGGGCTTTTGTGAATGGGCTATAATGATCTGTGATTTTGTTTGAAGAAAAAAAGTATTCCATTTAAGGCTTAAAAAAAGTTTCCTTATCAACTTATATTCCACTATTTTTAATACTCCATCTTATGGCTTCCATATAAAACCATTTATTTCCACTTTTAAAAACTGGTTACAACAGAGCCAGAGCAAAACTAATCTTCATCTCAAACTCATCTTGTGAATATTCAAATGAGATTCAGTGAAATAAACATTAGGCCTCAATTATTGCCCCTCAAGAACAATTACAGTGCTTTACAACTATAGGACAGGAAGAGCTAAATAAACCTAGGATATCAAGTCCACTAAAGGAGGGAGAGCGTTTTCACATTTTGGTTCCTAAACTCTGGAATAGCCTTCCTGATAATGTTTGAGTTTATCTCACTCTGCGAGTTTAAATCTAGATTAAGGACACATCACTTTAGCCAAGCATTCGCATAATCCATCCCATTACCTTGTACTCCAGTTATCTCAGATCAAATGGACATGATTACCTTTGCTTAAGGTTATGAACAGCAGCAACGCTAATTATTACCAATTTGTTTTCTGTTTCATCTCAGGATGCCCATCCTGAGGTAACTAGAGACTATATCAGCCTTCAATGAAGATTTCAGATGCCTCAATACCTGTGAAGAGACTGTGCTAACTCTTGCGAGGACGTCAGAAGAAGACGCAAGCTCTGAATCAACATGCACCAACGTTACATTTTCTATATATATGAATTTGTTAACGTACATGTCTTCATTACATCAATGAGCTCATTGTTTCTACCTTAAATGAATACATTGTTTCAATTATAATACTTTAGTAATTAACTGTGTGATTTGTGTAAAGGTACATTTATGAAATACATAACTTGGACAAAGTCAACTCTGATAACTCATAATTGTAAAGTAGACACATGCATTTTCTGCAAAGCTGCTTTGAATCTATATATTTATTGTGAAAATTGCAATATAAATACATTTTAATTGAACTGAATTAATTATTTAATGTTTAGGAAAAAAAAATAAAAATGAATGTTTAGTGATTAACTAGAAAAAAATCCAAGACTTATTAATAAATAAAACAATAGACTCATAAAGAGCTATTTTCTGTATTATATATTAGCAATTAGAGCTAGAACAAAATATCTAAACGATACTAGTGAAATATTTTATCACTTTCCCAAGACTTTTAAGATTTTTATGATTTTTCCAGACCTAGCAAACTGCAATAGCTGATCAACTTTCTTTTCTCCTAATCAAACATATCCCCACAAACCCTCCACCACTTCTGTGTTCTGCCATGCACAGTGTGGTCAGTTAAGTCATTATATTTTGCTCCACTTCAATTGTACTCATACAGTATTTTAGAAATAAATGGTTTTATATGGAAATCATTAGAAGAATTTAATATAGTGGAATATTCAAAAGAGTTTCAGCGGAATAAATAATTCACCGGGTTATTAATGATCTAGAAGTTGGAGGGAATGTGCTTTCTCATATTGGGCATGAGTATCTACACACCCTTGAGTTGTTGGGTGTACAGTGTGTGTCAGAATGAAATACAATACAACAACGCCCTCTGAGCTAGGGTGGTTTCGGGTTTATCCCAAGCAGAAATCAATTACTCCAGTATGTTTTTAGTACACACGACACCTGACCAAACAGTGCTGAGCTATGCCCCCTTCCTAAACAGCAATTACGGCTGTTGTTGCTTTCCTGAGCTGTATATTTGCACAGTCTGACGTTCACGCCCACTTCAATGGTGCTGTACAGCTCACTGCATATGCCTTCCTGCCCTCAAATCAATAAACAGAAGCTCATTACCACATGGAAACATGGTAACGGATTCAGAAAATCTCTTTTTTGCGTCTTTATAAATGGGATGGTTGCAACAAGTGATGTCTTTATAAACAGAGCCACCAGAAGAGTGATGGACAGCGAGGAGGGAACTGCTATTACCATCAATAGACTGTTGACTGCAGCTGTTTTTGATGATCTTTGTGCAGCATAAGTTGCTTTCAGGTTACAAACTCAAAGATCCATCACATGAGAGCCCAGAAACTTTGACAAGCAATTTTCTTAATGTTTGTGAAAAACAGATGTGGTGGAAAACAGCTTTAAATAGATACACAACAGAATATCAAAGTAACAAGTTATCAACAAGTGCAAGTGTTAAGGTTAAAATCCTTTTAACTTTCACCAAGAACCACTTTTTAGAGGTTAGGCTTATACAAGAAGTAGAAAGAACTGTAGGCGAATTGATGTGCCGGCTGAGAACAAAGAAGAAATAGTATGCATAGCACTGCATTTAGTATGTAGAGAGCAACCTGTTTTTAACCCCACACACCCAGCTGAACATAAACACTGAACAGCTGGACCTGAGGATTGCTACTACTTTTTTGTTTGTTTAACATCTATGTTGAAAAGGCAAGCATATTCATGCATTTCACCAGAAAAACTTGCTGGTCGACAGCTGGTTTCCAATAAGCTACTCCCGGTCCAATCACATAACACAACGCTCTGGTTACCTTTAGCCACTCTTCGGCCTGTTCTTTGCTCTGTACAGCAAGCACCAGAGCATCAGCTCCCTGATGGACGATCTTCAGTTCGTGCTTCTTTTTCTTGCCGTCTTTGGGAATGTGTGTGATACTGCAGCCAGACAGGACGAGCTCCATCTGCGGAGTCTGGTCTTTGGAGGACTTGTAGCACTTGTAGAGAGAAAGAGAGACATATTAGAGAAGCTATTTAGTTATAAACATTGTCCTCTAAAATCATTTTGTTTACTCACTACAACATAAGCGGAGTCAAACTAAACAGAATCGCTGAGAAATAGAGGACATGGGAAAGCGGGTAAACTATGTCACCTCTATAATCAAGCAAACTCATAGTTTTTTTTCCTAAAATAGTAACTGTGGGGTAAAGTGTGCCAGATGCTTTTAGGTAAGCCACATCAACATATCAAATGAAAGTAAGCTTTTCCTCCAAATCTTGGTTTATGAAAATATAAATAATGTAGGATTGTCTATTGGTAAAATTGTCAGTTGATATTTGAAAAGTATTACTTCTATGGGCCTATTTTAGGGAAGATTTGACATTTTTTGTTTGCTATATAATTAGGAGTTTTTCTGCCATAAAGAAATGTAAAAAAGTCATGCCCGAAAATAAAATTGTTTTGGCAAGAAGTAGTGGCGGAGATACTATATATTTAGGTAAAATACAAGGAAATGTTTTGGACAAGGATAAATATTTATTAAAAATATTGTTAACAAGCTGTAGGAAAGCAATAATCCGTAAATGGTTGCAGGTGGACCCTCCAACTAAGGATAAATGGCTAGGGATTGTAAACGAGATATATGCAGTATGGAGAGGCTTACATTTATATTAAGGCTCAAATTTGACAAATGTAACACGTTTTGGAGAAAATAGATTATGTATGTAAACCATTGAGTGCGATATTATACATCAAGACGTTGGAATTATTTTGTGATACTGTCTGATACTGTAACTGTGTAACATCCATGATAACTTTTGTGTTTTTTAGTTCCAATAAAAAAAAAATGTAAAAAGTGGCACATCTTACCCCACTCCCCTGAGTGTTCATATCTGTGAGTGTGTGTGCTTACCAACAGTTTGTTGTCCTTTATGACACAGAGCAGTTTGGTCCACTGTCCAAAACGTTTCTTTCGCAACAGGAACGCACAGATCCGTGCATCTTTCACCAGGTCCATGGAGGCCTCCTCAGATGGCCACTGGTGACGCATCTTCTGCCCCTTCCCATCCTCCTCCTCCTCATCATATGACTCATATGAACTGCTCATGGCGTCCGAGTCATAATCTGAGAATAAAGTTGGGACTCAGGTTAGACTTTATTGAAATTTCAAAAATATTCTGGTCTTTTTCAGATCACAGATGCAGCTAGAGTACGGTCATAGTTCTAAAACTTTAAAGTGAACTTTATAGTGTAACTGTCCTTACTAGAGGTGATGTACTCTGGTGCTTTGCCAGGGCCTAGCGGAACAGCTTCCTCATAATAACCTTCAGGAAGAGAGGAGCTCGGCAAGGGAGGAGGGCCATTGTCTGGAGGCTTTGGGACAGAAGGAAAGAGAAAGTAGTCAGCTCAATCATTCAGTCTCCTGGATTACAGTGTTTTTATTTGTTTGTTTTGTTTTTAAATGTAAAGACAAAAAATCTGCTTGAATCCAAGCTAATAATATCAAAACTGCTGAGGCATCACCCATCTGAAGTGCATCTTTAGAGGTCAACTAAAGATCTCTGACTGCATAGTGGGGCCGACATAAACCAATCAAAGGCCTACGATTTCAATCTGTGCCAAGAGGGAAAAGGGAATGTTTACAAACAAAACTGTCAGAGAGAGAGAGAGAGAGAGAGAGAGAAAGAGACTTTATGGTAAAAGAGCAGCTGGTCATGATAAGTAGAAGAAAGAAAAGGTTTGAAGCTAATTTTTGAAACACAAACAACACAAATATAGGCTGCAAAATAGAAAGCAGAGTAAGCTACAGATCAGAAAGATATAATCATAAGGCTGCCCAGCAAGTTCTGAAAAAGAGTTCAGGGAGGTGACCAACAGAACTGTGGGCACCTTACTAAAATGTGAGCCATTCAGCCAAATTTATCTGTCTGTCTTTAAACAAAAACAGCTGTAGTATTTAGAGGTACATAATTGAATCTATAGTAGCATTTATTAATCTTATATAATCATCTTAGATAATTTTTAGACCATCACAGACAAGCTCCTGATGCCAAGACAGTACGAAAGGGTGGGTGGCATAATTATCCTGCCTTCTAAGATACTTTCTTTTGGCCAAATTGCTAGGGCAAATGGCAGTGACCATAATGCATTGTAATAAGGTCAGTAAACAAATCCATTCAAAGCTGGCAGATCTATATGAAAAATCACACAAATATAAATAATTATGAATATAATTAAAGCCACGGTAGGTAATTTGTTCCAGAAACATTTTTTGTTATGCTGGTTGAAACGTGGTCTAAATGTATTTAATATGTAAATCATCTGTGGAAGGAGTAGGGCCATAAAATATCCGTTCGTCGTATATATGTTTATTTTATGTATTGATGTACAATTACATATGGCCCAAACGCAATGATACAATGTCCTACCTGCCAGTCAACATATGTATTTTCATACATTTTCATTTTTTTGTGTGTGAGTGTATAGATAGATAATGTATGAAAAGTCACAAAATCTTATTCCACTGAGATGAAGGGAACCATTTTTTTTTTTGTTAAAGTCGATTGGGGTCGTATAGACACCATGACCCGATTGAGGGCTATGGTGTTTTTTGTTCATTATTATTGTAATGTTATGTGCTTTGAGACATGAGGTAGTTTAACTGTGTCTCTCGTGACACGTTTGTTTGATCCTGATGTACGCATTTATGTGTTTGAAGGAGGTGTGGCTTTGGAGATGCTCTGAAGGGAGGGTGGGATCTTATGCTTTCAAAGCTAGCTTGCTATTGCTAGCCTTTCCGAAAATCACCTACTCTACCTATTTTACTATGAAAAAAATAAAATACAAAAATTGTTTGCATATGTATTTTCATTCTCATATCATTAAAGTGATACATTGATGAAAACGTTTCTGTGTATGTAGAGAATTAAAAATCTGAAATCTGCATACACATACTTTTAGGATAAAATCTATTCGAAGTTTGCTTCACTAGGCCCCTGGTGTCTATAACCAATGAGCACACAATACCTCATTAGTGAGTGAGTGAGAGGGATTGTTTAAAAGAAAGAAAAAAAATGAGATTGTGTGTATATAAGCACAAAAGAGTGTGCATGTGTGAGTTACAATGTGTTTAAGACTCTGTGATTTGGGCCTTGGTTGGTCGGGCTCAACTGGCAGCACATGTGACAAGCTGGTGTTGTCATTACGACACAGGCCCTCCAGAGCCTCCCTCATTTCCCAGGCTGCATGCAAACAATTATGGTTGATGACAAACTCATATAAACGCTTTTCATTTTCCTTTTTTCCCCCCTGTAACCCATGGAAAGTCTGTCTTTATTTCTTTTTCTTTCATTTTAGTTAACAGAAGGCACTGCTATTTTCCAGTGCTTTTCAGGTGGGGGGAATTACAACACATTTTAAGAGACCAAAGGACCAATGTTCACAGTTGCCACCTGGCACACTTTATCACCATGGTAACTTCAATATAGTAGAACATGAACAACTATTTACATTACAAACACTGCAAAAGGACTGCTCATGGAAATATACTGTATAAGGAAAGTTAAAACAGACGGGAAAGAACAGTACAAAAGATGGTTTCTCAAGCTTTCTTTGGGGCTGCTGAATGCTTTACTACAATTTCATTTTAGGAAGTAAATACAAGACCTTCTACGTTCAGATATTCCCAATAAACAGCATAGGTTAATGCTTTTTAGGCTATTTATGTCAGCCAGAAAGACATTTTTCAGCATGGCCTGAAAAATAAGTATATTACAGTATATAACAAAAAACTGTCAAATTGATTGTGTGTTGGGATGACCTCAGTATTTACTTTGGTTCCTAAGGGTTTTCATTCACACTACAATAGAAACTAATGTTTTAGTGTGACCTCCTGGCACATTTGAGAAGGGTGTGTTTGACGTCTGAGGTAGAGGAGGATATCTTAGTGCTAGTCATTACAACTTGGCTTTAAATATAATGAAGACCAGAACATGTAAAATCCCCATAAGGTCATATTCTGTGTGGGTGGTTAATAGTGTATATATTGTCTAAATGTAAATCTGCAGACATGCATGTCCAAGACCTAGCTGCTCCTTTCTTCTTTTGCTCTTCTGCTCTGATTTTTCTTGTTTTATTTATTTAGTTAGTTATTTGACAGGGACAATGTACATTTTCCTGTCCTACTTTTAATAATGCTATACAGAAACACCCTGTATTTAACAGTACCATTCAAAAGTTAAAGGGGTCATGAACTGGCTTTTTACATTTTTTTATATTGTTGTCTGAGGTCAACTTATGACGTTCGCTTGGTTTTTACATTAAAAAACATCAAAATGAATAAGTAATAGGCTATGTTCTACCCTAGTTTTGAGCCTAGCTCAATAAAACTAAAAAAGTTTTTATGGGCGTTTCGCATTGAAGACTTGAAAGTAAACGCCCACTGCTGTGAGTGGATAACAGTTTTGCATATTATAATGAGTTTCACTCTCGATCCGGTTTGTCATCACGAGGTAGGCAGGCCTAGCCTGGGACATCCCAGACAACTTCTGGCAAATTTAGATGTAGTTACAACTAAGAATGGTCTGGTTTAACCTGGATAAGGTAGGCCCAACTCTTGAAGTGTTTGGCATATGACAATGTTGATTTGGTCTTGGCAGGATAGAAGATCAAGTGCGGGACTTGCTACTGCCAATACAGGTGGAACTGGGGAAGGTCAGAGACTATTTATATAGAGACATGCCACTTCCTCAGTCCTTAATACAAATGTATAGGGAAAACCCGTAACACCAAAGATGGCGGTTGTATGCACATGTCCCACATGTGTTTGCGACAGTGGAAAATACGTTACTGTTTGAAAAGGCAGCAGATTTGATACGCAGTTTATGTGTGCGTTGTGTAAACATCATATATCCCAAGACTCTGGGTGTCTCCCGCAGATTGATAGCGGCTCCCTGATGCCCACAAATTAGTTCAAATCTCCCGGAATCTAGAGTGAGCGAGCAAGAGCACGCACATACTGTGTTTCAAACTGTGCAGCGTGCGACAGAGAGCGAGATAACCCTTGCACATACATAGTAAAAGTGTAACCTGTGGGAAAAATGGCGTTTTAAACCATTTTAGGGCAAAGTCATTAAACTTTTTCAGTGATTTTTATCATAATACTGCTGCTTCTATAGACCATTTCACAAGATGTAAATAACACTGGTCCAGAAGCACTTCCTGTTTCAGTTTTTTAACACTACATAAAAGCTGGGATAAAATACAACCAACAGAACATTTAAAACTGAATCAAAAAGTTAAACAAACATCTTTAAGATGTTTTCTTTACATGTGAAATAAAGAAAACAGTTACAAACTGAAACAGGAAGTGTTTCTGGACCAGTGTTGTTTACATCTTGTGAAATGGTCTATACATGCAGTTTGTATGTCCTGGTGACCAGTGAAAGTGCAGTTCTGACTCTCTACCATTCAATTCAATTCAATTCAACTCAAACAACTTTATTTATCCCCATAGGGCAATTCAGTTTTAGCCTTCCAGTCATTTTAAACAAGACAAGACAACAATCAATCGAACATTCAGAAACACTGTCAGTGATATTGCATTTGGGCACCAGAACAAAACAGTGAGCACACCGATCTTAATACAAGGACAGAGCAGGGACCCAAGTTCAAGAAAATAAATACATAAATAGATAGATAGATAATAATAATCTATCTATCTATTCATTTAGATAGAAGCCTGGTCTTGTTCGTGCGAAATAGCTACCCGGAGGTGTTGCCAAGATGGCGGCCGAGTGGTACGACTTGCCTAAAAGGACTTTTTCATGAAATAACTTTTTGTTTTGAACTTTCTATTCATCAAAGAATACCAAAAAAAAAGCATCATGGTGACACAAATATTGTGATATAAAAATATTAAGCAGCACAACTTTTTCAACTTTGATAAGGAAGGTTTCTTGAGCAACAACTAATATTAGAATAATTTCTGACACTGAAGACTGCAGTAATGATGCTGAAAATTTAGCTTTGCCATAACAGAAAAAATAATAATTTAAATTGTATTAATATTTCACAATTAACTTCTTTTTTTAAAATAATTGTTCAAATAAATGCAGCCTTGGTGAACTTTTCTTTCAAAAACACTACTGACCTCAAACCTTTGAACAGTACTGTACATTGTAGAATGAAATATGGAAAACCAAATGGGCAAGGAACATTTTTCTTTTATGGTTGTCATTTCCAGTCTAAAGGTTCCCAAATACAGAAGTGCTATTTATCAGTTCCTTCCGTCCCATCAAGCCATAAACTGCTCAACTAAACAAAGAAGACGGCTGTGTTGCTGCCTGTTATGGTTTCGGTTCATCGGGGCATCTAAGCCCGGAGGGAGGACAGAATTCCAGGCAAAAACTGCAGTATGAAGAGCCTTGCTGAAGCAGCGTTTCGTTCCAAAGCCGCCCAAGTATTTTTAGGCATAGTTCCACCTCTGGTCTGAGCTGGAAATCTGTATGAAGCATATCTGCACCTACAAGAAGAAAAAAAGTGCACTTCCACCCATTCATGCAACATCTAGTCCATCAATAAGTCTGTGCTTATGTATAAAGAAACAAACTTGACCTACATTTCAAAAAAAGAGCTCAAAACTTCACACTCCCTTTCCAGACCATTTCACCTTACAACATACTGTAGTGTATAGAGATATTGTGCTACGTTTGGGATAAGTCTGAGCCGTAACAGACGTCTGGGCCAGTCTGGGTCTATTGTATTGGGACTCCAGTGCAGGTTAGCCAGGGAAATGCACTAAGTCAATAATTCAATATTTTAACCTATTTTTCATATTTCCTCTTTTGGTTGCCTTGAAATGCAGTGTATTCATGCACAGCAACTCAATCTCACTTACACACCCATTCAGTGCAGTGGAGTTGGGAGATTTGTGTCCCTACAAATGGTTTTCCATGTGTTTTGGAGAATCCTTTCATTCTCGACTGGTTCTTCAAAGAAACTTTCCAGCAGTCCCATACAAAAAGCAGCTGAATAACTAACTGAAAGCTCATTTTCCCGAATGAAATGACTATATAAACTGTCACTTGCTATAACCTATAAAAGATGTTCAGAAGGGTAAAAATCACCATCTGTATTGGTATTCCCATGGCAACGGACAAAATGCATTGTAGTGCATGAATCATAATTCATTTTCCTCCTTTTGTCCATGACACAATGAGGGATTAGGTCATTGCATTCCAGACTGCGGTTAACCCTCCTTAAAAGGGAGGGGGGTACAGTAGAGCCCTTCGCTTTAGCACAACTGGATCTTAGAATGTCCATCGTTTTCATTGTGGGCCTAGAAATAAAAAAACATCAATGCAAAAGTACCTGATTGTCCTGTTATGATGGACTATTGTCATTAACTTTGGGAGATTCACTGTGAGAATGAGAGATACAGGGAAAACAGGAAGCTAAAAATGGCCTAAAATAAAGGGGAGGTTCTTTAATAAAAGACTCCCCTTTGGGTTATAAAGTGCAGACAGATAATGAGTTTGTCTGTGTCTGTGTTCATTAGTGACATTGTTGGGGTGCAGATTTGGAGGCTGGGGGATGCTGTTGGGGAGGAGCAGAAGCCAACATCAACACAGATGGAAGTCATCATTGTCCCAGCGGAGTCTGTTATGGTTTCCCCATATTCTCTTACACATACTCTCTCTGCACAGCTACAAATGGCAGGATGTACTGTAAGTCAATGACTAAAAAAGTGTACCATGGACTTACTTAGTCCATGACAGAATCTAATGTTTAATGATATATGGCAGTGTTGTCTTTAAACTCACTGTGCATGATGGGATGGGAGGGTTGCATTATCATGTCTCTCTATAGTTCCAGTTTCTCGGTATAAAGGTTTTTTTTTTCCATTCTGTTCCATTCAAATGCATTTTGTCTATCTCATTTAAAAAGGATGAATGTGCCATGAACAGAAACAGAACCAGCACTCAACACTCGTACTAGAGGAAGTTTTGAGATGTAAAATACAAAGAGATTTGATTGAGCCACCAAAAAGAATGATGTAATCTTCGCTTACTGTTTAGACAAAAGAACAGGCAACAACTTATCAAACTATAAGTGTACTGCACTGCTAGTGCTAATGGGCCTGTTTACAACTGGTAACTTCAAGCGTTTTCTCCGATTGGATGGCTATCCCATCGTGAAAAGATCAGGTGTAAATGCCCTGCAAAATCCCTTTTCCGATCACTCAAATCACTGCAAACCAGATGCATTCCAGCTGAAACAGGACAAGTCTAAATGTATCTGGTTTTTGAAACCACATACTGTTTGTACATTTTACTCCGCCCAAAATGTAAAAACAATAAACATGTGAGAGCATGTTACAGGCTATATGACATCTAATAGTTAGATATGGCAACGCTGCTCCAACTAAGCATCTTTTTAGCAAGCTGACGCACAAACTAGCGCAAATAAAACTAAAAGTTGCAGATCCTCAACACAATAAAAGTAGTGCGACTAAATGATCTTACCAGTGCTGATGCCGCACTTTCTCCTATTGCGATCTTGATCTTAAAAATGAGCTGAAGATAAATAAAATGCAATCCATATCCGTTTTGCTTTCGTTGACATAAACTAAATTTAAATTGAATAAATGTTAATTTTTGCGGAAACACGTTATTGTGGCCTAGTGTAAATGGAAACATTTTAACTAGGGCTATCAAACGATTAATCGCATCCAAAATAAAAGTTTGTGTTTACATAACATATGTGGGCGCACTGTGTATAATTATTTTTTATATATAAATACACGCACATGCTTGTATACATTTAAGAAATATTTTCATGTATACTGTGTACTTTACTAGATACTACATACTGTATGTTATTTTGGATGCGATTAATCGCGTAATAATTTTTTAACAAATCAGATCATGCTATCTGATCATTAAAAACACATGAAGTGACTGGGTGTAAACAAGCCTGATGTATATTCATATTAGTCTATTCATTAAATGCACAAAATTCATTTTAAATAACGTAAATTATACAAACTAGAAAAAAAACACAATGACATTTAATTTAAAAATAATTAACTTAATTTGAATTAAATTAAACCACCTGAAAGCACTCTACGCATCAATGAAACTAGCCATACAATTCAAATAAAACTTGAACTGAAAAAAAAAAAATTCTTAGTACAAACTGCACAGTTTGCCACTGTGGGCCCTACAAGAGAAATTATCTTTCCAGAAGTGTTGGATTCTATGATGGAATCTTGACATGAACAGTCACTAGTATAGCATTTGGGCGAAGAAGCTTTTACAAATGTGACATTTTAGTATAATGTTTGCGTATAGTGTGTTTTGTAAAAAAGTAGGCTAAAGTTATGCAATTTCCATTCACAAGTATTGCTGTCACTCCAAAAAGGGCTATTGAAACTGTGCATGGATGGGCAGTAAGCATAACTTTCACTCATCTCTAAGTAATTGTAACTATTGGTTGAAAGAACTAAACTAGTATTTAGCAAGCACTATTCATGAACAGAAAGTCAGAAATTCCTCCCCTGGGTTCATTATAGTACATGTACAGGGAAGATTTGCAGTGAATTTGCTGCCAAACATTTAGAAACCCAAAGCCACAGAGTTCAATTCAACACAAACACACACACACAAACAGAAAGTCTCCAGACAAGATTCTCCCCCTTGCGTACTGTGGCGTCTGCTGTCCTGTCCACGGCCCTATCTCACCAGTCACCACCCACATGCCCAGCTTCAGTCCCTTTCCTTCAATTCCTCTGTTTTTTCCCTAAGTGGTTTTGACCACTTGTAAGGGCCATAGAAGGCTTTAGTCAAACACACATACACACACACACACTGAATGTGCAGAATTAGGTCTGGCAGGAATCTGACAAGGAGTCCGTTTATAAACCTGGCTCACTGACGCAATACTAAATCATCACATAGCTGGAGAGAGAGAGAGAAAAATGGAATGAAGAGGATGGAGCAGCGGGTGTGGTTGATGGAGAGCAGGAATAAGAAAAACTAAACAGCGCAATGGAAAAGAAAAAAATGATGGCCAACTTTCGTGTTCTGCCTTTCCTCGGGCAGGTTTTTGCACAGACAGAGGTCCGAGCTTGGATTGTCGTAAATGGATATTTCTCTTCCATCATCTCACTCTACAGTCCCACAATCCCCTGCCCCCACACACCTTCCGGGAACGGGAACAGTCGGCCCCTCACACACACACCGGGGTTATGCACGGATGGCCGAGGTAGGAAAGGATGTTTCTAATTATACTGTAAAGTGCTGAGTGTGTAAATGGTGAACTGAAAAACAAGGTGCTGGGATGTGTGTGTTTGAGAATGGCCAACTGCGACCCATGAACACCTGCTATTCATCACAAGCATCTGCTGCTGCCCTCCAACAAAGATGATTGTTATTCTTAGTGTCACACATGTGAGCAAATACATGCGCGCAGGCGTAATCTGTTTCATGTGTGACGGATGAGACCACATCAGGGTCGGTTGTCGGTAACTATGAGGTCATGTGACAAAGCAAAGTGATGTGAACACTTCCTGCTGCTGTTTTACAGAGCTCATAAAAACACAGAGCACTTCACAAAAAGAGACCATCAAACCACCAGCCAGTGGCAGTCAGGGTTCAGACGACATCACTTCCAGTTCCAAATATAGGACAATGCTATTTTTGTTTCTGGAATGCTAAAACAAACTTAGAAAAACCCTAAACTCACTGTAAAGAAAGCAAAGCTTTCCCTGTTGACTTTTTGTTTAATAGAGCTGGGTGGTATATTGAATAAAACACTCTGTAATGTTTCAGTAACATGAACTAGCGATGAACAATACTTATACTGCATTTATTCATATTTAATGCATTGTGCAACTAACATGAACACAACAATGATACAATTTTTATTAGCATTAACAAAGATGAATAAATGCTTTGAAAAATATATTGCTCATTGTCCATTTGAGTGAGCAAATGCTAACTACTGTTAACTAATGAAATCTTGTTGTAAAAAGTTAGAGAATAAGGGACTAACAACTTTGGTGGCAAGAATAAATTATTAAGTATGATTTTTTAAGACAAATATAATACTTTTACTCAGGAAGGATGCATTAAATATATCAAAAGTGACAGTAAAGAATATAATTGTGGCTGCATTAATTGTAATAATATCTATGCACATCTTACCATCCAGGGGTGAGGAATCTCTGGTAGGGGCATCTGAGGTGGGGCCGGGAGAGAGGTGTGTATCTCGGTCTTACATGAAGGCTCTGAGAGAAAAACAAACACATTCATAGAGAAAAATAAATTGATGTAGATATTAAGTAGACATGCGTCATGATGATGAAGCAACATGGTGCAGTGTGAAGAGTTCATCTGAAGTCAAAGGTGAAATGAGCAGAGAAAGCGGTTTGAGCTTACCTCTTGTGGCTAGAACTCTGTGTAAGATGTTTAATATTTGCTGTTTCTTCTCTCTCACTCCAGCAGTTAAATACTCTCTGTCTAACAACTCCAGAAAGACCCGCAACTCTGCCAACAACTCCTCCATCGCTGAAAAAACAAACGTACAAGATATTCAATAAGCAAAATAAGAGCACAAGTTTGAGGCATAACATCTTCGGCTGGGTGATTTTCTCCTATTGACACTGTAAAGATGGGCCGTCAGCATTGCTCTGCCCTGAGATGCTGGCTGGCATCTCGTAAAAGCATTGAATTATAGGTATCTGTTGGCTCGGCACCTGAGAAATATCAAAGGCTATCAAATGTGAATTGCAGCCCTGGAATCAGAGGTCTATAAAACAGCATTACAATGGGCTCTGTCCCATACAAACACATAGCTGAAGGTTTACATAAGACTGCGAGACAGGAGGGGGGGTACATGCTCGGCTGCTGATTCTTGACGTAAAACAGAGAATAGAGCTCACTGATTAGTGTGTTCGTGTGTGCTATGAAAGTGAATTGTGCATCGTGTCACTGTATGACTGCTGGTCTGGATTCCAGCCATCAAGATTGCCGCTACACTGACGTCTGGATATTTTTCAGGTTGGCTATAGTTCATTTGTATGCAGGTATTACCCTTTAAAGTCCCTCCTTCAAGTGCGCACAAATCAAATGTGCAGTTTTTTCTATTAAATATATGAAATGTTCTTGTCTTTAAAGGAATACACAAGACAATTGGGCAATATGGACCAAACAGTTTACCTCTGTTTGCAGTGTATCTGTATTTTCTACAAAATGGGTTAAATGTTTAGTTTTACAATGCCCCATTACAATAGTCCCTTTACTGTTAGTACAACACAAGTGCAATTGCTTGTGTTAAATGTAGAATTTTTAATCTGCATTTAATATCCAACTACAAATAATTTAGCAAAATGTATATTTCAGAAACAATGATTGTGCTGCAATTATTTTGCACTCCATCTGTGTTTGACGTATACATGCACATCGGCACACCATCAGTGAAGTCTGTGAAGTTTAACAGAGACTCGCTTACTGTCAGAATGATATATATTGAAATCGAAAGAAATTGCGATTTCCTGTATATCTAAATATGTTTAGATCTTCACAGTGAAAGGTAAAACTTCCGAAATCTCTGTGTAAACAATGAGTGACGTACACACGCAAGCGCCTGTGCCTTCAGATCAGTTGGACATGGCAAAAGGTAAACACAATATAAATACTGTTCGTTTTCTCACACAAATCGAACGTTTCGTGTCTCTGTGCATGCTCTTTGAGGTGGGCTCCATAGACCTCCATTACATGAGTGATAAACAACAACGGTTTGACCGAAAAATATCAAAATTGAAAATACTGTGGAAACAAAGACACCTACATCTTGGATGCCCTTGAGGTAAGCTAAAACATATCAAAAATTATTTTCAAAGTGAACTATCCCTTTAAATGCATTAAACAGAAGGCTACATGCATCTGACAGGAGGGTAGCCGATTTAAACTATAAGTTTAAGCATGAACCTCATAAGCACCCTGTGTCCTCCAAAACATCAATGTTTATCTATATAAACGTCTCATATCTCATTTAAAAATATATCAATATATTTTACACAAGTCGATATACAGTCCTGCCCTAACAATTATTAGAAAAAAGTAGAAAGTTTATGAACATTTTTCATGCGTCATAGTTAAAATGACTGCCCAAGCATGATTGATTTAGGAAGACATTATGGTGTCCTTACATAGGGACATCTAATTTAATCATTGGAGTTCTTCTTGTTTTACTGGATTATTCAAATCACATGTTCTTGTGCTCGACTGAATAGACATTTCCTCACAGTACACATGTTGAACTGAACCTGTGTTACCGTTGACTGCAGTCTACCATCAAACTTCAACAGGTCAACACACTAAAATATTTATTCACAAGCTTTTTGGGATAATTTTTTTCTCCTAAAATGTCTATTCTGAAAAACTACATTGATGCAAAGGTGATGGAATGATTATTAGGAACACCATACTAATACTGTGTTCGACCCCCTTTCGCCTTTAGAACTGCCTTATACGTGCCATTGATTAAACAAGGTGCTGAAAGCATTCTTTAGAAATGTTGACCATATTGATAGGATAGCATCTTGCAGCTGATGGAGATTTGTGAGATACACATCCAAGGCATGAAGCTCCCATTCCACCACATCCCAAAGATGCTCTATTGGGTTGAGATCTGGTGACTGTGGGGCCATTTTAGTAAAGTAAACTCATTGTCATGTTCAAGAAACCAATTTGAAATGATTCGAGCTTTGTGACATGGTGCATTATCCTGCTGGAAGTAGCCATCAGAGGATGGGTATTTGGTGGCCATAAACAGATGTTCATGGTCAGAAACAATGCTCAGGTAGGCCACGGCAATTAAACGATGCCCAATTGGCACTAAGGGGCCTAAAGTGTGCCAAGAAAACATCCCCCACACCATCACCACTAGCCTGCACAGTGGTAACAAGGCATGATGGATCCATGTCCTCATTCTGTTTACACCAAATTCTGACTCTACCATCTGAATTTCTCAACAGACCAGGCAACATTTTTCCAGTCTTCAACTGTCCATTTTTGCTGAGGTCTTGCAAATTGTAGCCTCTTTTTCCTATTTGTAGTGGAGATGAGTGGTACCCGGTGGGGTCTTCTGCTGTTGTAGCCCATCCGCCTCAGGATTGTGCGTGTTGTGGCTTCACAATTGCTTTGCTGCATACCTCGGTTGTAATGAGTGGTTATTTCAGTCAAAGTTGCTCTTCTATCTATTAAATCAGTCGGCCCATTCTCCTCTGTCCTCTAGCATCAACAAGGCATTTTCACCCACAGGACTGCCGCATACTGGATGTTTTTCCCTTTTTACACCATTCTTTGTAAACCCTAGAAATGGTTATGTGTGAAAATCCCAGTAACTGAGCAGATTGTAACAATACTCAGACCGGCCCGTCTGGCACCAACAACCATGCTATGCTCAAAATTGCTTAAATCATCTTTTTTTTCCCCATTCTGACATTCAGTTTTGAGTTCAGAAGTTTGTCTTGACCAGGACCACACCCCTAAATGCATTGAAACAACTGCCATGTGATTGGTTGGTATATAACCCTAACCCTATATATATATATATATATATATATATATATATATATATATATATATATATATATACACACACACACAATTCCTGCATATAATATGGCATTCAAATAAACCCCAACAAATAAATAAATAAATAATTCACAAAAGGATAACTATGAACATTTGTTAAATATTTTTATAAAGGAACATTTTCGACTTTTGAACATTTTGATGGGTCTTAGATCTTATTGAGACCATTTCCAGTTGTTCCAATATCATTCCCTGTCCAACAGCTTGCATGTCAGAGTGAATAAAGCTAATGAAGCACTTTCAGTAGTGGTGGCCAAATAACACGAAAGGAAATACACTTTAAAAACCAACCGAGCGAACCAAATCACTGCATTAAAGAGCACCAAGTGCCACACAGAAATGAGGACCACCTTCAAACTGCTTGGGGGCAAACAAAGTCAAGAGAAAGAGAATGAGAGGGAAAAAGGGGGAAAACTTTAAACAATAACAACCACCCACATTCACAATTCTCTAACTCTGATTCTTCTTCATTCACACACTCTCGACCGACTAACCTAGCGTAAACAAAACTAAATGATAAAAGATCCAAGATGTGAGTCCAAAAAGCCCATCTTTAAAAAAAAAAAAAAAGAAAGACACACTGCAAGCTTAAATCCTGAGGAATGACAAAACACATCCAGACCAATTTTTTTTAAAAAAACAATTCTAGTCTTGTTTTACAAATACCTCCCAAATTGACCAGAAGGAGGCTGATGCCAAGCCAGAGAAAGTTTCAACAAGCAAAGCTGATTTTAATTCGGTGTTGACAGAGAAAAATAATGGATGGTACTCAGCTAGTTGGTGGTTATCTAGAACCAGTTTGACAAGTTGACCTAGTGAACTCTCAGAAAAACATCATTCACAGCCTCTGCTGAACAAAAATCACATTATTCTATCATTCCAACCCAAATTCAATAATATAGAGGGATGTGGTCTGCAAAAGCAATTGTGATGTAGCCAGCATGCAAGAACCAGTATTATTTGTCTGCTGATGTAGAATGTGTGTGCATTTGCGTAGGTGTGTATATGTGGTTACGGTCTACCACCCAGGCCGCTGAGAAGCAACAACATCTTTGAAATTCACCAAAAGAAATGTGTGTGTGTGTGCGTGCGTGTACACGTTCAGATTACAGAGTACTTTTCTCTCCACGCTGTCATCCTATCTGACCCTTCCGTCACATTTTAGAGCAGTTCTCTTTAATGAACCGTTCAAATCCTTATGCACATGATCTATGACCTACGTATATAATCAGACATTAACCCCATGCCAAGTTTCTATGGAGCACCCACGGTCCCACATCCTTCACTCACTCTTCTCTTCTTTTATCTCTCTCACTCCCACTTCTCCATTTCTCCATTTCAATATGGAGCCAAGACGCTTTTTTCCCCTCACTTCTCACTTCAGATGGGGAAAGACATGGTGGCGGCTAACAATAAACCTTTGAAAAAAGAGATAACAAACAATCCTTTGCTTTGGTTAAGAAACCTGCCAAGAACATAAATGTGAACTTCATGCCCTTCTGTCCTCCCTGACTCCTCATCCAGTGTAGGGCTTCTCTTTGATGTCTGCTGACAGGATCCAGACGGAGAGCCTGAACCGGTGATGACTGAGATACAACACAAGCTCCTTCTTACTCCAATCCGGTTTTACACACCCAACGCCTTGGAGGCTGAACAGACGGACCGATAGATGGATTGGAGGAGGTAAAGATAAAAAGAAAAGCATGCCAATCTTGCTTATAACACCACCAGAGTCACATCAATGATCTTTAAAAGCAAATCAGTTCACTCTGCTGTAACAGTGTTTTGTGTAATAGCAAATAAAGCTCTTATCGGACTGAAATTTCTCAAAATTGTGTTGAGCTATATAATCTTTTATAAATCATCAATAAATTTGGACAAAAGTTATACAATACAACATCTTCAAAAATATTCCTCAAATTGTGTAAAAAATATTTTCCATAAGCTTTGAATATGCATGTACAAATCTTTATTATTTACTAAATGTATATATATATATATATATATATATATTTTATTCATTTTTTTTAAAGTATATAAATACATATTTTTATAGTTTTTATGAGAGCTTAAAAGTGAATGTTAATTCAGAAAACAACCACTTGGATTTTTTCCAAAGCAATAATAAAAAGCTTAAAACTGCAGTCCGGGCGTTTTTCCTCCTTGTCGCCATCTCTGCTCGAAATCTGCAATTGCGGAATTATCAACTTTACGTGAGTTGTACTTCAACACCCTCGACACAGCGTGGATGAACACAATGTTTGAGGAGAGTGTGAGGCTGTCAGTCACCGTGCCGAATCTGCCGATGTGGATACTGGCATTCAGAATCACAGATTATTCTTTTTGGAAGTATGACCAACATAAGAATTTTCATTGGAAAATGTCATCTGAACTGGTTAGAAACATCCACCTTTGTTCTGGCTGCAGTAAATCGCGCTGATTAAATCTAACAATTGCTTATAAGTTATCATATCTGTCTTATCAAAACTGTGCAAATTATACTTTGTTCAAAAATTGTTGATGTTAAAGTCAGCATTGCGTGACTACATTTAATGTCATTCCGATATGTATCCTTGTTTCCGGTTTCAGTCTCTTTTTTTCTGTAGCCTTTTTAAAGTCTTTTTCATTTTTCAGCAGGTGAATCTTCTGTTGTCACTGGTGATTGTCGTTTGAACCTTTCTGGATCTGCCATCAAATGAATAAATTATATCAAGTGCTGTGAGAATAGGCCATAAATCTCCACCTCCAGCATCCTCCTCGCAAGCTTATACTAGCCGAGACTCCTTTATGTGAACAGATGTGACGTAATGACGCAAAGGTGCTCGAGATTCGAAAAATGTTAGAATCTCCCGCGGAAATCCACCAGTACCACTGAAATTAAAAACATTATAACAAGCTTACCACTTAAATAGACATAAGGCAAGCAGATAGTTTTGAACATTGGCTGGTTAGGTATTTTCTCAAATATGTATTTTGGATAATTTTTAACCCCAAAAAAGCTATGGACTGCATCTTTAATGCAACTGCAAATTTGTATTATTTTCAGTTTAATTGATTTTTTTAAGGGGTGATGAACTGAGAAATCAAATTTTCCTTGAGCTTTTGACATCTAAGAGGTCATCATATTATATCATATTATAAGAATATCCTGTAAGTTTCAAAACTGAAAACATCCTTGTTAGTCCAATAAAAGCTTTTATTGACACCAGGCTCAGCAAACGACTCGTATTTCCAAAGTGGGGAACTATGACATCAAAGATGATAAAACACCACCCCCGCAAAAGAAGATCAATGTCTACTTCAACACGGCCGTAAGCCCCGCCCACCGATTAGTGCGTTACACGCATAGCTAAATAACATAGACCTACCTCGTGATGACAAACCGGATCGAGCTACCGAGCAAAACAAAATATTGTGCAGTGCCTGGTTGTGGAAGAAGACAGTCGCTGCATAAGCTTCCTCTGGATTCCAATAGGACTGCAAAACTTTATTTTTAATGATGCTCCAGCTGATGAGGGTAAAACCGTCTGTTCGCTTGATTTCACTGAGGATTGTTTTGTAAACAAGACTGGATTTCCAGACCGATTAAGAGTAAAGAACGGTGCTGTGCCGTCTATATTGGATCTGACAGGAATTGCACAAAACACGGACTCTGGGTCGAACATGTATGGGTGAATCATTCCTGTTGCCATTTTACAACATTGGACCTTTTCTAAACAATTTCCCCTACGTGCATCGACGGGTGAGTTGAAACTCATTATAATATGCAAAACTGTCATCCACTCACAGCAGTGGGTGTTTACTTCCAAGTCTTCAGTGCGAGACGCCCATAAAAAACCGAGCATTTCTGAGCTGGGCCCAAAACTAGGGTAGAAAATAGCTTATTAGTTATTTATTTTGATGTTTTTGAATGCAAGCGAACGTCATAAGTTCACCTCAGACAACAATATAATACAAATAAAATTTAAAAAGCCAGTTCATGACCCCTTTATAGATCACTAAGAAAAATGACCTCAAATCATTGACCTCTGTAGTTTAGTTTTAACTGAAAGGCAGGACAGCCACCATATTTCCATTGATTTTTCTATGAGCAATTGGTCTCTGTCCATGTCCCTGTTCCACTCGAGCCCAAAATATCAATATTATCAATCATCGAATATATATATGGTTACGGTATAGATTCTCTCGTAGATCTGGGTGCCCAGAACAAAAAGTTTGGCAGCTGTGAATAAGGCAGCTACTAATCTGTGGTTTGTGAAATTAGGCTGCTTTACGGTTTGGCCTCATCATGGTTACCGCTCACTGCCACAGGCCAGGGCACAACAGAGTACCACTCCGGCTACACATGCCTGGAAAATAGTAGAAAACTACAGAAGAAAAGGAAATATTCAACAGATGCTCCACTGTCCCACTAATGATGGCCTTCAATAGCAGCATCTGTGTTGTCACATATATCAAACGCACCGGGATCATCAATAAGAGAATATCTCAGCTGTGTGATTACATTCATCTCTGTGTTTGATTATATGTGTGTAATATCCATACTGTATGTGTTCACATGAACATATGAGGAAAATACTGAGGTTTCAATTATGAAAGGATGGTTTAAAATATAGGTCCATGTGTACTTGTGTTTATGAGTTTGTGTGTGTGAGTGTGTGTGTAATTACAGAGCATTAACTCCTAAACCACAGCGGGCAGAGAGTTGGGAGAGAGGAGCCACTGGTTACAGAAACCTTTAAGAATCATCCTTCTAGAGGGTGGGGGAGACTCCATGGTGCCTGGGAAACTGAGCAGAGAAGTGATTGTATCCACTTTTTATGTGTGCATTTATGAATTCTCACCAGCATTTGAGTATATGCCTTCCTAGTTCCAACAATTACTTGGGATGAATTGAAGCATGATTACCATGTACAGGATGATCAGTTATCAACATTGATAATAAAAATACATTTTTAATATTCATTTATTTTAATTATCAAATAAGTTCAAAAAAAATTTCTGACCCCAAACATTTTAAATGGTAGTGTAATACACAATTAAAAAAAATGTATTAATTAAAAAAAGGTGTCATTAATGTAAAATACAACATCAAATGTAATCTATAAATGTTGACAATTTAGTTTATGCCAAAATGATGCTCCCCATCCTCATCATGATTAGCCTGACTGTGTCAGATTTCGTACTTATATTACTTATCGTAATATATATTTCGCGTCTCTACTCGACAGAGACATCGACATGACTCTCAGTTTTCCTCTAGCCTGAAAACAGCCGGCCAATCAACAAAGAGGGCAGATTGAGATCCGTGAGGTAGAGAGGCTAAGTAAGCACAGAGTTTAAGATTGTATTTTAGGTTAGGAAATCGAAAACGACGGTGGATATGGAGACACGGGATGCAATTCGCTACAGCATTTGCAAACCGAAACGCGAACAAGAAGAGTGTTTGTTAAACATTTTGAATGGAGGTGATGTTGTGGCCCTACTCCCGACAGGTTTTGGGAAAATTTTAATTTATCAACTATTACTGATCGTCAGCGAGAAACTGGGCAGGCCAAAGGCCGGCAAGGCGATAGTTGTGATTGTGTCCCCCTGGGTTGCACTCATGGAGGATCAGGTTAAGGAGGCAGCAAAACCCGGTCAGCCAAGTTCACTCCGGTATTTCACTCGATGGTTTTATTTTTAGCATCATACATGTGTGATTGACTTAACCAATAATTTTATACTTCAGAGTTCAGACAACCACAAAACAAACAAAAATAACAACTTTATTCAACTATTCCTTTTCTCCCTTCTGGGCCTGAGATGAGAGTTCAAGAGATTTCCACGACGCATGCGCGAGAATTGCGATCTTCTTCAACAACTTCAGTTCTCGCGCATGCGTCGTGGAAATCTCTTGAACTCTCGTATGTAGCAGGGATCCACCTCTCAAATTTAATCAAAAATATATTAATTTGTGTTCCGTAGGCGTAGACGAACGAAGGTCTTACGGGGTTGGTACGGCATGGGGGTGAGTAATTAATTACTTAATTTTCATTTTTGGGTGAACTAACCCTTTAAATAAGGCTGAACCAATGGTCACAAAAATATACTCAACATTAATCAAGGCGAACATTTACAATTTATTTATTTAGCTAATGCTTTTTTGGAACATTCTGACCTACTCTAGCACTTTACCCTGAGGGACAATGTAGGGAGCCATTAACACCCTTTATAGTAATAGCAATTGAGAGAGGGGAGAGAAAACAAGAAATATATGATAAAAACTGCAGTAGAGCCAAGCAGTTGAGTTGACAGAATGTGTGGAAAAGACAGAGTAAGGCAAAGTTAAAGAATTCTCTTCTTGCCTCTCGTCTTTTTTGGGTCAGACATCTCTTCTTGGAGGGAAGGAAGGGCTTTCGGGGTTTCTTGGCACGTGTAAGCCTTTAAAAACTCATCAGTGTGGAAACTGTCAGAGAGGAGACCCCCTAAAATAAAGCCAAGTAGGCTAACAGACCAATACCCACATCACACGCTATAATCGAGTGCCAATTCATACCATGTCAGACTGGTCTAACAACACAGTGCCATATGTTCCTAAATGCCAATAAACGCATTAACCACCAGCGCAGCCCAGTATGAGCTTTAAAACATGACGAAAAGTTCAAATCCACAATGAACATGGTCACATCTGGAACTATGCTGACATGTTTTAGTGCAAAAATTCATGTTAGGGATAATCATATGGTCTTTAACACTAAATAAATCCAAAACAGGGCAACCAGGACCCCAAAACAAAGTAGATCTCTTGAATTTATTTTGCAATAATGATACAGACAGTGGTGCCAAATCTTGGACAACAGTCATTCTGAAAATTAATTTGGCCTACTGAAGTTTGACTACAAGTATTTAAGAGAGCAACGCAACAACTCTATGGCAAAAAAAAGAACACACTTTACAACAAAACTCCAAAACAATGCAACGTCTTGCACTCCGATACCTTAAAGTTAAACCACTGTGGACAATGGGGCTCTGTCACATCCAACCAAGTGCAGAGTTGTGATGCACATACAGGATACCTGACACCTCACAGCTGCCAGCCAAACAGCCAATCACAGATGCTCTGCCTATCCAGCTCAAATTATGTTTTCAAAAGTGCAGACTTCTGTGACAGAAGATAAGGGCACCTGTATCACCCAAGAGTTATTATGGGTGACTGGAATCAATCTTCTGATTTAATTATTAAATTTAACACTATATTCTAATACTATTAAAATACAAATGTAAAATAGAATTTAGACATATTTTTATTAAACGCAAATCTGACCATTACTGAATAAAAAAATAAATACACACACAGCAAAAAAAACAAAACAAAAAAAAAGCAAGAATTCATTGAAACATCATTACCGCCTCTTCACATTTCAAATTGTAATGGCTTTTCTAACTGACCTGAGAAAAGCTGTGTGTGTGAGGGATTCAAATGAGAAAGTCTGACTCATGGGGTGAATTCAGCTCTTCCCAAACCGAGAAGGTAATATTGCCTTTGAAATGTCCATTATGTGAAATATTTCTTTGAATTATCTTCTGTTTATTTTACATTCAATTAAATTAAATTGATATGAAAAAAAAAAACATTTTACAAACTTCTTACTCACACAAAGCGCGATGATGTAATAAGAAATGCGTTTCTATCATTGGCTACACGTTGTAATAGCCTACTGCATGCATCTCACTAAAGATACATTGTTCTTTCATAGCCACTATAAATTACACGTGGACAAGACACATTATTAATCAGCTATCTCAAAGCATGCAATGAATCCACTCATGGAGACACTTACCCCTCGAGGCGAACAGTATGGGGTCGCTCCGCATCTTAAAGTCAAACGCATCTAACACCGGGTAGGTAGGGGTTGCAGGCGTGTGTCCGACAGCTGCTGTATTTCATTAAAATCCGCGCAACAGAGTCGTCTCTGTTTTCCCCTCTTTCTCTCTGTGCAAACCAGTAGAACTCCGCTCGCTTTCCGCCCGGCAATGTCTCGTTTCCTCTGAAAACTTCCCCAGGCTTTCTCCTCGATCCTGACTCAAACAGAGCAGCTCTGTTCGCGTTGTGTTTATCGAGATCCCGACAGCACACCGCTACGCCTTCGAAGGGAAGCTGCTTGGAGACTTAAAAGAAAATCGTTCACTTTCTCTCCATGTCGTGCTCGGCGAAAAGTGGGACCTCCTTCCTCTATTTAGTTCCCTCTTTTCTCCGCCCTGTTATAGGCTTTAGCCCCTCTTCTCCAATTCCACAGCTGGATACAGCGCATGTGTGAGTGGAGAGGCACGTTAACGAACACTTAGCCTAATATTTAGTGAAGCTTATGCAACGATACGTTTGTTATTACCATATTTAAGATTAGAACATTATTTCTGAATGATCAAGAGTATCTGAAAACTTAAATTAATGAATAGCTCAAGAAAAGGATAAACTCTTTAGATTCTGCAACAGGTTCTGGAAACGTTCCTAGAAATTTCCCTTAAGGTTAAGAGAACGTTCCCGGAACATTACTTTATAAAAATGGAACCTAAAATTAACCTACATGGAACGTTCCTATAACGTTCTTGTTTGGTTCCCGAAAAAAAAAAAAATAACCTCATGGGACATTCGGGAATGTTAGTTGAACATTCTCTATTTTTGAATAAATTGTTCTCATCAATCTTGCTCAACTAACAATATTTTAATTAAATAAATCATAATTGTAACTGTTTGTCATTGTAAGCTATGCATGTAGCCTATGTCAGACAAGACCATACGAAAAAATGGTTAACTGCTTTATTCAAGCACAAGTGAACATTCTTCTCTGCCAAGTCTATACATGCAGTTCTATAAATCAATCATCTATTTATGGATTAATAATTACAAGTCATTCATCTGAAAGGGTCTATAAAAAGTGAGAAACTCTTTAATCACAGCATCAGCGTGGTTGAAAATAGCAGGGTCATTGATGTTTTAGCACAGTCTTTCATGGCTAAAAAAGTTGAGTTTTTTTTTCCAATAACCTTAGTCCCTGTTTAGGGTTAGGTTTAGGAATACGGAGGGATGGGTTCAGATACCGAGCTCGGAGCCCCCTTCCTCGGACAACATGCCAAATACGCATACCATTATTCTACCTGACTTATTTGTAAGTGTGAACTCAAGAACTACAAGTCAATGTAAAGGCTTGTCTGAATTGAAAAACCATGTACACATATGTCGGTGGCCAAGTGAACTCGTGTGTGTGTCAGCAGAATATTGTATCTGGACAGTGATCCATATTTTGACCTTGGCACAAAAAACAACTCTGCTCTGACATCACACTGGGGAGAGAATCAAAATGCAGACATAAAGTCCACCCAAAGTCTGAAGCACAGTGGAGAGCAATATTTGACTCAGAACTTAGTTTCAACACAAATCCTGAATTCCCAACACTATCAGATTCAATACTTTATCAGATTCAAACAAGTGCCAGTTTTACAATAACATACAAATCTGTGTTCTGTTTGTTTAGTTGCTTTGCTTTCGTTTTATCAGTTTGTGTGTTTAACTTCAGTTGCAGAGAGAGGTTTTGATAAAACACTCATATGCATTGTCAACTGCTTCTTGTGGCATCACATGAAAGTCATGACAAAACATTGATTATTATACTTGCATTAAAAAGGTGCAATCTATTATGTGGCGAAGAGAGTTAGGTTACACTGAACTAAATCTCTGAGGTCATTATAACTGCAATTCAATACAGTGATATCTTACACCATAGATAGAGATAGACCAGAAGAGCTGAAACCCATAAAAAAATAGGACATCTGTAAATTATGAAACACTTCAGTCTTCAGTCTAGAATCTCAACTATTGAGTCATTTAACTGATTTATTATGAAAGAAATACACAAATTTTACTTACACAAAAACAAAGAAAAACATCTGATGTTAATCACAATATGAGTAAACCACATACAAACTTTATCTCTTCCCAGCTCCAGACACACCGTTATAAAATTAATTATGACACTCTTCTAACATGACTTGGTCCTCACATCACGTGCTCAGGATGTTGAAAGCAGGGTGGAGGCCCTGTACTAGCAAACTGGTAACTGTGGGGAGTGTAAGCTTTAAACAAACAAATCTCTAATGAACCATTAAAGAGCCTGATAGGCAGTGGAATGACTGTTTCCTCTGGGTTCCACTGCAGGGCATTCATTACAGCAAAGGCTATTTTTTCAATGGCAACACATGAGCTGAATCCAATTTTTTTTTAAAGTGAATCTCATAAAATGTGTCTCTGTCACTCATCAGTGCTTCTGTGTTTTCATATCTCCAAGGAATGCAGCAACACTCTGTGCCAAACACCTAATTACAAAGGTGTCTGGCCTTGCTGGCAAAAAACACAAACAAAAATCATATGCACACCACCTGCAAGACAACATGATTTTAGATTCCACAGACAAATTAATTTAAATGCTCTGTTGTTTCTGTACTCTATTAAAACTACCATTTCTAATCAGATTCCTGAATGAACCCTTTCCAGAATGAACCCTGAAATGCTTGCAGGACTTGTTGAACCTTTATAATCGCTGGACAATGTTTTCAGAGTTATCTGGATAGTTTCTGTGTGTTTTTGATTCATTTAAAACAATTGCAAATCATCTCTGCAATCTGCACTGTTACTCTCAGTATCCAAACAGCAGAAAAGTGACTAAGATTTTAAGGCATTTGGCTGTCCTCTTCTCCTACACACACACACACACACAGTCTAATCAAGCCAAAGCCTTAAGGAATTAACAAAGAGTAGACTGACAGATTTGCTGTGCCTCCTGGTCCTAAATCTGGTTTAACCCTTTATAGCCAACAATGCATGCTTTTCTTAATTAGAATATAATTAATCTAAATCTTGTCAGTCTTGAGATTAGCCTGATAGGATTGATTCGTCTACACTGTAAAAAAAATATTTTCAAGATTTGTTATCACAACATATTTTCTTTTGTCAAATCAACTTTATAATAATTTATTTAGTTGAGATAACTTATTATTTTGAGTTTCTGATGATTAAATTAATCTCCTTCATTGTATTAACTCACTTTTTCCAGTTCAATCAACTTAAAATTTTAAGGCAACCCAGGTTACTTACTTTTTTAAGTTAAACCAACAATATTTTTTTAACAGTGTATGTCTTTGCTATTAACTGGTGGATTTCCACAATTTCAGTAAAATAAAATTAATATATTTTGGCCTGAGAGAAAACGCATACATTGAGATCCATCTGTGGTCTCACAGAAAGTTAATTTGTGCCATTCTGCAGAGGCTGTAGTTGTTGATGTTGCTGTTGTAAATACCTCAGATGTGTTCAAACTCAAAGAAATGTGCTACATGAACTGCAATGCTTCAAATTTCATCATTTTCATTGCTGCTCTCCAGTTCCCAGTTCCCCCTTGATAAGATGTTATCTTGTGGAAAATTAAACACACACATATCGACTTACACTGGCGGTAAATTTGAATAATGAACTTTCTGAGCTGGTAAACTGCAACCAAAACTCTGTATACATGTCTGGAGAAATCGCCATCATCAATGTCTTCATCAAAAGCAATCAGTCTTCACAGACTCTCCATATGGCTATGAGGTAAAGGCCGCTCTGCTCAGCTGCAGTTGCGTAATTTGACACCATAGTCATTTTATAGTGCAGAAAGCCTAAAAAGCTGTAGCGCATATGGACGGGCAGTATGGAACACTGGCTGTGGTCCAGCGGAGGAAAGCCTTGATGGAGGGAAGACAGAGCAAAGGTAAGGAGTTAAGAGTTTTTAAAAACTAGGTCAGAATCGGAGTGAGTTTATACTGTAGTGATACTTTTCATCATTACTTTTGTTTTGGTTGGTAATGTATGCATGGGTACATGCCTTGAAAAGGTGTAGTGACATAATGGTTATAATTTGACTTTGTGTATGTTATTCTGTTGTTGCCCAGGGATGTTTTGGGGGTGAGGGGGGGTATAATAGTTAAAATCAGTGAGAGGGAAAATGTAACTTTCATGGTTTCACTGTACATTGCTTTACTCCTTTCAATAAAATAAAAAAAAGGAATCGGAGTGACCATGACTGCCTTTTGACACATTTGTAATATACTGGCTCCGTTTCAGACATACATTGTGTTTTGTTTGGGTTGGGCAGGATCATCTGGACAAAGCACTTCAAACCAGTCCAAGAAGGGGTCTCAGAAGAGATACACAATCCTATATCCTTGAAACATCCTAAAAAGGCTTTGACAAAAAACAGCACAACATTCCTTACACGAGATTCCAGAATAGTGCAGATGAGGCTACACTACAGTATGTTCTCGCTTTATATTTTCTTTACATTGAAAATGTATGCTCAGCCAAGAAAAATAAGCGCATTTACAAACATGCGCACTTAAAGTTTGATTTTCAGCAGACTAGAGCAATAATTAATCTTTTTAAAATGCTATGTAAATGACTAAAATTATACCTGTCAGATTATTAGCATTTTTTTTCTCTCCAAGTGCATCAGAGCACTCTATTCATTATTCATCAGTGGAATTTGAATTTAGTTCAAATGAATTTGCATGCTGGTCTTAACAGAAATTGCACAATGTACAAGTACAATGAGTAACAACTAAGTAAATAGTTGACAAGGCCAAGATGACCAAGACAAGAGTTCAATTTGGGTTTATTTGAGCCTGTTTGTTAATGTTGAAGACCCATCTGCAAGTTATCAGCCAGACTGAGCAGCTGCATGAAGCTCACTGTTTCCCCATAGTCAGATTCTTCATAATTGTATGTATTTTTGTCTTCCTTCATCCATAAAGTCCTCCTCCTACTTCTCTGTCCATTACATTTCCTTCCTCCCTCTTGTTCTTCTTGATGCCCATTCATGATAACATACATATAACCCTCCCCCAATCCATACCCTGTCTCAAGTCCCAGCTGCTTTAGCCAGGATGCCTCTTTAGTTCCAACGGTCCACAGCAAACAGTCAAATGAAAGGATGGATGGATGTACGAAGGGGAGGATGGCCCAGCAGGACACAAAGTCACAACCACTAATACACACTCAACACACACACCTCCCTCCATCAGGCCATCCCACTACTTCGAGGCTCAGTCCACCATCTGGCCAGGCTGAGACTGTAGACGTGTTGTTGGTTATGGCTGGTCAGCCCTATGGGGGAAGGAGACCCAATTAAGAACCAATCTGCTTTAATGCAAAATGTATGAGCCCCCATCCCACAGTTTTTTCCAATGCTTTTTTTTTCATCTGGTTCTCCCTCGATCGCCGAACACAGCAATCAAATACAAATCCTCTAAGAACATAGCGGACATCATACAGTCCTTCATTTCCTCAGATTCAGGCACTTTCCATCAGATGATTTTGATAAATGTTTCAGCCAGACTCTGCCAGAACCACAGAAATTGATTTTCATCAGACCTCAGGGAGGAAGTACACCCCCGGAGATCCAACATCATGTATTTGTGCAGAGTGCTGATTTAGGATCAGATTTTCACATTGTTTACTGGGGTTTAAGCCAAGGAGTGCAAAGGAGCAGCTCTGATCCAGAGACAGCATTCCTGATATATGATCTTGTACATATATGGGTCCTGGCCTCTCACAACAGACCAAAGGAGTGAGCCTAGTGTTGATAAATCATGCCAACAAAAAAAGAAAAGAAAGACAATACAATACGAAGGCAAGATACCTGTTGTCATGACCAGTAAGACATGGGAGCATTCATTTTATCTGTTAGATAATTCTCATTAGATTGAGTCACACAGTCCTTATTTATGTCCATTATGTTAATTCTGACCCTAAGCGAACACATACTATAGACCAGGACTATTATCACTGATGGGGACAGTTGCTACATTTTTATAAGCAAATAGGTGTTTATACCTCTGTACCATTTTTTGGAAGCAAATTGTATCAAATTGATTGCTTAAAAGAACTAAAAAGCCATGTAAACACCTAAATTGAGGTGTCAATCCAAAATTTAGAAGGCATTGCATTGGAAGGGGTGGCGTAGACCTGAAATGATTCAATCAATAGGAAGTAAGTTATGTTATAAGCATAAGAGGATATGGGTGAAAGGGAAGGGAGGAGGTGGATGGAAAATTGGAGAATTTACCTGCCAGACACAAATTTTAAAGCCTCGCCCCTACTGTCAGGGAGCTGACCCATCAGCTTTAAAAATCCAGCAGTTCTGACAGAGTGTAGATCTGGCATATTGGAGTATGAATAATACAATAAGTTTTATACAAAACTTCTGATTACAAATGCAAAAATTTCCAATCAGCCAGCTTTAGTTTAAACTGCTTGCTTAAAATACCCTAGCATCGGTGGGCAAGTTTGCCATGAACACCATTCAAAAATCTGTTGCTTCTGTTGTTGTTTATTTCTTCTGATATCTTTTTATATTGTTTTGTTACCTTTTCTGTTGCATTTTTGTGTTGTTTCGTGTAATGTAGCATGTAAAGACAAAATATAATTCCCGTCTATCAGATTTGTGTTTTGTAAACACTGTAAAATTATACTCAACATTCACTGTGAGGACAGCATAAGAGGTGGCGGCTCTGTGTGCAGCCAATGAGCAGACCATTGAGGAGAGAGGGATTATGGGAATAGCATTCCAAAGAAACATCTACAAAGCTTCAATTTAAGAGTGCCGAATGACAGCAACAACAATTATCACACACTGAGTGACAAGTGTGAAGTCACACACACACACACACACACACACACACACACACACACACACACACACACACACACACACACACACACACACACACACACACAGCATCTACTGCCACAACATATTTACTAAATATTCCACCCAAATGAAAACTAATGCACTACAATATGGAAAAAAAAGTGACATTTTAGAGAATTGTTGAATAATGTGATGTGTTAAATATATGATACATCGAAATCAATTTAAGTAGATTTAAAGCCAGAAAATAATGGCATATCTAATACTTGATGTATATATCCTGTTCTTCCTGGATAGAAACTTTCAACTTCTTAAAGTGATTAGCAAATCTTTAACTAAAGAAACATTCAGTAAAAAAATATAATATGAATAAGAATAAGGGTCTTATATAGGGAAACGATCGGTCATTTAAAAAATAAATAAAAAAGTTTAAGTTTTATAAGCACAAATGCTCGTCTTGCTCTGTTCTGTGATGAGCGTTCGTGACTCTCCTGTTCAAACTCAAAATGAACAAATCTTTTTTCGAGTCATGAGTCGAAGGGTCCTAGATAAGACCCTTATTCATCGTCTGGTGTGTTTAAAGCCCTTTGAAGCTGCACTGAAACTGTCTTTTGGACCTTGAACCCTTTGGTTCCCATTGAAGTCCATTATATGGAGAAAAATCCTGCAATGTTTTTATCAAAAACCTTCATTTCTTTTCAACTGAAGAAAGAAAGACATGGACATCTTGGATGACATCGGGGTGACTAAATTATCAGAAAAAGTTTTTTTAAAAGTGAACTACTTTTTTTTTTTTTAGCTTGCTTGCTGATTTTTCTCTTCATATTGCTGCATTAAAATGCCATAACCATTACCTCACGGCTTTCAAATCCAATCCTACCAAGTGTATTTAAATCTAAGACCGCAAATGCCTCTTTTACAGTATGTGTGGTTTAATCCTCTAAAGAATGCCATGATCTTAATGCTCACACCTCTAAGAGAGTTTCGCTATAACTATGTATGGCCACAAAGACTAAAGATTTACTGCGGACAAGAAGTAGAAGCTGCTATAGGTTATACACTGGGGGAAAAAAAGTGCTGGATTTACTTTGAAACAATTTTCACTCATACAGTGTCACAACCAGTTACAAAGAAACGGCAAATGACACATTCTAAGGTAGAAAGACTAAATTTGAATTATCTTGTAAAAAGTACTTAAATAATCTTTGTTTTATTTATTAACATTACATTTACAGTGTACATGTCGTGCACTCAGTGCCACTCAAACAAACACCCAAATACAAACACTGGAAATGAACGGACATCTACAGACAGGAAGCACATACTCACAAACACATTCACTTTAACTTCATAAAGGAATGCAACAGACTGCTCCATCCTGAGACTATAAAATACATGGCATTTTTTAAAAAGCAATGCATAACCCAAATTTCTTAACTGCTGTCAAGCCAGTTGCAATGAAAATAGTGTGCATGCTTTTTTATTATTATTACGGTAATCTAAAAGCAGCACAAAGGTGTGTTTTTTCAGCAAGTCTAATGAAAGAACACCCATCAATCAGATAACATAATAGCCAGTTATTTTCTTCTTAAGACATTTTTTTGATAACTTCTTAAGATTACAAGAACAGCTGATGTTATGAATGCATAAGTCTAGGAAGACCTCTTTTGCCACCAACCAAAGCAAACCAAACTCTGACACCAAACAAACCAAAAGCAGACAAAAAAAGTACTGGTGTTCAAGCACACTAATCTTGAAGCTTCAGTATGAATAGCCTGTGGGATCTGTGTGGGTGTGTCAAGGGTGAAATACAGAGTAAGAAGGAAAGTATTCCCATAAATCATAACACCTTGACATTAACCTAAATGCACAGTCAATTTAAAAGGACAGTGTGGAGGTCTTAGCACTTAAATTCTCAAACTTTCCAGATTGTAACCAGAAGTTAAGCTACACTTTTAAAACACATACTGAACACCTGATTATTTTTACCAGCAGATCTATAAATGCACATAAGCACATCCACTTAGTACAGAAAAGCCTGAATCCACTATTCCAAAAACACTAGAAAACAAGTCTTGGCTAAAATCCAAACTAAGCATTTTACCCAAAGGACAGGTTGCCTTCATCAACACCCTATAGACCATTTCACAAGATGTAAACAACACTGGTCCAGAAGCACTTCCTGTTTCAGTTTTTTAACACTACATAAAGCTGGGATAAAATACAACCAACAGAACATTTAAAACTGAATCAAAACGTTAAACAAACATCTTTAAGATGTTTTCTTTACATGTGAAATAAAGAAAACAGTTACAAACTGAAACAGGAAGTGCTTCTGGACCAGTGTTGTTTACATCTTGTGAAATGGTCTATATCATACGCCCGTACTAAAAATAAATTGGAATTGATGGATGGAAACTGGGTTTTAAAAACATGAAAGAGTAGGAAAAGCATAAAAAAGAGGTGTGTGTGAGTTTGTTTGCACACACTCAAGCATATTTTTGGAGCATTAAAATATATGCACTCCTACTGAGATTTAGAACCCAAAGGCTGACTCAGTCTTACTCCCTTTTTGACCCACTGCAGGAAGTGGCATAATCTATTAGTCACTGCCACTTTCCATGGATTATGTGATTCTTATAAAGTGGGCCTCTTATGTTTCCATCACATTGTTGTTTTATGCACTACAGTGAATGTGTGGGAGAATTCTTTAATTCCTGTCTCTATTCATCTGGCAAATCAAAATGAGTGCAAGGAAATACGTAACGACACAGGCACAAAATAGGCACGAAAAGGCATGCAGAGCGGCAGAGAGGAAAATAAATGACTGCACAAAGATGAGAGAGCTGCCTCAAGGCTTAAATACCACGTACAAATACACCTGCACGATCAATAACCCAAAAACACAGATGGCGCTTGTTTTTAGAGTAGAAAGAATTCGGTGAAGAAAGACAGATAAAGAGAGTTCATGAAGGTCAGCAGGTTTAATAGGATAGTAAAGATACAGATACAGCAGGAAATCAAGATCGCCTAATGCCTACACGTGTTATTTTTAGTAGTATTATTATCATAGTGTTATTTATTAATATTTTGAATTGGCTCTAATTTTTTATATTTTAAGTTTTAATTTGAGTTCAATTTATTTCATTAGGTGAGTTTAAGTTTTTCATCTTTGTATTCTAATTGAGCTTTTTTTCAATTGGCAAAAAAAAAATACTAACAATAGTGTCAGTTTTAGTTTACAATAACAAGTTATTTGGCATCAGGGGAATGCGCTTACACACTACTGCAGATTTTATAGTTGAATATTGACATTTGAATCAAGTCAAGTCAATCAGACCGAAAATCTTTAGTATCTGTGAAAACAAATAATAATTGTGTAGCTGCAAAAAGCAACAAACAATTACAGCACACGGTGCATTAATTATTCATGCTAACTATTCTAGCATCTGTTAGCTATAAAACAAGTCTTTACAGAAAGACTGTTACCTTGGCTGTGACAACACACCCTGAAAACAAAATACTTCACCAGAGTTTCCACCCAGCAAATAACACTGACCACATCAGTCTAATCGGATCCCTCTCCGTCTGTGATGTGGTCAGGAGCGTTAAAAACCACAGCGACTTTCATCTTCTGTATCTTTGCCACAGTTTCCTTTCCACAGCACCTTCATCAATCATTTGCTTTTCCCTCTCTCACTTTCCATCTCATAGACAAACAACGGGAAGGGGCGGAAACAAATAATGACAGAGACAGAAATGACAGTAATCCTCTGCTTATTTAAAATGATTCATATATATTTCAATGATGAGAGCAAGAGAAAGAGACAACTGAAGTAAAGTAAATCTTTCTGAAGAGCATGAGGCATCAGCTAGACAGTGACTCAGAGGCCTTGAGTTCAGCTTGGTTTACAGCACAGACACCCTGAGTCTACAAACACACAAACTCTCAAATGGATAAGTTGAAGCACCTACTTTTTGAACATAAACACACTTGAGTGTTTTGAGTTTGACATAAAGGGGGGAAAAAAAGCAAAGCTGCCCTCAAATCTACCCTCTGGCTGTGTCTCGATGTGAAACCCTAATGAGACAACATATCCAAAGCTGAAGAAGAGCCAAAAGGCATGCAACAGCACTTTTTCATGTTTTACTTGAAAGATTTGCCACTCCAGTCTAGTCATGTTACATAGCCGCAGGGAATATGAATGAATGACAACTCTGGAGAGACCTATGGGAGAGACGTCTCGCACAGCTGTTTGTGTTACTCTGAACTTGTGCACATATTTATTGATAATAATAAAATAAAAATTAAATTAGGTTTTTAAAAAAATGTGTCCAACTTGTACAACCTATAAATTCATATATAATTTTAATAATTGTTATTACACAACATTCTGTTAAAAAGTGTTTGAAATTTCCTATTGAAAAAAGTCTGAGACGGGACAGTTTGAAGGGCTTGTCCCTGAATTGCCAAAAGCATTTAGCATCTCTCAGCAATGAACCATGATTTGCCGCTAGCTAGTCGGTTGCAGATGGTATCAGGGAAAGCATTTGATTGGACAAAAGTCTGTGTAGTGCAGGATGAGTCATTAATCACCATTCTAAATTAATGCGCTGTCTTAACAAAGCAGAAACACAGAATGATCACGCAGCGCACACAGAAATATTCAGGACTCGTTGTCAACACTGCCCTGTGACTAGGATTAATAAAATAGGTTTGCTACTGAAAAACTGCATTCGATTTCTCAGCAATGAGATGGAAGCATTGATGTTTTTGAAGTAATTATACTAAAAGTTTCACTATTAAAGTAGTAGTTCACTTTTGAAAAAAAAAATTGCTGATAATTTACTCACCCCCATGTCATCCAAGATGTCCATGTCATTCTATCTTCAGTCGAAAAGAAATTAAAGTTTTTGATGAAAACATTCCAGCATTTTTCTCCATATAATGGACTTCAATGGGAACCAAACGGTTCAAGGTCCAAAAGACAGTTTCAGAGCAAACAAACTGTTCAAAGGGCTTAAACGATCCCAGACAATGAATAAGGGTCTTATCAAGCGAAACGATCACTCATTTAAAAAAAAATAAAAAGTTTATCCTGCACATAGTTCGGTAGAATTAAATGTCTTTATATCCTTTATATCAGCGGGACTCGCATGTGATATCTGTCTCTTTAGCAATCGCGGCCTGCTTCATACACTGTAATGTTAAAACTCATCCATAAACATTATTAGATCCATCAGCTTGACAGCAAGACCCATCATTCAGCTCATCACTGCATCATAAACCTACGCCTTTGTTAATGTTTCTTGAACCGAAGGAAGACCCATCATTAGTTCTGCCGGTCTGAAGCTCCGATGACAGTAAGACCGTTAGAGTCACTTTGGTATCACAGAAGTCACCATGCAGATTCCCGATGTCCCGTCCATCAAATGTCAGTTTAGAAAGTATTAATCAATGTCTGCGTAGTTGACCCATCAATTAGAGCGAGGGGGCCAAGGAAAGGAGCTTTTTTCCCCTCCTCTCTTGCTTTTTTAACAAGGGGCCAGAGCTTCTCTCTGGCAATTCTGTCCTCCAGAGACAAAGCAGTAAGCCACAGTTTTTTATCTGTGGGGACCATCCTGTTTTTTAGGACTGACACAAAGGGCAATGTTGATCCCCTCCTCCAGGTATTCCTGTAGCCCAGGAGCAACTTTTCCAACCAATCACCACCCTTCTCACATCCTCGTTGGCCTCCTCTTTCAGCCCGTGCAGATTTAGCACCCATCTCCAGCAATAACGTTTGCAGTCGGCGACTATCCTATTGAGTTTTTTTTTTTTTTTTGAGGGAACCAGTGTGATGCTAACTGTCGGTTAGCCTACAAAGTATAACCATTATAGGTAAATAGAGTAACTAGAAGCACAACAATGTGCAGTAAATTGTAAAATTATTTGTGCTAAAAAACAGTATTTATTATTATTGCGATATAGTAAATTAAAATAATGTGATAAATACCAGTTTGTGGTATCAAGCAGTATCAGACTGTTTTGTACAGACCAGAAGCCTTCCACATTCAAGTTAAAAAAGGCTGCATCCGCCCTTACATTAAAATACATTAAAAAAGATGGCTTCAAAGTAAATACACATGGACTATAAGCCAAAAAACTAATTGGGGGTCTTTAGGACAGAGTGAGTGGACTTTATGTGCTCACAAAGGGCCTTTCAGCTCACATAAACACAACAGGACAGAGTATAAAAAGGTTTAATAAAACAAAGACATGAACCCAACTGGTAGAGCATGATGCAAGCTCATGGGTTCGATTCCCAAACAAAGCCACAGAAAGTTGTTTTGTACAAAAGTGTGAACTGAATGCATAAATTTGATGATACATTTCCTTATCTGTCAAATGTGTCTATACACATCTTTACTTATACCAATATAAAACTTTCCATAGAATCACCGTCAGAGGTCAGGAAGTGGTTTGGTATTGAGTCAGAGAAAGAATCAGCAGCTGTTTACAGCTGTATTTGACACACACACACACACACGCATGCACAATTAAACGACATGCTGTATCTGTATCCTGAGGCAGACTAATATAAACCCACTGGAGACTCTGTTAGTCTGTGAAAACTATCCTAAGGCACAGACTGCTAGACTAGAACCACAAGAGAGAAAAAAAACAGCCTGGACGAGAACTGGTAGAATTCAGGTTACTATACAAGAAACAAAACTGTACTGTACATTAATCACTACATCTTCCCCATCATTCAAAGCAGTGATTATTGAACATCCACCAAATGTCTGTATACAACTGCTTTTTTCTCTCTTGCAAACCGGCCATTGATCTTTGGCCTACACAGATGCTGCAACAATGCAGGTCCAGATGTGCACTAGTAATGATGTCACTGCATTAGCAATCAGACATTGGACCACATGTACAGACCAGTCAGCAAGCTATCAGAAAAAAATACCAAACTCCCACTTGCAGAGGCCATGCAACACTCAGCTATAATGGTATTTAGCCCTCAGATGACCTCTTGAAATGAATTCTTGAAATAATGTGTAAATGAACAAGCTATGCTATTAGGGTGCAACATGCTTTTTCACCTTAAATGGCATCAACCTCTACTTCTGAAAAAAAAATGTTTAAAACTGCCAGTAAAATCAGGATTTACTTAAGAATGGAAGGAAATATTATTTTTCAAGGGTGGGATGCAATAAAGAAAAGTATTTTGTTTCTGCTCTGATTAGGAAGCAGAACATCCTGCATTGAACCTCCTGCTTGTGTGATACAAATTCCCAAATGAGCCAAATGCAGATGAACAGGTCAAGTTAGGCTCCATCGCCCATTTTACCAGATGGTCCTCGACTAACATCCCTCAAAGCGCGTGGTCACACCCATTAAACTCTACACTGGCTATTGATCAAAGATACTGAGCTTTGTCCACATGCTTATCTTTGTTTTTCCAAATGATCGTATTTCTAGCCAAGGAGTCCAAGGACTGTGTTTGGCCAAACCCAACCTGTTCCAGTCAATTCTTTCTTATTTTCTTTACCTGGTATTGTTTTGAGACAGTCTGGACAATGAGATGTGAGATGCAGCATGCAACTATGGTGGCTTTTTATGTTTTGTCCTGATTTCCAATCTCATCTCGGAGCCAGGGTCAGTAATGCTAACAATGAGCAGGATGACGGTTCTTGCCCGCTCTATTGTCAGTAAATCCCAGAGGAAATCTTAACTGGAAAAGAAAAACACTTTCACATGGTCCCAAAATCCTTAAGCTATATAAATACCCTGTTTAAACAAACATCCCTGAACTTACCAAACACCTGAGAACAACAGTTGCTAAAGAAAAAATGAGGGTCAACTAAGGTAAAAATAACATTACAATCTTAGATATTATGGTGTTGTCATTGACAAGCATGCTTCATCCTCATTTAAACCACAAAAACATAATCCAGCTTCTTTATCTAAGTGGTTTAGAGTCATCCCACTGAAAAGTATCAATTTAATTGGGTTTGTTCTTCCTACTTTATCTTTTAACCTCTCTCTCTCGGCCCCTCCCCCCTTAGCATAATCAGAGACTGGGGCTCGAGACGCCAGCTGATCCCTGCAGGCTCGCGCTATTCAACACGAGCGCAACACATTCATCAGGATGCCTCGTGCTTCTTTGTGCTCAGCCTCAGCTCCAAAACAAGAAAAGGGTTGATGGCAGCTCCAAAAAAATACTCATATTAATGCAGGATAACAACTTCAAAAACTGTTTTATGTTATTTTTACCATTTGTAAACAAATAAACAATGGAAAGCAAGCCTATCACACTTAAAATTTGCCAGGGAGAATTGGATTTCTCCATGTATGTTGAATGACTGTACAAAGCAGAGCTTGTCCTTATTAAACCCCAAATGCTATACTGAAATTGACAAATTAAGAAACATTTCATGGATAGCCTAGACTCTTTCCCAAAGCATAAATCGAGACAACTGTCTAATAATTTTAAAACGGATATTACCTTCTCCGTTATTTTCCGTCATAACTTTATAGGAAGAAGATGGACCTGCCCTGTCTCCGCGTGCACTTGATAACGGCCACCTCTGTTGTTCCTCTGGCCTGTCTTCAGATTCATATCTTGGCTCCGGGGACCGCTCACGCTGTCAAATCCTCCAGAGATTGACAACCGTGTGAGCCAATCCAGCAACGCGCTGCACACAATTCTAGCCAATAGCAAAACTGGTAGGGGGAAGATGAAGTGTTGCAAGACATTTTTAGTTTCCACTATACAGTATATTTAATGTCTATAGGCCTGTATTTACTTAGTTTTTCTATCTATCTATCTATCTATCTATCTATCTATCTATCTATCTATCTATCTATCTATCTATCTATCTATCTATCTATCTATCTGTCTATCTGTCTATCTGTCTATCTATCTATCTGAGGGTAGACTATTTGTTTCAGCAACTTTCTTTACATTATAGCACTTGAAATGAAGTATGGTTTTATTTAGATGAATCTATCTATCTGGTTCAGCTACTTAGTTTCTTTACAGACACAAAAACACTGTTGAAGTATAGCTGTTTTTATTGAGATGAATATCAATATTTCTTGCAAAGCAACTCAAAGAAACAGTGAATAAAATGAGTGCATTTACATTTCCCAAACTTTGCACAGTCAGAATAACATCACAATCACAGTTATATGCAGTAGTTAGCATATTAGCACAAAACCATGCGCACCAATGGGAAACCATATATGTTGTGTGACCTCATCATAACACAAAGACAACTACATAAGGTCTCTCAAACTTTCTAGGTATAAAATGTGAATGTGTAATAGTAGCAAAAGTAGTCCAGCAGCTTTTAAAACTGTTGGGTCAGAGTTCTCTTGGGTCACAATCCTACATCTGCCTTCATCCAGACTTCTCACACACACAAAGAAAAATACATTTTGAAATAATTTCCACAAAAAAAAAAAAAAAAAAAAAAAAAAAAATTGAACCAATTCAGATGTTTAATGTTTATTATTGATTTGGGTGTGGTTTTTAAGGGTTAAGGGTTACAGTGCTGTTAAAGTATGAAGATGATACACTCTAAAAAATGCTGGGTTGTTTTAACCCAATTTTGGGTCAAATATGGACAAACCCGAAATGTTGGGTTAAAAATGTAATGTAAAAATTTAACCCAACGGCTGGGTTAGTCCATATTTGACCCAAAGTTGGGTTAAAACAACCCAGCATTTTTTAGAGTGTAGAAAACACACTGATCTGAACTCACCTAGCCTGAACTATTGGACTGCTGTACTGGAGGCTAACACCACTCACACCCACACGCGTGCCTGTTTCTACAGCTGTTTAAATAAGACTAACGCATTTGTCCTCTGCAGCTCAACATGGTTCTTCTGGGAAGGCTCCCACCTACGCATTCAGACCAAAACACATTCATGTATTTGAGACAAGCTTTACTGTATTTTCCCAAGCACAACAGATTTTGGCATGACCGGCAAAGGCTAAAATTTACTGCATTCAAAATGTTGCATTATGACCCTGAATAACGAGTTTTGAATATGCACACACTTACAGTCAGTTAGAAACCATCATACTTTCACAATCAACATAAAGTAAAACAAACTGAGTTACCCTGCTGAGCAGTTAAAAAAAAAAATCCAAAGATGCATTGATTTCATACAAGATATAGGCACATTTCACATGGTTATCATTAGTCAAAACTTATTTTACTGAATGTTGTTTCGGTTTCTGATATCTTTAAGTAATATATCCAAACACTTTGCATGTTTCTTTGCAAATATGAGTAACTGGCATCAGTAAAAGAACCAATTTCAATTTCATCAGAGCAAAATATCTAGAGCAAACGTGGTACAACTTAAGAATGTGTCAGAAGAAGCAAAACAATCTCTCAGTAACTGTCAGATCTCAAATCAAACAACATGTCATGATTACACTCTAAAGTTGAATATGAAGCCATTACGTGATGCTTCCAGTATATGCAGTGCATGCCTGCAGGGTGACATGACCAGTGTAATGGACATTTGTATCAATATACAGCACACACATTTATTAACAATCAAACAAAAAAAAATACTATATGTGTTTTAAATGAAATGAAGCGCCCACTGAACTGCATGCTTTATAAGTGTCGTATTGTATTAGTTTCACTAATTGCTACAGAAACTGTTAACTTTGGCATGGCTCCATGCTAAAGTAAATGTTGCAATTATTTGCAAATGGCAAATAAAGGATCTGGCAAACATCTGTATGACAAAAAAAAATGCATACAAAAATAAGTGTTTACTCTGCAATGAGCACTTTCATTTTCAAACAACGAGAAAGACCAATGCAATGTCTGGCTGATGCATTTGATAAGATTTATGATGATACGTAATGTGCACGATATATATGGAGAGTATGCAAAGTCCCGATATCAGTTTAAATGTCTAAATGTCTTATTGAATAACAGTGTTGTCATAATAATGACATCTGATGAATTGCACATTGACCTAAAAAAGCCAACAGATACATAATATGACACAAAAGCTATGCATTGTTCCAGCTGTCCGCACTCACAGTCATTAAGCAACAGTAAAGATTAATAAACATAACACTGTGTCCTCCTAACCAGGCGCAATACAAATTCTCAATCTGATGTGTGATGAGATGCAACTAGAGCCAATGAGAAGCTATTTAATATTTAATGTACAGTTCAGAGGAACAAATGAGATTTCACAGTGGGCGGGGCTACAGAGCATGATACTGCGTAAATGGAAACCAATCGACGATAAAGTGTCCTGTTGCCCTTCACTTGTCACGGTCGAGGGTGGAAAGGACAAAAAGGACCTGGAAGAGGGTTTTTTCTTGTCGCTTTATTGCGTCATGCTGGTTAGGTCACGTTGACTTCTTGCTCTGAATGAGTCTTTGGCCTGGTCATGCTAAAGCCATGGATGAATGAGCTTCCATAAAGCTGATATCACATGATATATACTGTATTACAGTCCAAGCCATGGCTGAGCATCATGTCTAAGAGGTAAGAAGAGGAACAGGCAGGAAGAGACTGAGAAAAGATAGAGAGAAAGACATTGAGCAAAGAACACGAGTAGACATGGACGAGATTTAGACGTTGGACAACATTCATTGCAGTCAAAAACAAGGGCACAACAAGGGAAGATGGGTAGTATTACATATCATAAAGACTTAGATGTAGAGCTGGTTGGCCATGTTTATCAACGGTATAAAATGTAAAGAAAGTGGCTTATATCAATATTGAGTGCCTTTTCCACAAAGAGAGAATACATACAACACAGTAATCACAAAGACTGTCCAAAGACAATCAAAGAGAAAAACAAAGAGTGTTGGAGAATTCAGTTCTGACTCCAGGCTCTCCGTCATCAGAGTAACATTCAGGCCATGTGGTGTGGCGTTCACGCACAAAGATAGGTGGCAAACAGCGTAGTGAAAGCGCTCCCTCTTCCTCAGCGTGAGATGGGATGATAGTAGCTATGCAGCAGAATGATGAAGTTGCATATATGTTTCTCTCACACTCATCCCTCCATGCACACAGGACAGATGAGAAGAGGTTTTCTCTTTATCTTTGCTTTTCATTAAGCGGTTAGGCGTGATTTTAAAACAAGCGTGCTTTCTTCTTGAGATCATTTTTCTTCCACAAAGCCAAACGGTCAAACTGTTCAATGGTCATCCCAAACACGTTGTAGAAGTCCTCTGGTGACAGGTGCCTCTGAAATGATAAAAATTACAATAAATGCAATTATTTAATATTATTTTTTAAAAACGATGCAAATTAATTTTGTTAACTGAACAATTTAAAGCAGAGATGCCCAAACTAGGGCCTGTGGGCCAAAGTTGGCCTGTGGTATCCTTTGATTTGGCCCACCATACTGTCCGGGGAGAGGGGATTTCTTTAAAATGCAAAACTTTAAAAATAAAACTGCATTAGTTTATCAGATAAATATTATACAATAAACAAACCCATAGCAATTTTAATGTAATACCGTTTGATTTATGATGAATTTTGATTTATGCAGAACGGGGGTCAACATTGGTCAACAATGTTTTCTCGCTGGCGTGAGCTGAAGAAGAAAGGAGGTGCTGTCTGTCAGTGCTACGTGTCTTGAGTTTGGGCCGAATGACTCTAGTCATATGGAGGGATTATTGGGTCAGATTGAAAACTAAAAGTCTAAAACTAAAAGTCTTAAACGAAAACTAAAAGTATAAGTCGAAAACTCAAAGTCGAAGTCAAAAATTTATTTGGCATTTAGGATTGGGCATTTGGTATTTAGGATTGGGCATTTGGCATTTAGGATTGAGCATTTGGTATTTAGGATTGAGCATTTGGTATTTAGGATTGGGCATTTGGTTTTTTGACTTCGACTTTGAGTTTTCGACTTATACTTTTAGTTTTCGTTTAAGACTTTTAGTAGCCTTTTAGTTTTCAATCTGACCCAAAAATCCCTCCATATGGAAGTTCCCACCCTGCAGGCTAAACTAATCGTGAAGCTAATTAAGTAATTTTTTTAAATAAGTAATTTTTGTGGGGAAAAATGACTTTAAAGCATGCAGAATAGCTCTATGATTTAGTCATCCATCAATGAAGGCCTAAAATAACACTGTCAAAAAGATAATCAACCTTAATCAGAACAAACCCAAATGAACTTCCCGCCAGGAATCTAAGCACTGTTTACTCTGCTAACAATATCTACATGACGTAAACTTCATTATAGATTAAAGACAGAGTGAAAAATACAATATTGACAATAATTATAACCATCTATATCCATGTGTCACCATAAAGCTTTTCACTTGTTAAGGACATTCATTGGCTTTAGCACAATCAGGATTATTTACGAGCACGAATGGGCTATAAAAGTTGCCAGGTTTTTAAGCCTATGACCTCAATTTGTGTTTAAACCATTCCAGAAAGGATTTGTATACACTTTTATTCTTCTAGACCCTGTTGTATGTGGTACTGTAACACTTGCAGATGTGTGGGTATCTTGCATGCCTCCAAATAGATGCTGAAATCACCGTCTTTGGAAAGTTTTGGGTGTTGCAAGTGTCTCCCGCTGGGAGACTGACTCCAATCATGCTCAGTTCAAACAGATGTGACAATGGCCTCTCATTTCAGGACAGCATTCATATGATGAAACATACACACACACGCATACACACACACATTTTGAGATATTGCAATTTTAACCACAGTGATTCCAAGCTAACAGTTATATGGGGTGGGGGGGGGTTGGGGGGGTCAATAAATCACCATCTCTCGCTACTCATGCTGAAGTTAAAGTGAGCCAGACATTTTGCCTCCCTTTTCCATTTAAACCCACTAATAACACTGACACAATGTCCAGGAACACTGAGGATATATTATGTGTTGGCCGTGGGGATAAACAGCAGTTTGTCTGGCTGTCTATATTTTATGATCAAGATGATCCAACAAAATGATTATTAAACTGCCCACGCAGCCCACGCTCCATAATAAACAAAATAACATAATTGTATTTAAGTGTAAATCATTATAAAATCATCGCTTGATGATGACTCTGCACTTTGGAATATCCCAATACCTATATTTAAAATATAATCACACTAAAAACTAAACTCAGTAATATGATCTCTACAGCATTAAGGCTGAGTATTATTCTGCAAACAGGCCACATAGAGAGGAGTACATGAAAGAAAGAAAAGTGGTCTTCTTGAAATTCTAATAAAATATTACCTCCAGTCTGGTGCGGTCCACATCACGTGGTAGTTTTACTCGGACTCTGTGGGTCACAGCTAGCATGTCATAGGGATAGACCTGCAATACACATGAATGTGAAAAGAACACAATTACACAGATGCACACATACACTACAACTCAAAAGTTTGGGGTCAGTAAGTAAAGAAATTAATACTTGGGAATATTCAGGAAAGATACATTAAATTGATCAAAAGTGACAATAAAGAAAGTAAACATTCATAATGTTTTCAAGATTTAAATTTCAATTCAAATTTCTATTCATCAAAGAATCCTGAAAAAAAGTTTCAAGAAAAATATTAAGCAGCACAACTATTTTCAACATTGATAATAAAAAGAAATGTTTCTTGATTATTAAATGAGCATATTAAAATGACTTCTGAAGGATCAAGTGACACTGAAGACTGAAGTATTAACTGCTGAAAATTTAGCTCTGCCTTTACTAGAATATATTGCATTTTAAAATATATTAAAATAGTAATAAGTTGTTTTAAAGGTGCATTGCGCAAGTCTCTGAGTTTTTGCAGAACTATGCCCCCTCTGGCAACAAGCGAAACTGCAACCAGAGGTGAGCACGCTCATGGACCAGTTCGGTTTTTGTTTGCATCTATCCATGTTGAACTGTTTTATGTGCTTACTGTATCGATAATAATTCAATCATAAATGGAAACACGTTCATGAATAATATAAATTATGAATTTGTATAGGATCCCGTTTGAGCCTTAGAGCAGACCGGAGATCTCTCCATTTGTTGAAAGCCTTCCCGATGTTGACTCTCGTCTTATTCCGACGCCTGACACTAGACAAATGTTTTTATTTTCTTTTTGGAGATTGCGCTGGGGTTTGGAACGAACTACAAGCCGGTCTCTTTGAATCCATTTTCTACTTTTGTCGAAAGTTGACTAAAGTTTTGTCGCTCAAGTTGTCTTCACTGATACGGAAAATGGCGACGAATACACAAACCTGCCAGAGATAGCCAGGTGAGCGTGTACGCACATGACGTCACGCCCATTCTCAAATTCTGTCCTGAATCCCTCTTATTTATTTTACTGAACAGGATTATAGAGGCAATCGCAGTGATCAGAGAATGGCTCATTCAGCCCATCAGGCAAATGTTTAAGCATGTGTTAGAAAAGCGGGTATTTTTAACATGAAATGTTGCGCAATGCACCTTTAAATTGCAATAATTTTTCAGAATATTGAACCAGGTATATAGGTGGTATTCAAAAATATTTCTTGTAGAATCAATCAATCAATCAACCAAATTTAATTTTTTTTTTTATTTTAGGGTCGGCTACAATGGGGGTCAACACACCAGAACTTACCTTATACTCTGAGGAAAGGATGGAAAACAGGAGAGAGGTTGAAAAAACAGAAAGGGAGAGACAAATTACAATAATTAAGCTTGTGAAGTTCAAATACATCTCGTCTATCATCTAAACAAGTTAAATGCTCACTCACCTCTCATTCCACTCCAAGATGAGTCATGATCTATATCATCCTCACTAAGATCAGCCGCCTAGTAAGGAGAAATCCATGAGAACATTTGGCATTTATGAAAACTGTATACAGTGCATGGCAATCCCACAACACAAATATCCCTCTTTTATTCAAAGAGCAGTTTTGACTACCAGCATATTAATACCCTAAAGGATCAACCGAAGTCTGGTTTTAAGAAGGTTACGAAAATCTCATTGGAAACGTTTCGCCGTGCCTTGACCATTTATTTTTGCTATCAAATGAGAGTAACAATATCATGTTTGAACAGAGCGGCTGCTGAAACTGTGAAAGTTTTTCTTTCATTTCCTGAGGTTAAAGGTTAAAGTCTAGTGCAGACAGAGGCTTGAATCCTCAGGGCTGGAGCTTGTATTTGGTTAAATATTGATCTATGACCATCTCTCTGTTTCACATGCTCACATGAATGCTTGTGGAAAGTAAGAGGGAAATTTGACACTAAGTCAGACCAGATTAGATATGAGGAATAGGTAATGTTTCTGCTTTCAAGTAGTTTATTGTCCTGGGAGTTGGATACAAAGAAACAGTTGCAAAATACTGCCACCTAGTGAACAGGAGAAGCTTTCAAACCATTCCCAAACAAAGACACCGGCACTCTGCATACGAGATAAAAGATCTGAATTAGATACTTAATAAATGCGTGTGCCTGGGTTTTCTGCGGTGGAAGCACATTTGCTCTTCATTACAGAGGATAATTCATTAAGGGAGCAAGGTTTCTAGTTCAAGATCAAAGTAGAACATGGAAAACAGCCAGAGGGTGGGAGCAAGACACACTTCTAACAGACATACTCTCTCAGCCTTATGGCTTCCTCAGCTAAATCTCTACACTAACTGATCTGTGACTGTGTGTCCTGATGTGTGCGATTACAACAACAGCCATCCGTGTCCCAGCAGCTGGGTTTGACAAATCAAACTAGGATCAAACAACATTCTTCACTGCTGAGAGAGCAAATGACAGCATTTGTGACCACAGCTCACATATATTCCCAAAAATCACGGACAGATGGAGTATCAAAAAGTTTGCGGGGTGCTACGTGCAGTTATCAGGTCTTGTAAGGTTTACCTTGTATATGCCGTTCCGCCCATATCCTGGCAGCGAAGCTGACTTGTTGTATGGAAAGTCTGTAAAACAGAGTTGGTTGAATGGTTTATATCGATTTATGGCACTTTCCTCTAGCATCATGTTCAAGGGGAGTTTGGCAGTTTAAGGAGGAAAAGATTATTATGACAGCTGTAAGAAATAAAGTCTTGCCTTTAAGTTAAAAAAGACAATTACACAAGTCTGTTTACTCTAGAAAGCACAAACACAGAGAAACAGCCTGAAAAAAAAACATTGATTATATTAATAGTATTCATACCATGGTCTGGGTGAATACTCGATTCTGATTGGCTGCAGGGTGTCCGTTAAAAAGTGATAGAGGACACCTAGTAAAGTAGTTCTGGTGAAACTGCCTGTTTACCATTCGAAATGAATAAATAAATCCGCTGCCCACAACAGCTGTGAGTAACCATAGCAACAGGCAGTCAAAGTATCCGTTAACAATTTGCTCTATCAAAACAAACATCTAACGTTATTCTGCTAAGAACCAATCATATGCCATAGACATAATATCTTGTGTTCTTATTGGCCATGTCACACGTCAGTAATACGATATAGCTCTGGAGAGTTCAGAGTTAGGTATGCATCCAGCGAGATAAGAGTGAGCACTTTGCCTGTGTAATTTTGAGTTAATAAACCCTCATGATAAAACGAATTCAGCGTGCACCTCCTTCCATCGTAATATGAACAAAAGCTTTACAAGTTAGATATTACATAGCCTACTAATACAACAATGAGCGACTTCGTTTTTTCGTCAGTCTCTCACGGACTGACGGAGCCCAGTAAGCCCGCAGACTGCTCTCGCATCGATGTCACCGACATTATTTGACGGATCTCCAGTCCAGCATCGGAGAGTCGATCTACAGCAGTGGTTAGTGTAGACTAGTGTAACACATAGTGTTTTATGTGTAATAAAAAATAACTATGCCTAACGTTACCTTTGTGTTTCTTGAAAAAAAAAATTGCAGTTTGGACCTGAAGGGTTCTACAAGCTGAGCGGACTATATCTCAAGTTACTAAATAAATCGTCAGGCAAGTTATTATTTAAAAAAAAACTAGATTTAGCCTAATTAAAATATAAACTGATGTTTTAAAAATGTTTTATTTGGCAAGTGACCATGGTATAAGCGGGTTAATGCCCTCCGAGGTGTCCATTGTCAGGTTTTAATGGACTTCGGCGGAGGCAACCGTCCTCCGCTGCGCGTCGGCCGGTTCACGCCTCGCCGTCGTCCATTAAAACCTGACAATGGACACCTCGTCGGGCATTAACCCTTACATAATCTATTATAGGTTTGATTATAGTACAACTGTTGTCAGATTCACTTAAATTACTGTGTTGACAAACAGTTTTGCATATTTTGTTCTCCATTTATGCATTTTCACTATTGCCTACATAGAAAATAGCTGGTTATGGATGTTTCTATGCTGGCCGCTGAGTGAATTGACATGACTGGAGTTTGGATTTCATGAAATCATTATTTGTCTACTCACTGGGTTGAGACATATCGGTGGGCAAGCTGTGGGTGGAGGTCCTGGGGTCAAGATCTGGAGACTGTCCATCAATCTCACTCTTCAGGTTCATCCAACTTGTTCTGGTCTATTGAGTCAGAAATACAGATTATATAACCAACCAAAATAATAAAATGAAAAATACACAATGAAAAACATTTAAGTTTGATTACATTACCAAAACATTATTTTTTATTAAAAATTATTTTATTTAAACTTAATTATTAAATCATTATATTTTAATAATATATTGTCTTGCGTTAAAGGAGAACATTTATTTCGATGTGTTGACCAACATACTAAAATGTACTTGGTTACCTAACATAACCTTGTTATGGTTGCCTCGTATCGCGTAAGTTTAGCTTCCACTACGGGTAAAGTCATCTTTTCTCGAGATATTGAAGCCAAAAATGATCCTTAATTTTGTATTCTTTGTCAACGCAGTGCAGAAGCTAGCAGACCTAGAGCAGGCTGACTTGCGTGCTCATTGGCAGCTCTGCGGCAACTGCAGCAGCCAACCACTGGTGTGACGTCACGCCCAATGGTGGCGATTTGCGCCCACTACGCGTCACAGCCCGCTCAAGTGGGTGTGGCTTAGCGTATAAAAGCACGGCTCAGAGGCTGCTTCCCTGGTTTCATCATCTGAAGTGAAAAGCGTGCGTTCACGGCCGGTTACACAATACTCGTTCCCTCTCTAGAGAGAACCGACGTTACATTAGTAATCGAGTACATTCTCTTACGAGAGGTTCTCTCTAAGTTTAGCTTACGCTACTGGAACCCCTTGTCAAAGCCGTGTGCGCCAAGCATTCACTCTATGAGTCCCAGGGAATCCGGGAAACACTGAAAAGTGGGAATTCAGGCGGCCAGCAAGCGGGCCGACACATGTATATACATAAGCACCCATGGGAAATGCAGAGCGGCGCCGAACATACACATATTAGACTGAGAGAAATCTATTCTGCAAGGTGGGAATATCCATGTTATAGAATCTCACAAATATAGACGGGGAGGCCCAGCCTACTGCCATACAGATGTGGAAATTCCTCTGGACCATGCCCACTAGAGGCCATACCTCTATTGGAATGAGCCCTGATGCCCAGAGGGCATTGCAGACCTTTTGACGCATAAGCAGCAACAATAGCGTCCACTATCCATATGGACAGGGACTGTTTTGAGGCAGCAAAACCCTTGGCGCACCCACCAAACAAAACGAAAAGCTGTTCAAAGCGTCTGAAAGGGGTGGAGCGTGTAATGTAAGCTCTCAGGGCCCTAATGACCTCGCTGTTGGATGCTGGCAGAGCCGACAGAGAAATAACCTGGCTCTGAAGGGAGTGCCAATCACCTTCGGGACATAGCCAAGTCTTGATTTGAGGATGACCTTTGAGTCATTCGGGCCAAACTCAAAACAAGCGGCGCTAACGGATAGCGCGTGTAAGTCCCCCACACGTTTGACTGATGACAGAGCCAAAAGAAAAACGGTTTTGAGTGAGAGGTATTTTAGATTTGCAGAATCTAGTGGTTCGAAGGGATACATCTTTAGGGTCTCTAGGATCACGGAGAGATCCCAAATAGGAACCGAAGGTGCGTGCGGTGGGTTCATCCTTCTAGCTCCTCTCAGGAAGCGGATGACCAGCTCGTTCCAGACTGTGATTTTGTGTTCTTAACTCCTTCTGGCAGGACAATGGGTATCCGTTGATTAACCATACCTGCAGAGACCAGCGCTCTGGATGGGGATGCCAGATCGAGCCAAGAGCTTGAGAGAGGAGGTCTCTTCTCACCGGGATCAGCCACGGGGCTGTGCGTGACAGCCGCGTTAGGTCCGGGAACCATGATTGGTTCACCCATAGCGGGGCTATGAGGAGCACCAGGCGGCGTGATTCCCTGATTCTCTTGAGAGCGCCTCTCTACCTGAGGGCGGCTGGGCCAGAATTGAGCCAGCGCGTCCTTATTCTTCGTGAAGAACACTGGGCAATGAGCGTTGTCCTCTGGCACAAATAGGTCGACTTCCGCTCTGCCGAAAAGGCGCCATATCAACTGGACTGTTTGGGAGTGTAGAGACCACTCCCCAGGGGGAATATTGTCCCTGGACAGTCTGTCCGGGCCATCGATCCGGCCCGTGCCTGGTTTGGTTCTCACAAATCAAGGAAGAATTCTTGAACTTTAATTTATCATCACTTTACAGTGTGTGTATGTTGATGAATGTTTATATGTAAATAAAAGCCTAATTTAAAACAGTTCAGCATTTAAAGCGATCATGTCTCTACAGAAAATTTGTACTAAACCGCTCGATTCATATGGATTCGTTTTACGATCTCTTCATTTGTGTTCCGAGGAGAAAACGAAAGCCTTATGGGTTCGGAACGACATGAAGGTGAGTAAAAAAAGATATTTTCATTTTTGGGTGAACTAACCCTTTAAAGTATATTATTTTCGTAATAAGTACTCTTTTTAAAGTACGCTAAGGTGTAATTCTTTTTCACAAGCGTCAGTTGGATTAAATTACTCTTAAAGTTCAGAATAGACAAAAACAAAGAGATGTTTATGTAAATATATACGTCACCTTTCTGTCTACGTCATCATCTTGCCAGGAGGTTCTGGAAGCTGCAGCACAGTAAGAAAGTTTAAATATCTCGTAATTGACAGTTTCCACTGTTTGAGAGAGGGTGACTGACACAAGTTACATCATGCAAGTTACTGCAAACACATAAAAAAATTTAAAAAATCACATTTCATCTGATTTTTCAGTGTAGTTTGATTTTAGACAGGGTTTGAAAAAAATCTCACTATTGATTAGGTGAGTTTTTTTTTACGGACAAAATCAACAAGCAAGTGAAAACCAAACACAATGGTTTTCAACCAAACACAAAAAGTGTGACAACCAAACACAATGTCAATCAGGGTGAAGGGGGAAATTCAGAAACAAGGACAAAAGAAACGAGTCAAGTGATTAATAGCTTTACCACCCAATCACAATGAGCTTTACTGATGTCTTTGAACCAATCACAATGAGTTACACAAATGCCTTTGACATTTCACCAAACCATTGAGTTACACCGAGTTACACAGACACCAAACATTGTCTAGCATCTAAAGTACAATACAACACCACAGACAGATGGGAAACTATACTGCAACTGACATATGTATGGCTGGACAGAGGCCGGAAAATAAAAGAAAGATTTTATCTGACTGCTGTTTCCATGTCAGGGTTAACCAATACCATAAAATTGCACACATAAAAATGTAGGATGTTGTCTATGAAAACATCATATCAAAGGCATTATTTACATAAAATGTAAAGTTTGGGGTCAGTAAAAAAAAAAATCAGATTTTTGAAGGATCATTTGACACTGAAGAATTGAGCAAAATACCACTTTGCCATCAAATGAATAAAATATACTTTAATATATATGTTTTAAAATATTACTGTTTCTACTGTATTTTTGATCTAATAAATGCAGCCTTGGTAAGCAATAGACTTCTTGAAAAAAAAAACATAAAAGATCATACCAACCCCAAATCTTTTGAACAGTAGTATATATGTAACACCAAATACATACAAAACAACAATTATCTGCAAGTAACTTGGCATTAATCAGCAATAATAATTCTTCAGAGCTAATTGCTATTCCAAATAAACACAATAAATATGCATGAAATATGACCCTTTGCATGTGGTCAATATATGTACCTTGTCAAATCCAAACCTTTTTCTTGGATTTGTAAAACTTAAGGCCTAGTGTTTGGAGCTGAAATGGAAACCAGCAGACAGAAGGAGGGTCAAACTAAGGTTACAGTTTCATGGCAAAAGGTACCATGGTGACATGCGTAACAGCATGCAAAGAAACATGATTGTACGGAGACTGGACTGTACCATGCTGTTTGTAGATAGGGGGCTTTCTATAGATATTATCTTTGACTTTAACCTCTGAGAATGGAAGACAAAGAGAGGAAGAGAGGAAGTAAGAGAATAAGAAAGAAGATGAATAAAGAAGCATGAGTTATTAGAGCATGGAGTCAGGGCAAAAGAAAAGGCAGCAAATGCAGTATATGATGCTGTAAAAGATTCTTGTAATTCATTTCATTATCACAATGTGCAGAAATGTTCATGGTCGGCATGCAACGATCAAGCATTTTGCCTTAGACAAAATCCTCGGCTTTGAAAAATGGATTTGAATTATGGATTTTTTTCTGCATTATACACTATAAACATATAACAACTCATTTTCAACTAAGAAGACAGAAATGTCACCTAAAATGAGCTACGCCAAGAGGAAAAGGGGAGATAAATGGTGTAATTGCAATGACATAATGTCTTAATAATTGACACAGCATGTGTATCTCTACAGCTTGTTTAGCTCATCTCAACCCCACGTCTGTGTCTCAACCATTACTTCTAGAAAAAAATCCGTCATTTAATCTAACACATGTGGGACATTTTAAGAGCCGTTTCAGCCTCTGCCAGTATTGGAAACAAGACGTCATTAGAAAAAATGGGCAGAAAACACATGAAACTGATCATTAGGTTTATTTTAAACGTATCCAGGGACGAGCAATGACAGTGAGTTTCTTTTATGTACTAAAAATAGGGCTTTGCTTGCAATAATGAATTATAAATGTACAAAATTGACACTACCGGTATATGAAAATGAATTATTGAGTCTGACAGATTTTTCGATAAAAGAGGATTCAACATTTTACAGAAGACAGGGAGTGATGTGAGCTAAGGACTAAGCACCTACCTGGGACATGGAAATGCCGTGGAGCTGCAACATATGTAGAAGAAGGAGATTTGCCATCAGAATAGGTGGAGAGACTGGGGGTACTCCGCCCACTTTCACTACCTTGGGGGTGAAGGTCACGGCAGACACGAAAAAGAAAAGGAAAGAGAAGAATATTTAACAGGGTTTCCAGAATTGGGCTGCATTGAGTTTTAAATGTTCCGATAAACCTCACAATACAGCCAGCTTAAAAAAGACCAATTTGTCTTTGTATTGGAAATTGTGAAAGTCTGTTTATACTGACAGCATCTGTTCAGCAGAGACTCGAGCTTCATGCTCTGCTTGAACTGAGCAGACAACTCAACATGAATTGAACATAGACCGAAAAATAGACAAATATTGGCTGGCTGAATCGTGACGTCTTCATCATCTTAAGGGGAAAAGATTAGGTATTCATAATCATAGTCTATTACCAAACTGAGACTAAAAGAAAAGAGAGAGAATCTCTTATTCAACTATTCACTAAAATGTTTTATTTAAATCAATGTGAAGTCATTTGCATATTTTGAAAACAAAAAATAAATACACCGACATGTATTTTTCTCCGTCTCCTTTTTCTTTTAAATCTCTCTTTCATACACACTTGCAACTGTCCTTCAGACACATGCACACACCATTAAACACACAAAGTGCTGTTAGTAAAAAAATAAATAAAAAAATCACCCTGTATCAGGGGAAAATCATCCACACATCTGGAGCTGGGGGAGCAGGAAATTGTCATAAAACACACCAAACATTCACAAATCACAACACTGGAGCACATGTAGTATGAAGGTCTCGATGCTCCCCATTACTCATCAAAATTTGATTTTATTGCGATTGCGACGCCCTTCTTGTGTCAGCTGAGTGTAATGCAGCATGTATTTCATCACTAACAAATATTCTGTGAATGATTTCATTTTAGAAACCCAACTCATTGGTGATATGACCAGATTGAGGCAGCTACTTTATGCAATGGTTTTGCATTTGTAAGGAAGAGCTGATTTTCCTCTTGTGTGGCTCCTTTACCAATAAAAAGTCAATTAGACAGCTAAGTAAATCATAAACAGCGCACTCCAAACACAACCTCAATGTACATTTATGCTGCATTAAAGGGTTGGCCCGGAACTGCACAAGGCCAAAGTTTATGCCACTGTGCCTGGCAAACCAACCCAAAATTACAGCTCATCAAATTATCCCTTTAATCTTCGCCTGTGAACTTTATTCCCGCTCTTTTTACTTCTTGCAGAGAAACCACAAAACCAAAATCTGTAGCCTGATTTACAGTAAATATAAAGGATTTTCCTGTTTTCCATCATACTTTCCTCCTCAACACAGGCATCTTTTATTGATGAACAAATACTCTCCAATATATTTTAAATATACATAAAATGAATACACAGAATCTTTTAGGATTTAAAATTTAAAATTAAAAATAAGAAATAGTTAAGTTTCTGCATTATTTCAAGGTCAGCAATTGAATGAGCAAATTTGCTGCATGTTCTGATATTGATCTGTTTTGAAATTCTGAATTTACTCTGAATTGAAATTCGGTAATAATTTTATAGTATAATTTGTAATTAAATTAGTATAGAATTAAAAATCCAAAATTCAAACATTTTAACTAGTTGTCTCAGACTTTTTGACTACACTATATATCCATATGAAAATGACTGCCTGTCTGAGTATGCAGGTTAAGTTAAATAACATAATTTACAAATAACACTTGAAAATTCTGAAAAGAGAGAAATGACAACCACAAAGTAAACGGCAACACTAAGACAAACATACAGAGAGTCACTTTGAATATCAAACGCATGGCAGAAAATTTCCCCTCACCAGTCAGACAAAACACAACATCAACAACACTACAAATAAATGCATAGTAATGGTCACCATAAAGTTATTTGTGCATAAAGTTACTGTTTCAGCTCAAATATAATGAATACCCACAGGTTTTCCATGCAAAATGATTGGACATACAAACTCTACACAATACCAGCAAGCAATTGGTCCGAAGACAGAACCTTGCGGTACACCTACAATCTCACATCACTGTAATACACTGGTGATACACAGTGAAAGAGAGGCTGATTTTTAGGGTTTACCGTGAGAAGGCAAAATGAGGTGAAGGGCTGTCCTAGGCCTACTTTCAGACTTTGCTTCCTGTTTGAATCCTGTATCAATTCCTGTTCGGGAAAGGTGGATAAAGGATAGGGTAGTAATTTCATGTCTACAATTTGCTTGTCCATTGTGAACGCAAACCCTTATGAAGCTCTAGTTCTTTAGTGTTGCAATCAAATTACAAGAGCAAGAACTTCATTCACTTTGTGGCAGTCTTATTTACGTTTTTTAGAAAGCATTTTTTTAGTATTGCACTCGTTCATTCATTTCATCAAGGGGAAGTTAATCTTTTTCCAATAAAATTCAAGTGCACACGTAAGTTCACACAAGTGCAGTCAGTAAGCGGTTTGCTACAAAGGCCTGCCGGAATAGCTGTGGTACCTCTTAAGTAAGGGATGTAGTTGTGTTGTTGGAGCAAAGCCAGAGTAGTGGGGTTGAGGGACAGGGCCACACCACCATTCCCTGCCTGTGGAGTGTTTCTACCACTGCTGTTGTACAAAGGCAGTGGGGAGGAGCCTCTGGCACTACCATGGGTGCTACTCCTCCCCGAGGTTGGTACAGACAACAAGTTGGAATTTTCTGGTTGGGTGGTGTATTTGACGCTCAGATATTGCTCTGAGCAAGAGACCCAGCCGGTCAGGGAAGAATGGCAGTAATATGAGAATAGTGAGTAATGAGAATAGAGAATAACTACACACACACCAAAAAAAAAAAAAAATTAATTACTTTGTTCTTAAAATTCTACATCAAATCAGTTTATTGTTGTTTAAAATGTGATTGTAGAATAGAATGCTTTAACTCTGTTCCAAAACTTGGTGCTTTTTATGATCACTTGTGACTTTAAAAGTAAAAAAAATAAAATAAAATAAAATAAAAAAAGTAAAAAGCAAAAAAAAAGTAAAATTTATGAGGCTGCATTTATTTGATCAAATATATAAATAAAAAACAGTAATATTATTAACTATTATTACAATTTAAATTTTTCGTTTTCTATTTTAATATATTTTGTGTATTTAATGTAATTCATTCCTGTGATGAGGTCTGATCCTGACATTTTCAGCAGCATTACTCCAGTCTTCAGTGGCACATGATAATGATTTGATTTGGTGCTTATTGTCAATGTTGAAAACAGTTGTGCTGCCAAATATTTTTGCCTTTTTTGAAGAAATGAAAGCAAAAAAAAAAAAAAAGTGTTTCCTGTCACTTTTGATCAATTTAATGTATCGTCATTGAATAAAAGTATTAATTTATTTTATTACTCTTTCTGACCCCAAACTTTAGACCTGCATTGTAAAAATATAAATACACATTTGGGTTTTTCACACTTGAAATAGTTAACACTGGATCATTATACACCCCAGGTAAACAGAATTTCACACTACTTAAAATTTAGCCAGGGTAAATCCTGGGTATTCATAAGCGGTCCTTTCATAATGTAAATTCCTGAATCCTGGGTTAACATCCTTATTTGTCGTGTCAGTGATATCCACTGTTTACCTAAAGCCTTATATTACACATTGCCGACTTTTATCAAGATTTTTCTGACAATAAACATAAACTTCACTCCAATTGATACGTTTTTTGCCACCATTTGACATTTTTAATATAAAACTCACTGTTTTTCTGTGATGCTCTAAAGAACGTGAATATAAGGCACACGATTGGTTATCGGTTCCTAATCATGTAATTCTAACAATGCATCGTTTCACACTGCACACTTCTGGCACCGCAATACAGGGTGAAAAGTGCTATAGTGCATAATAGATAAGCATACATTGGAGAAAAAAAATAGGTGTTTTAATTAATAGTTAAATAATTGTGCTTTTGATTGTGGTTCAAGTAAGTATTCACCAAAGCCTACGATGCCTTAAAATGCTGCCTATGGAGACAACTCACTAGGTTTTGAAACAGCGTGTGATGGTGACTTAAAGTATATCCAAATCACTGAAAAGACTCAGATAGTTACAGTATAACTGTGCAGGTAAGAATGACTCTGTGTTCATGTAAGTATCAACATATGTGGAGGGTTACCTGGTCTGCTGTAGGTCTGAGGTGAGCGGGAAGGTGTATAGCGTCCATAACCCCCTAAAGAGCTGTTGGAGCTGGGGCTGGAGGGCCTCCTCTGGCGGGGAGACTTTTCCCCATCTCCCTAGAAACAAAGAGAGAGTATTATTTATGTAGTCTGAAAGTATCAGACAACCCAGCAAGCAATAGCCATCATTTCACCGTCTAGGTTAACTATAGACTCGAATTAGTCCGGCTATGAGTAACCCATTTCAAAGCCAAAATAACCTTGAATTTGGTTACATGCCGTTTTTGCCAAAATAACATGTGAGATTTATTATATTCCATCATTTAAGCACAGTCAACAGTGATTACAAGGTGTTTGATTTCATTTATTTTCTTTCTATTCTTGGACTATGGTTAGACGTCTATTACATTTTCACTGATAGCCCCAATTTTGCCTTGTTTTAGCCTAGACGTCAGGGCTGTGTTTGGATGGCTATTAGATGTCTTTTAAATGCAAAATTGCTTGCTGGGAATTAGCAAAGTTAAACAGTGACCACTATGGCACAGGGACACACAAGAGGAAACTTTAAAGCTGAAAATGAAACCAATCTACAATAATCAGTCCTTATAGTAACAGGCTGATCATCGAGTCATTACACCACATGAAAACGAACACACAATACTATTCATGTCACCAAACCACAACTACAACAACTATTCATAAAATATGAGGAAACACTAGGTCTCATTTACTAATCATGCACATATATGCATAAAATATTTGTGCAAACATTTTCAATTAGAATTGAATGAATTAATGATTCATCAAGTAAAGTTCAGTACACGTTTTCTATTGTCTATGTATGCCAAATTGATATTTCTTATTACAATTATAACTACGTGACCCTACAAAAACTTATTTTAGAGCAAGACTAATTATTAAACTGCCACAGATTCTGAATAAAAAATAAAAATGTAATTTAATCAAATTTAAAAAAAAATGACAAAAATCAAAAACATTTAAAAAAAGGGTAAAAAAAAATATTTGGCAGAGCTTTTGTGTGAGATCCTTTTCTGTACATACAATTACACAATTTATATGCCATGATTAGCAAATAAGACCTACTAAAAACTACAACAGGGCCTGTTTCTTCATATCAACTCTACTGTACCTCTGTTGGAGTAGGGGTGAGTTGCTGTGGTGACTGTGAACAAAGAAAGCAAATGAGTAAGATGGACTGGAATGCAATGACAGCTATGTTAATGAAAAAAATAGCTTTTCTTCTTAACTGAGTCACTTTACATGACTGAAACTATTCTAATACTTCAATGAAGTAGCAAAACTACACTTTTTGGCCAAGAAATGCTGGAGTGATGCTGGATGATGAGTGAAGATGATTAGATTTAAAAACGGCACTGTTAGAACAATGGAGTACACATGCTGCAGCTGTTGTATGATGTAATTATGCAAGACTTTTACTCAAGTGACCTGTGAAAAACAAAAACCGTCACATCAGGGCTTCATTTGAGCCGGATCCTGTTCAGGAAAACGTAATATTTTGGATCTTTGTGTCCGGTATTTCTTTTTAAACGATCCGGCATTAACAAGCGCAGCATTACATAGTGACAGTGCTGTGTGCATGTTAGACAGAGTGAGACACACGGGTTATGCAGATGTATTATGCAGACGGAGGTTATGTTTTATATTTTTGACCAATCAGCTGTCAATAATCATATCCTTTAAAATTCATATTTGATCACCAAAATTACATTACTAAAACTTGTTTTACTTGGAAAAAAAATCTTCATGCATTATAATAGCTTGAATGTAACTCTACACCCTGGCCTCATTTAGTATACACGGTTTATGAATATGCAAATTAGTCACGCCTCCCCTCACTAACATCAGCTCAGAGATCCACTCATTGACGATCACACTTTGACGTGATTGGTTACAAGGTAGTTTGTGACGTCAGAAACACAAGCGATTTCAAACTGTGATTTTGAGACGGTCTTTGGTTCACTGCAGTTTTAAGGAGAGAACACTGAGCAATGGTGCTGAGTTATGCTTCAAGACAAAACATGTGCAAAAGCTTGATATCCAACACAGAGGGACTTTAAGTCCAAAATCATTCTCATTGGTTGGTGCTTACTGCTCATTGTTTTGCGTGTAGTTTGGAGAGAGTGTTTATAAAAATAAGTTAAAATCACTAAGTTATCAAAAAAAGACAGTCAAGCTTCATTTTTCATATCCTTCAGTGAAGCTCATGGTGTTTCTGATCAAAAAAAGATAGAGAGAAGATGAAGCTGCACCCCTGTGCAGTTCTGCTTAATCTAATCAGGATAGCAGGAGACACGAGCAACGATATCATTCAGAAATCGATTTAATGAAGTGGCAACAGCGTCATTGGTTGAAAAAAAGATGAATGATATTTGTTCTCAATGTAGCTACTGTATATGTGACAGGTTAACAAACCAGGCTATAGTTAGGGCCTGAAACTTGTGAATGATGCTCTTATTTAGTCGTGCTACTTCCATGTAGTGATGGCATTGTATCTTCCGGGAATGTTGTATGGTCAGTGTCGGTCACAACGCTTTTTAATTGTTGTTTTGGATCCGGCAATTATTCATTAGCAAATTTTGGCAGAGTTAGGTGTGTTTGTACCTCTCCAAAGGTCCTGTCCTCCACAGGGTAGCTCACATAGGGCGAGTAAGAAAGCATGTCAGGTCTGTCAATGTTGTAGATCGCTTTGATTTTAGGAAGAGCAGCCAAGTCCTTGTAGTCCAGAAGCTCATCACCCAATTTTGCCTTGAGAAAGAGAAACATTATAGCATTGTAACTCTTTCATTCCACCTTTTTCCTATGGCCCTTGATGCTTTGCGGAAATTATGGGAGTAAATTCCAACTTTAAACAATCAGTGAAAGGCCGTTCTATGAATGCAATAATAAGCTTCTTTAAAACAAATAAATAAAACTTGCTATAAAGTGATTACAACTCACTCTTCATAATTCAAAATGAAGTCAGGATAACTCTCACATGTTTATTTGTATGCTTGTGTGTTGCTGCCCACTAGTGGCAAACTTGAAAAAATGAAAAGTAATAAAGCATGGAATCGTTTTCAGATGTACACTTACATAGATAACTCTGCTAGGGGAGCCGGAAGCACTGGAGGCAGGAGCAGAGGTGATGCTCTCAGAGGAGGTTCTCGTCACCTGGAAACAAAAATAAGGTGAGAATAAGAAATATAAACACAATGGCACTAAACCAGAAGAGGACAACAAACAAACAAACAAAAAAACAAGAAGTTCTAGTTTACTCTATTTAAGAAGTTAAAAAACATGGTTAAGTTCTAGCATATTTTATTGACTCAATTGAAATCATACAAAGTAACAGTCCTGTTTAGTCTTAAGGTCGTAAATGATTATAGAGCAATTTTCATGTTGCTGTTACTGTTGTGTGGATCTAACAATTTATCAGTCTTCAGACAGTTTATGAAGGATTCAACAGAAATGTACTGTAGATAAGGTTTTGCCTTTAAGAACAATGATTTTTCTTCGCTTTGTCAAACACGGATACACAGTAAACTGCAATAAATCGTTTTTAATATGTATTTTTGATTTATTTACTTTAAGTAAAAGTATATAATGCTGATGTAAAATAAAGTTGGAGAAGAAAACCTTATTTTTCTAATTCAAATGCAGTATATATTTATAATGTTGCAGTATAAATGGCACATTGGACAAATGGTAGAGTTACATAGTTAAGGGAAAATGTCACTTCAATATCAACAAACATCAGGCAGTCTAAACTCTAGAGATTCTTCTAACAATAATATTAAAGATTTGCCATTTTATTAGTAATGCATTCAGGGTCAATTCACAGTATCTTCTCTATAGCCTACCTACACACCGGTGCGTCTCAATCAGTTCCCTTCAAGTTCTTCCAAGCTCGTGAATCGGTATATCGTATACATGAATTTGAGCACTAGAAAGGACAGTAAGGACCCTGGCTCACTACACATTATTCAACATCACTGCTGGTATAAACACTGATATCTTTATGACATTGTTTTTTTTTTTTTTTTTTTTTACATAATTTAAAAATAAAGTACATTATGATAAATACTTTGATTGTTACAAATATGTCCAACATTTTAGCTGTTACCTATTACCTGTTTGGCTATGTAAATTTATGCTGACATATTAATTAAATAATGGTTTGTGATTTAAAAAAACATCTATTGCGTGTCAGATGTGTAGTGAGTTGGCTCACAAGATTGATGTTTCGAGCTTCAGAACTTCTGTTAAGGGAACATAGTGAGCATTCATGCTTCATATGGTGCATTGTGGGATTTTTTTAGGGATCAAATGTTTTAGTGCACTGGTATGCTCTGACTACTGAACTTGGGAGCTGATTGAGACACCCTCATTTAGAGTATGTGTCCAGATGTCGAGACCTGTTCTTTGGTTCCTGATTTCTACTGGGTGGGTGTGGCAGTAGTGGCGTGGCATTAGCCTACAGTGGCCTGGCAGGCCCATTTTGGACCTCATTGAGCATTCTATTAAAGCTGAAAGCAGGTCAGGAGATAAGCCCATGCAGGGGGAAATGGGCCGCATGTCACAAACCTGCACAGGTACATTGGAATGGAGATCACTGAGCTGAACCCGCACCTGTTTCTGCAGGGAAAGGGTTGTTACAGTGAAGCGCTTCCACATTTTAGCAATGGAAGCTTCCTCAGTATACACAGTAGCTATGTTTCCATCCACACATTTTTATCCGAAATAAGTGATATTGAGTGAAAAATGGAAACAGTAAAATTCAATTGAATTTCATGACTATCAACTCAAATGGAATACATTCAGTCTCATCGGAATTTATCTTGATCGATATACGGCTAATGTGATAAACGCTGATGGAAACTTCATTATGCCGCGATTCATTTTGCCTAGGAAATCTTTGTCCGCTTGAATGTTGTGCAATTTGGTGAAAAAATAAATGGAAACACCTTAACATGTCTCAAATCAATTCGATATACCAATTTGATCGCAAAACAGCATGTGACGTCATTACGCACAGGTTGTTATTCGCTTTAAAGCCGTTGGATGGAAACCCACTTTCACCAACTTTATTCGCATGAGGTTTTTACCGAACTTCAGATGATTCGATTGAACATGTCGAACATGAAAACATGTCGACAACACAAACCAAACTCTTCCATGGCCTCAGAGATAACTACAGTGTTTGAGGGGAGCTCAAAGTAGATGTTGCTGGCGGGCACCAAAACAAACCTATTTAGTTCATGCAGGAAGTAAAACTGTAATTAATGACAACTCATTTCAGACAGCTCGGATTTAGTTCTTTCTTTTGGGAGACAAACTCTATTTATCATGCACTTTGATCTTTGCAGATTTTTTTTTACATTCATATTCAACTGTTTAATACACTACATGAAATATAATATAAAAAAAAAACATAAAAGCGGCAATTTAAGGAATTTAGCAAATTCATTAACAGCATAACCATGCAAAATTAATACTGAGCACAATTTGCAACTTTCGTCTGAGAGCGGTGTGAAGGATGAAATCCTTCAAACTTTACTATAGAGTATCACTCGACCAGCATGAATCGGCTCTTTAAAAAGCCAAAAGTGTGTTTGACAATAACATGCATCTGGATGTTTGCAGATTACAACACTTTTCTCCATTTGTTGATGAATAACAACTACCATGATATATTTTTTACATTTTTCTTAATAAACCTAATTTACATTGAGAGAATGACTGTTTCAGAGCATCTAACTCCTAGTCAAATTGAATTGTAGTTACCTTACTCTTCTCCTCCATACGTGCAGCCTGTCTGCAAGGAGGATGCCAGATGGAAGAACCTGTGGAAGAGAAAGCAAAAAATAACTAAAAAGTCCATGTAAAAATGCAGTGGCCCTACAGAATTTGACACTTAAGTCACTTCCCTGACCCATTTTTGCAAATACTTTTAACAAACTGGTGTCTTTATTAGTGGATTGACTTTTTGTTATATAGCACAAATAGTTCAAAAGTTAGTATGAAATGAATAATTTTATTCAGGATGCATTATATCAATCAAAAGTGACAGAAAGTGACGTTACTATTTCCAATAAATGCTGTTCTTCTGAACTTTCTATTCATCAAATAATTTTAAAAAAAACATCACCGCTTCCATAAAAAATATTAAGTATTGTTTTAACTGTTTTTAACATTGATAGGTTTCTTATGAATCAAATATTAGAATGATATAACAATAATATGATATTAGAATTATTTTTGAAGGATCGTGAGACACTGAAGACTGGCGTAATGATGCTGAATTTTCAGCTTTGCCCTCACATGAAAAAAGTACATTTTAAAATATATAAAAATCTAAAAGTTATTTTAAATTGTTTTACTGTATTTTAGTCAAATAAATGCCGCCTTGTTGAGCATAAGAGACTTCTTTCAAAGTTATTAAAAAAAAATTACGGACTCCAAAACCTTTGAAAATTAGTGTCCTGTAGAATTTGAAATGTGGTTTAAATATTTTTGGGCCCACAGTTCTTAAAGCTGCCGTCGGCAACTTTTTTTTTATCATATTCAGTGAATTCGACACTATATTTCGACAAAACAACATAAATAAAGTGGTTTTAGATAAAAACCCGAGCTTCTAACTCCACCTGGAGCAAAAAACTATCGCTCCTGGTTCATTGTGTCCAATCAGTGCAGGGGGGGTGTGAGATATGACTGTCAATCACAAGCACACGCCTGAAGTCCGTGCAGTAGCAAAGAGTGACGGCGGAAAAGTTTCCAATTCCTCGGTTAACCTCAAGAGCGCGGAGGTCAAAAACCACACAGGAAAAAAAGAGAACTCCTCGTGAAAAAAATTAACTACAGAAAGAAATCAACTGTGCCCGTAATAAAACCAGGATAAACATCGGATCGGTATTTAAACGATGGAGAGATTTACGTGATTTATTTTGGGTTCAAGCTGTATGCAGAGCTTGCAACATTTCTCGACAGGTAATTGTGCTTTATCAACCAGTTCCTTTATTTCTTAGTATTATGTTAGCAACCCTTAGTAATAGTAATACTTCGTAATCTAAGTATGTTTGCCCAAATGTGTTGGTATGGATAGCTAACGTTATCACTTTGTGGGCAGGTTCGTTAGCTTTGTTTGCACTGAAATCCGTGTGAATGTATAACGTTAGGTTGATAAACAGGCTTTTTGAAAGAATCAATGCTACTCTATCTTTCATACTAGAGTAAGAACAGTAGTAAAGCTACTGTTATTGTACAGTATGTGCTATCTGACTACCTCTATCTGACTACAATCAGCCAGAGTTGCTGACGGCAGCTTTGATTCAATTTATTATCTCACATAACTTACTACCTGAGGTGTTAGCATGCTCATTTAAACCCCTACATAAACTGGCATTCATGAAGTAGCACAATCATTCACCCCTAGAATGAGTCAGCAGTCTTTCGTTTTATTTCAGCCAGATTGAAAAATACTTCAAACTGATTCTGCTATGAAAGCAGAGTCTTGTCCACATCTGACTATAAATCTCCTTTGACAACAAACTACATTGCAGTGAGTTTCTTTGCGTAATCACTGTGCAGAGTGAGACTGAATTTTTGCAACGTTTGAGGTGAGACACAAGAGAAAAAATAAAACCACATATATCTTATGATGTCAAATGTTTATTTTCTTCTTTATAATTTAAATTAGATGTGACTGGTGAGAGTTTTTTTTAGCTTTATATGACTGTCTAATGCTTTATTATTCAAATACAAAACAAACTCTATCCATCTTTTTGTCAGTACAGATACTGTTTTTCTTAAGCTTGAAACTCCAAGTACACTAATACATATATCAAAATGATTCAAAAATCCTCATCAGACCTATCTATCTATCTATCTATCTATATATATATATATATATATATATATATATTGACAACTTTGATCATTTGTTTCATTCAAGCACTTCACAATTCATGTTTTGATTACTACATCTAAAAAGAGTTTTATTGTATTGTAGGATTTGTGTGAATAAAATTTCTGTATCACAATCAAACCTTTTCATCATGTAGATTTGATGAGATTTAAGTTACCTTGCAGGTACATCTCCTCGCCCTCCCCAAACATCTGCTCACAGCGTGCACATCTGGCACATGTGGGATGGTAGTGCTTTTCTCCAGCCTGCAAAAGATAAACAGAGTACACATCAGTCATTCAACTCCAGAGCAGGAAATTATTAATTAACCCTTAAAAGCATTCATCGGGTCTTCAGTGACTATTACAATTTAAAGGGATACTCCAATTTGACAATTTAAAGGGATACTCCACTGTTTTTTTGTTTTGTTTTTTTTTTCATATTAAACTAGGTTATTCCCTTAACTAAGACGAGTTGATGCATACCTCTCTCGAAATTGCTCTGTCTTACGGCAAAACTTTGATCGCACTTAGCTTAGCCCAGTTCATTCATTAGGATCCAAGCAGAGAAGCGACCAAACACCTCCACATTTTCCCTAATTAAATACAGTTACACGAGTAGTTACTCGGCGCAGTAATATCATCACTCATTTACACAGTAATATGTACGTATATTTTTTCTGCACAACAATAATTTAATCTTTGATGACTGAATAAGTGCAATTCATCTTTATTCCACAAGGTGGAAATGTCTGATGCACAATGATGAAGTGATGTTACCATCACAGGCAGAAAAAGAAAAGAATAGGAAGAATCATTAGTAAAACTCGAAATGGCGCAGTGATTTACTGCAGCGCAAGAACTGAATGCAATAAAAAGTTAGTGTCACTGTCACTTGATGAAGGATCTAGTGAAGAATATGTCAGCGATCAAAATATTGATTTTGAGGATGTTGAAAATAGTTTTGAGAATATGTTTAAGATTGCAAATATGAACCAGATGTTGAATGTATTGGGAAATGAGCTCTGACAAGTGATGGTGATGGTATAAAACCTCTGCTCAAACTGAACCCTTCCAAGCTCCAAAAGGTAACAAAATATGCTTTATTTTATTCTTCTGTAATTGTTTATTTAATATTAGGAGAGATTTATATTATTGCACCAGGTAGATAGATCCGGGTCACTAAAGACCTGAATATGTAATAATGATTTTTAGCAAAATATTTGTGCATTCAAGGGTTAGTTTATCCATAACCCTCAAAGTAATATGTATTTATTATTTATGTATTTAATCACATGGAGAGAACATTAATACTAAATTTGACAGAATCATTCTGACAATGTAGTTACTGTAATTGATTTATTCCACAAGTTATCTAATAAAGTTCAAATGCTAATAGCTGAGAAAAAGACCTGTTTGCACTATGTGTTTGAACAGTGGAGGGAACACAGAAAGAGGAGCTGGCGGTGCAAAGCTGCCACACTTCATTTTTTTATGGACACGTTAATTTAATTTTAAAACGTTGACAAGACCACTATACACAAAAAGGCTTTTCCCATATAGCTCAAGTGGCTCTGCCTTTAACAGGCTTACTGTTCTATACAAAAAAAGCTCATTCTTATTTCTGTAACACCAAAAACATGTATTGCATGACATTTCAAAGTATATTTGTTTAGTGCAAATATACATACCTAGTATTTTAATTTGTACTGGTTTTATCATTGCTTTTTTTTCATAAAAAATGGCAAATTGAAAAGAAAAGAATCTTTAGAAAAACATTCATTTTCTAAATGTAAAATATAATATTTTATTTCCTTATTTCCCTAAGGTGAAATATGACCCAGACTGAAAGACAAACAGAAAGATAATATGCCATAAATCAACTGTATGGTCTCATATTTCAATATCAACAACCACACAAATAACAAGATAAAGTCGTGTCCTTATATTTTCTCTAGATTTCTATGAATTAATATGATAATTAGTCATTATGGTGTTTCAAAGAGCTCTGTCAGGCTGTAGTTTTGTCATTTTCCTTTAAATATTTGGTTTAAATCTTTTCCAGGTTAGTTTTAGTTATGAGGTAAATAGTACTTGACTGTTTAAAGTACAGTTTTGTAAAATTGATCTCATCTGTAATATTTCCTATCTACTGTATTCTCATCTATCAGAAATGTTCAGCGTGCTGCTTTTAGTGTTCAACACAGATGTTGATTTCATTTTACGTGCATCATAACCTGCACTGGATAATCTACTCAGCCCCCTCCATCTCAAAGGCCATCCTCTTTAAACACAGCTTCAGTCCTGCCACTGGAAATGTCATGACATTTCAAGTTCAGATACGATTCTCAATCTGTGCTAAAGACTAAATTGGGCCTCTTTCTGTTTCCATCAGAGCAGTTATACAAATGGAACAAACTGTTTAAAAATCCCCTCAAATAGACAATACAAACCTTTACCTTTGACTACCTTAATACCTTGATGGTGTATAAGCTTGTAAACTGGCAATACTCCTGAAAGGTGGGCTAATTAATCTTGCTAACATAAGGATACCTGTATCAGCTAGTCTTCAGTTCATGTAAGAAAATTTGCCGAAGGCAAACGAGTGTGCCAAGATACCATTTTGCATGACTTCATTTATTTCGCATCACCTTAAAGCACTTGGCACATCAGTTGTGTAGTTAAAAATACCATCCTAAACTATGATGTCACACTATCTAATTCTGGGTTACAGTGGAAGTGCCAATGGGACAGAGTCACTATAGACCATTTCACAAGATGTAAACAACACTGGTCCAGAAGCACTTCCTGTTTCAGTTTTCTTTAATTCACATGTAAAGAAAACATCTTAAAGATGTTTGTTTAACTTTTTGATTCAGTTTTGAATGTTCTGTTGGTTGTATTTTATCCCAGCTTTTATGTAGTGTTAAAAAACTGAAACAGGAAGTGCTTCTGGACCAGTGTTGTTTACATTTTGTTAAATGGTCTATAGCAACAGTGTGCAACTTCTGACAAATATCTAACAAACACATAAACACAGATTTAGAGCTTTGAGGAACACAAACCTGCAGAACTTTAGTTAAGTGACAAATATGATAATGCACACATAATTTGTTGATTTAAAAGCAATATTTAGCCATTCCCAATGGGAAACTAAACAGATGAAAAGAACAACTACATCAATATGGGGCTTGTTAGGGTGTAACAAAATAGCTGTTTAAAGAAAAACGAGGAAGAGTTTGCATGTAAGAACAAAAGAGAGTGAACAAAACAGAAAAAGTGAAAGGGAGATGCAATATGAGGAGATAGATTGTTCAATACTATAATTAGGCTTTAGAGTGGTTGTGAAATGACTGTCTGAGATTCTCTTAGTAAGCACCCACTCAGCTTCTGCCCTTTCCAACATGACCACTGGTATTATAGAGTACTAGCTCTCAGATGAGAATAAAAGCCTTTCACACACTCAAAGAGAAGATATGATAGAAGCAAACAAATCTCAAGGCAACAATGCTAAAATCAACATGAAACAGCATTTGGAATCCATTTTACTTGGTAATGTGACATATTTCTGAGAAACAGAATCCTTCATTAGAAAATTGTATCACAGGACTTGATCCTATTTACTGGGAATTGATTGGAACATGAAAAGTGGCCAAAATCACACACTACATACTTTTGAGGCTTGAAAGGGATACTCCACTATTTTTTCATATCAAACTATGTTAAACGGTGGAGTATCCCTTTAAGTCCATATCGATTAGGTTTGATATCATCTCTATTACATATGATAGTGAACTCCTAAAAGTTGACAAAATCCATTTAAGAAATTCAGCATTCTGAAATTTCCAGAAGAGCCTTTTCTGGGAAAATAGACCAAAAATATTGATGACGTATCCTGTGCTAGGCAGATTTTAGTCCAATCAAATGTTCTCTAGAATTATAGAGCGCCTTCCCTTATGATATAACTAAAGCCTATTGGCTAATTAAAAAAAATGGGATGAACCCTTCAATATATCCCACCCAAAACAGAGTTGTTATTGTTAACAAAACTATTAAAAATGATTTTCATTCATTTAAATAAAATTATATATATATATATATATATATATATTAGATGAAAACCGTAATCTTAAAAAGGTATAATTAACTGAAATAAATCTGAACTATAGTACTAAAATATAGAACTAATAAAGTACTGAAAAACTGAAAAACTATGCTAAAAAGAAATATTTTGAAACTAATAAAAATGCTCGTAACATTACTAAAACTTACAATTAAACTGAAAACATCCAAAAAAAATTACAATTATTTAAAAAAAATAATTCAAATGAATAATTCAAATGAATAAATACTACAATATTACATGACAATTTCCATTTAAATAAGATCGTTTCAATCTTCCACAATTTTCTGGTCTTTAAAGATGAAAATGAGTTCCATTTTGATTTCATGTTGAGTTTAAACAATGTTAACACTATAATTATCCCATCAATTCATCTACTTCCATCCATTAAGGAATCCATTCATTAAACAATCACTGCCAAATAGAAAAGATATTCTTCAAACCTCAAGTACTTTTCCAGTGATGTATTTCTTGCAGGTTTCACACTGGATGCCGAACATGGCGTGGTAGTCTACCTCACAATATGGGATCCCGTCCCTAAAAAACACACATTACAGTAGATGTAATTCACTTGAACTTGAAGATGGTGACAAGTCTCTGTTTGCTCTCTGGCCTTGAGAAATCCCACACTGTTCTTTCATTTTAGAGTACGTCAATAACGTTGAGTCATTCCAGTGGGTTCAGCGGGCCTAAATATCACATTACTACGATTGATGAAACACACACAAGCACCCATCTACACATTCGCACACACATGGACAGGAATAGTGGGACTAACTTGCTGATATATTCGGCATTAAGCACTTTATTGCACACTTTGCACTTGAAGCAGCCGAGGTGCCAGTGCTTGTCCAACGCCACCAGAGACTGCTCATTTTTAAACTCCTTTCCACAGCCGCAACAATCTGCAGAGAGAGCGAGACAAGTGTAGTGTAGTGATAATGAAACACCAGAGAGGGCTGTCATTGCAGACATTTTGGAAATGAATGGGTAAGAGGGTGCATGTTACATATAATGGAAATAATTAGCAATGCAAAAACACAGAGAACTTACTGTACACAGCCTGTGGGGGTGCCGTGCTGTTGACTGGCACAGGCTGAGTGCATTTCTCACAAATGCACTCCTTCCCATTAAACGTCACGCGGTCCCCAGCTGGAAACGGCTGCCTGCCAGAAATACACACACAGAGAGTCACCTCATCATTTACCAAGGTTATAAAGCCACTTATATGAGGATGAATTTGAAACTAGTTTTTCTTAAACCATTTTAAGTTTGGTTCAGATGTAGGGGCACTACAATATAAATGTGAAAAACGCACAACAGGGTGAAAAAACAAAACATTTCAGGATATTAGAAGCAAAAAATTGTGAGAAATTGTCATTCATTTAATGACCAAAAAAAATAAAAAAGACCATATCTATTTACTCAAGAAGTTTTGTTTTGTTTTCCATTCAACAAAAAGCAATAGGGACAGACGTTGTCAAGCTCTACAAGTTACAAAAAGAAAACGCATAAAAGAAAGTAAAAAGACACGTGTACATTTCAAGTCCGCTAAACCTGAACCAGTCACTGTTTTAATAAAAAAAACTTCCACTTCTCAGTAGAAATAACAGGCCTACTGTAACTTATTTGTACATTTTCATATTCAAACTTCCACATCACAGCCAGTTATTACACGCATGACAAACATTATGGTGTCAGGCCTGTATCAACAAGTCTCTGCATGAAATAAAAGATTTAATTTTTGGAGATTGACAGCACAATCAGTTTGATTGTACACTTTTAAACAACTATAATTGAATAATTTAAAATAAACATAACTATAATATTGAATAAATACAGTATAAACTATTCAAATACATTGTGTAGCTAAAACTTTACTGAAGTAAGAAAGAATATTAAAACCAGACAGGTCAATTGAACAGATTATTTTTAATGAATTGCTACTGTAGCATTAGCATATGTTTGTAAGAAAACTAGCAAAGATTCCCCACAAGCTTAATAGTAATAGTCTAAGCATTATTATTAACAGTGTATAAAAATAAACATCTTAAAATATTCAACCCAGAATCGTATTTGAGTTTCACAAGCTTTATGTTTGTGCTACAATGAACTGGGCAGGAATAAGACCTCTTGGTTGAGTGAAGCGGGCCTTCATAAGAGAGGCTTGATGGCACAGGTTCAATCATATCTGGGTGATAGTTCAGTTTGAAAGCTGATGATATCACGGTATGTTGATCATCATCTCTCTAACTCTCATCACCCAATGGAATAGTGAATGTTTGAATCCTATTAACACACCATTGCCTGAATTTAAACCTGATGTGCTCGCCAATGTTATGCCAAACTCTTAGTGATGAATGTTGATTGGCTGTTTTTCTTGGTAAAACAATGAATACTCTGTTCCTGTGGTTGTTGGCTCAATTTACTTTGTAAAAAAAAAAGAAAGCTACTTTGCAGACCTCTGTTCACACCTACTAGCTTGCCATTAACGTTATAATAATAGCATTAACAATCATTTCTAACTGGCAAACATAGAAACACTATGTGCTGGAATAGGCAGTGTATAAAGTCATCCAGCGTAACTACAAATAAGATATTTACAAGGTGATTTAAGAGCTGGTCGCACCCAAGGTATCAATTGGGAACGAAGTGTCCACAGAAACATGGGCATCGCTATGGAAATGTAGGAGGGACCCTTGCTGAGCAACATGTCACATGCACATACACAACATCCATTCAGAGACTGAGGGACACCCTACACCACTCTGGAAATAAGTGGCCTGGGAGCGGAGCATACACTTCATACACTTACTGAATGCTGATGGGTACCCTTTCCTTCCCATCCCTCAGAAACAAGACTGCCCACTTATAAACTTAACTCATACACACGATCAGTGGCAGAACATTTAGAAATGATATAGTTATAATATAGTTAAGCAATATCGAGTGCTGTTTTGTTCCCGATTAGCACAAGTGCAAATGTGATCCTGATTTTATACAACAGTTAAATAAGCTAATATTGTGTTATATTTTAGACACATATATTGACTCTTTTTGCTCAATTTTGCCAAAGAAATAGGCGAACCAATGGTTCAATGGCCCTTTCATAAAGAGAGACATTAACTTCATTCTAGAATGATTCAGCTGTTTGCAATAAATTAAATGAATGAATGAATGAATGGATAAATGGATGAATGAATGAATGAATGAATGAATGAAACACTCACTGGCTGCAAGATTATATATACACACATACATACAGGGTTGGACAATGAAACTGAAACACTGGCCAATGTTGGAGGTTTCACATCTATATGCCTGGCGGCCAATCTTCAGAGTGAAGCACGGGTGGATCAGTGATGGTTTGAGCTCCAATATCATGACAATCCTGATTGTATTTGATGGACATGACACTGCCGAGGACTACCAAACCCTTCTGGAGGATCATGAGCACCTGATGCTCAAACCGCTCAAACCGCATGATCATGCACCAACACACACAGCAAGACTTGTGACAGAAGGGTTTGATGAAGATGAAAGTGACGTTGAACATCTCCCATGGTCTGACAGTCACCAGATCTGAATATTATTGAGGTGTTTTGGAGGAGCGAGTCCACCAGCATCATATAGTGACCTGGACACTGTTCTGGAAGAGGAATGGCTCATAATCCCTCTGGTCACAGTGAAGGACTTCTATCTGTCAATTGGTGCTGTATTTGGATGCAAAATGAGGCCCTTACCATTCTAACAAATTATTGTGTTGTAAGACCAGGTGTTTCAGTTTCATTGTCCAACCCCTGTACATACATTTGATATTGAATAAGCTTCGTGAAAAACATTTTTAAGTCTGGTTACTGATGCCTTGCCCAAATTGTTAAAGCTACACTATGTGATTTTTACCCCCATCTAGCGGTGAAAAGGTATATGACCATCTAGTGAATATTAGTTTCTGTTCCTCTCAATTCCAATTTCGTTTTAACTCCTACGGTGGCCAATGTAGTCCAAGATTAACATGGCTTCCAGTTCGACCTCGTCCATGAGTGTTAACTCAAACGTAAACACGAAAGGCGAAGCTTGAATTAATAGACCTTTTTCACAAAAACCGGAAATACGTAATCGTTGTGGAAACGGAGTTCCCGTCAACTGTTAACACATCAGAAAAACCTACTCTGGGAGGAGAAAATTGATCAGAGAGTCTTCAAAACTTCGAAAAATGTAAACTTGTCATGGTCCAGTTGTTGATGACTTTGTAAAATGCTGTGGTGATGCTTGTCTGCAGCTGATTTATCTAAGACCAAAGATATGATATTGATTTTAGAACTGAAGCTCATTCTTCCCAATATACGTTAATTAAAGGTAAGAAGGTGGAGTGTGTGGAAAGTTATTCATATGAGTATTATTTACAATAAACTACATTTTGATGTGAATACCAGAAAGAAGTCTGTCAGTTTTATTCAACAGTTATCCCGAATTTTTTGCACTGCTGTTGCTAGAACGATCAAAGATGAAGAAAAATTATACAAATATTAATTTATTCCTTGTACACTCAGATTGTTAAATACTCAGAATGGTATATATTAATATTTTAAATTTATATGTAGCCCACTGTTGTGTGTTCTTATTTATCTTGTTTTATATTGTGGTGTATATTTTATGTGCTTATTCCGCTGGATACAAATATCTTAATACAGTTGAACATGAACTAACGTTACTTCAAAAATACGCAAATCATAAAACATAAAAAATAAACAAACAATGACGGCTTATTAGTGAATGGTGACATGAGAAGTACAGAAGATCACAGGATCAATAACATCCCGCCAGATTGCCTGAATCCATTTCCGTCGAACTTCATCGACAGGGAACTGACGAGGGAAGGAATGAAAACGATAGGTATGGCTGCTTTTGGGAATAACAAAAAAGATCGGTACGCAACAACTCTCACTAGTTGCCTTCGGCGCTATCTGTTATGAATGGAGCGGAAGAAGTTTACCACGACAATTGCGTATTTCCGGTCACAAATACGGAAGTTGTGAGAAAGGTCTATCGGTATGTCCCTCTTTGTCTAATATACTTTCAAGATGGAGGGACAACATGGCGACCGACATTAGAACCCCTTACCCGTATGTATTTTCAATGGCATATTATACACTAACGAGAATACTTTATTACTTGAATGATATACATTAATGTGCACATATATTTTTGAAAGAACTAAGTGTTTTTTAGCTAAGAATAAACTAAAAGAGTAACACAGTGTAGCTTTAAATGTACCAATAGTGAATGTATGCTAGTGTTTGCTAGTGAACGCATGCGAGTCTTACTTGCAGACGGCACAGACAAAACAGCGTGGATGGTATGTCTTGCCCAGGGCGGACACAACTTCCCCTTCAATGAACTCTTCACAACTGAAGCAGCGGGTGCCATAGAGTCGCTGATAATCCAGAGTGCAGATATACTCGCCTTGTCGCACAAAAAACCCTCCTTGAGCCAAGTCACATCCACAAACTGCAGAAAGAGAGAGAGACAATACAGTTACAGTTGTTACAGTTAAGATACAGAGGGCCAAATGTCAAAACAAATGAATATGTGAAAAACCTGAACCCTGTTGGTGTACATGGAAAAAATTTAACCATTAAATACGGTAATTATCTAAAAAAAATATTTAGGATTATTGAACAGACTGAATTTCATCTGGTCAGTTATTTTTTATATTTATCTTTTTAAATAGATAATAGTATTTAATAACATGTGGTAATGAAAATAGGATTAAGAATCATTATATTTCACTGATGTTATATCAACTACTGAAATTGTAGCATTATGCCAACACTAGTTGTCAGTAAAAATCCATAATGACAACCCAAATCACACATTTGTGTGTGTCTATTTGTTTATGTGAGTGAAGTAAGTGTTGTGTGTCTAATCAGTATCAGCACATGATGACATCATCAAGTCGCATGGAGATGGGAGACAGGGCAGGTGCATTAGTGCACAGGACAAAACAAAATGAAACACAACCTCCCCCTAATGTGAACCTCTCCCTCATTGACTCTCTCCATCTCTCCCGCATCCTCTTTCCTTTTCTCACAGCCCTTTTCCACTAAAACAGGAACCACATCAGGAACACAATACACACAGACACGCTCCGATGACATCATTCTCAGGGCCGATCCATTTTCCACCTCCTCTGAGGTGAATGATAACTGTGGAATTTCCTTCTCTTCCATGGCTTTACTTTCTGTTTGTCCAGAGCGGAGATGTTTCATTGTGAATAATTAAAAGAAATGTACCACTTTCTTCAGTCTTTATATTTGACTGCTATCGTAATTTTAATGGTAAAAGACTGTAAAAATGCTAATTGGTTAATTGCAGCGGAAAGCTGAAAAAGTAATACATTTACGGGAACATGTAACTTTTTAAATTTTTTTATTTATTTAAATTATTTTGTTTCCTATTTTTCTATCAGTCACGTACATTAGGGTGTTACGTCTTACAGTATATTAAATTAACATCTACATTGTATCATTATAATAGAGTACAAATTCAAAATCAAATCTGGACTATGTATATTTCCATATTCTTAATGTTTGTCAGCAATTGCCTCATATTTGTCTGTGTATTTTTAAGGAATAACAGGGCAAACAATGAGACCATACTGAAACATAAAAAAGTTAAATATGAAAAGAGCAATTTCTGCTGCTACATTTCCAGTAATATATAATATGCATCCTATTCTCTCTGAGCATCTAACAGTTATCGGCTTGCATCTGTAAGATCCCATTTTATATGACCTCACTTGGTGATTATATAAGAGCTTAACAGTATCCCATTCCTCTTGCTCTCTTTTACACACACACAAATGTGTACACATATGTACTAATTTGTGTGTTAGCACAACACAATGCATGCTAATGTTCCGCTCGTAGTAAAATCCAAACAATAACATAGGAATGTTGGTCAGGAAATAGCAGGCATGTTTTCCGCATCTGCTCAGGAGTGATTGGTTGGTATCCGTGATATGGAAGGTTAGCTAGGTTATAAGCATATCGGGTGTGACAATGTGTGAATTCTGTTCCAAACATTTAAAACTTCCTCCTAAAAGCACAAACGGTCTCAAAGATAACCTGTAAGGCAATATGGCAGCACACACCCAGGGCAAGACTGAAAACAACATTGAACTTCTTATTGAAGCCATGGCTGCTTTATTTAAATGATTTTGTTGTATAATAGACACGCAAAAAAACGATTATTGATTCAAATATCCTAGTAAGTTTCATAAGATACTTCAAACATCAAACCAGATTTTTGCAGGAAAATTTGAAATTTTTGTTGCCAGAGGTGAATATTTTCTTTGTATTGAGTTTGAGAAATTAACATGTATAATTAAAAAACGGTTTGACTACTAGTTGTGATTGATCCCATTTTCAGACAGCAGAATTAAAAGGTAATAAAATCCAATTTAATGAAATGTGTTTAATTATTGCATTAAACATTTAATTAACATCTTAATACTACAACTTTGACAGCTTTAAAATACATTTAGTATATAATCTTTGTTTTGTTTTTTCTTTCTGTGAACTCCCAAGCAATTCCAGGGGGTCCATTCATTGACCCCAGTTCAAAAACCTCTGCTCTAAGCACACTTAAGCCAATAAACTACTTAAGCATGTAACCCAAACGGTGCAGTGATAAGAAGTTCTCAACATTAGGCAGGGTATGTCTTTCACCCGGCCAATATATTTAGCTCAGCTGCAGTCAGAAAACAACACCTGAATGAGAGGAGCAAAGGAATGTCTGCAAGCACCACTGCTCTCATGATCAAACACATGCCACAGTCCTTGCTGATCTGAAAGTGTGCAAGTTATACTGCTAGTTATAGCAGCAAAGAACAATTCCTGGAACATCCCTCCCTGAGCTTAAGTGCTCCAGATGGACACCCCATCAGCACTTTGGGAATAAACACTTTGGGTGCTTAATCTGTCTGTTGTATGATGATTGAAACGCTGGACAATTATAGATACATACTGGAACTATGATTTGGCTTACAAAAAAGCAGATAAATTAGACAATATTAAATAAAAATGAAATAAAAAAAAATAACAGCTGAGGAGGTTATACAAGCAGCACTAAAAAGGGGATGGGTTGGGCTAGAAGAAATGGAACATGGAAAAATGATGGTGGAAGAAGATAAGCAGAGAATAGGGAAGGAGGGTCCAGTAAACAAGAGTAATGGGTGAGTGAACCTGGAAACTTCAGTATATTGATGTTGGACTTGAAATCAAATCCCTGGATGGAAATTCTCAACATCTGACTCTCTGAAATCTAAACTTTGCAATGCAAGAAGAGCAAGTAAACAAGATAATAAAACGGGTTACACTGAGGGCAAAAGATTTCCTACCTGAGATGAGACACTGAAAACCTAGACACAACAATCTGGGAAGCAATCGTGAAAGAGTTAAAGCTATCGGTGGAACTGCAAGTGTATATCTCTTTCCTCAAGGCCAATGAATTGCGAAAGCAAACACCAGTGACATGTAATTGGCAGGACTCACATCAACAGAGGGAAGCGTTTTATTCCTGAAGGGTAATATTATCCCTCTACACATCGTCTAAGCCAATAGTGTTCCAACTGAATTCTCTGGCAATCTAAAATGGCGCTGGTTCGCATGCTTTCAGGGAGCTGGATGTCTGGAGAGGGTTTGCTGTTCCTCTACATGAGGGGGGTTGCAATTTCACAGCCTAAAATCAGACTTTCAACTGGCTACTGATGTCACACCTGGTTTTAATATTGTTTGTGTACTCTGTAGGTATTCCATAAGTTCATATATGCCACTTTTCTGCCATCGGGCCAAACCGTTCTCAAACCGTTGCTTTACCGTTTCACTATTATTAACTTGTGTTGCTTTGCTCGAAGGCAACACACAAGTGACCATCTATGAGTGTTTGTAATCGTGCCATGCCGAGCAAAGCTGAAGTGGAAATATAACTGGAACCATTCTGAGGACCGATCGGCCCAACGCTGGAAAAGTGGTATGACAGCAGCTTCAAAAAATATGAATTTTGGAAAACTCCTCAACATCTCATCATGGAGCCAGAATTTTAACTTCCAGCTTTATCTAGCCAAAACCAGACAGGAAGAGACCATCTGAACAAAAAGTCAAACAACCAATCACAGTTTGTTTGTATATACCACAATAAATAAACATGAAGTAATAAATGAATATTGATTAATAAATAAATAAAATACATGAATTACAGACATCACAAACAACCTGTATCAAATCTGTTTGTGGACACGTTCAAAAATAAATGCCTCAAACAAAAACCCTTATGAAGGTTGCAAAAAATACACTTTAGCACACTTCTAAAAACTATTTGATTGCAAACTGAATACAATGTTTTCAGACAACTGCCTGTTAGTAAACTTATAATTAAATGAAAGTGTATATTACATATTACAATTACTTGAACTTATAAGTGCTTCTTTAACCCAATTAAGTAGGACTTCAATACATCTTTATATGTAATTTGATGTGTAAAACATTGTGTATTGACACAGTATTACAATATTGCATCCAATAGATGATGCAGAAAACAACACTGTTAGTGTTAGGCATCAACACCTTTGACAATGAACAGTTCATCAATTTTGTCATCCATTCATTTTGGCGAGCATCACAAGCTCTAGCTGTGGCATTCACCTTGAGAGTCCTGAGCGTTCACTGCACTACAGTACAGAGTGTTCTGTTCTAACTGCTGCTGAGTGTCTCTAATTACCCGTAATCACACACTAATTTGATCGATAACTAACACATGAGTGCAAATTAGTCTGCACCAGTATAATGCAGGAAACATGAACATGTAACTACCTGACTAATACCTGAGAATAGAATATGAAAGAAAACATCTCTGAACAAGCACACAGACAAATCCAAACCACTGTCCATGAAAGGCCTGGGCTACAAGCCAAACAGAACTAGTGTACTGAATAAATACTTGCACAACAGCAAAAAACACAAAAAAACAAAACAAAACATAAAGAGAGTCCAGTTGACCACTCTTCCAACAGAGCAAAATGAAATGTGTTTAATCATTTTTTTTTATGACAATTAAATATCAAGGAATTACATCAATTGAATTCAATTGTAAATTAAGCGTTTTATGTCGAATAGAGATGGAATATATGTGTTGTTGTATCGTCATGTAATGTTGTAAATAGCACATTTTCCATATTGCAAATTACTATAAAAACATTCACATAGTTTTAAAAGTCATATTGTGTATTATCTTTTAATCTGTGGTCTTGAGTGTGTGTGAACTAAGGGTGTATAACTACTACATAAAATTGGGTTAGAGGTATTAGTGCTGTTGTGATACATAAAATGTGCACTACAGATCAGCTGCATGCTTTGAAAAGAGATCGCAAAACAGAAACAAAATACCCACACCATTTGTCTGACGTGAAATTACAAAACATGGATTGGATCTAAATTACTGGAATGACCTATAATGTTGAATAACAATACCGTAATGTTTTTGTAAAAAGTATTTTATTCACAGTGACTAATTTTATTTGATCAAAAATACAGTATAAAGTCATATTCAATTTAAAATAAGTTTTCTATTTTAATTGATACTAAAAATGGAATTTATTCCTGTGAAGATGTTGAATTTTCAGCATCATTACTCCAGTTTTCAGTGTCACATCATTCTTTAAAAATCATTCTAAAATGCTGATTTGCTACTCGAAATCCTTTTCCTCCATCAGCATCACACAGTGACCAGTGACTGTGAAGGACTTGTATCTGTCATTCCCAAGACTAACTGATGTTGTATTGGCTACAAAAGGGGGCCCAACACCATACTAATAAATTATTGTGGTCTAAAACCAGGTTTCAGGTTCATTGTCCAACCCCTATAATATTACATTAACAATAAACATCAAAAGTTTACGCAATACCGTGTTCTTAAATAAAAATACAACTTCAAATCCAAATCTGGAAATATCATTCTCAAGTTTTTAGATAAATCTAACAATTAATACTATACACTAACCAAAATCCAACATTAACCCTCAAGGAAATCATTGTGCATTACTTGATTTATTTATCTGTTTGTTTGTTTTTTGTTTTGTTTTGTTTTGTTTTTTTGCTGGGGATAACTCTGACTGCAGTACAGCTAACTCAAGTCCCACACAACCAGAGCACAAGATGTGATTAATTAAAAGTGTGCTACTGCAAAAAAAAAAAAAAAATCATAATTCAGTTGCATCCTGCCTTTAATTTCTAGAGATATTTAATGATATTTGAGTGTTTGAGTAGAAAAATGTAGCAAATATTCATTATGCAGATGCATCCTGCCTATCTATTTTACAGATACTCAATGATATTTGAATTATTCTCCGGTGCCCATAATCCATATGACAGATGGGATTAGAGTACGTGTTCACACCAAATCCAATGAAAATGTCAGATAATGCACCCATGGTCTCAATGCACCATTGTTGAGCTATTAGTGATAGATTATGAATAAAAAGGCTAAATTTCCCTGATGAGCACTTCTAAAGGGGGAACTAAATAAAAAGCGTGTCATTTATTAATTCTGTTGAATCCTTCTGGATCTGAAGAGTTGTTATATAAGGTCAGTTGCAATGGGAAAATGCTTGAAACAAGAATGTGCTCTGACACAAACACATTGTGCTCTGTCCTTGAGAATGACACAATTTAATTTTGTGTATTAAATCAGTCTGGCATGATTTAATTTAGCTGTGAAATATGTACTTGGAAGTTTCAACTAAAACAGCAATGACATGAAAACTAAACAAAACAAATCAAAACCCAGGTACAGATTCAAGATAAAACAAAAGCTAAATTATGCCAGCCAGTGTGTGTGATATGAATTCAACATCACTGTACATAGAAACCTACATTATAATCGATATATTTTTTAATTACATGTGACCATGCCCATGCATACTATTATAAATACGTATAGGCCTACAGTATGTGGAAGCATATCACTTGCCAAGGCAAGTACACACTTATAAATAAATATATGAGGCTCTTCATGTTTCAGATGTTGAAATCCGGTGCTGTCAGGATAGAGCAAAGAAAAGCAACACTGTCTGCCTCGATAAAAAAGAAGAAGAAAAAGGAAACTTTTAGGTTCGGGAAATGACAGATTTTCTAAGAATTCAAATCAAATGAATTCAACGCTTTCCCCAGATGAGGTATCAGGATTCAAGATTTTACTGTGATGTATGTGCGCATGTGGATAGTTGGCATGTGTGTATCTGTGTGTTGATAGTAAAAGAAAAATCACTAGGGTGTTCATGCAAACAAAAGGCAGCTGTATTAGGGTGTTTTCAGTAGGGTGTAGGTCACACACACACACAACCACATATATTTTAAGAGGTCTTAAAAAATACTGGTATTTGATACGCACTGCTTTATTACTATTCAGTGAGAGCATGTTTTGAACAGATTTCTCTCTCCAGTTACATGCAAAATTCGAAATTATATTTACATAAAAATGATACACTAAAGGGTAGTTTATGTCCATAATCCTATCTATTAAAAATACGTTTCCTATCCATTCAAGCCTGCCAAGAAAGACTGCATTTACTTTTTATACAGTATATGAGTATTCTGATTAAATAACATATTTGAATGTTTGAGCTCACATGTTTGGAACGAGTGTTGGGCGTGCTCAGTCCAGCCTTTATGGAGCAATGAAATCCCCACTGCGCAGAATAGCATTATCATGTTGTCATGGTGTGCATGAAACAAATACAGGCAGTTTTATGATAACTGAAATCCCCCACATGTCTCTGTCCTTCTCCAGACCTCCATATGAAGGCTCCAAAACATCTTGGAATGACGCAATATCATCTGGTTTGTCGGATGTTTTACATAACAAATGAGTTGAAGTTGGTGTGACAGCAAACTGAGTGCTAGAATGACACACATTTAAACACACTTCCTATAAAAACAACACCCACCCATATAACCAGTGTTCCTAGAATGACTCTTATAATACATTATACAACTGATGATGCATTATATTTGGTAAGGCCCCGTCCACACTACTGCGCTTTCCTTTAAAAACGGAGACCTTTTTCTACGTTTGCACCTCCCGTCCAGACTAAAACCGAAAAAACGAAGACCTAAAACGGAGAAGTTTAAAACGCTGCAATCTCCGGAGGGCGTTTTAGCGAAGATGGGACAAAATGGAGGACTTTAGAAACGATGACGCAGAGGCTCACGCTCGGCTCTATGATTGAGTGTCATCAGTCATGACGTGTCCTTCCCTGATTCGTCAGCCACCCATCACATGACCCGTTTCCTGTTTACACCGGCACGCGCATGCCCAGTGTTGGTGAATGGTCACGTGATCCGCGTTTTCAGTCGTTTTAATGTGAATGGAAATCAATTCTAATACGCAGATAAAACGCTGGTGTGTAAATTCATGCACCGAACTGTGGCACCCGTACCGTTTCAGTTCAATACGAATACACGTACCGTTCCACCCCTAATCACGACGCATACGCAGGAGACGGACAATACTGAACCGGCATTCTGACATATAACCCGGAAGCGCTGCAATGTGTTTACAACATGAACAGCATCGGAGATTGACACAGAAGAGAAGAAATTGATGAATAAAATCAATATTTTTGGTGGGATTTTCACACAAAAAGTATTCTCGTTGCTTCATAAGTGGTTGAACCACTGTAATCACATGGACTATTTTAACCATGTCTTTACTACCTTTCTGGGACTTGAAAGTAGAGGGTCAGAAAGCTCTCGGATTTCATCAAAAAAAATCTACATTTGTGTTCTAAAGATGAAAGCAGGTCTTACGGGTTTGGAACAGCATGATGGTGAGTAATTAATGACAGAAATTTCAATTTTGGGTGAACTAACCCTTTAAAAAGCCCCTATCATGGATTTTTTAAATGACTGTTCATATGGTGTGGAATAAGGGAATGAAAACATCCTGCAAAGATTTATATCTGAAAGTGCACCGTATATAAAGTTATTGTCTTTCAAAAGTGAGAGTCGACTCTGAGTCTATGAAATGAATTGTTTTTGAAACGAGTCATTAGCTGTTCCATCGTGACGTAGAGAGGGCATTGGCCGCGCCCAGTTACTGCGCGCACAGACGGAAGTGTAAAATTGAAGTCTACACATTCAAATACTTCATCATAACATCGTGTCGAGAATACGCTGTGTTCTACAATGCAAAGATAGTTCAGCCACTTTGTTTTCATTTACCAGGGACGAGCATTGTGAAGAATCGGTGGCTAATCTGAGTTTTAAAAACTTAAAAATGACAGTTATTTAAAAGACAAAGAGTAATGGGTAAGGCCAAAGAAAAAATTAGAGCATCAACTGTAATTTGACTAGTAGCGTGTAGTAACTGAACTGACTGTCGCTCTGAGGTAAGAATAAATGTGTTAAACTTTATTAAGAAGCTCACATTGTCTGAACCCTGAGGTCACCTAGCAACCACTGTCTGTGTTCACAACATCATCAAGCTGAAAACAGCCGGTGCTGGGAGAAATTGTCTTGCGCATACATAAGCACACATGCAAACACACATGCACTGACAGACAAACCACAGTCGTCCATGTGTTTGGCTTAATTTTAGCTATTTTGGATGAAATCAGATTCCAAACAGATGAAACATAGTCACCTAAATAAACTTCCTCTCTCCTCTATGGTGCTGGTACAGCGCTGTCAGAACAACAGTATATGCCCCACCCTCCCTGTTCATGGAGAATGATTGAGTTTGCTGAAGTGCTGCACAATAAAACACCTGTTATGTTTTTTGTTATTTGTTTTGTGTTCAGGTTCTATTACATGTGCATTCAAAGGGATAAAAGCCCTTATGTAACTGTCTGAAAATTGTCACACAATAACAGAATATAAGAATAGAGTGGGTTGTGACCGATGTGTTACCTTTGCAAACAAAGCACTTGATGTGGAAGTGATTATTTTGCACGCGGAGCACCTCGCCTTTGCAGGGCTTGCCACAGTTTTGACACGGGACGGGGCCGCTCTGCCGCTGTACCTTCTGCTGCTCCAGGGGACTGTGGACAGCCTGCTGGTGAAACGCTGTGGAGACACAATGAGAAAACCGGTTTTATTTCAATATCCTCACATAAAGCACCAACTGACAGGTATAGAAAAGTATAAGACTTATTCAACAGCCCATACTGATCTAACCTGACCGTATTTATCGGAATACTGGGGAAAACATGTCCTTAAATGTCTATGGGGGACATTAGTAAAACTAACAGATATAGTAAGAGTTTTGTGCTAGTATACTATTCCAAATTCAGATAATTGACTAAATTTAAGTTGAAATAGTTGGAAATTTGAAAGGGGTCATGACATTACATCAAACGTGCCTTCACTACACATAAGAAGTCTTTGTACCATTAAAACATCCTGAAAGTTTCATAGCTTAATATGTGGCGGCAGTGACCAGGTGTAGGCCTTTACTTTTGTTTTGTATTTGTTTGTTTTATGATTATTAAAATGTGTTGCACGTTTGCCGGTTACCGCGTCCTCCTTCCCACAACAACATACTGTTGTCTAACAACTGTTGTTAGAGCACTGTCAATTATACAATCTGCTGTCTCAGTAAAAAATAAATGTACCAAATTGACACAACATGCCATTTTTTTTAATGTAAAATCCAAATAGAGGCAAAAAGATATACTGCAGAACCAGGCAGATAGAAAAAAAACTAAATAATAAATAATATATAGAAATACTATTAATACTAGTAGTATTAATAATATGAATTTCAATGAAAATAAATATTGTTAAAAATGTTATTTATACCATGGTTCTTTAAAAGCATGGTTCTTTATTACAAACCGAATAACCCTAATTTGGTACTGTTTAGAACCATTTTTCTTAAGAGTGTACAAGTAATTAACACTCAGCTTTAAAAATAGAGTTGAATCTAGTATAACAGTTAAGGATGAGTTTGCGGTATGGATGACGCCAGTGCTCTGCTCTCCTTTGTGAATTTTTAAGCTGTCGTTTGAGCCTGTTTGGCACCCAATCTTCACACCTACTCCATTACAATGGTGTGTAATCTCAAACAAACACTTTATAATAGTCCAAGACACAGCCAGAGAAAGACCTTCAACCTCTTTTTATTAAAAGGGCGTGGAGCAAAACTGGTTCTGTTGGACATTCTGAAGTAGGATTTTCAAAACAGGTGTTCACTTTGTAAAGTCTAGTATAAGGGATAAAACAGCTAGAGAAATGTGTTATTGCGTGTTCTCAAAGGTGAGAACCTGTATTTGTCCATTAATCATTTTGCACACTTAATAGACTGGCTGGCCCTTTGACACTAATTAGATAAGTACTTTGGGAGGAAACTACAGCAGTTATTTTGACTGCATTTGTCATGTCATGGGGAAAGACAACCCATGTGCCAAGTCTGTGTGACTTGCCATTGGCAAACAATTTTACAATGTGACATATTTCAGTGAAAAGATATCAGAGCAGGACTTTCATCCATTTCATTCATCATACTGTAGAAATTTGTTGGATAACGGAAAGTGGGCACTAAACTCTTTTGTAAAACTTTTTTTTTCTAAAACAATGCCTAAAAATCTATTTAGCTGTTTGTTAACATTATCCAATAGCCTGCATGGCCAATAACAACAGAAGAAAGGGGTAAGTTATTACATAGGTGAGACATTCCTCGAAACTCTCCAACAAGTCAGATGAAGTCCACTGAACCGGCCAGGTTAATTTAAGAATAAGTATTAATCATTTAAAATGGCTGATGACAGAGCAGAAACAGGCTGGTTAATGTGTAAATTCCTTTCACTTGACAGTCATCTTCCAGTTGGCACAGCATTTCATTAATACTTGACGCAAATACGCTCTGTGAACCTCCACTACATCAACATTTATAGATCCTAAGAGAGACTCTTGTGCTGCTGAGCCTCAGAAACAGCACTCTGGAAATGTTTAAAGACCCCTTTAAAGCTAAAGCTATTTCCTGCTTTCACAGATCAGGTAGAGTTGTTAAACAACAGTGGGAATTTACGATAATCCAACACAACAGCAAGCAAGTTGATAGTATATGGTAGTATAATGATTTACATGAATTGATCATTTGAGGTTACAGTCAAATGAACACTGACTGAGTTTTCATAAACAGTTCTACAGGTGTTTAGCAGAAGAAGTTATGTTTTCAATAAAGAAAAGCAAGCATGAAGGCCCGTAAACCATAAAGAGGTCAGTCCATTTAATGAATGCCAGGATCATTCCAGCTTCTACAGGAAAAACAGAGACCCATGAAGATAGGAATGACAAACTTGATTCTCGATCAGAGTAAAATTAAAAATGGTTTTCGTTAATTGAAGTAAAACTTAAATAAAATAAAATATAAATATTAGATGAAAAACTTAAAATGAAAATTAAAAATGTTGCTTGGACAATTAAGTGAAATAAGTTTAAGCTGAAGTACTAAAAGTACTAAAATTACTAAAATTAATACTGAAATAAACATTATTAAAGCTAAATTTATTTTTATTTTTTTTACAAAAGCAAAAAAAAAAAACCTAATATTAAAATGAAAAATGAAAATATAAAAACAAAGCTAATTCATAATATTCATTAATACTAGTAGTTGTAAAATAATGCTAAAATAGCGCTAGGTAAGGCAACAATTTCACACCTTTTTAAAGGGAGTTAAATGTTATGGCAACAAACAGCCAATCAAAAACATCAGCCTATCAAATTTTATATCTTGCACTGCAGCATAACACGAGTTATAAAATAACTTCATTCTTCAAATATGTGCATGCAGAAGCTGTAAGTCATGAGATGAGGTTCACCTTCACATCATTCAGTCCCACTGAAATGTACAAGTTCATGAAATCATATTAAAACGGTCTCAAAGGTTACCTCATTAAACATTCAAGAGCTTTCTACCTCCCAGAACATGGTGTGTTTTAATTTCCGCATTTGAGGAAAATAAGTTAAAGGGATACTCCACTTTTTTTGGAAATAGGCTCATTTTAGCACTCCCGGAGAGTTAAACAGTTGGGTTTTACCGTTTTTGTATGTATTCAGCCGATTTTTTGATATTTAGAAGAATATCAGTAACTAGACAGTTTCTGGTCTCATTGACTTCCATAGTATATTTTTTTCCTACTATGGAAGTCAATGACACCAGAAACTGTCTGGTTACTGATATTCTTCTATATTTCAGAAAATCGGCTGAATGGATTTGAAAACGGTAAAACTCAACTGTTTAACTCTGGGGGAGTGCTAAAATGTGCCTATTTCCAAAAAAAGTGGAGTATCCCTTTAAACATTTTGAATGGTTTCTGAAAACACGAATGATGAAGACGTTGTCGACAAGTAAATTATTTTGAAGAATGTTTTTGTTTTGGTCCAAACAATCGACTTTCATTCTATGTCCACACACAAAGAAACACTCAGACATTTTTCTAAATACTTTCTTCTTTGTTCTGCAGAATAAAGCAAGGGTGCACAATTACTACAGCTTTAAAGTGACGACATCTGTCAAGTGTGAAAAGCCCATTTACTGTATGTGTATAAAGAGGATCATAGTGCCAGCCAGCACAAGACTTCAATAAACAAGCAAACCACATCACAATAAAAGAGAAAACAGTGAATGAATATTATAGGCCTAACCACATCTTCTCTGATGAGAATTCGATAAGTCAGGGTGGATCACTATCCATTTCTCATGAAGTACAGTACAAAAACAACCAGAGTTTTCTAAATCTCAAGATTACTTTCAACCTGAGCCAAAGATCTTTGGTTGAAGGAATACCTAGGCACTATCATATCCTCCTCTTCTGTTGTGCACATCACATGTCATCAAAACCTCTGGAAGCACAACCAGCTAAAGGTCAGCGTAAGGGAGGAGTTTGTTCTACGAGTCCCTAAACACACATACACACACACCATACTTTCACAGACTTGCTCTTTTACACACAGAGAGAGAGTCATCCATCTTTAAGCAGGTTCTCCATAAATAGAGCATCTACTCAACCCGTGGGGATTCCATCATGACCTGCTACATTCTGCTCGAGGTCCATATGCATGGCTTACATGTCTGTGTGTTTGAAGGGCTCGGATTTCCACCGCAGAATCCCTCTGCCACTCACTTAGCCAAAAATAACTCATCGTTTGCCTTATTTGCAAATGTAATTGTGGCTTTTGGGGTTAGATTATACAATAGAAAGCTTTTGAATGCTAGAATTAATATTGCACTGCAGCATAATTTAAATTCCAGTATAGTATGTCTATAGTTAGATCTCCATTCTTCAAAGATCAAACTGTGCATGTCGATCGAAGCTGTTTCCACTAAGTCTTGAAAGGAAGTTCATACTTTCTGCATCATTTTCATCTTATTCACTCCCACTGTACAGGTTCATGAAATCAAATCCCATCTTGACCTCAATATGACCTAATGGTCAAAGATCCATTTTGGTGATTCTTAAATCATCAAAATGTAATGAGTCTAAAATGTCCAAAGGTTATAGGCAGGGCACGTATCCAGACAGCAAGAAAGATATATACAGAGAGAAAAGTGAGACGAGAAATATAGTTAAAGTAAAGAAAAATAGATAAAGATGACAGCAAAGGTAAAATAAAATTAAATCCCTAACAACAGAAATATTGTACAAAACAACAAATGTCATAAAAATAATTCCACAGACAAGTACTGTGCATCATATGCAGCTATACACTCACTTTATATTTAAGTTATTTAACAAATGTCAGACAACTGAGTAAAACCAAGTAGCTCGCTGTGCACTGGTGAGGAAAAATCCAGAATTTGAAGAAGTACCAGCAAAATTTCAAAAGATACTTAAATCTACAATAAACTTAAATCACTAGTTCATTCCTTGCAGCTGTGTGTCTGTGTGTGTGTGTGTGTGTGTGTGTGAGGATGATCCTCTGACATGGCAGGATGATTAAAGGATTTTAAAGCAAATAACAAGCTTTTAAGTATGGAGTGCCCATTTTAACCCAACAAGAGTTAACTCCATTTTAGCAGCTTTCTGCCTGGAAGGACTACAACAGAAACCACGGTAATGGATTTTAAGCACTTAATCTAAGTCAAAAATCAAGATAAACATCCAAGACTTAATTCCACAGATTATATTTGTGCACTTATGTTTATTGATCTCCCAATTTCACAAGGACACATGAAACAAAAGTCTGAGGCACCATTAAATATAGCAAGAATCAAACTTTAGAAATCCAGTTAAAATGTGCAAAGAAAACAACTACCTGTCATATTTCATTTCTCCAGCTTTTTTCCAGAGCTGTTTAGTGAAGAGGCGGAGCAGAGGAAGAGAGTTCAGCACTACGGGTATATCTGCAGCTGCTGAGACTCTTCCAACAGTTATATCATGATTCGGATGTGTTCACCCTTGTGAAAGTGACAGACCTGCCCAGCAGTTAAGAGTAGTTGTTTTGTAATCTCAAAGTGTGCAGTGCCATACTGCATTTCTGTCTCTGTGATGGCCACACACATACATCCTTTTACATGCTGCAAATAGTTATAGACTGATATACTAACATGGCATTGAATTAAACGTTATTTTTGGCCATTTTAGATTATCGGCTTAAACGGATAAGTGTACCTGTTTCTCAGTTACAAAGTCAGCCTTGTCACTGCATGCACAGTTCCTTATTGGACAAAGAAAAGGAAGAAACCTTTTTATTTCGGGTGTGTCATGAACGCATCTCTTGCCAAAATCGGGGCTGACTTGTAACCATCTCAACTCCTATCCAAATCAAATTCATCAATCATTACAACTTGGGGACTGCAGATGGAAACTAGCTTAAGCTAAATCTGGTGCAAAGCATCTTTAATTAATGTTTTTTTTGCACATTATCCCTGTTGAAAATAAATAAATAAATAAATAAATAAATAAGAATTTTTGCACACTGACAATTTTAATGACCTCATTAAAAACCAATGAACTGCCTGCTTTCTTGTATGGATATCATTGTAGTGTCTGACAATAAAAAATAAAACCATGGCTTTAAGACATGCAAACCTCTAATAACAATCAAGTGCTCTTTAATTGCCTCTCAGAAAATAACTGTGTGTCAGCAGAGCATGTCAGTATGTCTTTCCCCTCCCCTATATTCTCTCTCTCTCTCTCTCTCTCTCTCTCACACACACACACACACACACACACACACACACACACACACACACAAGCAAAAACATCTCTAGACTGCTGTCCAAGGAGGACAGATTGCATCTGAGCTCTTGGAGTGCAACAGCATGTCCTTCGCCAAATACATGCATATTCTCTAAGTGGGCTGTTGTTATTGTTATTTTTTTAATAACCCTCTAAATAAACCTAATAAATAAATAAAGTTAGATTGCAAATATATATATATATATTTTTTCAGAGCGTATGTTACATACATGTTGTGTTCTCTGAAGTGGGGTTTATAAATGCATTGAGTTAATGTTCAGTGATGCATAGAGTTTGATTGGGCTGAATCATTTGGTTCTGTCTGAGGAATGGATGGGTTCATCTACTTGGGTCTAGACAGACAGTGTTATGGAAGTAAAGCTGACGATAAGTTGATACTACTCTCGGTGTCAGTGTGGTCATTATCAAACGCAACATTTGGCGACGAGGATGGCTGATATTGCACTGCCACCGCCTGCTCCTTTCCTCGCGCTACCTGGTGAGCCTCCGATTCCCTGGACTCGCTGGTTGCAGTCTTTCGAGACTTTCATCTTGGCAGTGGGGCTGACGGATGTGAGCACAGCCCGCAAAAAGGCGCTGTTACTACACTGCTTGGGAGCTGAGGGTCATCGTGTGCTGGGAACGCTTGAGTCGGGCGCCACAAGCGATTATGACACGGCCGTGGAACTGCTCACCGCACACTTCACGCCTACGCAGAGCGCGCTCTTGCGCCGTTTTCTGTTCCGCCAAAGAAAACAGCTGCCCGGTGAGTCAGTGCAACAGTACGTAGCCAACTTGCGGGGATTGGCCAGCACATGCAAGTTCGGTGCGTTGCAGGACGAAATGATTCGCGACCAGTTAATTGAACATACCAACAATGCAAAAGTACGTGAAACTCTGCTATTAGAACCGGATGATTTATCTCTGCCCCGAGCGATCACGATTGCATTACAAATAGAGAGTGCAGCTGCATGTGCGTCAGCATTGACTAAACAGCAAACAATCACGGACTACCCAGCCCCCTCCCCCATGCCCACATCTATATTACAGCCCAATCAGAACGACGCATCGGCTGCAGCAGATTCCTCTGCAGTTATGCTACTGAGACGCCCGCAGCGGTCTCGGCCACGCCCACAAACACCAGCGTCGCGGCCCTGTGATAATTGTGGATCTTCATCTCATCAGTCTAGAGCGCAGAGCTGCCCAGCTCGTGGTCAAACGTGTCGTAACTGTGGCAAACGCAACCATTTTGCTTCAGTCTGCCGTTCTGCTCCAGCTGAGTCGCCCACTATCATTCACAATGTCTACTCTGGGCCAGTCTCATTTAAAGCATGCTCAGTGCGCCTAAATGATGTGTGTATCCCACTGCTTTTGGATACTGGTGCCAGTGTGTCTCTCTTGAACATGCACACATACGGTTGTTTTTTTGGAGCACTGCCACTGTCGCCACCCTCTGCCTCACTCTGTGGCTATGGCGACTCAAAAATTGACCTAGTGGGTTCCCTGCAAGTGACTGTTGGGTATGGCACCAAATTGGTACCCAGTTTTACCTTCCATGTTGCCCGTCGTGGGGCCAATCTGATGGGTCTGGATTTGTTCTCGGCTCTGGGGTTCTCCCTGGTGGACACAAAGGGAGCTGCGATCCTGACAGTCTCTACGTCTTGGCAACAAAAATGGCCGTCTCTGTTTGAAGGCTTGGGGTGCCTCACTGCTTTTGCCCACCAACCTCTCTTGAACCCGGCTGTTGCACCAGTCATTCAACCACTTCGCCGCATTCCTCTGGCTTTCCGTGATGGTGTCTCAGTTGAACTTAAGCTACTACTGGACTCTGGCATTATCGAACCAGTGGATGCATCGCCCTGGGTCTCAAACCTGGTGGTGGCTCAGAAGAAATCAGGGGCACTACGAGTGTGTGTCGACCTGCGAGCAGTGAATAAGGCAGTGATCCCGGACAAGTTTCCACTCCCTACCTCAGAAGAGCTCACTGCTCAGTTCCATGGCTCAACCGTGTTCTCCAAACTGGACCTCAGACAGGGCTACTTACAAGTGCCCCTCCACCCCAGCAGCAGGAATCTCACAGCCTTCGTGACCCATGAAGGTGTGTTTCGTTACACGCGCATGCCGTTTGGACTTAGCTCCGCCCCCAGCTGCTTTCAAAAAATCATGGTGTCGGTATTGGCTGGTATACCGGGGGTGGCCATATACCTGGACGATGTGGTTATCCATGGGCCTTCTACAGCGAGTCATGACGAACGCCTCAGCAGAGTTTTCGCAGCCCTAGCGGAACACAAACTAACCCTCAATGCTGAAAAATGTGTGTTCTCCTCACCGTCCATTGAGTATGTGGGTTTCCGACTGTCGGCGGATGGCGTCACACCACTTCAGTCAAATGTAGACGCTATACTGGCAATTCCCGAACCCAGCTCAGCTGCACAGGTTGCCTCCTTCTTGGGCATGACGGGTTACTATCTAAAGTTCCTCCCACATTATTCTGCTACCACCGCCCCACTACGGCATCTGCTGCGTAAGGATGAGCCCTGGATATGGTCACAGGCATGCTCTGAGGCGGTACAAGCGCTCAAGGTGCAGCTCACTACAGCTCCAGTGTTGGCTCATTTCGATATATCTAGCCCCACTATGGTGACCTGCGATGCGTCGGCTACAGCCATAGGAGCAGTGCTGTCACAGACTCAGCAGGGCGTCGAGAAGCCCATTGCCTTTGCATCACGGGCCCTCAATCAGACGGAGCAGCGGTACTCGGTGGGGGAACGTGAAGCATTAGCCTGCATCTGGGCTTGCGAGCGGTGGCACTTGTACCTCTATGGCCGCGCTTTCACCCTGAGGACAGATCACCAGGCCCTGACCGCACTGCTTTCTACATCTGGGACAGGCCACAGACCACTGCGACTACACCGCTGGTCCGACCGACTTCGCCAGTATAACTTTGACTTGAAGTTCACCCCAGGCAGAGACAATGTTGTGGCTGATCTTCTGTCCCGCGCTACTCCATCTCACCCTGTCATACACACAACCACCGACACGGACCAGGTGGAACAGGACATTGTTCAGATGTTACACGCACCCCTCCAGGCTGTCGTATCGTTACAAGAACTGAAGAATGCATCGGAACAGGACCCAATTCTCTCTCAGCTCCGTGTCTATATACTGAACGGTTGGCCTCATGAGATATCGGAGGAGCTTGCCGCATTTTCCAGAATAAAGCAGGAGTTGTCCTGCTGGAACGACACCTGTGTGGCACGCGGCCTCTGCACAGTCATCCCCAGCACCCTACGTGCACGGGTCTTGGCAATGGCTCACGAGGGCCACCTTGGTATTGTGAAGCTGAAACAGCGCTGCAGAGACCGGGTTTGGTGGCCGGGGATTGATAAAGACATAGAGGCCCTGGTGAAAGACTGTGCCGCCTGCCTTTTGAGCGGAAAGACAGGTCACCAGGCCCCCCCACCGTTACAACCACTTGCTTGGCCATCACAGCCTTGGGATCACCTGCAGCTGGACATATGTGGTGAGATACAGGGAGTTCCTCATCACCAACGCTTCCTAGTGGTTGTCTATGACCTGCACTCGAAATGGCCTGAGCTTATTGCCACCGGCTCTGTGACCTCTTTGGTCATAATCAACTTTCTGGACTCTCTGTTCTCCCGCTGGGGCCTCCCAAATACTATCACTACGGACAATGGCCCGCAACTGATCTCGGCCGAGTTCACCACATACCTCAAAAACAAGGGTATTCGCCACATCCGCACGGCATACTATCATCCCCAAGCTAACGGTGGTGTTGAACGCTTTCACCAGTCCCTGAAAAACAGCCTCAGAGCACACCTGTTCCAGGGATGGACATTCTCACAGGCCATTCGCCACACACTGCTGCACTACAGGGCCACCCAACACTCTACAACGGGGGTCTCTCCAGCTTCCCTCATGCTTGGCCGTGAGCTCCACCTTCCCCTCGACAGGCTCAGCCCAGCACTGCCTCAGGGCCCACTACCACAGGTCAGGGCCTCAGTGGAACGCCAGCAGAGGCGGATGAAGCAGAAATTCGACCTCTCAGCACACGCAAAGGCCCCTGACATACAGGCTGCGGATTGGGTCAGGGTTCGCAGGCCCCACAGAGACCACAAACTCGCTTCATACTGGTCTTCCCCTCTCAAAGTTAGTCATCAGCTGGGCCCAGCCACCTTCTTGCTCAGTGATGGCACGCGTTGGCATGCAAGCCGTCTCCGCAAAGTACGGGCCCCGGCACATACGACAGGTGCCACATCTCAAACCACACCCTCAGCTTGGCAGGACAACCCAGCGAGTCAGCCTAGACCTCAGATAGATCCTGCACAGGTTCCAAGCATCTCTATCAACCTCCCAGCTGAGATGTGTGCTTGCCCATCACAGGCTGCCCAGCCTCATCCTTGTCTTTCACCGCGGCCTGTTCGCACTCGTTCTCGGCCTGGGCACCTAAAGGACTTTGTGTCAACATTTCATGTTTGAAAACCTGTAGGAGGGGGGGAAATGTTGTGTTCTCTGAAGTGGGGTTTATAAATGCATTGAGTTAATGTTCAGTGATGCATAGAGTTTGATTGGGCTGAATCATTTGGTTCTGTCTGAGGAATGGATGGGTTCATCTACTTGGGTCTAGACAGACAGTGTTATGGAAGTAAAGCTGACGATAAGTTGATACTACTCTCGGTGTCAGTGTGGTCATTATCAAACGCAACAATACATACACACACACACACACACACACACACTGATTACCATTTGCTAACAGTCACAAAACGCATTATGAATGAAAACATTTCTGAAAATGTCAATTAAAATTCAACGTCATATAGGCTAATGATGATAAACAGACTGAATATCATAATAGTAGAATATGCAATTATGCTTCGATATTACAACAATGAAGTCGTCATATAACATCAATGACACAGGTTCCACTAACAAAGAGGCGCAACACCCATCGAAAATAAAAACATGGGCTAACCAGAGCGTCAAAGCGCAACATACCTTTTTCTTCGGGCATCGTCTCGCGTAATCACGCCTATTCTCTAAGTAAGTGAATGAGACTGCTGTCTGAATAAATATCCGACAGTATTTCAGTGCAGCACAGCGGTGTGGTTCATGTTAATGCTGAGCTGTTCTCACGTCGCGAGCACCGGAGAAATGCGCTTCAGACACAGCGCGCGACACTACAGGAATGAACGCAGGTCATATGATTCCCGCCTGCCTGACAGGACAGCACACACACTCACGAGCTATTGAAGCAATACATTATAAATAGAAGCTTCTCGGTCAAAAACATGACACCCCTTCCCAAATATCTGAGGGCGTTCACCGTGTGTTCTCAGTGTGAGGTAAAGCCACGCATTCAGCCCAGTTGGGAAAACAGTATGGAACAACCTGATAACAACATGAGATATGCTGCTGCTAAACTCAACTTTCATTAAGCATTTTCAAAACCATGCATGAGAATGGACCGAAGTACAGTGTGTGCACTATAGGCCTACATATAAGTTTACATATTTATATAGGCTTAATATATTTAGTCAATGACTGGACTTTTGTGGTGACAACAACCTACAGCGATGAGTTCAATGCACTTAAGAGTAAAGAAAATAAAAAAATATGGAATATGTTTAAACTATGAAAACTATCTTCAAATAAATATGAATATATATGACAAGATATTGTGACAAGTTACAAGGACGGACACAAAGATGGGCTATTGTAAAACTAATAATAATAATGACAAATATGTTTTTTACAATGTCCCAAATAACAATAGCCTATCAAAACGACCAACTGCATCCACTGGCATTTGATGTTTACAGCCTTTGCTATCCCACAATGCCACATTCTGCCCTACCTGACTCAGTAAGAATCCTCACTTTGTGACTTTTATTACTACATATCTTTGCAAATGAGATCATATCTTATTATTATAGCCTATAGTTGCGTTGAATCCACTTTTCTTTGGAAAAGGACTGTTGGATTGTGATGGATTAGATGCCTATAACAACAGTTATGATATCTGAGATCATCAGTGCTCCATCAGCAAGACCACACTTGAATGTACTGCTCTAATGAAAGTTCTGAAATATGAACAGAGTCACGACAGGCATTTATGAACCGCAGAACTTTTCACACACCCGGTCCGTTTAATTAACGAATTTATGAGGTCAGAGGGGCGCAAATCTTTTCCAGTTCAGAAGAGTCCTCACTCACACTCCAGATCTGTCTCTATACACAGTTCACTCTTTGATGTCTAATCACAAAGCATGAGTCAATGTCATACTGCTATCTCACTCTCTCACATGTCCTCTATAAGTCTTGAATAATGATCAGGCTTGTGAACAGCCTGCTAGCACCTGTCAGGGGGTTTTGTAAAAAAAAAAGGCAGGGGCCATTCCAATTTCCAGCACTTTCGCACATTAGTGCAAACTTTTTTTCTCCTTTTCATGGACATTAGAAAGTTGAAGAGTCACAATAAATCAAAGACCAAACAAGTAATGAATTATGTTATTTATTTTGACTGTGCCAATTTGCCTTCAGTTTCTGTACTCGCTGTTAAAAATGATTGTTTAGACACTGCTGAAAATCCAGGCTGGCAATCCATGCGGAAAAAAATAATAAAAGAGGCATTGTCCTAAGGTAAAAGATGGGAAAAGAGAAAAAAGGAGTGAGGGAGAGCCAGCCAAGCTGGCTTTCATTCATTTCCTTTGAAGGATTCGCAAAAATAGAGAACATGTGCCTGACAAATCTAACTGCTCATTTTTCAGTCCATCGAAGTTATTCATTTTTAAAGTTTTGACACACCGGGGGCATTTTATTCACATAGTGGCATTCTTTCACAATTATGCTTGCAAACATTATTGGATATTTTCAGGCTATTCATCAACTGGATCAATAGAGACAGCAAGATAGTCGGAGGTGGAAAGGTGGCATAAACCTATTAAGTTGTTCAAGGATGCCCAACTATACAGACCTCTTCTGGACAAATTTACATAACAGAAAATTTACATTTTTTTAAGTATCTTCAGAACATTTTCTCAAGTTACTCCCAACACCGTATTATTATACTGACTAAAATTTAGATCTATAAATGGGCCAGAAAACAAACACAACACACTAAAATAAAACAAAACATGTACAGTATACCTAATTTCTATAGAGCAATTTTATAGAGGAAATAAACTATTTAAAATAATGAAGAAAAACATTTCTTAAATTGAAATACTGCAATTAAACTTTCACTTTACACATACTTAAATCGAATGTATGCAATTAACCAACATTTGTGGTGTATGTTGATTTAAATCACACTAAATAGGCATGTAAAAACTTTAATCATCTAACCCTTTTTTGGGGTGCTGAAGAAAGTTCATGTTGACAACGTTGCGTTGCACAACATGAATATAATGCAGTTTAGAGACGGTATAAAACAAAAATTCTTTTTTAGCCATCACTGAAAAAATCCAAAACATCTACACGTTTTTGCATTTGATGCAAGTAGATTAAAAAAAGTGGCCAGTAACAACCATGCATGCGAGTTCATCATTTATGCTGTGCATTGGAACAATCAAAATAATGAAAATTGTGAAAGGAGAGGAGAGTGAAGAGGTTTGCTTGTGTCATGTAAACATCTTACTGCAATTAAGTTCGTACTCTGATTATTGGAAATAATCACATTACTGGTGCACATAAACATATTCATTGTCTGTGGGTGACATTGTACAGAGAGCTGACAAAGTACAGCCTGCCCTGCACATTATCAGGATATGCAAGAAAATAACACACATACACACACTGCCAGTGTCAAAAAAAGATCAAATTCTCTCTACACTTTGATCTCAATTTAAAATCCTTTAGAATTTTTACTTCATTCTATTGCCTATCATTTTTGCCCGATTTAATGGAGAGTAATAGGGGCCACAGAAAGAGAGAGAGGAAGAGAACAGTGGTGGGGATGACCTCTGCTTACTCCAACTCAGACACCCTTAAGATTTAAGTTATGAATAATTTACTGCAGTCCTGTACGGTCTCCATGCACGAAACCCGAGACTCCTCTAAAGCACAGCAGCGGTGCTCAGGTGTCAAATCTCAACAACACATGCAGCTATATGGCTGAGAACATACATTCGGTAATGGAAATCTACGAAGACAACTGTAACTAAGCCATTCTGTAAAACTGCAGAAAAAAAAATGGTCAGTTGTGATTAAAACCAAGATTATTGCAGTACGTTTTAAAAGAAAACATGAGTATTTCTACTTTGGAATTTCGTGTTTAATTCAAATGTTTCTTTACCGTTTCTTAGAAATTTCTGGTAAGCTTCACAAATAATTGCAGAGTGAAAACTATTTCAAAGCAAATCCTACAACAACGCTTTTTTTCACTGTAGATTAACTACACTGAAAAGACAGATATATATATATATATATATATATATATATAGATAGATAGATATATAGATATATATATATAGATATATATATAGACCATTTCACAAGATGTAAACAACACTGGTCCAGAAGCACTTCCTGGTTCAGTTTTTTAACACTACATAAAAGCTGGGATAAAATACAACCAACAGAACATTTAAAACTGAATCAAAAAGTTAAACAAACATCTTTAAGATGTTTTCTTTACATGTGAAATAAAGAAAACAGTTACAAACTGAAACAGGAAGTGTTTCTGGACCCAGTGTTGTTTACATCTTGTGAAATGGTCTATATCTTACTTGAAATAAGACTTCAAAAATAAGACTTAAAATTGTCACATCAGAAATATTAAATGCACATCGTAGTAGCCCTAAGATGCCATGTTTATCTTTTACAGCCAATTTGAGCTCAAACTGCATGGTTAATTAGCAGAAGTCTTTTCTAGTTCTCAATTGTTCGACCAACGGATGTTCAAGATGTTTTAGGAAACAGTAATGACTATTCTTCATCAATGGATCATACTATTGTAGCAAAGCAGACTATAGGCTGGACTATCTGTTTGCAAAACTAATGGCAGATAGGGGAGTGAATATAACCTGTCTGCAACAATCATTATTTTAGCAAAAATGTATAACATTATTCAAAATCTATTGTATTACTACTCTACAAATTTATCACTGCAGTTTTTCTAGGATTAACCAGAAAAAAATTTAACCAAAACAGATTAAAAAATCCTAGAAAAGCCCGTCATTTCTGTTATTTTTTGCAGATTTACAGCTTCTGAGCTGAGAACAATGACTGGCAGTAAATCCAGACCTGGTTAATCCAGTTTAGCACAAGGATGCTACATTCTGGATGTGTCCCCCATAACCTCAGCACTTTTGGTTTCCACGGCAGGATGTGAGGACTGATGGTAAGAGAATCATCACACTCTGCTGTTACATTCCCTTCAGAGTCAAATGTACATCACAATAATATACACACACACCAGGATCAGAAATGAAATGAAGGGCTTGGGGAAAAATAAAATGCCACCAAAATGAACAAAAATCCCTAAAATCTGTGCATCCATATAAACTGGAACATTGTTTTAAAATCTGCAAAAAAGAACCAAAAGGCCAATTCAAAAACCCTGTACAGCACAAAACAGTTCTGAATAACAAGATGGCTTTATTGCTATTTGCTAAAGCAAAGGAGCTGCAAACAACCATTATTTTTAAGATCTGGTGTTTAAGGCTTGAGAGGGCATCTTTGTCTGATCTGATTAGACAAAGATGTATTTAGAGATATTCAAAGTGTGCGAAATGAAAGATTACACAAAGATTATTGTGGTTTGGCATGGTTTTAGTATCTCATGAACAAGCTGGCAACATATTTTGATGAAACCAGACGAATCTCCATCTGGGGTGTCATGCAAAACTGTTCATGAACACTGACTCAGCAGTACTTTATTCAGCAGAGCTTCATTCCTAAATATAACGAAAATGTCATCATATGAGTGTCATCACCATTGTGCATGTGCAGTGGCTATGGTACAATAATAAAACATGTGAAAACAAAGCAACCCATATCTGTTATTTAGAGTTTTTGAAGAAATTTAAACAGAATATACACATATGTCACCATTATGGTAGCAGGTCATCTCTGGAAAGTTTGCCTTTAGGTTATGATGGGTAAACAGAAGGCTATTTTGTATGAAAGCACAAATAACTGGTCTTATTAACAAATACAGCGCTTACCTTTGTGTAAAAAGTAAGCTCAAAGCAAATATTAAAACATTAGCACATATCGAATGCTTCACTGTGGAAAGGGTTTGTTTAAAAAAAAAAAAACAGCTTATAATAAAACCCTCTTCCAATAATGCCCATATAAATACATGCACATTCACTTACTGGTATGTATTATTTTCATTTAGTTATTATACAAAAGTCAATTTACACAAAGGAAATACAAGTAGTTTTGTACCAAAAAAGTGCATTTCAAAGTGTGTATTATGCATTATGTGAACATGGCATTTGCAGGAAGGGATGTCCAAAATAATAAGTAATTAATTACAGTCTAACATTACTGCAAATCAAATGACATATGGCATACGATAAGGAAAGAGTTATGCTGTATTAAATACAACAGATACTGTTCTTGAAAAGCCCCTTCAAACACCTGCTGATGATGAAACAGCATTCTCCCAGCATGCCAAGAGTCAATTAACAAACCAGCAGGGTTCATGCAGAAGGCAAGGGTGTATATTTCAAACACTTTTTAATACATATGATATCCAATTTGTGTCTCCTTTCTGATTTCTGCAGGTCAGAGCGGCACCTTAAATAGCCGAAAACGGCTTCCACTTCATGTGAAAAATGAGCCTTCTTATTTAAACCCTACCGTAGTGTTTGATGAATAAGCTGGAGGCCATTCCTCTCACAGTCAGTCCCAACAAAACCAGGACAAGGAAAATGTTGCAGGCCCACTCTAGATTTCAGGGCTAATTACTAGTGTCTCTCCCTCAGGGACTAACTGTACAACAGTGATATCAGTTATTTCTCTGTTTGCTTCCAACAGCTGTAAAAATCCCACATCCAGTCTGCTCAGCTCCTCAAAGAGCCAACATCCACAATCTGTCTAATTGCAACCAAATACCTTCCAAAAAGGAAAGGATTTAAAAACAAACATCTAAACACTACATCATATTTTCCATTTCAAAATATATGACTCAAAACATTAATAAGTCCAATTAAATTTAGACTTAAATTTCCAAATCTGAAAGATTTTTCAGACCGTATTTGACAAATGGTTCATACAACATATTTTGCACTTACACAATGAGAACAAGACCTATAAATCATGTTATAACCTCACCTCGGATGCATCAGTTTGATTCTGTAAAAGTGGTTTGATGTTGCATGATCACTAGACAGCAAAGTACAGTCTGATTATTATTTCCTCCTTTATCTGATGCTGGTTTGAGTGGCACACACACATTTGTTTAGTGAAGTTCAAAATAGACTTGTTTATCGTTAAGACCAAGAATTTAATGTAATGAAAATGACCGATTTAATTCAGTCATGCTCAATTAAATGATCACTCAAATGTTGCCATGAAAACACTCAGCTTGTATGATAAATTTACTCATTATAGAAAGTCTAAATTTTAGATTTTAGAAAACTTAACAGGGGCAATAGACTAGAAGCACAGATATCACTCCATAAATCACATTCCAACTTTTCCACTTTGAACATGTGCCAACCAGTCTTTTGTGCTGTGAATTTCTGCTTTATTTCAATAATAAAAATAAAGTGTTGGTACAGAACTTTTATATGACCCATATGAAAATAATTTCTGTTCTGAACCAACCGCAGTTGAGAAGTGCTGCTCATGATGTACAGTAGCTTCACTCCAAAGTCACTCCCATTATGATTTAATGCTCAGCTATTATATCAATCTGTTTCACATGAGTTGAATTTTTCAGGCACATCATGCTGACCTGAAAATAAGGCTATACAGAATAACCAAATTACACTAAAAATCAATATGCTTTATCTAACCAAAAAAAAAAATTGTGGCAACAGATTACAAGCAATATAATTAATTAAATTTAACAAATTAGAATTGAGTAATAATTAATCAAATGAATTCCTTAAAAGTTAACCATGTAAAATGAGTAAAACTTACAACAACAACAAACAAACATTTAAGTCACCATTATGGTGATTGGTGTTTGTTTCAAAATTATGGTTTTCTCCTTCAGTGATTCTGCTTGTTAACATCAGGTGTCTTCAATGTTGGCAATATAATATAAATAGTTCTTAATCTCTTATTCAGATATTTTTGTTAAATTTTTGGGTGTAAACTTTACTCATTTTAAACGGTTAACTTTTAGGGAATTAATTTGATTAATTATTACTTAATTCTAATTTGTTAATTTTAATTATTAATATTCCTTGTAATCTGCTGCCACAATTTTATTGATTAGATAAAGCATATTCATGTTTACAGTGTACACATAATGTGTTTCAAATGTAGGCTACTTTCAACAATTCTAAAGATAAATAATAAAGCTTTGGTCAACAAAATTGCATTTAATTAGCAACCTCTTCATGCACAGGTAAGAACATGGGTATAATGTTACAGAACATCATCTCCACATAAAAATTGCACTTGCTGCAACAGTAATATCGTATTGATTAAAGTCAGAGGTATTGACCACCTTGACAGCAAAATCAACAAATACCCGAGATCTTGTGGATTATCCCAATTACCAGAAGTTCTGCTCAACACCCTCACTGTTAACTTAAACTACCAAATAGTGAATGACAGTAGGCCTACTGTAGCTCTATTATTACATTACTGTTAAAGTAACGTGCTATGTCAAGTTAATGAACTCTAGGAGCTTCCAAAATGACCTAAAAAAATCCATGGACAAAATCCAAGAATATGTCACTAAAATATTATAAAAGCACGTTTTAGACTTTACAAAAATGTTATTTTTTTATTTTATAATTATAGATAACGAGAGGCAAATTTCTCCAAATAAATAAAAACGCCAAATACAAAACAAATCCCTTATAAATAAAAAAATAAATGTATTATAGTTCTTACAAACTTAAGAGGTTCGTTGACACTAGCTGCAAAACACAAAGATGGTGTTTCGGCCTTAGTAAACATCACAATTAAACGCAAAGAGACAACCAAAGTAAATACACCTTGGACAGCAGCACATTACGCATTTCGTACAAACAAGGCAGCACTGCAACATAATGAGCGCTAGTGGGTGGGTGGATCCACCAGACTACACCGCGTCCACACACACAGGCAAATCTCCGGGCTTTTAGTAAGGGGATTAGTATCCGTGATGCGCTCCCAACACACTCACCGGTGCTCATTGTTATCCGCAGACCTTTTCGGTGTCCAATGTCATGTAGGCTATATCTCTAGATCCTCATTAAAGCTGAGCAGTCAGCGCGCCGTACATTTTTTTCACAAGTGCACGAGCCAACGTAAAAAGTATTAAAAAGATACGACTTAAGCTCCTCGCACCTGCGACAGAGGAAAAGTCGTTGCTATATATTCTGTCGAATCAGTGATAAACGTAGTGCGCAGCGTTGCGGCCGCATGCACGAGCAGGGTGTTGCCGTATGGCTGTGATGCGCTCGTGCGTAGGCTATTTGCCTCAGCACCATTCCTGCACGAGACGCACTGTGGCAGTTACGTGTAAAGACGGAGGGCGTATGGGAAATGGAGTTTATGTAGCCTACGCGGATTCAGATTATCAGAAGAAACAACGGGATGAACTACAGCAAAATACCATTAATATTAATCAATGTGAAATATTAATGTCAGTGAAAAAGAGGGGCTACTGTAATAGCCACCATTTGTCAAAACGCAAACAGTGTGGAGTGACCTGTGCACAAATGACAGTGATGCGATGCTTTCAAAGCTATGGATACTTGTATGAAATTGAAAAAAGGTAAATTGATCAAGTTATTACATGAATAAAATTACATTTAAATGGCTGTATACTAAGTGTCATTTTATAATTGAGAGGCTACTATTAAAAGGCTGATAGTTAAATAAATTCAATTATAGAAATTTTAATTTTGGTTTGTTATTTTAGTAGGATATATATAAAATTAAATGCAACACTTGTTTTTGCCCCCATTTTTCATGAGCTGAACTCAAAGATCTAAGTCAAGACTTTTTTTTTTAAGTTTACTATAAATTACTGAGCAATTTCACAACAGGACAATAAGCACAAGCAAACTAACACCATCTAGTATCAACCATTTATGGCATCCTCAATCAGTCACATTTGCATACCAGACAAAATAAGCAAATCACTTTATTGCATCTCTTTACAATAGTTTATTTATAGATTTACATTTACACATAATAAAACACTGGATCCAACTGATCGGATTAAAACTCATCAGCATGTGTTATTGAGCCCCCTTTTTTTACAAAGATAGTCCATAAGGTCCTGCAATAAAGAGGTCAAACGTCTGGTTATGCTAAATTTCCAGTGTTTCTTTAAGCAACCCCTTAAAATTACAACGTTTTTAAATGGTTTACCTTGATCTTTCGCATCTGATCTACAGCCGCATCGTCGAGCAACTCAACACTGATGTCATCTTTATTGTCCTCAGAAAGTAGCAGTGTCTTAAATGCAGAAAAGTACCATTGTTGAAAGCTATAATAAGCAAAATCTTTGCAACAGTTCGTACATGCACTCACTTCTCCATGGGAAGTTACTATTGTGGCTGTAGCCATCATTTCATCACCAACAGAGCGACTTGCTTGTCTTTTGTCAAAAGAAAAGCAGCATTTTTATTGAAAATTCACCTGAAAAAAATACACTGGTACAACCATGCAAGAAAGGAAACTTTACCTAAATTTACCACACGCTTGGTCACTGAGATTGACAACCCGTCCTTGGGTTCTTTTTCCATTGATAGTTGAGAGAGACCTGTCAGTGAGAGCAAAGAGAAATCCAAATGTGAGCTATCCGCTATATTTGACCATTAGGAATGTTCCATTGACATTTTAACCCTCTGGTATTCCTCACTTAGAATTCAGTCAGGAATAAAGACAATAAACTTACTTTTTTTAAATGAAATTCACTATTTAGTTTTAATATTTCATGGTAATACACAATATTCACCCCTAAAGTATGCACCATTTATTTCTATAAACAAAAAAAGGCAGATTGGCACTATCTGGTAGGACAAGAAAATGATATCATTATGTAACTACTAGTAGCCGGTTTAGCACTATAATTAAACAAACAAGTAAATAAGGGCAGTCTATTCCCTAGTTGGTTAAGTATTCCCACTTCCCAGACATTAAAACTAATTTTAATAGGTTTTTCATTCGGATAGACATTTACACATGATCAAAGACTAATTTATCGTGGCTGATTTGTAGATAAAAACTGCTCTGTGTTCTGCATTTTATAAACATTTGCCATTCAACACCATTTAGTGTTTTCGAATCATGTCCACAACTTTTGTTCAGCAGGTGCAAAATAAAGTTCTAGTACCATTCCAATTAAACTTAAAACAAATTGTCAAAAGTAACCGAAGACCACCAGAGGGTTTCAATGAAATTAAAGCTTTACCTCAGACTTCCAGTGCTGTTACTGTTGTGCAGGGTCTTCTTTGCAGGTTTCTGTTATGAGAAAGCACATAGATAATTTTCATTAGGCATCCACAAAGAGAACCAAGCAAATGGAAGGTCAGTACCTTTACACCATCCACTGAAGTGCTCTTGATTTGACCCGATGACCTTTGATGCCCTGCTGTGGCATTTAAACCTAAAAAGAATGCATGTTAACCTAAAACCAATAAAAGCTGACTTTAAAAAAAGTGACTAGAAGTTGCCTTGAACCTTTTTTGCTTGACTTTCGAGACAGGGGTTTCCGAATTTCTGGAGACGCACTCTTAAAAAATAAAAAAGAAGAAAAAAGAAAGTATACAACCACCAAATTTATGCAAACAGCAGCAAAATCATTTTACCTTCAGTGCCATTGTGACCTCGCCCACAGACGTATCATCGTCTTTATTAAAAAATAAAAACACACACACATACAAACACACCAATTATAAAGACAAATACCATTAATAATAATGCCCAGACTGTAGAAACATGCAGTGTAACTATCATACCATTCATTAGGTCTTTTATCAGCGTGGTGTGGAGCGAGTGCGGCATTTTCATCAGCTCTATTTTGAAAACTCGGTCCACAGTTGCCAGCAATTTGTTCAGATTGGTCTCCATTTCATTAATCCGGTCCTGAGCTGTTTCGGTGCAAGCAAAATAACTGGTTCATTATTCCATATGAAGGAAAGATTATGTATTGGCTTAAAATATATGACTGACCTTCCTTCTCAAACTGTTGTATGAACAGCTCCTTTCTTTTGGTGAGTCTACTCTTCTGGTCATAATCAGGCTGACCTTCAGAGTCCTGACTAACTTTTCTAGTTCTTCGTGGAGCCATGCTAATAGTTATAATGCAAGAACAGATCTTTTTATGAACATACAAACCTGGGAGCAGGTGCTTACCATGCAATTACCTTCTTCTGTTTTAATAACGATTGGCAAACTAATTTAAACGGCTCTCTTCTGCTACCTAGTGGACAGGATGCGCTAGATCAGACTTTCCCACTGTCTATGGACTTTCCCGAACTGCTGTTCGCGATTTTCTACAAACAAACAAACACACAATCAAATACTTATTTTTATATGCCATTAACCAACATCAAATAGATGCGAACATACAAATGTGTTGTTAAAATATTGAAATATTAAATTATAATCTCATATTTTTTAAGTACATTTTTGAGATCAAATGGGGTTGACTGACAGAAAAGTTTGGGAATATTTATAAAAAGAAAAATGTCTAAATTATATTATATTATATATTATGTCATAATTATTACTGAAAGTCATCTCATAATTATGATTTATCTTACAGACAACTCAGTAACAACAAAGTGGATAAAAGAATAAGAACAAATAAAATAAATTTAGATTAGAAACAAATCAGTTTAATATTTCATTTTTTCTTATTTAATAAATGTGCAAAAATGTCAACAGTTCTGTGTTTTTCTGTCAGTATGGGGTGCTGCTGTGTGTAAAATAATGAGGGGGGGAAATTAACTTAAATGATTTTAGCAAATGGCTGCAATATAACAAAGAGTGAACAATTTAAGGGGGTCTGAATACAGATCAGTAATTTAGTAATTCATATAAGTGAAATGTTTTTTTTTTATTATTATTCAATACGTTTATTTATTTAATCCATCTTTATGCCATCAATGAAGAAGCATTTATGCTGTGTTTTTATTATAAAGGAATTTTATTTTATTTTTTTCAGACGAGATTGGACGTAAATGTTACAGGAAATTAGACGTGACGTTTACAGCTTCGCCACATGATGTCGCCACGACACAACGAGAGCATACAGTGTTTTTGTGTAAAAATGGCAAAAACAACCATAAAATCACTTAGAAAACAGCTAACGAAATGCAAATGCAAACACGTACCCCGAGTTCACAGGTCGAATGTCCGACGTTATTTCCAAAAACGAGGTGCTAAAAATTCACATTCCGAGCTGTCTGGAACGCAGCATTAGTTAGTTGACGATATATAACGTCATTTGTGTGCGACAGATTTGGTTGTCTACTATGGCAGCCTTCTGTCACGCATGTGAGTTTTGTTGATTCTCATACGGAAAGTTTCTGGCAACCATGGGTAAAATACTGGATGATGTCGTGGATAGCGGCGGAATAGAAGTCATTATTCAAAACGAAAGCGACAAAACAATACCACGGTGTCAACATGGTACGAGAAAAATCGTAATAATATAATAATAATAATATCGTAATAATATAAACTGACAAGTGATTTCCTCAGGACCAGCTCTGTTGTTCGAGAAAACTGCCCATGGAGAGGAAAAAGGAAGAAGATTTTACGCTTGTTCTGCTTGTCGAGATAGAAAAGACTGCAACTTTTTTCAGTGGGCAGACGATAAGGTTAACGTTAGTTTATTACAAGTTATACTTACGTTTACTTTATTAAAATCATTAAACACTCTACAGCAAAAAGATAAACTAAAATTACTACTTCATTAAAAGAATATAAAAACTAGAGATGTGAATATTTGGATTTCATTCGCTTGATGAATTTCGTTCATGCTTCAGATATCAGAGGCAAGAATGCTTGCCAGAGAGGAGCAGAACCGCTCCAAGATGCCTCTTTTCACTCATCAGGAGTTCTTCACAAGGTAAATAATTCCCTTTAACTTATTTGAACATTTATGCCATGTCACTCTCATCAAGTGAGATATTGTCATGTCTGTTTATGGTAAAATATATTACTCTAAAATATAAAAAGTTCCTTAGTTAAGATGACCTGACAAAATCTTTCACACATGCACGTGTTTGTTTCTTTCACAGATTTAGAGAGTTTGTTTCTCTGCCACTGGAGCAGAGAAGGTTCTGTGTGGACTGTCAGATGTTGATCTTCCCTGGGGAATGGGCGAATCATGCAAAACACAAATCACTTTCTGAGGACGTCACAGTGCGGCGGTTGAAAAGGCCCAGTCTACTTCTGTGTCCTCTGGACAACAAGAAGAGTAACGCGCAATATCTATTTGCAGACCGGAGCTGTCATTTCCTCCTGGATCTGCTCTTGGGGTTAGGCTTCCAGAAAATTCTCTGCGTAGGGACGCCACGGTAGGTCCTGTGGATGGAGAACTTTTAACCAAAGTCTTGGGTAATGCAAATAGCCAAACTTGTTGGGAAAGGCTTTTTGCACTAACATCACCCACTATAGCGCAGACAAGGGCCATTTGTAGAAATACAATGCAAAAACATGCAAGTACACAATAATTGGAGTGTATCAAATGTTTGATTTAAATGTTAGTACATAGTAGTTAAAGACACTTAATATAAAGTGGGATCTTTGCACTTGCAATGTAAATGCAATGGACAGTCAAAAGCATATCTCCATATTTTAGCTTTGCAGTTGAATTAATAATTCTCTTATATATTCACAGATTACATGAGGCGATAAAGCTTCGGAATATGGAGGGCAAGAGTCCTACTGTCAAGAGTTTATTGCTGGATATTGATTACAGGTAAACATAATACAACATAATTTCTTTTTACTATATTGTTTACCATAAGGTTTAAAGTAGTAAGACTGTTCTTTTATGATGACCTTGCTTTTTTGGTTCATGTCATATCGTATGCCTGGCCTATTAATAACTGAAGCTCAGAAAGGTGTATCTAAGTATAGTATACACTACTATTCAAAATTTTAGGGTCTGTAAGATTTTATTTATCTTAAAGAAATTAAAACTTTTAGACAGCATAGACATAGCATTGCTCAAAAGTGTCAGTAGACATTTATGGTACAAATTTTTTTTTTGTTTTGTTTTTTTTTCGACATTCTATTCATCTGAGAATCCTGGAAATAATGCATCACTTTTTATACAAAAATATAAAACATCATTTTTTTTTTTCAACATTGATTATAGTTGTAAATCATAATAGAATGATTTCTGAAGACTGAATAATGGCTGCTAAAAAACACAAAAATAAACCACAAAAATAAATTACATTTGATTTTATAATAAATTGAAATAGAAAACAATTATTTTAAATTGTAAAAAAAATTACACAGTATTACTATTGCTATTTTTACTGTATTTATTCAAATAAATGAATAAATGCATCAAATAAATGCAGCTTTAAGAGCATGAGTATAAGAGACCGCTTTCAAGATTATTAACGTTTGGGGTCGGTAAGATCTGTTTGTAGTGTATTCAAACAATATTAAAGACTGAGATCGCATATCTCCATATGATGATGGCCTGTGTGTTTGTCTCTGGGTAAGAAGAAGCGGAAAGCTGGGTAGAGGGGCTCAGTAAAATGATGATATGCTCTGTCAAACACAGCTGTTTGCACTGCTGAAAACTCCTGCAGCGTTCTCATAGTCTCAGCATCATAGAACACCACACGACCCTTGTGATATTTTACAAACACCCCCACCTTGTTCGGTGCTGCCCGTGCTGCTGTGACGGGAAGCGCCACGTGTCGATCGTTGTGCCAGGCCATGAGATGCCCATCCTGAAACTCAAGACTCCACGAGCACCTGTTCCGTCCAAGTTTGGCAGCTTTGTCTCGTCCTCTCCGCTGCAGGCTCCCGTAAGCCACTCCCACAGCCCATGATGGGCAGCAGTGCACGTCCACCTCCCAGTAGTGCTGCCCAGATTTAAAACCTACGGAGCCCATGGCACAGAGTAACTGATCAAACCTTAGAGGGTCATTGGTAACGCAGCTTTCCTCTGTGGAAAGGGACAGGCCCCGTCCTTCTGAGGTCACCTTGATCTGTTTGTGACAGGTCAGTTTGTCAATCGCCACATTAGAGGAGTCTGTCGAGATGAAATGCAAGAATATTCATAAACAGCTGATTTACCCACAGCATCATGGTTCAATTATGTATTCTGAGCAATTCTGGTTACATATTAGCTAATCATTACAATAATACAGTACAATATATTACATAGTATTTATAAAAAGTAAAAGTAAACATATAAAGTATTTTTATATTCTTTAACATTGTACCGTTCAACAGTTTGAAGTTAATAAAAAAATGTCTCTACATTCACCAAGGTTGCATTTATTTGATCAAATTTTAATTAAAATATGTATTATTTAAATAGAACATTATGACAATTTAAAATAACTTTTCAATTTTAATATAGTTAAAAATGTATTCCTGTGATGATGGCAAAATTTAATTGTGCTGCATATTATTTTTGCTGACGTCATGACATTTATTTTTTTTTAATGTCACTTTTAAGTTGATGCCATCCATTCTTAATAAAAGTATTAACTTTTTTTAAACTTCAAACCAACCTCAAACTTTTGAATGGTAGTATATATATATATATATATATATATATATATATATATACACTCACCTAAAGGATTGTTAGGAACACCTGTTCAATTTCTCATTAATGCAATTATCTAATCAACCAATCACATGGCAGTTGCTTTAATGGATTTAGGGGTGTGGTCCTGGTCAAGACAATCTCCTGAAATCCAAACTGAATGTCAGAGTGGGAAAGAAAGATGATTTAAGCAATTTTGAGAATGGCATGGTTGTTGGTACCAAACGGGCCAGTCTGAGTATTTCACAATCTGCTCAGCTACTGGGATTACAACCATTTCTAGGGTTTACAAAGAATCGTGTGAAAAGGGAAAACATCCAGTATGCGGCAGTCCTGTGGGCGAAAATGACTTGTTGATGCTAGAGGTCAGAGGAGAATGGGCCGACTGATTCAAGCTGATAGAAGAGCAACTTTGACTGAAATAACCACTCGTTACAACCGAGGTATGCAGCAAAGCATTTGTGAAGCCACATCACGCATAACCTTGAGGTGAATGGGCTACAACAGCAGAAGACCCCACCGGGTACCACTCATCTCTACTACAAATAGGAAAAAGAGGCTACAATTTGCAAGGGCTCAGCAAAATTGGACAGTTGAAGACTGGAAAAATGTTGTCTGGTCTGATGAGTCTCAATTTCTGTTGAGACATTCAGATGGTAGAGTCAGAATTTGGCATAAACAGAATGAGAACATGGATCCATCATGCCTTGTTACCACTGTGCAGGCTGGTGGTGGTGGTGTAATGGTGTGGGGGATGTTTTCTTGGCACACTTTAGGCCCCTTAGTGCCAATTGGGCGTCGTTTAATTGCCATGACCTACCTGAGCATTGTTTCTGACCATGCCCATCCCTTTATGGCCACCATGTACCCATCCTCTGATGGCTACTTCCAGCAGGATAATGCACCATGTCACAAATCTCGAATCATTTCAAATTGGTTTCTTGAACATGACAATGAGTTCACTGTACTAAAATTGCCCCACAGGCACCAGATCTCAACCCAATAGAGCATCTTTGGGATGTGGTGGAACGGGAGCTTCGTGCCCTGGATGTGCATTCCACAAATCTCCATCAACTGCAAGATGCTATCCTATCAATATGGGCCAACATTTCTAAAGAATGTTTTCAGCACCTTGTTGAAGCAATGTCACGTAGAATTAAGGCAGTTATGAAGGAGAAAGGTGGTCAAACACAGTATTAGTATGGTGTTCCTAATAATCTGTTAGGTGAGTGTATAAATATATATTATGTTTATGTCTGCATAAACTTTTATATATATATATATATATATATATATATATATATATATATATATATAAAGTATTGTATATATATATATATATATATCCAAAATATATTTTGCATGAACTTTTTTAGTACAACAAAATTATGGGTTTTATGGACTGAGAGTGTTTTGTACCCAGCAGCAGGCTCTTTCGTTGTAGCTGGACTTTCAGATCTTTTGAGATGTTCCTGAGAACTTTCTTGAGCTTCTGGATCCTCTCCTCATTCATTTTGATCTGCTCTTCAGCTGGGTCCATTTTCTTACGACAGCTAGTCAATCTAGCCGGAAGATGCGTTTGAATTATATAGTCAATTGCATTCATTGTAGATGTTGCATTACGTATATTATAATGTACAGCATGTTTGCTATTGAAAAGAACACGGAAGGCATTATTGTTTTGACATACAATTAGGTTGTCAATATATATTCTGTCACAAAATCTGCCAGTCATATAAAGGAAAAAGATGGCCTTACGTAAAATCCTCAGGAAGCGACTGAAAGCAGAGAACATGCAGAAAACAATATAAGTGATCCCTGCTCTTTTTTTCTCAAGATTATTACAACAACATGAAATGCATGTTTCGTCTTTGACTGTTACCTGCTTCATGGTCTCTGCAGGGCTCTGTTGAGCTGACTGCATAGTGCTGATGTGTTTCTGCAGGAGACCAAGGTGTTGATTCCAGTCTTGAAGAATTCGGTTTAGTTTACTGCTGGTCTCCCGGCGGTCTTGCTCTATCATGTCTAGAACAGCCTGTTCATCCTCCTGCAGAGCCATATGCAGCTCTTCATAACACTCCTGTACCTGCTGCTTCATCGCCTCTGAACTCGTCTTCAGCAGAGATGTAGGATTCATCAGTTATTTAACATTTATAGTAGCTGAGGCTTTATCACATTCAGGTCGACTGATAGCTGAATGCCCTATCTACTTTTCTGATATTATTTTAAATAATTCTTTGGAGAGACAAAAACATTGTCTGCAAACCATCTCCTTCAACTACCAGTCATGTATTTTTCAAGATCAAATCAAATTCTAAAAATAGAATTCACTTACATTAAGGTTGGCTTGCCTCTTTTTAATAGATTCCATATGAGACTCTGTTCTTTTCTTCTCCGTCTTTAAGTCCTCCAACAAGACTGGTAGCTGTTTACACATTTTTGGTAACATTTTAGTTTAGTGTCCAATTCTGACTATTAACAAGTTGCTTATTAGCATGCGTATTACAAGGAAATTGGCTGTTTATTAGTACTTGTAAAGCACTATTATTTTATTGTTTATTAGTACTTGTAAAGCATAATATTACCTTATTCTGCATGGTCATATCCTACATCCCTAATACTACACGATACTTAAACTTAACAACTACCTTACTATCTATTAATAAGCAGTAATTAAGAGTTTATTGAGGTAAAAGTTGTAGTTAATAATTTGTTAAACATTTGAGAAAACATTTATTACTGTACACTTACCATTCAACAGTAAGATTTTTTTTATTCTGAAATTAATGTTTATTTAGCAAGTAAGCATTAAATCGCGACAGTAAAAACATCTAAAAAAAATGCTGTTCTTTTAAACAATCTATTCATCAAAGAATCATGAACAGATATGCATCACTGTTTCCACAAAATATTAAGCAGTGTACATTTTATTAACACTGACAACTCAAGAAATGTTTCTTGAGCACAAAATCAGCATATTAGAATTATTTATGAAAGATCACGTGACTAAATTCCATCACAGCAATAAATTGCATTTTAAAATATAATCCAATATAGAAAAGGTATTTTTAGTATAGTGCCCCCCAATTTTTTTTTGAACAGTAGTGGATGTCTTGTAAGTGCTTCTTCATTGAACTTATGTTCAACCTTATACTAAGCTCCTATATTTCTAGCATAACTACATTCTTATGTTGTCCTTGTAGATTGTCTCATGTCTCATGATTGCCCGATTTCATTATCAGCTTATTAATTTAGTTTGGCAGTTTAGGAAATCCATCATTACCTCTGAGGGTTTTGGGGAGATGGCTCCAGTTCTCCTGACCAGTTTTGGAGAGCGTGGGAAGGGCTGGGTGGCTTGTGGCCCTGAACGAGCCTCGGTAGCCAGACAGAAGGAACTGGTTTCCTCTGATAGAGGCCTGAAGTCTTCCTCTGCCATCTCTCCAAGTTCTCTGAGCATAGTGGTAATAATGGGAAAAACATCATTCACATTAGTAGTTTTTAATTATCACAATTTTGAGTATCTAATGCATGAAGAAGACATTTTCTCAGAAGACATGCTGCTTCTTGTTAATGCACAAAAAAATTGCAACTAGCCTTTACTAGAAAATAACTGGACGCCAAAAAGTGCATTTATATTTGCATACCTTAAAGCAAAGATATACTAAGCATAATTAACTTTTCAGCATCTGCACATATGCTATATCTATTAACATGGACCCAGTATCAAGTTAAACGTTCTTACAGTGCTATAAAAAGTTACAATCAGTAAATCAGTTGTGCTCTTAGTGTTGCATGTCACTGGAATAATATTTCACAATAAAATAATACAATAAAACAACTTACCTAAGAAACTGATGAGAGAAGTGAATGTCTTTGGTTCTTGTTCTCCTGCGAGCACTTCTATGTTCATCTGTGGAATGTGTTGAAAAAGGTGTGCAGCCCCTTTTAACATGCCAAAGCCTGCAGCATATGCGGATGTGTTTGCACAGACACTTTCACTTTGTTTTATAACTGTCTTTCACAGTTCCAGACTTGCTGACCTGCAGGGTTTAGAAATCTGCAGATTGTGGGTTTTATTTCACTGTTTTGAAATGCATGTCTACACTTGTATTTATTTAGCGCATTGCATGCATTTTGCAGTTATCAACCTTTTTTTTTTTTTTTTGACCTCTTAGGTACTGCCAGTTTTTTGGTCAAGATGAGTTCTGCCACTATAATATGTTCAACCATCACTTCTTTGATGATGAGGTAAAAACCAACCTCCTTTGACGTCAAATGTGGTCCCTCTTGTACGTTCTGAAAAATCATGATATGCTACTTTGCAGGAAGCGGTCACGGTTTTTCAAGGCTTTCTGCATGAGGAGGGAGGAGCCAAGGTAGTCATGGTAACAGACCCCCCTTTTGGAGGCCTAGTGAAGCCACTAGCCAACAGTTTCTCTCAGATGTCGATGACCTGGAAAAAGCATAATAAAGGTATAAGCAACTAAATTTTGATTGCAACAACTTGTGCATGTTTTACTTTCAAACATAACGCATATGTATGCTTCACAACACAAAATTAGATATTTTAAAGAATGTTGGTAACTAAACAGTTCACAGCACCCACTGACTTGTATAGTTTTTTGTTTTTTTTTATGGGTGCCGTCAACTGTGGTTATCTATATTAATATTTTGGGTGAACTATCCCTTTTAATGGAAGATAAAAGTAGAATTATGCTGGTCTATATTTTTCCTCACACAAAATCATATGGCTTCAGAAGAAGACAATTCACCGTAGTTTCTAATTTTATGATCCATGGGATTACTTAACTCAAGTCATACATGTTTGTTTTGGAATGAGGGGTGAGGAAATATTTTTTTTAAAAAGTCTTTTTCTGTCAAAGGCATACATGTAAATTGCAGTTACATGGAGAAATAATCAACCAGCACAATGTGTTGTAATTTCTTTGAAATTTGTTATCATTACCTGTTTTAATCATTTTTAGTGAGCGATGCAGCGGAGATGCCAATGATCTGGATCTTCCCATATTTCTTTGAGCCCCGTATCCTTGAGTGTTTTCCCTCCTTTTCTATGCTGGATTACCAGGTATTATAGGAATATCATGTTATACAGTCGTAAATTAATATAATGAGTCATTTACAGGGTGTAGTGGTCAAGTGTTGTTCTTCAATCTCAGGTCGATTATGATAATCATCCTCTGTATAAACACGGAAAGAAGGGCCGTAAGCAGTCACCTGTTCGACTTTTCACCAATCTGAGCCCTAAAGATATAATTCTACCAGAGGATGAAGGTTACAGGTGCACAAAGAACACATCTCTTCTTCATAATGCATTCGGGGTTTGTTTAGTCCCCAAAGAGATGCATATTTTTGAAAAAAAAAATGCACTCATTACCCATATCATACACACTTGCGTGACTTACATTTGTTGATAAGCATGAATATGCATGCACATCTATTAAGAAACCATTGTAGCATGAAAAAAATATTTTTTTTTCTGAAAGTTTGTTAAGGGGAAAATAGTTAAATTTAAATAGACTCCAGGCAGAGTAATATTGATGTTGAATTGAAATTATAAGATTACATGTTCTTGTATATTTTCATATAATGCTATATTCAAATAAAGTTTCTCAGGACTATTTCCAGTGTATTTCGATAGTTCATGTAACATTTTAAGGAACAAAAGCATTCAAAACTTTGAGAAGTTATGATCTGGTACAATGTTGTTTTAATTAAAAAATATTATTTTATTACTGTTCAATAAGCTTATGTTCCACAGTGTCCAAACTGACCTCGCATGCAGATTTTGAATCCATTATGTGGGTTAAACATGCACTTAATCGTTCATTTGGTTTCTAAAAAATATGTAACTTGCTGTAAATGCTGTATTAAATGTATTGATCGAGGTGGTTTTAATTTTGCCATTAATATTTTTCAATCCTTCGCAGATTTTGCAGTATTTGTGAGAGGTTTGTGTCAGCAGGAAACAAACACTGCCCTAAGTGTGACACATGCCCATCAAAGGTAAATGCTGATGTCTAATTCAGTGTATTGAATAGGAGTAGAAATTATTGAAATTTCCCTATTTATCTCTCAGGATGGCCGAGAGTGGAGGCATTGTGATAAATGTGGGCGGTGTGTGAAGCCTTGTAAGCAAATTTATGTACACTAACACTTGAACTGATGTCTCCTAATTTTTATTCCTGGCTCTCACCACGTTTATTCTGCTTTCTTTCTCTCTCTCTCTCTCCAGCATGGCAGCATTGTTCTTCATGTGGTCGCTGTGCTCTCCCTGATCACCCTTGTCATCAGAGCCAAACTGGCTGTTTCAATTGTGGCAGCCAAAAACACAAACTTAGAGCCTGCCCTAAGAAACACAATAAACGGCAAGTATAAACTAAGATTATTATAGTTATATATATTATAACTAAAACCATTAAATTACATTTTTTTTATTTTAATTAAAATATTTAAACAAACTTTAGAACACTACTTATACTAAATTTAGTTTAAATGTATACTAAAATAGCTACATCTGAAATAAAAATTAATAAAAACTTTGCATATATTTTTAAAGACTAAAAACAGAACTTTTTTTAAGAACAGAACGAATTTTAAATATTTATAAAAACGCCTCTTAATTTAAAGTCCCCTTGTAGTCAATAATTGTATCCCTTAAAAGTCATTTTTGATGAAAAAATTATTTTTGACTAAAAAAATTATTAATGTCTTAATAGCTTGAATGTAACTACACCATTGCCTCATTTAGTATATGCAGAATTGGCAAATTAGCCCCACCTCCACTCACTCACATTAGCTGAGATTTAGTTTGATTGGTTACAACGTAGCTTTATGACATCAGAAACGTATCTGTACTAAATGTATCTATCTTCAGATATTCAGATCATCAGTCGCAGAGCTGCACTGATGATACTGTAGTAACAGGACTATTTAATATGATTATTTCAGTATAAATACAAACTGGTTCTTTAAGTCTTTTAATATAATTATATGATTCTCTTACACATAATTATATGTTTCTCTTACACATGTTCTGTCAACAGAATGCCAGTGCCTGGTGACCGTGGAGCTCAAAGCCTGTCTAAACACATAACAGGCAAATCCACAGCTAAGAACAAATGGAAAAGAACAGTTAAATGATCTCACACGCAGTGTATTATGGGAACGATGGTTTTGTGGCTGCTGACAATTGCATCACAAGTACAAACTGCGAGATCACAAAGTGTGAAACGATGAACTGGTGTTAAACCTACATGTATTCAGGAAAGTTATTATGTACAGCCACAGTTGTCTTTTTGCTGTTTTATTTATGCATCTTGCCCTTGTCACAAGCTTATCCTACACTAGAACGTTCCCAGTTCAATGAACACATTGTGAACAAACCTTATCAATGGTCTGGAGTAATGGTTCAAAGAAGCTTTGTTCCAGCTTCTGTAGCTCAAATAGTGACGATCAGTGTATAAAACGTTTGAATGCAATTACTGCATTATTGGTATGGATGGCATTTCTGTATTTTTCAAAAAGGAAAAACGTATCTTTTTTTTCTGCATAAAAAAAGAAACATTTTATTGCATTTAAAGAAACAAATCCCCGAAAAGCATATCATACTTCATGTTTTTAAACACATTAAAATTAACAATTTTATGCCACTTTTCAAGGAATATCCATTTTGTGCTTTAACACATCAAAACAAAGCATTTGGTGTGAATTTCAAATAAAGTATTATTGTTATAAACTACCAGTGATTGTGTTAATCTTCAGGATTCCACCAAAGTCAAGGAATGCTTAGCATCTAGTGTACGTCATAAGCTTAGTGTTTTAGAAAGAAACTTCAAGCCTCTCCTATTAGTGTAAATTTAAATAAATCAGCGGTCACATTTGTTAACGTTTTACAACGACAAGAATTCAAGTTATTTAAAAGAATTATTAAAACCAAAACAATCATAATGCATAAAGATTTAGATTAAACCACCGCATAGGCATTATAATCTGCAAAGCTTCATAACTGGTGGAGCTGCCAAACATGTTTTATACGGCGGTTCACACATGCTTGTTTAGATACTGCAACTGTCAATACTGCTCCAATAGTAGTTAAATTCACAGTTAGTTCAATATATAGGGAACATAAAGTAAAAATATTTACATTTACTTGGAAGACGATGATTCATGATTATGAAAGTTTTCCATCTTTACTGAACTGTCTTTTAGTAGTTGGTGGAGGCACCTGTCAGTCTCAACATCGTTCCTCTATCCTTCTATGGCGTATGGAGAAGGCGATGAGTCGTTTGTACATAGCGCTGAGGAGAACGACTGCAGCTAGTACAATGCCACATATGACACTGAAGGCCCATCGGGGTCCCAGGTGGGTGTAGACGTGAGAGACGAACACAGGCCCGAGAGTCCGCGCACCACTTCCTGATGCTGTCAGCCAGCCCATGTAAACCCCCTAAGTTCACACACAATTGGGGAAGATAATAAATAGCATAAACTTTAATTAATCCTCATGTTACATTAGATTGAGATTCAGTGTTTTAAAAGAGAATGTATTGTACCTGAGGTCTGGGGCCCAGTATCTTTGAGTAGAGAGTGTAGGACATTACGTTGCAGGTCGGATAGCCCACTCCGATCAGGATGTCAGAGGTGATGTACTGTGCGAGATGAATTACAGGCGTATAAAAGCACCAGGTCTGTTCGGACAGACATCCGGTGGGCTCCAGAGAAGTGTTCGAGGCTTCGGTGGGTGCCAATCTTATTGTTGGCGTAGTGTTATTCTGGATGCCTGTTTATGGGATAATATTTGTTTAATGTACACAAATTTCAGCTGTAATATACACTACCGATCATGTTATGTAAACAAAATGATTTCTATTTTAATATATAATATATATATATATATATATATATATATATATATTTGGGCTGTGCAAAAATTAATTGCAATTAATCGCATCCGAAAAAAATCTGTGTTTACATAATATGTGTGTGTGCTGTATATAATTATTTAGTATATATAAATATCCATGCATGCATGTATATATTTAAGAATTATTTGTGCTTAAATTCTGTATATGTATATATATAAATACATAATCTATATTATATAAATATAAATATTTTATATATGAAGAACACATTTTCTTAAATATATACATGCATGTGTGTGTATTTATATATATACAAAATAATTATATACTGCACACACAAATATATTATGTAAACACGGACTTTTATCTTGGATGCGATTAATCGCAATTAATTTTTGCACAGCCCTAATATATATATATATATATATATATATATATATATTCCAAAGCTGAATTATCAGTATCATTACTACAGTCTTCAGTGTCACATGATCATTCAGAAATCATTCTGATATACATTTATTGTTGAAATGTTAAAAACCGTGATTCATTTGACACCTTCATTTGACATTTTATCTATTTAATGCATCCTTGCCGAAGAAAAGAATGTCATTCTTCTAAAAAAATAAATGATAAATTAATCAACTCCAAGCTTTTAAATAGTATATTGCTATTTTAATAATAAAAAACATAATTATTTGCATTTGGAAACAAGCTTTACAGGGTTAAGACTCGTTCACGCCAAGGACCGTAATGATAAAGATAAAGTTCTAAAAATCATTTTCCATATTAAAGAATAGCAGAGTTCACACCACGGCTATATAATAACGGCACGAGAAAATTATATTATAGGAATCACATCCAGAATGACTTTTTTCAGTTGATGAATAATAAAAACATTGACAATCAGCTCAAGCATTTGGAGCGGCAGACAAGCACGCACTTAGAATAAATTGAACAATATCTGTTTATGCTTATAGTTCTTGGTGTGAACGGGCCTTTAATCGGATACCTCACCTGTCCACTGTATTTTAGGATATTGATTTCCCCATGGCAACAAGACAAAGAACCCTACAAATATGAGCACCAAGCCTCCGAGCAGCAGTGGCCGATCTCCTACCCTGTAAACACAGCCAAATAAAGAACTGATTTCATCTGAGATCTGATTAGTCAGCTTGCAAAGTGCAACAAGAGGAAGTCATGTGTTCAAAACTGTTAGCATCCAAAACATATTTGTTGGGTACAGCAGAAATGCATGTGACAAAGTATTCCTGACCTAAGACTTTAAAACAAACAGTCACAAGACTGTACATTACTGAAAGTAATGTACAGTCCCATCATGAGTAGTTATTATGCAAAACCTACACTGCGATTCTGCAAAATACTCTGGGCCAGAACATTTCCCTTTTCCCAAAAGAAGAAAAGTGACCTAATACTTTTGTAGATGTTGTCAAATTGAAGTAAAAAAGCATGTCTGATTGTTCAAGGTTCTTCAAAACAGCTATGACAAATGGAAAAGTCTAATAACCAAGATCAAATTAGCATAAAGCTATTAAAAAAAATCTTTTTACCATTTTGAAACCACCTTTACCACCAGGAAGACGAGGATGGACTCAAAGCCGATGGCAGCCAATATGATGCCGTTATACAAAACGGCTTCTTTTCTTGTCCATGCAAACATGTCCATTGATAGAGGAGTAGATATACTGCAGGCAAACAAATTCACATGAATATGAGCTGATTAGACTTTAAATATGAGTCGAGATCTGAGGAAATACACTTACGTTTCGAACACGGCAAAAATGAAGAGAATAACGAAGAAAAGGATGTTAGATGTCAACACTGCAAACTGGTCAATATCACCTTCCACCTCAGTAGTCACTTCTACTCGATCTGAAAGTACAATCAGTACAAAAAAATGTTATAATTACATGAATTATTATAAAACAAAATGCACAGGAACACCATGGTAAAGCAATAGTACAGTGCTAAAGTATATTTATAAAAACATTTACACCAGAAAATAAATCTGTTACCTTCTGGGGTATAGTTAATTGCAGAGATATGATTTCCATGGTCATCCACCCAGTGCTCCCTAAATAATGGAAAACACTTTAAACTTTATGCATTGCTTTTTTCAAGTACAGTCAAATAGGATGTAAGCCTGACACCATGTCTACAACAGACGCGAGTGGTACGACACGACAAAGGACAATCAGGGATGTCGTCTACATCAGTAAACTGATGCCTCGTTCTATTTATGATACTCCAAGGCAAGTACTAGCAATACTTCTCACAGGAAGGACAAATGGATTTGCAATGGTTGCTTTGTCAAATCTAGTGTACAGCTTCTTGCTGTTGCAGCACAATGTAATGTGTCTGGTGTAAACATGGTTCTAGGGTTAAAAAATAAAAGTACTGAAAATAAATACGCAGACCTCACATAAAATACATACAAAATACATGTATTTAAGACTCAGGTTATATCATTACCTCAAGACTAATATAACCAGAAGAATGTTAATGACCCCGAAGCAGGCCGCCAACAGCGCTGGAGCAGTGTACATATTAACCTGAAGCTGGATAAATTTCACAATGACGCCAGTCTCTCCGATGAATGACAAAGCAGCCTGAAGAGCTGAAAAACAAAGGCAGTCAACATCTTTTTAATGGTAACTAGCCCTAAGAAAGTATAAAATAAAGACACTATCAAACCAAGCTGTAAAATTACTATTCTTATAGAGGGTATGCACGTGACGTCACCGTCGGCCGGAGTGCCTGCAGTTACTCAGTGAGTGGCAAAAAGTCTGAGCGGCTGTATTTGTTTTCAGCGTGAATGCCGCGAAAAACAAACACAACACATCTAAAGTCTACAACTAGATTTGACAAAAAAATCGGAGGTATATTTGTACAGACTGCTATTAGAAAGAGGAGCAAATGGGTCGCTGCCATTCACAAAAACAAGTGGACTCCAGTCAGCAAAAGGTGGAATTGCAGTTATCATTTTGTGTCAATATGCTGAATTTAGGTGTAAAACCATAGCCATATATTTTGTATTGTTATATATATTAACAACTCATCAATTAAATATTTATCATTGCATATTCTGCATTATTGGATGTTTTTTAATAAACACTGACCAAAAACAAAACTATAAAGTTTTAGGGATGGACGATATGATGATATATATAGGCTATATATAAGTGATCACCCGGATTTAGACCTACCTATATTGTATTTATATAAAGCGTTCACAGGCAAATTTGCTTTAGCCTATGTTTAGGTCTATATTGCCTGCATGTCAATATCCATGGATCACTGGATCTTTAGTAAGTTGTAAGGAACACTATATTGAGTCCAACATTTAGTTTAAATTGATAAAATTGTTCGTTTTAGTCGCATTTTCACAGTTTCCACTCACGTCAATGCATTCCCTCTATAGAGCAATTTCTCCCCAAATGCCATCTGTAAGTAAAATGCTTTTGACTTCACACAAACCTGGGCCAAGGATAAAGCCGAGAGCTTGACAGGCGCTCATGTTAGCCATTGCACTGGTTCTCTCCGTCAGGGAAGTGGCACCAGCCACATAAGACCTCACAACTGCTACATTACCTACAGGACAGAACGACAGACCATAGCACTGCAAATAAATTAAGTACTTTAGCTTATGCTTGGTAATAATTGTTTACTGAATCTGTATTTGCTATATTAACCTTATATTAAATTGTAATTTATTATTAATTTTTTTTGTTTTTTAAAGAAGTCACTTATGCTCACCAATGCTCCATTTATTTAATCAAAAATACAGTAAAGACACTATTATTGTGATAATGAACTAATCTTTTTTAGAGTCATTTGGTTCATTGATCAAAAAAGATTTGTTCATTTTGATGAACGAGTTTGAAAAGGAGAGTCATGAACGCGCATCATAGAACAGAGCAAGGCCAGCATTAGTGCTTATAAAACGTAATTTTTTTAATTTATTTTTTAAATGACAGATCGTTTCACTAGATAAGACCCTTATTCATTGTCTGGTGTCGTTTAAAGCCCTTTCAAGCTGCACTGAAACGGTCATTTGGACCTTGAACCGTTTGGTACCCAAAGTCCATAATACGGAGAAAAATCCTGGAATGTTTTCATCAAAAACTTAATTTATTTTCGACTGAAGAAAGAATGACATGGACATCTTGGATGGCATGGGGGTGAGTAAATTTTCAGCAAAATTTTTATTTATTTATTTATTTTTAAAGTGGACTACTCCTTTAAGCAGCAAATTAGCATATTAGAATAATTTCTGAAGGATCGTGTGACACTGAAGACTGGAGTAATGATGCTGAAAATTCAGCTTTGCCATCACAGGAATAAAATAGATATGTAAATATATTCAAATAGAAAACAGTTCTTCTAATTTGTAATAATATTTCACAAAATTACTATTTCTACTTAGCCTGGGAAAACCCAGACAAGTTCCGCCAAATTTAGATTTGCTCTGGCAAAGAGCTCATTCAAGCCCGTTTCCAATCCGTCGAAATCGAGGCACCAATCAGAAACGTTGGGGCGGGCTTTACACGATGACAACAGCCCTGGGATTTTGAAGCAGATTTTGTAGCCTACATTACAAAGATGGATGCCGCCGTCGAACATCACTCGCTCGAATCAGCTATCGCATCTGTGTTAAGCGTTTAAATATTTCCTTTTTGTTAAAAACCAAGCAAAGAACAACACTCGGAGATGTTTCTCCCCCCGCTCTGCATACGTCATCACCTTCATCGCTCTGATTGGTTTTAGGTCTATCCGCGACATCCGTTGGTGACGCCCCTCTGAAAATGATTTGTCTATGACGCTTTGCCAGACCATAACTCACTTACAACTGAGAATGGTCTGGTTGTAACCAGGCTAATTTCTACTGTATTTTTGGTTAAATAAAGAAGAGAATTCTTTCAAAAATTAAAAAATTGTAATGTTTCAAAACTTTTGACAGGTACTATGTGTGTGCGTGTGTGTTTTATTTATTTATTTACCTGCTCCAATGCCCACAAATGTGCGGGACAAAAGCATGTGAATTTTGTTGTGTGAGGGAAGAAGGTAGACATAGGCGTAGTAAATGTTAGCAGAGATGTTGATCAATATAGAGCAGACTAAAGGCTCTCGCCGAGGCCTGTGATTGGACCATAATCCAAAGAGGGGTGAGGCCACCATCTGACCCAAACTATATGCAGCAACCAGCCATCCCAAGAAACTGGCATCTGCACTGTCATCAATCTAAAAAAAAAAAAAATTGAAACACACACACACATGATTGATGGACTTACAAGACAGTAACAGACTAACAAGCCACTAACAAGAATAAAACTATAACTGCCAAATTGCATCTACACAGCACAACAGTAACATTTGCAGGCCACTCCCAGTCTGCTCCTTTTGGGAAGGCTTACCCAGAGTCAAATCCCACCTCGCTTGAGACGGAAATAGTCGACTTTGTATTTAGTTAACGGTGCAACAATTTAAAAAGTAAACATTTGGCAGGAAAGAGTCATTTTCAGTTTTCAGTGAAAGATCCAGAGCATTGTAGGGAGCAGCTAAATACACGCTTTGCATCTTTTGTTGACAAATAAACAGGCATTTCTTGGTGTAGGTAACACAAAGAAAGAGTAAATTGTTAATTAACATATATTACTGATATTATAACAATATAAAGCAGGTTGAAAATCTGAGAACTTGTGCTTTAAATTACATTTTTATTAATAACCCTAGCTCACGTGTTCAAGTGTTCACACTTCTGCAAAGTCTACACAAAGGAGTAAGGACACTTTTGAAAACAGGAACACATGTCCTATTTACGTATATTCAATTACAGAATTTAAACCTCAACAGGTTGTTTTAGAAGATTCTCAGGGGAATTGCTAGATTTAAATATTCAAACAGGTTTTAGTTGATTCTTTGGCATTTCTTAGAAATGCACATATAACTACTTCCCCTTTTCACTTCTAGTTATCAAATCAAGCATAATTCAAGTTATCAAATATTGTACAGAGAAAACTTTAGAATTCCCATGCTAATGAATGTTCACACATCACTCAGGAAATACTTCGAACAGATTGAACAGAAGTTTCTAGAAAGACCAAAGCCATGGGTTTGATTCCCAATAATTAATGCATGAAATTATAAAATCTATAGCTTGAGTACAGAGTACAATGTATACATTGAATGTGTAAATGCAAGTATACTTACTTTCTTCAGATAGGGCCAAATGGAAGTGATGACAATCGTAAAACCTAAAAAAAAGAACATTGCAAATCACTTAATATATTACGTGTCACTTAATTAGTACTTTGTACTACACAACTAATGTGAATAACATTGATTTATAAACTAAATAAGATAGATGTATACTAAATGTACAGACAGATCCCCTTAAAAAGGCATAGTTTACAACACAACATGTCCTGACATAACAGGCACATCTTCTGAGTTACAGCAGGTTTTCAACTCTAAATTGAATCGGTACATATGTTCATTGAAACAGACAGCAGAATTCATATTCATAACCGCACAGCAGCGATAACTGATCTGGGGCCTCATTTTTGCGTACGCACAAAACAGGCCCTTAAAGAGACGTACGCCACTTAAAGTTTGATTTATAAAAACAAACTTGACGGGAAAATTTGCGCACCTGCACGCTAACTCTGACCCATCCGTACGAACATTTTGGAGATGGAGCAGTTTGGCGATGTTAAATGGCTTTATGGTCACATTTAGACAGAAACACTTCTGATTACTCTTTTACTTCTGATATAAATATTAAGATAAATATAAATATGCCATTCTCATTAATGAAGTTAAACAGTTCAACTACACAAAAATCATTACTGAGAAGTTATAACATTTTTTATATTCAATAAATACAAATATTTGTTGTGGATGCAAAGCTTTTTGCTTCCTCTGGCATGCTGTGTTTTAATGTTTTAACTTCAGATAATTGCTTATCATGATAATAACAGATTGTCTGAGAAAATAGTTCATGCAAATAATGCACAGCAAGGTCTGTTTCCATTAAATAAATAAAAAATACTATTTGGCCAGTGGAAAAGATTGAGTAAAACTTTCTCTGTAATGTATTTTACACAATTTGATTTATTTATTCAAAAACAAGGCAAGCATAGGTTACTAAATTATTTTTATTAATGTAATGACAGCACATCTGTATTTCATATTTTCCCTGTGTCTTGTAGCCTACCGTTAAATGTACAATATATAGGATTTTTGCAGTGAAATATCTAAAAACCACTAGGCCAATGTTATTTATTTTTAGTTGATTACTTACAATATCCCCAATGTTGTACACTACTTTTCAAAATGCATTCTGGGATACATTGAGTGGACTATATAGGGTATAATAATCATCACTATAAATTCGGACAGCACTACAAAATGGCGAGCTCACTACATAGTGAGTAGTGGGAGATTTCGGACACAGCCAGAGACAACATTAGCCGTTTCTCAATACCAAGTACGCAAAGTTCGAACTTGCGTCCTTGGTTGGTAGTTCAGACTTGCAAAGTACGACTCAGGAGAACGAACTCCCGAGGACGAGAGGACGCAAGTCCGGTTATTCTGCAAATGGAACAGAGCGTACTTGATCGCGTCACTCAGCACGCTCTGGCTACTACAACTCTGCCTCTTTTCGTCCAAACTAAAACGAAACTTGTTATGAAACACCACGTTGCCTCTTTTCATTAAAACAAAAAACAAAAAACTTAAACATATTTGGCCATGTGGTTCAGGCGTATGATTATCTTCACTCCATATATTAATAACAAAATGAACACAATGAACAACATCTTTTTGTTTTCATTTTAAAAATATGAAACATTATTGATTTTTATTGATATTTAACAAACAAAGACAAGAGTTGATTTTATTTTATTGTTCATATAGTGAAGATCATGTAAAAAATTAAATAAATAAAAATATTTATTTATAATAACACAATAAAACGATTTTTTTTTTTTACCATGCAACAAACTAGTTAAATGAGACGAGACGAGACCAAAGATAGACTTTTACACAAGACGAATTACGTCAAGTTTATCCACTAGACGAGACATCTGTGCCAGCGGCAAACGTCAGAAGCTCTAGCCCAGCAAAAGCTGTTCCAGTCGGGGTTGATGAGCGCTGGGCGCCCGGTGAAGGCTTGCATGTCAGAGCTCCGAAAACGTCAGATACATTTTTGAAATAGGTGCTATCTAAATAAACCACATATTTAAGATTTAAACAACCACATTCTCGAATAAAACACTCTTAAAATTACATTTGATGACAACAAAACAGTATATTTTGATATTTCGCGGACGCTTGCTGGTTGACGCGAGATGCATTCTTGGATACCTGGCCATCTCGAGTGCTCACCCCTATGGTCCGCACAAGTCACCTCTCGATGCATTGCGTTTTCGGGGTGGACGGGATTTTTTTTTTTTTAACGCAGAAGGAAAAGCCCCGGTTATAAAAATAACTGTGTCCGTGTGGACAAGCCCTAAGAGAGTTGTTTTCTTACCAACACTGCTGAGGAACATGGTAAAGTACATGACCCTGATGGACCTCCATCTGTTTCTGTCTGCATCCCCATCACTTTAAGAGGAAAGGAGAAGTTGGACATGACATAATTATAGCTCTTTCTTGAATGTATAACGTTACACTGGAGATGATTAACCTATTTAGTAACAATCATTTCATGCATTAGGGGGACGACAGCTCATGCAAGTGATTGCATATCTTCTCTACACGGTACTAAACTTCTGTACGGGTATCATTTCAACTCATCTGTGCATTAGTGGCAAAAAATACCCTTGTGACATGAAGCACGGTCAATATAAACAAGTTTAACTGGTCAAACCAGATAGTTTCAGTTTAAAAATAAAGTCAGAATATTAATAAAAGTAAACAAGATCAGTTCTGCCAGACGGCGTCATTACAAATGCAATTATCACACAACTTACCTTGTAATATCGCCTCTGAGAAGCGGAGTGTTTTCATCAGACTCCACAAGTGACATTATTAGCGATTGAGCTTCTTGCGAAAATTAAAAGACGACGATAGTTCATTTAAGGGCAGTTCTTTACTATGACATGCACTTCAAAATCAAGTTAATTTGACTGAAAACTGTCTGAAGATGCACAACACATATCTCGAAAACGCATTCAGGCCTCTAGATAATATCCCCATTTTAGCTGTAAGAAGCAGACTAGTGTTCAGAATCATTCATCGCCGTTTGACGTGCAGTCTAAAGTCCATTGGTGGCGTTGATTCAGCGAAAACTTGAATCATTCTGAAGAAGGTTGTCACACGTGACCGCGAGCATTGAGCACCGAAACAGAAAACAACAGCTCGAGAAGTTGCACTCCACACTACACTTCAAAATAAAAGCCCCTTAAAACTCAGGGTTTTTTAATAGAAATTATAAGGTTTTTTGTTTTTTTTTATTAGTGTAAATATTTATTCATTCATTTTTTTAACGTATTTAATACTATTAGTTTTCAACATATGACAGACAGACAGACTGCTCCATAAAACTTGCGGCATTTAAGGCACCAAACATCCCATCTACACTATGATAACTGATAATTTTCCAAAGAAAAGACAAGTTGTGGATAAAATGTAAAAAGCAGGTTGAATAAACAAAGAGTATTTTTTTCCATTTGATAATAATCGACAAACAAGATAGACAATCACATAGAACATTGTGTGTATAGACAGGGCATGAGTGATGCTGAAAGAGATTGTGGGCTCAGAAACTGGATAAGATTAATGAGGTGCATCTGAAGGGAATCATGCTGATATGTTCACCAGAATAAATGAAGTTCAGTTAATTGAGGAACATATCCAATGAATAAACAAAACAAATCAAATCACTAAAACAATCACAAAGGAAGGGGACACTTTAGTTAATGTGATTAGGATTGAGAGGGGTGCCAGCCTTTCTGCTTGTGAGATAAAGATGACACACGCTGATAGATGATAGAAAACACTGACACAGTTGGCTTTTTATACTGTGGATACTTACTTGTGTGAAGTTGCTTTCTCAGTTTTGACCCAAATCTAAACCAAGCAGAGGAATATAAACTCAAAGTGGTTATCTGCCATGCAGCACTGTCCCAAAAACGTTATCTCTGAATTCTATTTAAAGAGAGATGAATCATTATGAATGAGCATCAATCTGTTTTTCGCCCACTGTATTAATGTGGCATTCTGGTTGAGAGTATTTTTATTATAATACACATTTAATTATTTTAATAATGCAATATCAATTTGCAAGCAGATAAATAAAACATAGTTTCTTAAGCCATATTATAAAAATGTATCATGTGTGTTAACCATAGCCAATTTTCCACCAAAATGCCATTTAAGTTAATAAATAAGTTAAATGTTAGGCAACAACAGAACAAATTATTAGTCACCAATGTAAAGCATTACAAAAGAAAACAGTTCTGAAAAGATTGTGAAGGCTTCTTAAACCATTTGAAAGAGAAGTTATATTATTCTACTATGGTGGTGATAATGAATAGTGAAAATAAATAAGTATATGGCATATGATGCATGCTTATTGGCACATCCAGTATTCAGGCATGTCAGTGGATAGTTGCATGTGTGCCACTGACATTATCACAGAACAATGACACTCCTGAACTTAAGCCAGCTCCTTGTTTCCTGTCTGCCATTATTGGCCAAATTGATTAATCCAGGTGTGCCTGACCTCAGTAGTCACGGCAACAATAACCAGACACACCTAAATTAATCAAGCTTGGGGTTCTGGACTGGCTGCAGTAACACGTCTCTGTCCATGCGGGGGCGCTCGCGGTCGAGTGCAGAATGAATGGGAGTCAATGGGGTTTCACCCCCATAAATCCACTTTTCTCAGGATGTAATTTTTTGTCAAGTAATTTGAAAGTTGCATTCAAAAGGGAGGGCTAAGATAATACAATCACCAGAAAATTGCATTTTTAAGTTCACTTATCTGTTCTAAAAATCCGTTCAAAAATGTGATGACGTCACACAATAGCAGAATTCTAGCGTGTTCCGGTGTTGTGCCTAATTCCGACCCCCCGGCAAAAGACTACCCCCTTTCGCGTGCACGCGGACAGTACCGTCGTGTTTCCGGTAGATGGCAGTTAAAACACGCAACGTTCGGTTAAACGCTTCACTGATCCCCACTCCAAACGTTCAAATTGAAGAAAATCTGTTATTTTCCTGTAGATGGCAGTATAAACTCAGAAACGTAATTGCTTTTCAACCCTAATCGTAAAGGAAACTGGCACGTCCGTAGCAAATCTCTTTTGATAAACGCTTCGATGGCGTAATTTGTTCCATTTTTTTCTTCTTCTTTTTTTCTTTTCTGCTTAGATGCAAACCAAGCTATGCATCATATTGTCACTTACACCGAAATGTTTATAATATTCCAATAAATTTATGAAATAAAATACATACACAAGGATTTTGTCTTGGTACTGAAGCTTCCAGTGCACATAATACAACAAGAAACATGATAATAATAAAATATGAAAGTATAAAGACACGATAGGTTTAGTCATAATGAACTTTAACAGATTATGAACATATTTATTTAGTATTTTATAAATAATTTCTTTTCTCTAAGTACACAAACGCTGCCTAAAATGGGTCTGAACACCAACACAAGCAGCAAAACTGTGTGTAAAATGCTACATTTCACACTATTAACATGGACAGATTTAGTTATAAAGGGGGTATTATTTGGGCAGGCCGTTTTTACCCACCTGCCTGGATTATACCCCCCAATTTCTTCTATCTAAATACACAAATGGTTCCTAAAATGGGTATGAACACCAACACAAGCAGCAATACTGTGTGTAAAATGCTATATTTTACTCTATTAACATGGACAGATTTAGTTATAAAGGGGGTATTATTTGGGTAGGCCGTTTTTACCCACCTGCCTGGATTATACCCCCCAATTTCTTCTCTCTAAATACCCAAATGCTTCCTAAAATGGGTCTGAACACCAACACAAGCAGCAATACTGTGTGTAAAATGCTATATTTTACTCTATTAACATGGACAGATTCAGTTATAAAGGGGGTATTATTTGGGCAGGCCGTTTTAACCCACCTGCCTGGATTATACCCCCCAATTTCTTCTCTCTAAATACCCAAATGCTTCCTAAAATGGGTCTGAACACCAACACAAGCAATACTGTGTGTAAAATGCTATATTTTACTCTATTAACATGGACAGATTCAGTTATAAAGGGGGTATTATTTGGGCAGGCCGTTTTTACCCACCTGCCTGGATTATACCCCCCAATTTCTTCTATCTAAATACACAAATGGTTCCTAAAATGGGTCTGAACACCAACACAAGCAGCAATACTGTGTGTAAAATGCTATATTTTACTCTATTAACATGGACAGATTTAGTTATAAAGGGGGTATTATTTGGGCAGGCCGTTTTTACCCACTTGCCTGGATTATACCCCCCAATTTCTTCTCTCTAAATACCCAAATGCTTCCTAAAATGGGTCTGAACACCAACACAAGCAATACTGTGTGTAAAATGCTATATTTTACTCTATTAACATGGACAGATTCAGTTATAAAGGGGGTATTATTTGGGCAGGCCGTTTTTACCCACCTGCCTGGATTATACCCCCCAATTTCTTCTATCTAAATACACAAATGGTTCCTAAAATGGGTCTGAACACCAACACAAGCAGCAATACTGTGTGTAAAATGCTATATTTTACTCTATTAACATGGACAGATTCAGTTATAAAGGGGGTATTATTTGGGCAGGCCGTTTTAACCCACTTGCCTGGATTATACCCCCCAATTTCTTCTCTCTAAATACCCAAATGCTTCCTAAAATGGGTCTGAACACCAACACAAGCAATACTGTGTGTAAAATGCTATATTTTACTCTATTAACATGGACAGATTCAGTTATAAAGGGGGTATTATTTGGGCAGGCCGTTTTAACCCACTTGCCTGGATTATACCCCCCAATTTCTTCTATCTAAATACACAAATGGTTCCTAAAATGGGTATGAACACCAACACAAGCAATACTGTGTGTAAAATGCTATATTTTACTCTATTAACATGGACAGATTCAGTTATAAAGGGGGTATTATTTGGGCAGGCCGTTTTTACCCACCTGCCTGGATTATACCCCCCAATTTCTTCTATCTAAATACACAAATGGTTCCTAAAATGGGTATGAACACCAACACAAGCAGCAATACTGTGTGTAAAATGCTATATTTTACTCTATTAACATGGACAGATTTAGTTATAAAGGGGGTATTATTTGGGCAGGCCGTTTTTACCCACCTGCCTGGATTATATACCCCCCAATTTCTTCTCTCTAAATACCCAAATGCTTCCTAAAATGGGTCTGAACACCAACACAAGCAATACTGTGTGTAAAATGCTATATTTTACTCTATTAACATGGACAGATTTAGTTATAAAGGGGGTATTATTTGGGCAGGCCGTTTTAACCCACTTGCCTGGATTATACCCCCCAATTTCTTCTCTCTAAATACCCAAATGCTTCCTAAAATGGGTCTGAACACCAACACAAGCAATACTGTGTGTAAAATGCTACTTTCACTCTATTAACATGGACAGCATTTGTGTATTTAGAGAGAAGAAATTGGGGGGTATAATCCAGGCAGGTGGGTTAAAACGGCCTGCCCAAATAATACCCCCTTTATAACTGAATCTGTCCATGTTAATAGAGTAAAATATAGCATTTTACACACAGTATTGCTTGTGTTGGTGTTCAGACCCATTTTAGGAAGCATTTGGGTATTTAGAGAGAAGAAATTGGGGGGTATAATCCAGGCAAGTGGGTAAAAACGGCCTGCCCAAATAATACCCCCTTTATAACTGAATCTGTCCATGTTAATAGAGTAAAATATAGCATTTTACACACAGTATTGCTGCTTGTGTTGGTGTTCAGACCCATTTTAGGAACCATTTGTGTATTTAGATAGAAGAAATTGGGGGGTATAATCCAGGCAGGTGGGTTAAAACGGCCTGCCCAAATAATACCCCCTTTATAACTGAATCTGTCCATGTTAATAGAGTAAAATATAGCATTTTACACACAGTATTGCTGCTTGTGTTGGTGTTCAGACCCATTTTAGGAAGCATTTGGGTATTTAGAGAGAAGAAATTGGGGGGTATAATCCAGGCAAGTGGGTTAAAACGGCCTGCCCAAATAATACCCCCTTTATAACTAAATCTGTCCATGTTAATAGAGTAAAATATAGCATTTTACACACAGTATTGATTGTGTTGGTGTTCAGACCCATTTTAGAAAGCATTTGGGTATTTAGAGAGAAGAAATTGGGGGGTATAATCCAGGCAAGTGGGTTAAAACGGCCTGCCCAAATAATACCCCCTTTATAACTGAATCTGTCCATGTTAATAGAGTAAAATATAGCATTTTACACACAGTACTGCTGCTTGTGTTGGTGTTCATACCCATTTTAGGAACCATTTGTGTATTTAGATAGAAGAAATTGGGGGGTATAATCCAGGCAGGTGGGTAAAAACGGCCTGCCCAAATAATACCCCCTTTATAACTGAATCTGTCCATGTTAATAGAGTAAAATATAGCATTTTACACACAGTATTGCTTGTGTTGGTGTTCAGACCCATTTTAGGAAGCATTTGGGTATTTAGAGAGAAGAAATTGGGGGGTATAATCCAGGCAGGTGGGTTAAAACGGCCTGCCCAAATAATACCCCCTTTATAACTGAATCTGTCCATGTTAATAGAGTAAAATATAGCATTTTACACACAGTATTGCTGCTTGTGTTGGTGTTCAGACCCATTTTAGGAAGCATTTGGGTATTTAGAGAGAAGAAATTGGGGGGTATAATCCAGGCAGGTGGGTAAAAACGGCCTGCCCAAATAATACCCCCTTTATAACTAAATCTGTCCATGTTAATAGTGTGAAATGTAGCATTTTACACACAGTTTTGCTGCTTGTGTTGGTGTTCAGACCCATTTTAGGCAGCGTTTGTGTACTTAGAGAAAAGAAATTATTTATAAAATACTAAATAAATATGTTCATAATCTGTTAAAGTTCATTATGACTAAACCTATCGTGTCTTTATACTTTCATATTTTATTATTATCATGTTTCTTGTTGTATTATGTGCACTGGAAGCTTCAGTACCAAGACAAAATCCTTGTGTAGCTATGTATTTTATTTCATAAATTTATTGGAATATTATAAACATTTCGGTGTAAGTGACAATATGATGCATAGCTTGGTTTGCATCTAAGCAGAAAAGAAAAAAAGAAGAAGAAAAAAATGGAACAAATTACGCCATCGAAGCGTTTATCAAAAGAGATTTGCTACGGACGTGCCAGTTTCCTTTACGATTAGGGTTGAAAAGCAATTACGTTTCTGAGTTTATACTGCCATCTACAGGAAAATAACAGATTTTCTTCAATTTGAACGTTTGGAGTGGGGATCAGTGAAGCGTTTAACCGAACGTTGCGTGTTTTAACTGCCATCTACCGGAAACACGACGGTACTGTCCGCGTGCACGCGAAAGGGGGTAGTCTTTTGCCGGGGGGTCGGAATTAGGCACAACACCGGCCAACAACACCCAAACCTGTAAGAAATCAAAAGGACATAAGTACTCGTTCATTCGACTTTTGGCCTATAATCTATATTGAACTTGCGTAATCAACAATAAAAGCTATGTTAATTTAACGACAAGCAGGTGAAAGAGACACTTTTAGCCGTTTAGCCCCATAGACTCCCATTCATTCTGCTCTCGCCCGCGATCACCTCCAGTGGAATTCTAATGGAACTGCAACCAGGATGATACACAACGGGGCTAATAGGAAGTGCCAAGGCTCTCCGTTAGACGGGTTCTGGCAATAATGACAGACTGGAAACAAGGAGCTGGCTTAAGTTCAAGAAGTAGTGCAGCTGGGTAGTGTAGTGACTCCGGTCCGGTGTAGTGACTGACAGATACGGAAGCCTTGAACCACAGCGTAGAAAAGAAAAAAAAAAATCTGTAAAAGAAAAACAAATCTAGCATTTCGAGATTAAAGTCGAAATATTCCGAGATTATATTCGAAACTTTTAAATCTCCACCTCCTCACACGCAATGTTTCTTTATGTGTACAGATGTGACGTAATGAAGCAAAGACATGCTCAAATCTCCCGCAAGTCTACCACTGGAATTAAAAACATTATTAAGCTTAGCGTTTTGAATCGATCGAGGTAATAAGGCAAGCAGATACTTTTGAACACTGGCTGGCTGGTTATGTATTTGCTCAGTTTAATTTTTAACCCAAAAAAAGCTACGGATTTTTTGTTCTCTGAAAGACTAGTCAAAAGACAGCTATAAGAGACTTAGTATTTCATGATATATTGTTATTTAAAAATGTTAACTAGAATAGGCTATTAATATTTAGGATTTTGTGTCACAATAACGTCAAGCTGTTCAGCTCTTACTATGGAGGTGTCACGCCCCAACCAGACTGTAAAAATAGGCATACGGCGACATACTGTATGTTCCACGACCAGACTGTAAAACAATTCGTCCACGACGAATGTCAGTGCCAGTTATATGCCACCAAACTGGCACATGCCAATAGCCATTTCACTGATTAAAACCGCTAACTAAACGTTACTGGATTTAGAGTAGTGATAATAAATGTTGTGATTTTTATATGTATTTGTACCATTAGTGACATGCAGCCTAACAAACAAAACGAACGTAATGCCACAACAAACCTTTTCGGGAACATCGGTGTAACTTCTCTCCAGTCCGTGCGCATGATCCTGGAAGAATCAGTTTTATTAACGTCTTCGAGAAACAAAATCGGCAAGGAAGATTTGATAATAATGAACAATTATACAATTAACATACACAAAGGCTGATAACAAACGTTGTTTCCAGAAACAATGAGCATAAAAACAGGTTTTATAGAGCAGCGGCAAGCAGCAACAGGTTAGAAAAGTTAATCTTTCAATGGCTCTCTGCCTGGAAAAGTTTAAAATTTGCCAAAATATCCCGCCCCTGGCTAAAAGAGATACTGTGATTGGTTGGTTCTACCACTGAGTGACAGTCTGCTTGCCCAATCCTACTGGTTAGAAGTCTAGATTTTTTTTTTAATTTGGAGAAAAAAGTTTAAAGCGTGAAGCGTTTGTTGTTTTACAATCTGCTTGTGCTTTGCTTTTAAAGGCTCACGAGTCTTTGCCCGTGATAATTTTAATGAAAATTATATTTAAATGGACAGATTTCTTCCACAGGACTTTTACTTTTACTCTGGCTCACAGGTATCATGTCAATGCTTGTCCTCTTCTGCCCCCTTCCGTTTTCAGTCTGAGCACAGGTCCACATAAATAGTAATTTGTGAATGATCTCTTTTAAATGAAGGCTGAAACTGTCAACAACATGCTGCGTTAAATTAGACTTAAATTATGTGTTCGGTACAGAAATTATGCACTGTGTTCGGTACAGAAATGCAGTTATAACAATAATTAAACACACAATGACCTGCATTTTATGTTTTATTAACCAAATAATGTTTATGTTTAATTTTGTGAGAAAGTCTCACTAATGACACTGATTTATGACGCTCGCTCACCTTCCGTTCGCGGGGACTCTTATTTTGGCGGAATGCAGCTCGTACTGTCCTATGGGTGGATTATCATAGACTGTCTATGTGGATTATGGGATTACCTGGGGATTACCCGGGATTACCTCAGAGCGCAGTGCGCGTGCGATTCAGTCTGGCATTAACCGTTATTTTCAAGAACGAGCTGTGAAATTCCCTTACTGAATGCCGTTTTAAGATCGTCGTTGTGTTCGTTCGAGTGTTGAAGTTGTGTGCGTCCAGAGAGAAAATCAAACACATATGCTGATTCACTTCTATGGACATAAAGCACTTCTATGGACATAAAAAACGATACAGAGATTCCTTCTCCGACTTTGGTGTTCTAATCGGCACACCCGTATCAGCTTCATCTTATTAGCAACAGCTAGCACCTTAGTTACAAATTTATTTATATTTTGCACATTTAAAATGACATAAAAATGACAATGATAATAATAACAAAACATAAAATATATAAACAAAATAAGGCAAATATGATGTGCAGGAAGAGGCAAAAAAACAAATGGGCTTCTCCGTAAAGGTAAGATAATTTATAAACATTTTAAAACAGCAGTTAAATGTGCTTTTAAATATATTTTGTAACATTTTAATGAGGAGGAGTTTGTTGCTAGGTGGGAAAAGCTGTTCCATTATTTGGCACCCCTGATTGACCTCTGCACAGAGCCGGCCCGAGCCTTTTGGGGGCCCTAAGCAGAATTTGATTTGGGGGCCCCTCCCATGACGCGGAGTCACCTGTGTCTGACGATTATTGACACAAATGTCACGCAATAATGATACATTATAAATGAATACACTTAGGTTATGTATTAGGCTACAACAAAATTAATACTTAATAAAAAAAGAAAATAGATGCCTACTTAAATAAAAAAAAAAGTTTTAACAGTCTTAAAACTGTCTCAAAACATATAAAAAAAAATTATTTGCTAAAATTATGACAAAACTGAGAAACATAACAACAAGCCTATTGTTGAAAACTAAAAATATTTGGCCTACTATTTCTCAACTGTCTCAGTACAGTGTAACTGTCCTCAAAAGCTTTATTTTTATTATTATTATCGTAAGAGACTTTGTTAGATATTACATGATGACATAATCCAACAAAGTCTGTTACTATAATACCGGTAATGATGTTCTGGCGCTCGTTGTGTATGCAATGTGTTTTTCCCCTCGGGGCTTGCCGTAGATGGGTCGTGGGCAGGCTGCGCACTTGGTAGGCTACTGGAGTGTTGTATGGCAAGCCGTTTTAGCTTAAATTGTACCCAGCCTTAATCGTCATTATTGCATTTTTACCAGTAAGAATTCAATTAGAGAGCTTTACAATTTAATTCCTACTAGTAGCAATTACAATTATAGAGCTCTCTAATTAAATTCGTACTAATAACAATTACGATTAGAGAGCTCTTTAATTTGATTTTTACCAGTAAGAATATAATTGCAAAGCTCTTTAATTGAATTGCAGAGCTCTGCAATTGCATTACTAGTAAGAATTACATTAGAGAGCTCTCTAAATCAGTTTTTACTAGTAAGAATTACATTAAGAGAGCTCTTTAATGCAATTATATAGCTTTGATTTTTACTATAAGATTTTTATTACTAGCTTGTTACATTCAAGATGATTAAGTTACCGATGACACAATAAAGTCTCCATTTACAACCAGGTAAAGTTAGCCTATAATACCGGTATTTTGTTTTATGAATACAAATACTGTATTTTTGCTACTTAAAAGTGATCTTAATGTCCTTTGAAAGTAAAAGTTAATAATATTTCAGTAATTCATAGCCTATAGAGGTAACGTTAATGGAAGAATTGGAAGGAGCGTTTAGTCTAAAACTATTTTCTGTCATTTGTGTTTCTTGCAATGTTTGTGCTTGTAATATCGTTTTATGTTGACAGACCATGTTTTTACACCAAATATTTCAGGTAATTACTCTGGTGCTGATGCTCCGTGTAAAGGACACAATCTGGCAACTATTGAAGCAAACATAGTTTGTGTAAGAAAAATATCCATTTTTAAAACTTTATTGGATTAAGATATTGGATATATGGATTAAGTATATGTTTTAAATTACAGAAACAAAAAAGATACTAATAATTTACTTTCAATAAATTAGTCTTTACATAATTTCTGATTGCTAATTAGGCTGGCTAATTTTGAAAGTTTTCAATGTCAATATTGCTTGTGATCTTAATGTATATGTGTATTCTTTATGTTTACACTTTTGCATGATCTTCTTTTTTAGGCTATGAGGAAAAACTCTACCGTGCACACAGAGAACAGAGCTCAATGCTGCTAACTGGGGGAGCAGCTGGACAACTAAGAGAGAATAGTAGAACACTATTAATACAGATTCCTGGATTATTCTTCTGCAAGAACCAAGACAAGCAAAGACTGATGATGAGTGCTCTGAGCAAACACCGCAGTCAAGACGCATGAGTGACTTTACGGAGTTCTACATGTAATGTTGGGCATATACTGTACGCAGAACTTCTAGTAATTTATGTGGATGCCATTCATTAACCTGTTAGATTTTGATGTTTTAGTTTTGAGATTAATAAAATTGTATGCTTTAACAATGTTATAGCTAAGCATTTTTGGGGGTTTTAAGAGAACATTTTGGGAACAAAAATAAACTTCCGCTAAAAACTTTATAAGAAAGTTAGGGATAATGTTTTAAAAATGTTATGATTAAACCTTTATAGAAGGTCATCACAAAACATTTTCAGAGTGCTCTTAGAGAATGTTATGCCATCTTTTAAGAGAACATTCTGGGAACAAAAAGAAAACTACTCGCTGAAAATGTTGTAAGAACGTCAGGGAATAATGTTCTAACAATGTTAGCACTAAACATATTCAGAATGTTTTTAGAGAATGTTATTAGAACTTTTAAGAGAACATTTTAGGAACAAAAAGAAAACTACCCGCTGAAAACATTATTAGAACACTGCATGGTAATGTTCTCAGAACATTTTTAGAACAAAAAAATTCTAGCTGGGATAGTCCACTTTGGAAAATGTGTAGATGTCACAGTTTAACCCCCTCAAATGTGAAACTTACACGTTTGCGTTAACACGCTCCATTGGAGAGATATCCGGATGTTTATTCGCCTTTGCCATAACGACCTATTGGTTTTCATTAAACCGAGAAAATGGAATTTTGTTTTATTTACGATCACTGGGAAATGTTCTATTATTTAAAATGCAAAAAAAAAAAAAAAAAAACATTTATTGTTATTAGATGTCACGGTTTAAACTCAAAACCATAAATAGAGCTATACTGCCCTCTTGTGTCAAATTATATTTCTATATTTATTTTTCCAACAAATAAAACCAAACCCGCAATAAAACCCTGTCCAATACACCCTTGAACTCAACAGATGCAGTAACTCAGTTGATAAAGAGTTGGGCTTTAATCAAGAAGATCTGAGTTCAATTCCCAAACTTGCGTTAAATTGTTGTGATTATATCAAACAAAGTGGCCTAAACAATATTTCTTCAACCCGGTATGGGTTGACAAGACGTGAAATAATCACGTTGGTCCACTTTGACAAGACGTGAAATAATCACGTTGGTCCACTTTTGAAAACGTGTAGATGTCACGGTTTAAACCCCCTCAAACGTAAAACTTACACTTAAAACTTACCATCACGACCTATTGGTTTTCATTAAACCGAGAAAAATTTTCTTTTCTTTTATTGACGATCACTGAGAAATGGTCTATTATTTAAAATGCAAAAAAAAAAAAACGTATTATTTTCAAGGTGAAAAGGATTCATTTGCCTGGATCCACGCCGAAGAAAACGTCTAAATGTCACATTTTTAATGAAGCAGCCTAAATAGTCCACTTTGGAAAATGTGTAGATGTCAGGTTTTCATTAAAACGAGAAAAATGGAATTTTGTTTTATTTACGATCACTGAGAAATGTTCTATTATTTAAAATGCAATATATATATATATATATATATATATATATATATATATAATATTTTCAAGGTGAAAAGGATTCATTTGCCTGGATCCACCCCGAAGAAAACGTTTAAATGTCACGTTTTTAATGAAGCAGCCTAATGAGTAAAACGTGTAGATGTCACGGTTTAGTTTAAACTCAGAACCATAAATAGGGCTATACTGCCCTCTTGTGTCAAATTATATTTCTATATTTATTTTTCCAACAAATAAAACCAAACCCGCAATAGATGCAGTGGCTCAGTTGATAAAGCGTTGGACTTTAATTAAGAAGATCTGAGTTTAATTCCCATACTTGCGTTAAATTGTTGTGATTATATCAAACAAAGTGGCCTAAACAAATTTCTTCAACCCGGTTTTTTACAGTCTATGATCTAGAGACGCTTAAATGCAGGCAGACACAGCAACAGTTGTAACTTGTAGGCAGGTATATTGATCATTAATCAGAGTTTTGTTGTCTTGATTCATTCAGTCATTTTCATTCATTCATTGATTTATGCCACTTGTTTAAGTAATCTAAAAAAAATAAAAATAAAAAATAACCCCGATTAGGGGGTGAACCAGGGGGGTGGTCTGGCGGCCGCGTTCACACTGCATGCTGAAACGACCTAATTCCGATTTTTTTGCAACTATGCGACCTGTATCTGATTTTTTCATGACAGTCTGAACGACACAGATCCGATTTTTTCAAATGCGACCCAGGCCACTTGGGTAAGTGGTCTAAATCCGATATGTATCTTTTGAAATGCGACTTCAATCTGAACGGCCAGGTCACATATATCCGACCCGCACGTCATTGCACGCACCTGTAGCTAGCCAATTCACTCCAACTCCAACGCGTTTCTGCACTGTTATGGGCCGCTGCAGACGTGTCTCTTCCCCAGTGTTGTGCCTGAACGCGTTCAATGAACGATAGTGCATAAACGCGTTCATATACTATATTACTGACTGATGAACATTACTGTGAACACGTTCATTCTGGTGTCTGTGAACGTGCGCTCTCTGTCAGTATAACTTCGTGGGTGCCAGATATGTATACATGCCTTAAAATGTAGCGAAAAAACACCCAATCTGGCAACACCAGCCACCAGTGTCGCACCGCGTGTCGAGCGCCGAGGACGCGCACTATCAATTAAACGGGTTTTATGACGAGGTCGGTGAGGATCGGAAAAATCTTACATTTATGTGCAAACCTTGCCCGTCGATAAAATAATCGTTGTCTGTGCTTGTATATGGGCTGTGGCAATAATAATAATAAAACAAAAGCTCGCAACATATGGAAAAAAAGAACTATTCCACAAACAACCCAAACAACAAGTGACGTCGTTGACCGTTGATTACTCTTCTGCGCATGCGGGTCACTTCTGGATCATTTCACGTTCACACAGGAGATCACAAAAGGTCGCATTTCATTGGAAATGTGAACGACCTTGCAAAAAAAGCGATTTTTTTTCAAAAAATCGGAATTGAGCATTAAGCCCTGCAGTGTGAACGTAGCCAGTTCGCTTATGCCTCGGGCCGGCTCTGCCTCTGCATGTGAGAAACTTTGGAAGATGAAGATCTAAGGATTGAATAAGAATAAGTTGAATAAGAGTGAACCTGTGAGTTAAATTTAAAATAAGCCTTGAAGTGCTCTGGAATATTTTCATAATTTAAATATACCTTATAAATAAAAACACATATTTGAGTGATATTTATGTCATGTAAGTACCAAGATTCTGAAGACACAGTTGAAGAATGTGACTCGATGAAGTCCATCCATAAATGAAGAATGTGAATGTGAGATCGGGTTGCAATCCTGACAAAACGTTTCTGAAGAACCAAAATTCTATGAAGAAGGAAAAGAGCTTGCCCAAACTATATTACAACATGAAATATATGGATAAATTAAATTGAGTGTAAGAAGACAATCTGTGGCAATACGATTGCTAATCCAATTAATTATACCAATAGATTTAATTATTTTCTTGCTAACCCAGTCAATTTGTGTTTTCCAATTGAAGTTCTCGTCAACAAAAATTCCAAGGAATCTTTTTGAAACTTGGGATATCTCCACAGTCTCTGTTTTGATGTTTGAGAGGTCCTTAGACTATGATTTTTTTTCCACTAAAATAATATATAATAATAGGAACTTTACAAGCTAATTCATGTCCAATGTTAACAAAAAATATATATAATTTTTTTTATAAAAAATTATAAATTTATTAAAAGAATTGTCACCTTCATAAAAAAAACTTAAGGCAATTCTGAATGAGTCTTATCTCTATGCCGCAACTGATTTATAACTTTCCATGTCGTTTTAGTATCATTTGAACACCTCTTTAATTTTTCACAGAAATATTTTTTTTTTGACGATCTAATGTATAAGTCAATTTATTACTACAAGACGTAAGCACCATGGGTAAGGGGTGTAGTATATTTGAAATATATTTTGTACAATTTATTCTTTCCTAATTTATTCTAATCATCCAGTTCATTTATAAAAAAAAAATAAAAAATGGAATGGTTAACATTTTAATAGACATTATCTACACAAACATTGATAGACCTATAATAAATATTTATTGATGTTTACAGAATGAATATATATATATATATATATATATATATATATATATATATATATATATATATATATATATATATATATATATGGCTAAATAATACAATGTTATTAAATATTTTTGTCAAAACACATTCTGTTCCTTATACACATGAAAGTAGACAAGCTTATATATAATATATAATTATTTATACAGATAAAATATGTAAAGATGCATTTTATAAATGGATAAAAAGATCCAGGTGTAGCAATCATGTTGTAAAAAAATAATAGGATGTGTATAGCTGTGTATTTTTAATAGCTCTCATTAAGCGGGTCCAGCCCACCGTGGTGTTGAATCCTCTGAATGGAAAGGTCACTATCAGTAGTTTCTTTTTTGTTGACAGTAGATTTGGTTCCAGTGAATCATTTGTTAAATTCTGAATGTTCAAACGAAAGTGCAGAATGAAAAATGAAAACATGTCTCGTTGTTAAAAGCGGCTATACTCTTTAGGAGACCATAAGGTTATAACGGACCTGCCATCCAGAAGGGCAAAGAAAGGGTACAGCTTCTCACGAAAGTGTCCTGTGAAGGTGAAGATGTGTGATTTGTTCTCCGCGTTGTAGAATGAAATCTGTCCCTCCTCATAATCAATGTATATTCCCATTTTCCGGGGTACCAGCAACAGAGGCAGGGCCGTTTCAGGATTGGTGCAGGCGAAGAACTGTCGTGTGCTGCGCCACAGGACCCAATAACCATTCGATGGATTCATTTGAAAGCGGCCTTTCCTCTTTGAAGAAGCAGTTGTCACTCCAACTTTCCAATAACCATTGTTTGCAAATTCCACTTCCCAGTAATGGCGGCCACTCACGTATCCCTCCCAGCCTAAGACACAGGGCAAGCTATCAAAACGCTGAAGGCTGTATGGCAGATCTGCTTCTGATAGGCCCTCCTGAACCTTCTTGTGGTCATCAGAGAGCTGCAGCCAAGGGTTGATGGTCATGGGATCGAGATTTACATCAGCTATTTGAGAGAAAGACATGAAAGTGTTACGACTAATGCATTTGACACTTTGTTAATGCTAGAGTGAAGGGAAAGTCTTATTTTAAAATGATATAAACTTACCTCCTGCACTGACAATCCAGCTCCAGACTGAAAAATAAAGAGAAAATTATCTCAATGTTGAGTTTAGAGACCAGATCTTACTACTTGCTCAGAACATTAGAAATTGCAACAGCTAGACTAACACACTCTTATGGCAACTCAAAACTGTTTTACATTTTGGCGAATCGGTGGCTCATTCATATGACACGCCATTGAAAACTAACTTTAGGTGGACCTTCATACTTACTTTTGTCTAAAAATTATTCATGTACAAATTCATATGAAATCTCCACCTCATTATATTGGGTTGGTTAGTCTTACTAATACTTGTTAATTATCTGAAATGTGCTGGGAAAAGTTCTAAAAGAGTTACCTGAGTTAGGGATGTATCGTGGCATGCCTGTTTGAGAAAAGAGAACAGGGAAATGAGTTATGAATATTAATTTAAGTGGTGTAGGCTACTCATATTTACAAATTGAATAATGATTTTAGTTAGATTTTGGATCCCTCACCAGCTTTCCAGGTGCGCTGCTTAGCTGAAAGCCACAGATGAGGAACCATGCCCTAAAATCCATACAAAAACAAGCATTAATAAACAATTTTAATAAAGGGATCGATGAACAATCATCTCTTATAATGTATAGGGTTAAAATGACACAACGCATGATGTATTTACAGACTTTAAGTTACAAATCAAACGAGTGAACCTGTCGCCAAACTATTCCCACACAGATGACACATTAATCAAACCATTCTTCAGCTAAGTTATATTTAATTTCATCATTTAATAAATTATTTTTCATTATATATCATGTTTCTCTGTCACTGGTTGTACAGTACATAACAAATGTCTCTCAAATCCAAATGCTCGAACTTAGATGGCAATAACTGGTCAACGTACAGTAAACCAAAGGTACTTTCTTGAACTTTGCTCTTTAAACAACCACAATGTTTTCATTTTTCCCTCCTTACATTTATCAGAACTATTATCTTTGAAGCAATTAAGGCAATTTCATTATATAGTCTTACACGTCGCCCCTGATAATAAAACATATAGTGCATATTCTATAGTAAGTATGGAATGTTATTGTTGGTTTCCTCGATACGATAAAGTGCTTCAATATTGACACAATATTCGTCTCAGGTTTTTCAGTTATATAATGCTGCACTGTAAAAAAAATATTTTCAAGATTTGTTATCACAACATATTTTCTTTTGTCAAATCAACTTTATAATAACATATTTAGTTGAGATAACATATAATTTAGAGTTTCTGATGATTAAATCATTCTCCTTAATTGTATTAACTCACTTTTTCTAGTTCAGTGAACTTAAAAATTTAAGGCAACCAGGTTACTTACTTTTTTAAGTTAAACTATCAATATTTTTACAGTCACATAAAAAGGCAACACTTTCCAAAACTTTCCCAAAATTTTGCACACTACACCATGTCCCAAGCAGAAATACTCAAAGCAGTGCATTGACAGACATCCCACCTCGCTGTCTTCCTTCAGCAAACTCCAAGTAATGAACTCCAGCAGTGGCATGAGGGAAACCAGCCTCTTCTTTCTCAGTCCCAGGAGACGCAACATCTGTGCCAGCTCATCTCCCAGCATTCCACAGCTCTGCATTCAGTAAGAAAGGACAAATATGACTATTAAAAAATGTGCATGCCATGTCTTACATTAAAGAGTCATTTCACAAGTGGATACCGATTCTAAGAAAGCAGAACACCACAAGTGGACTTTGGGCCACTTAATGTGTTAGTAACAACTGATAAGACACCATCGCTCTAGATAATATTTTGTTGTCACCTCTGACACACTCTGAATCTCTTTGGCCCACTCCGTGACCCTCTTCTGCACCACCTCACTGTGATCTTTATCCTGCTTAGTGTCCTCTTCCTCCTGCTGATCAATCCTCTCCTTTATCCAAGAATGATTTTTAGACAGCTGAGGATCACACAGGCACACAGAAAGCTTAGTTTGAGCTAGTCAACCGGTTGAACTATTACTCCAGAACAGTACAGTTTGTTTGAGATGTTTGTCTTTTTTTTTTTTTTTTTTATTAAAATCATTTTCACCTTGTCTACATTTTGAAGTTCACTGGCCCACTGAAGAATAAGCTTGCGGCTTTCTTCAACACTGCGTTCAGTTCTGCGGTCTGTCTGTCGCTCGGACGGTACGCTGCATCCTTCACCGGGATCATCCTCATTCTGTAAATCACATTTACAAATCATTTATGGATGGACAATATATTTGTACCTGTTATGATGATATTACAATATTAGTCAATGTTGCAGTTTTGATTATTCTTATTAATTTACCTTATTATTTTATTTTTGTCGTCATCTAACAAGCACTTCATGTTTTAAAATTCTCATTTGAAAACAGTTAAATGTAATCTTTAGCAACTTTCAAAATGAGTATCCATTTTTCATACTGTACATTATAATGTTTTAATGCCCGTTAACCCCAAGACCCAAACCACCCTGCCACATCCTCACCAAAAACATGGTGTGACAAGGCCAAGAATTACAGTTGCACAATTGAGGTTATTGATATGTGTTATCAGTTACCCTAGGCTCATATAAACTAATCTAGCACTATACACGTCTCGCGTGGCAACGCTTATCTCATGCTAGCATGGATTATAAAAATTTATTGATTTGAGTTTGCACGCAAAGGGAAGTTTGCCAAGAAATTATTACTTGAGCCGGGAAACACATCAGTCTTTTGAAGGATGGAACGTAAATCTCAGTCTGAATCGAAACTTGGCTTTAGTATATTCCCGTATGATTATAAGATGTCTTTACAATGCCTTAAGTTTACTGAACTATTTAATATATATATATATATATGTATATAAATAACAATAAAATAATACAGTAAACTGAAAGCATTGAAAAGACAACTGTCTTTACAGAAAAATACTTGAATGTAAAAAAAAGCAAACTTTTGATTCAGAGAATTACATTCCATCTTTTATATATATATATATATATATATATATATATATATAAAATACATACTAAAATAATTAGTGTCTGACCTTACAAACTTGTGCCACCTGTTGCTTCCAGTGGTTGATGAATCGGATGCACTCTTCCAAGCTGCGGAGGTCCTGCAGGCCCTGCTGACGTTGCCTTTGCTGGAAACAACCATGAAATATTTATCATGAGTGTGGTGTACAAATGATTGTGATCAAAACCCAACATTGATAACAGACCATAACATCCTCGAGTTAGTTAGAGTCGTTACCTGTGAACGGGTAGAAAATCCGCTACTGGTCTTGAATGGGCTGGTGGGGGCAGAACTGTGGACCTGAACAGTTTCCTCCGGTAGCGTCCAGCGCACGGCCCCAATAGAGTTACTCTGCTTTTGGGGCCCTTCTGCAGAGGAACAGAAAGAGGGAAGGTTTTTTGACTTAGTTAGATTTTAATTGGTGCAGAAATCAACATCTCACACAGCAGTTTGAAATGAATGTAATGTGTTGAATAAACAGAAATACAAGCAGTTCAGACATCTCTACATTGTAAAAAAATATTGTTGGTTTAACTTAAAAAATAAGTAACCTGGTTGCCTTAAAAATTTCAGTTCATTGAAATGGAAAAAATGAGTTAATAAAATGAAGGAGATTAATTTAATCACCAGAAACTTAAAATATTATGTTATCTGAACTACATAAATTATCTAAGTTGATTTGACAAAAGAAAAAAAATGTTGTGATTACAAATCATGAAAATATTTTTTTTTACAGTGGTGTTCTATTAAAAACAGAGAGAGAACATATGTAAGAGCCATACTTTTGTCCTTCAGGATGCTCTTCATCGTGTATGGCTTTGTGTTATATTCCAGCATAACACCTAGGGATATTTTCAGAGGGACATATTTAAAAGTTATTAATATTATCAATGCAAATTAACTTATTAATGGAACAACATTACTAAACCTTGATGATGAAGAACATGAAATAATAATACACATATTATACTTTAATAATAATAATAATAATAATAATAATGAACTGTAATAATACATTTATTAACTTATATTATAAAATATGTATAGGCTATTATACAATGTTTTTGTTATAAATTTTAAATTTCTTAAAGTACTTTTAACAAAACTACACTAAAATAATTATTATTCCTGATGCTCAAAGAAGATAGATTGAATACAAAATATGTTGCTTTGGATAATTGTCTGCCAAAAGCATATGCAATAATAATCATAATACTTCTGTCAAAGAAGTTAACAATTATATACATTTTTCAGTAACCGCACATTGTAACTGACATCATGATAAAAGCTAGGCTATGCGAGTAGGACCTGGGTGAAGGGGTTACATATGCATGAGACTCAAATGAGACTTACCCAAGATGAAGTGTTGTGAAGGTGAATGCTAAAGGTGTCTGGTGAAACTGATCGTTGGCGCTCTCTCAGCCCTTGTTTAAGCTCTTTGGTCATGGATTGAACTTTGGACCTGAATTATTACGGTCATGATACAATGAGGTGGAGGCCGAGGTAAGCTACGTGATGAGACTCTTTCCCAGCAATGATTCAAACAAAATGGCATGATGCCAGGAGTAAAGACACGTATAATGCATTGCCACATGATTCTGATACTGATTTTGATACATGCATATGTGGTTGTTAATCAGATTTCATTCAGTAAACTTTTGCATTATACTTTAAAAGCCTTACATTTGTGCAGTCATCCTTCCACTGCACACAGTAGCCTAGATATAAAATATGGATGGTTGTATTTTATGACTATAAACTTAAAAAGGTAATGCTGTACAAATGTCAGCGAGCTCAATATCAAAGGATTGTAAAAGTATGATGGTAAATACCAGTGAACCGAGAAACTGCTGCTTACCTTAGATTCGAAACCATAAACTATAAGTTCCTGCATGATATGCATTTCTTGATAATTTCATTTCTCATTATGGTTGTTTGTTCACAAGCATGACATCATCACAACCAAAAATGGAATAGCAATGACATGTCATTTGAACTTTGTTGGGAAAATTATGATTATTATAACTGCTGTTGGCATGAACTTTATTTCAGTAACATGCTGTTTCACACACTGAAATTTCACAAGAGTTGGATAATAGTCTCTTCTTGTGTTCACCGTGTTTTCCTTAAAGTGATTGGTGTGATTAAATAAATATTAATCTCCAATGAAACTCCTGAATTTGAATTTAGGTATATAAAATGAGTGCATAACTGTAATATTAATTTTAATTTAAATAGAATTAAATTGTAACAAAATGTTAAAAAACTCAAATAACCATTTTAAACATGTCTAGTACTTTTTTATATAAACACAATTAATCCTGTAAATTATCCAGAAACATTTAATGTCTGATATGCCACCAATAGACATTTATTCATATTTATTTTGTATGTATTATCTTAAGGCATTGTTATTGGGGTGTATTATCGATTGAAAAGTGTATGTTATATATCATGAGACAATGGACACACTTACTCAAAATATATTAAAATACATTATTTATGGCTTGTCCTGAATCTGCACAAGTGAAAAGACAGGTTGCAATTCAGTAAATTCCTTTCTGTCAATTCAACATTTTGTGGAGTGTTCCTTATTCAATTCAAATTCATTATCTGAAAGGGCAACACATTCCCATCCCAAGACGTCATATGATCTAACTGCATGTCTAACTGTCACTTTACCTTTAGCATCAGTTAGATGACGCGGGTAGGTTTAGGTCTGGGGTAGGGTTAGGATTAGATAGCGTCTTCTAACCGACGTTAAAGGGTACCCTAAAACGTCGGATGTTGCAAGATTAATAATTATGTGCTTTTGAAACCGAAATGTCCACAAAACTTTGGCCAAAGTCAGTGTGTGTGTTTGTCTGAATCATGTCCGAATATAACAAAAGAGGAAATTAAACTAGACAGATGTCTAAATATATAAACTCATGACTTCGAGTAACAAAGTGAGATAATCAGGAAATCAGTGTAGTAGGGTTTGCTGAACATATGATCCAATCATGTTGTCACATTATGTCACATTTGCCATGCTCCTGTTCTATAAAAACTGTTGCATTCTTATTCTTGCTGGTGGGATTCACATTTGTCTGAAGTCCTTCGGCCGTGATTAAAGCATAATTTAGAAGAATATCAGTAACCAGACAGTTTCTGGTCCCATTGACTTCCAGAGTAGAGAGAAATATATACTATGGAAGTCAATGGGACCAGAATGGAAGTAAAACTCGAGTGAAACTCGAAAACGGTAAAACTCAACTGTTTAACTCTGAGGGAATTGTAAAATTTGCCTATTTCCAAAAAGAGTAGAGTACGTATCCCTTTAAGTCAGGTGCATAGGGAGAAAAATCTACCACGGGGGCGTTTTCTTTAATTAAACTGTGACCTTTTCTCAACCCTGCTTATCTTGACCAATATATCACACCGTAATTCAGTTCACAGCATAAAACAGTTCCCGTATGGGTTCCAATAAGTTCATTGAACCAACTTTATAGTTCTCATACAATTAAAAATGGTCTCTTAACACAGCAGGCTACATGTGTTTTTAAATTTAGCTTTATAAATTTGGAGTTGGTAAGCTTTATTTCTCATAAGTGTATTTATGAATTTATGTAAACCACGGTAACAAATTATGCAAATTACCCTTACCTGTAACCTTATGTAACATCAGTGTCATCTTATCTGTCTAAAGGGGAATTCCAGTGCATTAGTATGGATGAGCAATAATCCTAGAAGTCTTTCCTGTTGTTGCAAATATATTTTTATTGCCATACTGCAGTTACATACACAAAATTAGTAAAAAAAAAAAAAAAAAGCAACAAGCACAAGAATTTCCACAGAGTTTGTGAAATAGTGCATTGGCTTGAAAAAGTTAGTAATATTATTCTGTTTTTAAGTAGAAGTGGCATCTACTCAGCGGTTCGTGGCTGTCAAGGCTGTAACATAGATTTCTCAATCAAAAAGGGGGAAATATTTAAAACTTTTTAAAATTTGTATTGATCAATATAAACATCTTTTAAAATACATACAAATATGGTAACAGACAAATAGCAAAGCCTCTCTCATTCATACGCATGATCTTATTTAATAAAACTGTACATTTGTTTATAATGTAATATCTCTGTGACTTTATTTAAGTGAATTACAGTATCTTTTTGACAACTGGTTGAGTGCAGTTTATTCTTTGATCATGCAGTGAAATGAGGTTTAATTCCAGTTTAGGAAAAACTGTTTAAAGATAACAGTCTCTCTGCCCTGTGGTAAAATCTCCACCTGTAAGACAGAAAAACACTACATTTTCAGAGGATCTGGCATCTATGCACATGGGTATAAAGAAACTCAACAATTTTGTTAGTTCTTTTAGAAAAATGGGTAACCCTTTACAATAAGGTTCATTAGTTAACATGTACAATATGTGAACAATACTTCTTCAGCATTTACTAATCTTAGTTAATATTAATTCCAACATTTACTAATACGTTATTAAAATCAAAGGTTGTATTAGTTAACATTAGTTAATGGACTGTGAACTAACATGAACGCACAATGAACAGCTGTATTTGTATTAACTAACATTAACAAAGATTAACAAACACTGTAACTAACGCATTGCTCATCGTTAGTTCATGTTAGCTAATGCATTTACTAATGTTAACTAATGAACCTTATTGTAAAGTGTTAACAAAAAATGCTTCGAAAGGCCAGACCAAACACAATGAATATAGAATTGTATTTCATAAAAGATTTTTGTAGACCAAGCAGGATTGCATGACGCATGAATTTAGAAGACTGTAAATTGCTAATTATAAATCACCAACTCACCTACTCGTATTATAATCAGAATTGTATGCACATGTCACAGTTTAAGCAGGCACATATAATAACATTAGCTCAACCAATGGCATGTGTTTTGGTGGCTTGACTTTTTATGGTGCAAGTCCCCCTGAAAAGTTCGTATTTACGAGTTGCGAAGTAGTGTTTATGACGTCCGGCACTTTCGTCGGAACAAGATGGCGGTGTACTTTTTCTTTATTAACTACACAAGCTTTTTAAACTCCACAAAAGAAACAAAGAATGTGCATTAGGTGTGTTTTGCTTTGTAATGTTTTTATTAGTGTATAAAGCCATAGTAAACTTTATCATTACATATTATATAGTTATACTACAATGCTATTACATTTTGTGCAGGAAATCAGATTATTTTATTGTGAATAAAAAGCCTGACAATGTCACTGCTAAATACCTATAAATATTGTAGTATTCTGCCATGCCCCCAAGTTGTAAAGATCAGGGTATAAAGAAAATCCAGAGCTTCCCACTCGTATTTACGACTTTGTGATGCAGTTCGTGTGCGTTCAACTCGTAAATACAATCTTTTCGACTTCCTGGGTCAATGCATTTCCAGTTCTGTTAGTGGTCGCAACTGGTGCATCAATTATAGACTTGTAATATTACATTTTAAACCACAAGAGTAATTCTACAAGTGCTGACCTGTGTTTTCATCTTGGGGTAGTTCATTTGCTGGATGAAGTCATCTGCCATTTTCAGAGCAGCCCTCTTCTCTTCTGCGTTCGCTCCACTTCCTGAGAATCATAGAAAACATTTCAATAATGAAACTTATTAATGCATGCATGTTGTATACTACCATTCATAGATTTGGGGTCAATAAGATTTTTTTTTATATATATATATTTTTGAAATATGACTCTAATGCTCACTAAGCATTAATATATCTAAATATCCAACTTAATAATTTTCAGCATCATTACTCCTGTCTTCATTGTCACACGACCCTTCAGAAATCTGGATATAGATCTAGGAATATACTGATTTGCTGCTCAAAAAACATTTATTCTCATAACCTTAGTTAAACAGTCTGGTTAAAAACTGTAATCTTTTTTTTCAGGACTCTTTGATGAATAGAAAGTTCAAAAGAGCAGCATTTATTTGAAATGGAATTCTTTTGTAACATTATAATTGTCTTTACTGTTGAATTTGTCCTTGCTGAAGAAATCTTTCTTAAAATTTTTGTTACCTTTCCAAACAAAGATCTTTCCATTGGCCCCATTGTCCAGGATAAAGCAGTCATCACGTGCCAGTAAGTCCTTGGCAAATGGACTTTTCTCTGATACCTTGGTCAACTTCATTGACCCTGTTGCATCTGAAACCTATAAAAAAAGGAAGATTGAATGCACATGAAACACAAATTATATGTTTGCTAGACCTTTTAGGAATTTTTTAAACATCAGATGAATGTGCATTGAGCAAATATAGGTATGGATTATATTCCTCATGGCAAGGATTTATCTGAACATGTTTTATTTTTTTTTTATTTGATATGGACATAACACAGTCACTGTGTCCATTTCTTTAACTGTCTATGGTTCCAGTAGACGGATAACAGTGCACAATCTGATGTCAAACACAGTGGATAACGGCACACACTCTGACGTTCACTGTCTACATTTTTACACCAGCGTTTGTGTGAAAATCCTCAGGTTTTCATACGTTTTCGTGTATATGAGAGCCCAAACCACAGGGAAATATCTGCGTTTTCCCTTCGTATAAACGGGGCCTACGGTTTTCAAAAATGTTTGGTTTCAGTTTCCGTGTGGACGAAAGGCCGAACCACGTAAAAAAAGTAATGGTTTTAAAAAAACACCTGTGTCCATGTGGAAAAGGCCTAAGGTGTATTTGAAAACTACAAGTATGTAGTGTCTAGGAGCTCAGTTCTGAACAACACAAGCCTAACACAAAACAGAGATGTGGTACCTTGTAGAGAGAGGCAGAATTTGATGCATCTGCTTGACTGTCTTCCTCAGGAGTGCTTTCTTTCAGCTCTGTCACTGGACCAAGAACCTGTTTATTATAACAGAAGACAGAGAGGACAAACACAGTCAGAGCTCATCGCCAAAAAACACTATTCATAATCATGACATTTTTTGTTTTTCAATTCTAAGGTAAAAAAATTTATTTTGAGTGTGGGTGTTTTGCACCGCAGATAAAGTAAAGAAAGACTATTTAGTGATCAACTCTGAAAATGTGCATATTATGTTATATTATTATAAATATAGATTGTTATAAACTAAATTATGAACTGTTTATAATATATTATTTATTTATTATTTATTATTTTAACTGAAATACTGGCAAAATGGTGTTCCGCTGTGTTTTAGAGGAACTAATGGTTTTCTGAAAAACTTACTTATTCACTGTTTACTTATTTAAAGTATGTTAAAAGTATGTTGTTGTTTCGTTTTTTTAATTTCTGGGCTTTAATTTGAGTGCAAAAAAATAAAAGAAATAAAAGCAGAGTGCTTTTCTTAAAAAAAAAGAAGAAAAGAAAACACAAACGTATCGACCTTGATAATACTGTTTCTGGGTCCAAACCCTCCATTTCAACAGCTGTTTATGATCACTATTCATTTACAGCACACCTTTAAGATAACTTATCATAAGCTTTTACTTAAATAAAAGGATTAAAGTGAAATGTAAAGATAACTAATCATAGAAGGGTAGAGTTGACAAAGAGTAAAAAAATACACTGTTTGTGTATATATATATCAAAATTAGGGATGCACGATATATCGGCCAGCATATCGGTATCGGTCTGGTAAGAAAATGTGGCCAATATATTAAAGCCGATAAATAATGTATTATTCCCTTCAGCTGAGACACTTGTTGAGCACTGTTTATGTTTTTGAATTTCTTGAAATATGATTGAAATCTCTTCAAAAAATGAAAATATGGTTCGGTACAACATGTGCAGAGCAAATCTGTCATATCGGCTATACAACACTATAATAAGAACATCATTATAATTGTGCGCTTGGGACATGGATTTAATTGTGAGACCTTTGTATTTGTAATCAGGCTCTCAAAATTAGATAAAAATTTGGATTTAAGTTTATCGGCCGATATATCGGTTATCGGCTTTCAAATATAAAGAATTATCGGTTATCGGTATCGGCTAAAATTTTCATATCGGTGCATCCCTAATCAAAAATACACTGGCCTGTTGTTACCTGTAGCATTTCCTGTGTCTCCTCTCCCTCATTGATGTTAGTGATCTGGGCTTTGCCGTGTCTCTCTGTATCTCTGATCAGAGTGGCGATCTCCCGCACCTTCTGCTTCTCAAAGATGTTTGCCTGAGATCCTACCCATGACACAATTATCTAGAGAATAAAAAGATTTCAAAAATGAATTTCAAATAACTTCTACATTATATGTTGTTGATATGCAGAGCAGTTTAGGTTTTATTTGATCAAATAAAAGCATTTTATTTGAAATAGGAATCTTTTTTTGCATTTCTTTACTGTAATTTTTGATCATTTTAATGCATCCTGACTGAATAAAATAATTCTTTCAAACAAACAAATGTACTGACCCAAAACTTTTTAACAGAAGTGTATACAGACAGCAACATGTGGCGCTTTTCCATTACCAGTACCAGCTCGACTCGCCTCGACTTGGCTCGCTTTTCGCTCCGTTTTCCATTGCAGACAGTACCGTACCCGGTCGTCATAGCGACGCCTTTCGTTCCTCGTTGCCCCATCAAGCTCTCGCTGGATCCTCTCTTCGGCAACCAAACAAAGGAAAGTCTGCACCTCCTCGTTTGACCACGGCGTACTCTTCCGAGTTGCCATGATAATAGTAGTTAGTTTAGTAACTATCTCTGGCCAAACTATTTAAAAGTGGCGGGGTTATTCTGGATACTCCATCTGGCGCTTGCAATAATAACGCAGTGAATGGTGACGATTCTCTCTGACCAATCATCAGTCGGTATTGTTTTCACGTCACATTTTAGTATCACTTCAGTTCGCCTTAGCTCGCTCAGAACCTCGCCGGAGGTGATACAAAAAAAGTACAACTTTTACACAGTGGAAAACCAAACAAAGGCGAGCTAAGCCGAGCTGGTAGTGTGTAGTGGAAAAGCGGCAATAGTGTCGGCCCAGATCCGGCCCACATCTGGTATGTGTTGATTCCATGTGTACTGGATGTGGGCCGGATCTTAACAGACACTATATGTTGCTGTCTGGGATGGCAAAAGTCAAACAGACAGGCACAAACCTCGCCCAGGTCCAGTATGAAGCAGTCCCCTTTGTTAAAGCTCTGCCAGCTCAAATCCACTTCCTTGGCTCTGATGTTGCGCTTCCCTTTGATTTGGTATAACCTCTGAACAGGTCCAGATCCAGACTGTGTTCTTCTGAAGCCAGACTCCACACCTCCCTCCTGTAAAACCAGAATAGCGTGACTATGCAAGGAACGTAAGCACTCTTTAATTGAAATAATGATTCATATATTACTACTACTGTAAAAAAAATCAATTCATTTATATATAAAGCCTTTTTGTGTACATGTGAGAGAATGTGAACACACAAACTCATCTCACCTTGTAGCTAACTCCTCGAGGGAAGAGGTTCATGAATTCTGGGGACTCATAGCCCTGAACCTGTCTGTGCTGGACTGGATCTCCTCCCAGGAAGTTATCCAGCTGTGTAGCCAACATGGCACAAGCTACCTGCTCGTCACGAGATGATTTCTCTCCTAAAGAGAGAGAAAACCAGGTTACACTTTATTTCGATGGGCCCTTTAAACAATCCATAAGTAACATTGCATTGAAGTATTATTGTTATTAATGAGACATATAGGTGCAACATATTTATGGTCATCAGCACTTTATTTTATCGTCCTGTTCCTTATTAACATATATATTTATTATAGTAATTTATAGGCCTGAACATACCCCTAAAAACCTAACCTTAAAGGGTTAGTTCACCCAAAAACTGTCATTAATTAATTACTCACCCTCATGTTGTTCCAACCCCTTCATCTTCAGAACACAAATTAAGATATTTTTGATGAAATATGAGAGCTGTCTGACTCCTTCATAAGCTTCCAGGTAATTTCATTCAGCCGGTCCAGAAAAGTTAGTGAAGATATAGTTAAAATAGTCCAAGTGAATTCTGTAGGTTTATCAAGCGACGAGAATACTTTTTGTGCACAAAAAACCCTACAAAAATAGGGTCTTCACGTGAGTTCACGAGAGCGCCACGACGCATGCGTGAGAACTGAGAAGATGATGCAGATGGGTCTTGATGTAGTGTTTAAAATGGTAAGTGTTCATTTCATGGTTGTCCCAATTGTGAGAAACGAATGAGAAAAACGTAAAAGTGTCTAAACAATGCCGCAAAATGAATGGCTTACACTGGCTTTTCACACTTTCTCATCAAATGATCGCTAGTGTCATTTTCTCAGTTCTCACGCATGTGTCATGTACGCTCTCGTGAACTCACGTCAGAGGCCAACACAGAAGAAAATGAATAGGTAGGGGGGGGGGGGGGTTGTGCATAAAAAGTCTCATCACTTGATAAACTTAAGACTGACCCAATATAGTCACTTGGACTATTTTAACTATGTTTTTACTAACTTTTCTGGGCCGGCAGAATGAAATTACCTAGAAGCCTATGAAGGAGTGCGACAGCTCTCAGATTTCATTAAAAATATCTTAATTTGTGTTCCGAAGATGAACGAAGGTCTTACGGGGTTGGAACAACATGAGGGTGAGTAATTACTGACAGAAATTCAATTTTTGGGTGAACTAACCCTTTAACCCATGTAGTTATTACTACAACGGAATAAATAGAGGGGGCCATAATAATGTTACTGAAAATGAATTGTAACACTTCACAATGAGGTTCATTAGTTAATGTATTATTAGTACTAACTATGAGTTATAAATTTGTTACTGTATTTGTTAATCTTTGTTAATGTTAGTTAACAAAAACACAGCTGTTCATTGTTTGTTCATGTTAGCTCACAGTGCATTAACTAACAAAGATTAATAATTGCAGTTCAATATTTGTTCATGCTAATTAATGTAGTTAACTAATGTTAACTAATGTACCTATTGTATAGTCAGTGTTACCAAATTAATATGTATTGCATAATCGGTAACTCTTTACAATAAGGTCTTTTTTGAAAACATTAATGAAAGCATTTGTTAGTGCATGATGCAACTATGAGCACTGAGCTGTATATTATTAACCTGTTAACATTAGTTAATAAAAATATAACTGTTCATTGTCTGTTCATGTTAGTTCAACGTGCATTAACCAATGTTAAATTAACATTAACTCAGATTTACAATTTCTGTAGAAGTATTGTTTATTTTTAATTCATGTTAACCAATGTGGTTAACTTATATTAGCAAATGAAACCTTATTTTAAAGTGTTACCCAATCATTTAAAAGTATGGAATCCACTCACATAATTCACTTTACAAACTTCCTCTCTAACATGCAGCCAATAAAAAGGTCAGCAAATATAAATAAGAAAAAGAAATTAGGAAGAACTTTCTTTCAACAAACAATGTGCGTGTTTAAAACTAGTGCAATTTTGCACAATTCTGTCCTGTGTGATATGCCACCAACGCAGCCACTTCCTCTGCACCTCTGAGCAACCGTTTGTTTTCTGAGCTGAACTGTTTGACTTTGAAATGCTGTGCCATTTGTGGTAGGGCTTGGGCGAATTATCAAAATGCATTTTAAGTTTGTTTTTATTTTTACAATTATGACAAGAAAAATAATTAAGATAAAATGATTACTGCGCTCCATTCCGTTTAGTAATGATGATATGAAATATATAGCTATATATTACATATAGCAATGAAATGTTTATTTTATTAGCATTTTCAACACTTGAGGTTCACGGAAATATGATGTTGAAAAGACTTTTCAGGTTAAATAAATGCTTGATGATTCCAAAATTTAAAAGTGCATATATTATTTATTATTACTTTTTTATATTTAAGGTTCAAGGAAACGTGCTGTTAAAAGGTTCAATAAATGCAATAATAAATGCATGATGTTTTCAGAGTCAATGAGTAATTTTGAAACATTCATTATCTAAATCATGAACAGAATAATCATGATTTTCTGGTATGTAGAGATGTCGAACACGGAGGTATTAGAAGGATCATAATGAATGAATGATATGGTTGTGTTCGGAACTGAGACCGGGGATTCTGAGAAATGAAGAGATGGATTGAGGCTGTTTATGGATGGTTAATGAGAAGGCATGAGAGAAGATGGCTCATCATGCTGACAACCTGCTTAGTGTTACCTAAAGCGCCGGATACACCATAAGACAATAGACCTAACTGAAGTCCTGTCCCAGGCCCGCTGAAACATTAATGACCTATGAAAACACACGCCCATGCCTTTTTCCTTTGGGAGTCTTCCCTCTTCACCCCTCTCTCGTGTCTATCAGCCGTTCCATCCTAACTTTCTGTGCACTCACTCAGCCTGGGTCAGGCCCACTCAACTGTGTGATCATGCGTATCGTTTATCTCAACAGGCTATTGTCTCAGTCTTTCAGACCCCATAACAATCATGACTGACTGACCGACCCTGACCCTGGCTTCACTTTCTATTTATATCATGCCATATGCAATTTGTGCATCTTTTCCTCCCCAAAACAGCCATAGCGACCATGTCTTAAAATAAAAAAAATAAAATAAATACATTTAATGATTAAACGATTTTTGTGCATTGTTTTTCCATAAAAAATAGGTGGCCATGTTTGTCCAGCTTCAAAAGTAACAAAGAAATAAACTTTGGGTCTTTTTTTAAATGGAGCATTACAAGTAAGTAATGACATTAGTCATTAGCATGATGGTGAATTTAGTGAATTAAAGGAGGGGATTCACTATTGGCAAGATGGGCTTTTTAATAAAACTTGGCTTTCTATGCAGGAGAAAAGCAAAAATATTGGTTTCAATTTATTTTAATGGTCCCTTTAACACATTTGGTTGACTTTAAGTAATGTTGCACCTACATGTCAACTAATTTTCGTGTTAGTAGAGTATTAATAGACTGTAGGGTAATAAGTTGACAGTTGCAAAGTTACTGTTGGAGGATCATCACAATAAAGAGTTGTCAGATATTAAGCATGCAGCCTACTAACTCTAATGAGAGTTAGTTGACATCTAGTTGCAAAGTTACCATCAAAATAAAGCGTTAGCAAAATATTTTTAAAATCGATTCTCATGACTAAAGAAAAAAGAGAAGAAAAAGGCTGTGGTGTTTTTTCCAAAAATTTTTCTTTTATACAAGCTCAAGATGATTCATGATGTCTCATAGCCTGACTACATCAGACTTCCTACTTCCGCTAATTTCATTTCGCTTCTGTAGTCAGTCTGAGACAGCAGCCTATCTTTCAGTTTTCCAGTCTCCTTATATATATATATATATATATATATATATATATATATAAATACACACACATGCATGTATATTTAAGAAAAAAAAATTATATGTAAAATATTTATATTTATATATAATATAAATTATATATAAATCTATATACAGTATATACATGGAAATATTTCTTAAATATATACAAGCGTGTGTGTATTTATATAAAATAATTATACACAGTGCACCCACATATATTATGTAAACACAAACTTTTATTTTGGATGCGATTAATCGTTTGACAGCCCTAGTTGCCAGACAAATGCTAATTATCGTATTCATACGATCATTTGGACCTCTGTACAGTGTACGATCAAAAATGAAACAAATAATGTAGGTAAAAAATGTATGTAAAAAAATGTATCTGCATTTATATAGCGCTTTCACAGACCCAATGGCCACCAAAGCGTTTTACATTTTGCCTCACATTCACCCATTCACTCGCTCATTCATACACCGACGGCAGTGTCAGCCATGCAAGGCGTCATCCAGCTCGTCGGAAGCAGCTGGGGTTAGGTGTCTTACTCATGGACACCTCAATGTATTTCAGACTGCATAGCTGAAAGCGACAAAATTAACCAAAGGAAAAAATCAGCAGCTATCATCTCACCAATCCACATGTGGAGGTCTGCACCCTGGTCACCACGGTTATCCAGCACAAGGTAGGAGTCACCATTGAAGAACGCCCCCACCTCAGCTTTATCCAGGGGAACAGCCTTCATCTTCTCCACTCGCCAACATCTCAGTCCCGGCTGCCTAATCTCATCCCCAAACTGCCCTGGAGCGGCCTGAAATCGGAGCATTCTGCAGAGACAGAATAAATTGTGAATTTATGGATTCATAATAATATTCATTCTTTGTTCTGAACTATGTTTTGAAAGCTGAAGCAATTGCCTGTGACTTGAGGTCAGTGTTTCCCAGGCCTGTTCCAGGAGAATGACACACAGGGTGATTCTCAATTTGAAGGCTTCGTCCTATAAGGCTGCATATCTAAGCTCCGTCGAAAGCTCCGTTCAAAAGATCAGCATTTAATTGATATAGAATGTTTTTGAAAAGGTCTTATATAAGTATATATAAACAAAAATCTTAACGACCACAAAATTTTGAACGGTAGTGTACTGTATTTAGGTACAGAAGAAAATATTTCATATTCAATGTTTCTTTACCCCAAACCCAACTAGTCATTTGGCTTTTGTCCCGATGGTTACTCTATTGTAGCTCTGCTCCTCTCAGTAATTTGCCAAGAGAGCTATCAGTTAAAGACTACCGTTATCTGATTGGTTCTCTGACCTGTCAGTAACCTGAGTGCCAAAACACATGGTTTGGATTGTGCAAATCTGTTTGTTTGGACACTACAGACAGTGTCAGTGTGATGGAGGTATCTTTGACAGGCTCATGGATTAACAACATAAATGTTGCTGCTGCAAATAAACTGGCATGGTAAAAATAAATCAGTATAATTTGGCTCTTCTTGTAATGTTCTGACGAGAGGAGTTCTGCATTACTTCATTTTCATTTAAAGAAGTGGCCTCCTTGTGTTACTTCAGACATGCCATCCAGAGAGTCAGACACACCCAGTTTCACAACGCCAAAGATACATATTTTCTCACATAGTTACTGTTGTGAACACATGTGAAACAATGACAAAGGGTAAATCGTGTTGCTGGCTGCTCCTTCCTCTTTATCTGTTGCTTCAGTCCATATATTCTGTTTAGTCACAGTTTGACATGACGCCTCATAAACCGCAAGGAAATAACAGGGAACATCCCCTAATAAATACTATGATTCATTAGTAGGTATTCCTAGTTCACTTTATGATACAAATTTATGATCGGTTTTAAAAATGTATGAGATGAAAATACGACAGCCACCATGTGCACTGTTCTACGTATTACATCAATCGCATCACTTGTCAATTAAATGTGCAGTTCATCCTGGTATTTTTCACCTATGAATACTACCAATTCAGGCATACTAATGTCACAAACTACTTTTCATTTACTATATACTAGAGAAGAATGCATGATCGGATGTAGGGATTGTTTCCAGACATGTTTCCTGAACACACCCCCCATCTGCCATTGGCCAACCAGACATAGCATAATTTAGTTTCGCTCCCTCTGCCACACCATTGGCAGATATGTCACAATGCCATTCATAAATCCTCTCCTATGGTCTAGTGTATGACCTATGGTATAGTAAAGTGTGCATAGTATGCACACTTCAGAATCTCATCAGAAGAAGATCATCCGGGTACTTTTTGCTCTTTTATGAGTAGGCTACTGTGAATTCAGATAGTTCTTTTGTCACATACTATTTTTCGCCTTCTATATAGTAGGAAATAATGCAAATTCAGCCCCTTTATCTAAATAAATCATCTCTACGAGTGGTTTACTTATAGTTGACAATACATTTTTTTTTTTTAAATACAGCCTATTTTACATAAAATATGTTCATTTTTTCATCTGAGTATTTTAGCATAACAAACTTTCAGTTTTAAACAGTGATCACTCAAGATTGTTATTTTTCTGAAAACAATAGTAGACTGGGCTACTACAGAACATACTCAAATATGACAAACTTACAGGTAGCCTACATCATTGCAGGATTATAGTGGAGCTATGCGACCAATGTAAGACAGTAGAAGCTCAGCCTCCCTAAGTAAAGAGTGTGATGAGCACTCAAAGCTAAGAAACGCTTGTTCACTTAACTGTAAAACCCCTTCGGCCTGCTCCGGCATGCTTTCTGAGTCCGGCTCCATTCTGCCTTTTCCAGTGTGTGTTTGTGTGAGTGTGAGAGTTCACCTGGCCTGGTTAGCTTATATGTGTCCAGTAACTGGACACGGGGGAATAATCCGAGCGGCCCTGCCGAGGACGCCCCACACCGAGAAGAGTCGGGTTGCCTGACAAACGCTAAACACTAGCTTGATAATTACTGCAAGCCACCATCCATCTTTCCTCCACTCATCAGACGGAGTTGATGGAGGAAACACGGTAAAACATGGGTTTTGGTTTCTAAGACAAAAAGTTCTTGTCCCGAAAGGTGGAGGTTGCTGTTTTTAATTTTTATGTTAAAATGTAATTAGCATTCGGATTCTTGGCCTTGTGGCTTAAGTAAACAATTGCCTGTCAATGTAGACAAATTTTATGGTCAGAAATTATGAACTGGATGTAAGCAAACCATAAATCAAAACAGTTAATTTTTGTATATTGTAGGCTAGGCGGCTGGCATACATTACAAAAATCTAAATGATCTTGTTGCAATTGCATAAATTATATAGTTTCATAATAATTAAAAAGAGAAGTGAGATGGAAAAAACTGCTGAAGGTTGATAAGTCACTCGACTTTTACACTGACACAGCATCTCTCATTATAAGGAGACATGCGAGCTACATCGAACAGATAATAAGACAAAAAGCCATACAAATATATTAACTTATATGAATTCTCAGATAGAACTGCAATCAAGTTCGACATAATGGCAATCACTCAATGGAGGACTTGTTAGAGGATAATACAAGCGATTTCTGTAAATACAAGTGCATTTCATTTCGGAAGCGCAGGTTCTCTATTTAAACAAAAAATCAAGATCAAGTCAAAATCATAATGTTCAATATATACTGTATATAAACTAACTTTTGCATTTAAAATGTTGAAAATGAGTACTTAAGCATACAAGCTAGATGTGAAACTATAAGGTGTGGCATTTTGGGAGCATTTCCTCCCTAAAATTCACTCTGCTTTAAGTTACTTTTCTTTAAAAATGAATGAATTTTGCATAACAGAAAAGCAGCTGTAAATAGGGCTGGGTTTGAGGGTTATGCATGTATAATTAGTGAATTTCTGAGTAATTTTACAGATTTTCAGTGCTTACCTTGCTATTGCTGAAGTTGGAGGTCCCTGTAGAGTTTTGAGAAAGAAAGGAAGAGAATTTGTAGATGAGAGACCGTGAACAAAATCACTTCCTGCATTAGTTCTGGCCCAGCCCTTTTAAATACACCCCCACCTAAGCAAACAATGCCAAAAAAGCAAGAAAGGACAAGAGCACGCCAGAGTGAAATTCAGATTTTTAAATAGTTAAACAAATGATTTGCCTGTTTTGGTTACATTTGACTACAGGAAACCCCTCCTGGACTTCGGAATAAAAGGGAAGAAAATATCTAAAAATGATGTTTAGCCATTCTTGAGGGATTTCTGTTTCTCTTATTACATGAGTCACACCCAGTCAGTAACAAAGCATTCATAATTATGTCAGGACTTGCTTGCCTATGGGCACAAACCATACGAATATAAAAAAAAAACATAGACATACAGGCTTTCCAGGTTCAAGGCTTATCCAATCACAGAGCTGTAAGTCATAGCTAAGAGTTATGTCAACTGTCTGTGACTGCATTCAAACAGGAAGTCCAGGAGCTGGTCTGTGGTTTCAGGAATTTAAAAACAAGAACCAGTCAAGTATACGATGTCTGTATATTGACATCTTAAGAAGAGGCATCCTTATAAGTTTGTGGATTTTCTTACAGGGAAATTTAAAATGGGTAATTTTGATAGAGCATATACAATCCAAGTGGTGCACTTTCAGAAGATAAAACCTAAACAAAGTCATGTAATGCCAAATGCCATTGTGTTCCAGTTCTTCAATTCAATAATGTTCTACCACCAGTAAGTTACTCACTTCTTCAAAACTCATTCACATTTCAGAAAATTAAGTTTAATCCTTAGACAGCCAAGCCAAAAATAGTCTCTTACTCATTTTGTCATTTAAAACGACGGACTAAAAGTCACAAGTTGAAACTTGAACATGTAAACACCCATGTTTAAAGAAACACACATGGACAATAGTTTAGTCAAACTTTTTATTTTAAGTCAAAAACAAACAAAACAGATACAGAGAATGAAGTAATCAGATTGATTTCTATAGTGGCAATTTCTCTTAATTTAAATTCTCATTTCCCCAGAACCCTGACCCAGTTATTACTCAAACTCAAGAAAACCCTGTTTTTTTTCCATTTATACCATCATGCACACACACTTGCGCACACACACACACACACATTATTACTGGGAGCCTAGGTACAGAGTATTAACTGGATTTGTTTGGAACAACCATGAAACTGAAGGCAAACAAGGGCATTAAAGAGACACTGTCAGAACTGCAACATAAGGCCTTAAATCTAAAGCTGAATAATGCAAGAGCAACAAAGTCTTTTACTAGTCAACAAAACCTCCTGCAACTACCACAGTCCAATTGGAAGAGTGAGTTGAGGGAACCACAGGCACCAATTGCTTTAGGTGCACAAAAAAAAAAAAAAAAAAAAAAAAATTAGTAACGCTTAAAGAGATCTAATTACCTTGAACACCCGAGTCAAATCAGACTTTGTCGCCCTCTACAGTTTAAGCATGAGACGACTGTCAAAATCAGCTGACAAAATTTAGGTTAACAAAGAACCACAAAATCTAAGGGCGTAATAGTGCCAAATATGAAACAGTGCATATTCAAATGAAAATCCAAACTGCAACTTATTCCCCCACCCCAAGCACTTAATCCAAAACGCAAAGCTGACCCAACAATGAAGCCAGCGCAAGAAAAATAGTGTAAAATAAATGCTTTTCCTCAGTAATTCACACAAGAGATTCAGTTCTAACTATTGATGCAAATATCAGAAAAACAATTATACACTTTTTAGATTAAAGGGTTGAGTGCTAAGGACAGGGAAGGTCTCGTAAGATTTAGACCTAGATGGTTTAAAAACGTTAACATGGTGCAGTTTATGCAAAGCCATGCTTTAACCCCACTCTTAGGATAAAAGTAAAATAAAAACCAAAAAAGGTAACAACTTCACACTCCTCAGAGGTACAAGACTACTTGTTACCATTTTTTTTTTTTTTGCAGTTATTGAAATTGAAAATTACTGGGCAGATGCTGGTGAAGAATATAAGGCTTGCATCTTTTGGGGACAATTGAATAGAAATGTGATGCCTAAATAAAGCATCCACTCCCTCTCTCTGATTCCTACCGAAGAGGGCAATCACTACACAACACTTTTACCCATGTCATGGGCTGGCATACATTAGACTACAGTATTACAAGACATTTTTAATCTGCACAATGCGTGTCAGCTTCAACACGTTTCTAATAAACAGCCACTTCCAACCACCTGTTTCTTTCTTCAATAACTTTTTATGAGTAAACTCAAATTAGACAAATCAACATTAATATTTAAACAGTTCTGACCTGGAAACAAGCGCTTATTTACACAGAAGAGAAAGAAAAAAAAAAGCTATAAAATGTGAGAAAGGGTCAGACTCAGTTGTCGTTTCTCCCCCCCTTCTTATTTACGTTATAGAGATTTTTCAAGGTTTCATTTAGAAACTTTTCAGATACAATCCACTGTTTTCTGTTTGAAGGCTTTTGGCAATACTTCTTAGATTTCCTTAATATCCAACACTGAATTTTAGAGGAAAAGTACGGGAGATAAAAATGACTATGAATGATCTTTCTCTTCCAAAACAGTCAACCTCCAGCATCTTTCCCCCAATTTTGAGTTACAGTTCTCCCTCTAAACTTAGAGCGACCAAAACGGTCTATACAAAGGCAGCCTTGTTTGGCTTATTGTTCAAACCTCTGATACAACAGATGCAACCACTGAAGCCTGTTTAGTGAGGCTATTTAAGAACAGTTCAAGTCCCAAAAGGAAAATCAAAAAAGGATGTCCCATGTGGGATGTCCCCAGCCTTCCCTGTAAATCACAACGACCCCAGCTGAGTGGCTTTCCTTCAGTCTTTATTCCAGAGTCAGAGTGCCTATCAGGGAAGTAGCATGAACCCTGGCACCAACCATCTTTAGTTATTTTCTTCATCGCTATCGTCAGGGCTGATGGCTGGGCTGTAGGTCGGAGAGGTGGGGCTGTAGCCTGGTGAAGTGGGGCTGTAAGTAGAGCCCTTGGGACTAGTTGGAGAGTAGGTAGGAGATGTAGGAGAGTATTTCGGAGAAGTTGGGGAGTAAGTTGGAGAGGTGGGAGAGTATTTGGGGCTGGTTGGGGTGTAGGTGGGAGAGGTTGGAGAGTAAGTAGGGGAAGTTGGGCTGTACTTGGGTGTAGTTGGAGAGTAGGTTGGAGAGGTGGGACTGTATTTGGGTGAAGTGGGAGAGTACTTTGGGGAAGTGGGGGAATACTTGGGGGATGTTGGGGTATATTCAGGAGAGCTGGGACTATAAGAGGGGGAGGTGGGCGTGTATTTTGGAGAGGTGGGGGAATAGGATGGAGAGCTCGGGCTGTAAGAGGGCGAGCTCGGGGTGTAGGTGGGAGATTGCGGGGTGTAGCGTGGGCTGGATGGAGAGTAGGACGGTGAAGTGGGGGAGTATGAAGGAGAGGTGGGGGAATAATTGGGGCTGGTTGGGGTGTAATTGGGAGAGGTGGGAGAGTAGGATGGTGAGGTGGGACTGTAAGATGGGGAGGTTGGAGAGTAACTGGGTGAGGTGGGCGTGTAGTTGGGCGAAGTGGGGCTGTAGCTCGGAGATGTTGGGGAATAGGACGGGGAGGTTGGGGAGTAGCTTGGAGAGGTAGGAGAGTAAGACGGAGAGGTTGGGGAATAAGACGGGGAGGTGGGGGAATAAGATGGAGACGTGGGGCTGTAGCTGGGGGATGTTGGAGAGTAGGATGGTGAAGTCGGGGAGTAAGAAGGTGAAGTGGGAGAATAAGAAGGTGAAGTGGGAGAGTAAGAAGGTGAAGTCGGAGAGTAAGACGGCGAAGTTGGGGAGTAGCTTGGAGATGTTGGAGAATAAGATGGCGAAGTTGGAGAGTAGGAGGGTGATGTGGGCGAGTAAGACGGAGATGTGGGGCTGTAGTTCGGGCTGGTGGGAGAATAAGATGGTGAAGTTGGCGAGTACGATGGAGAGGTCGGAGAGTAGCCAGGGCTCTGAGGGGTGTATCCACCAGGAGAACGAGGCTCGTAGGCAGGAGAGGTTGGAGAGTAATTGGGAGACAAGGCTCCTGAAAGGAGAAAGATGTGCATCAGAACAGTTGTTTACAACCAACTAAATAACATTGATTATTCTTAAAAACAGAACAAGACAAAAATGGACAGTGGAGTAACCTGGTGAGGGGATATAAGGGCTAGCTGGTCCAGGTGATCCAGGAGAACCAGGAGTAGGGGACCAGGCAGGAGAATAGCCGGGTGAGAAGCCACTGGCATCAGATGCAGCGCTGGGAGAGAAGCCTGCAGCACCTGGTGTCATTCCACTTCCTGTATATATACACACACATATTTAAAAACACGGCATGAAATGGTCTGTAAACCTTTAACACAAGATAACTCGGGGATTAAGAGTGGCTGTAAAACAAAACTTCATGTAGCATTTCTTCACTCACCAACACTAGGAGACCAGGCACCATACGCAGGAGTGGCTCCTGTGTTCCACGGAGTCATGGCTGGAGACATGCCACTCATAGGGCTGGGGGCACAGCCAAAGAACATGCCTGTGGCTGGAGTGGAAAAAGCAATGGTTAATCAAAGGTTTACATTTGGGGACAAATGAGTATTGTAGGGCCCTATAATTTCCACGATCACATAATCGCGGATTTGGCCAATTAAATCTATTGTTAATGATGAATTTTGTTTTGAATTTTGAATTTTAATGATGAAATTTATTTTACTGGACAGTAAAGCTCATAATCATATTTTCTTATTTAAAAATTTAAGGTGATTCCTATTTTATTTGTGTACATTTTAATCATTACATTTGGGGACAAATGAATATTGTAGGGCCCTATAATTTAAAAATTTAAGGTGATTCCTATTTTATTTGTGTATATTTTAATCATTACATTTGGGGACAAATGAGTATTGTAGGGCCCTATAAATTCCACGATCACATAATCGTGGATATGGCCAATTAAATCTATTGTTAATGATGAATTTTGCTTTTAATTTTGAATTTTAATGATGAAATTTATTTTACTGGACAGTAAAGCTCATAATCATATTTTCTTGTTTAAAAATTTAAGGTGATTCCTATTTTATTTGTGTACATTTTAATCATTAACAGCACACTCTTTTTACAACTAAAATAAGTTTAAATTTAGTTTAAAATGACTAAATTTAATAAAGGGTTAAATTCCCTTAACGGTAAAATTCCCAAAAATTAAAATGGAATTTGTGAAAAAATAATGCAATTTTTAGGGCCCTAGTATTGGCATAATGTAAAGCTATAAAACAATTAAACAAGGGAAAGAGTTTGACTTACGTCCTGCGACACTGATACCAGGGATGTTGGTGGGGATCTCCATGCCATACTTGCACTTTTCAGCATCCAACAGCAGGTCAAAACAGCCAGTGCCTGCAGGAGCAAGCTGTCCCAGCATGATGTTCTCAGACACTCCCTTCATTGGGTCACATTCACCATGTGAAGAAGCTTCCATCAACACATCCACCTATGGAAAGAGAGGGACAAAATTAAACATCAAGTTCTTTACAAGACCATCTTTACTGCGATGATAAATGGGGCCAATTATTAAGCTCACCGTCTCTTCAAAAGAGCACTTCATTAGCGGTCCAGTGTCCTGCCTGTTGATACCGTGACGAGTGATAGCCATCAAGTGACCCCTGCAGGTCATTGTGTCACACAGCAAGGCAAGATGGCGGTAGTTAACGTAAGAACCGTCAAAAGAGATGACATGGTACAACTCTCTTTCCAGTGCCTTACGCACAGCCTCAATACCAAGAACCTGCAGGTGAAGAGCAGGCATTTCTGAATTTGATTTCTCAAGACTTAATAGGTTACAACCTTTAGACCTGGTTTCACAGACAGGGCTTAGACTAGGCCATAGTACAATTAGGATATTTAAGTAGTTTTCATAAACATGCCTTAGAAAAAAAACATTACTAGTGTGCATCTTAAGACTTTAAGATGTCAGTGCAAGGTGCTTTCATTTAAAAAACAAAACAAAAAACAACAACAACTCAAACAATCATTTTAGTCTGGGACTAATCTTAAACCTTGTCGGTGACACCAGGGGTTAGACTTAATTCTTACAGTGAAAATCTCCACAATGTCATTGGAGGTGGTCCTGACAGGGTCCACGTCCTTCTCACTGAGGACCCTCATGAGACTGACTCCATCTGTTTCCAGGATCCACTCTTGTAGGGCTTTGAATTCTCCATCTTCTGTGATGATGATTTTCTTCTTGTTGTCTGTCTGTGGAAGATGCATGTACACCTACAAGTGCAGAGAGTTAAAGAAATTAAGCTCCAATCTAATGGCCATCTGAAGTCATTTTATAATGCACAAAGTTATAAATTAGCACTCCCCATTAGTCACCATCCACCCACTGAAGCATGCCTACACTGCTCCCACATGGACTGGCAGGTAATAGTCTGCACCGAAGTGAACTTATACGGTTGAAAAGGGGAAAACATACCTTGCTGATCTGCTCAATGCCTTGCAGGGTCATGTCTGTCAGCATGTTGGATTCAATGCAGCGAAGGAAGACATCATCATCCATCTTATCCACTACCTCTTCATCCTGGACACAAGATCCAACATTTAGGATTCAATATATAGAGAGAAGAGGCAAGCTATGTGTGCACACCAGAAAGTTAAAATTACCTCTTGAAATTTGTTCTCATCACTATTCATGATGCGGATTCGCAATACCAGTTTCTCAGCATTGTCATCATTGAAGATGCAGTTTAGGTCATCACCAAATCCTAGGTGATAAACATGGATTGAAGTTTGGACTTTGAAGTGGTACTTCAATTTCTATGCATAAACATGCACCTATTCAATTCTAATCTCAAGCCCACCTGCATTGATCTTCTCTGCAATTTGCTCCATAGTCAGCTTGCGGTCAGTCATGTGTTTGCGGTCAAGTTCAATACGCAGCAACCAGGGTGAAATGCGGGTCACATCGAAGTCAGGCATCTCATAGTACACGTTGACCCACTCCTGATCTTCAGTCACCACTGTGTTTTGTGGGTTGGGGTCATAATAAATGGCCGTGTTGGCAGTGACCTTGCGCAGGGTTGTGTGCTCCAACCGACACAGGATATCTTTGGCCCTCTCTGCGTCACGGGCCGCTTGGCCCAAGAGAAAGACGGTCAGGGAGGGGGTCTTGGGTCGCTTGGAGATGTTGATAAGTTCTTTGAGACGAGGCACACCGAGAGTGACGTTTTTGGCGGACACACCGGCGTAGTGGAATGTGTTCAGGGTCATCTGAGTAGCAGGTTCTCCTAGAGACTGGGCAGCCAGAGCACCTACCATCTCACCAGGGTGAGCCTGAGGAAAACAGGAAAACAATTCAGCCAATGAGCCCATAAGTAAAAACCAATCTAATTGATAAGACGTTATTACTCTTCACCTAAATAAATAATGATATGGATTTAACTGCACTCAGCAAGCATTACTTACAATGGATTGGTTAAATTTGGTCTCGATCTCTCCCAGCAGCCAATCAAAAGCCTCTGTGCTAAGACGGAACTCCTCAGTCATTCTCTTAGAGCAGAGGGTGGAGCGCAGATGGATGTTGAACAGCAGAGTGGCATTTTCCTGGGCCTGCCTACTTAACTGGTCATCGCCATTTACAATAACCAGCTTCTTACTCAACTCTTGAACTCCTGCAAAAATAAAATCAGAGAAAAATTAATGCATGATCCTTACAAGGCCACAATTGCTATAAATGTAAAGGGTGGTGCAACTACAATGATAAGAATAACTTGACTTATATTAAAAGGTGTAAGTTCATGTCAGTGTTGTGAGCCCCCCCTCCAAAAAAAGGTAAAGAATTGTCAAGCGCATGAGTTTGAAGCCTTTTCTTTAGTTAACACACAAAGATGTAAAAGTGGCCTTTAAAATCAACTTGCACAGGTAAGCTATAGGGATCAGTCGTCTGCAGGCTTTATTTAGCCGCCACAAGCAGCAGTCTTTATTTAGCTGGGAGACCCACTCAAACACAAATCTTAAATGCCTGTTAAATATTTGTATTTAGGCATCCTAACTAGTCCCTTGTACAAATCTTGTCAGTGTTTAACCCACCTTCAACTACTCGTACTGGGTTAAGGTCAGTTGGTGTCCGAGGATTGATGCGGAAAATCTTCTGAGCATTCCAGATCATTCTGGCCAGATTGCACGGTAGTACCACCTATGGGAAAGCATGTCAGTTTGGGTCTATGAACTTACGATATTGATGATGCTTAAATAGGTTATTCTCAAGGGACAGACCTTGCTGTCTCCTGTGGGGAAAATGGCCCTCAGGATCTCTCGGTCTTCCCTCATCTTTTCAAACTCTTTCTCTAGAGCACTCTGGACATGGGCATTGGTCATCACATCTTTCACTACATCTTCCTGTAGAGTGCGGCGAAGAGCTCGTTCGTTGGTGCAGTCAAACCTGAACCTGAGCGATTAAAGAAAGAGGTGGAAAGTTGAATCAATGACATTAGTCAGTGTATTGGCAATGCCCTTGTTGATTTGGATATTTATATATTGCTCAAACTACTCGCAATCTTTTAACATTCCTGGAAACATTTCAATGAGTACAAAAAAAAAAAAAAAAGCACTCACTTCTTCTCAAAGGCTTTGTTGGACGGCTTAAGTGTGGCCATGTTTTGGAACTCCACGGCCTCTCCTGCCAGCCCATCCTCTCCATACCTCAGCTGGACAACTTGATTGATTGAGTTTCTAACCGTGGCATCATACTTTACCATAACCGACTCCATAGACTTGATCAGACGACGCTGAATATAACCTGAAAGAAAAAAAGAGAAAGATCAAAAGCTATAAATAAAATTTCAACCTTTAACCAAGGCAAAACCGGCAATTTTGTAGAACACATCTTACTTGTAATCTGAACTTAAAATAGTAATACTTGTTGCTTGTCCATTTAGGCTTAGCCCCCAATAGCTGCTCAGTCCATGTGCCTTTTCATTACCTGTCTCAGCAGTTTTGACAGCTGTGTCGATCAGACCCTCTCTTCCTCCCATGGCGTGAAAGAAAAACTCAGTTGGTGTGAGACCAGCCAGATAGGAGTTTTCCACGAAGCCTCTACTTTCTGGACCATAATCATCTTTAATGAAGTGAGGGAGGGTGCGGTGTTTGAAACCGAAAGGGATTCGCTTACCCTCAACGTTCTGCTGCCCCACAACAGCAATAACCTAAGGGGTGAAGAGGGAAAACCATTTAGAGATTGGTCAAATTGTGTGAAACCTGACATTACCATGTTTGGATGTACATTTTTTAGAATAAAGTCAATTTTCTAATTTAGACTGAATCTTAACTGAGACTTAAATTAATTAAGACACTTTAATTTAAACACCAATTGTCTTCAATTACCTGAGAAATGTTAATTTTAGAGCCTTTTGAGCCAGCCACCACCATGGATTTGAAATTGTTGTACTCTGACAGTGATTTCTGGGCAGAGGATCCAGTCTTGTCTCGAGCATCGTTCAGAATGCGGTTGACCTGGTTCTCAAAGGTCTGTCTCAGAGTGTTACCTGGGGTGGGCTCCAACTCATTGTTGTGGGCTTTCTCAATGACCTATGAAAAGAAAAAGAAAGGCAACATGCATTGAGTGCATTAATGTACAAGAGCCTTATGACAGCCATGTTATTAGTTACACATAATGCCAACTCACCTCTATCACATCCTGCTTGGCTTTCTTAATAGTGTTCTGAATGTCCTGATATGTAGCCTTATCAGCAATGGAGTCTCCAATACCAATAGAGTGACCTACAGCAGATGAGATGGTAAATAAACTAGGAATAGATTTAAGCAAGTGACTTAATATTTGCACGGTTACAAAAACTGCTTTAAAGGGATAGTTCATCCAAATATTCTGCCAGTAATTACTCACCCTCATGTTGTTCCAGCCCTGTAAGACCTTCGCTCATCTTGGAACACGAATTAAGATATTTGTGATTAAAGCTGGATCACACCTCCATAGGCTTCTTAAGGGAACGAAACTGGCCGGTCCAAAAGTTATGAAAGACATCGTTAAAATAGTCCGAGTGACTACAGCGGCTCAATCTTAAGTTTATCAAGCGATGAAAATACTTTATAAATAACGACTTTATTCAACTCTCCTTTCCTTTTCTGTGGGCCTCGAGATTTCACATAGTGAAACTATGCAAAGCTTCTAGGTTGTACGTCACACGAACATGACCAGCGTCGGCCAATAGTGAGCCTACGTGTGATGTACAACCTAAAAGCTTTGCTTCACTACGTGAACTCACGGCCCACAACAGAACAGGAAGACAATACAATGCTGAATAAAGTCGTAGTTTTTATAATTTTTGGACCAAAATTTATTTTCGATGCTTGAAAAACATCAACAACTAACCCACTGATGTCACAAGGACTACTTTGTTTGATGATGTCTTTATTTCCTTTCTGGACAAGGACAGTATACCGTACATACATTTTCAATGGAGGGACAGAAAGCTCTCGGACTAAATGTAAAATATCTTAAATTGTGTTCCAAAGATGAACGAAGGATCTACGGCCTTGGGACGACATGAGGGTGAGGCATAATGACAATTTTCATTTTTAGGTGAACTAACCCTTTAATCACCATTTGTTTTTGTTTTTTACCTTCAATGAGCAGCCAGTTGTTGACGACGGTCTGGATGTTGGAATAGAAGAGTCGTGTGATGTCATGCCCCATCTCAAGGTATGAGATATGAACAAGAGAGCCAGCTGAGGTTCCCAGTGACTTCTTACACAGGATCCCCATGATCAGCTCACCGTTCTCCACAATTACCTGCAAAACGAATTGGATAAGCAAAATTAAATCTATATATTTTCCTTAAGTATGTCCAGGTTTGGGGCTGCACTACTGCACCTTAGTGTCTCCAGGCGAGATGTGTTTATAAGGGCCGCTGTCCTCTTCATCAGGGTGAGTGCTGTGTGTGCGGATGGCATTAATGTGCCCAGGGATGATCAGGCTGAAGATCTGTTTGCCCGTCCAGAGGGGTCGAGGCTTCAATATAGCCGGTTGGGGCACTTTGCCATCCCATGTAGAGAGAAACATGAGGAGGTTCATCACCTCACCCTAAAAAGAAGCACACAAAATAATTAATCTCATGTACTTGTACATCCAGCTCATTAAATTCATAATTTGGTCCCAATGTTTCGTAAACGCACCCTCTCTAAAAAGACATCTCTCTTGGTGAACTTGCGCACAGCTGTCAGTGTGTCCTGCACAATACCCATGACGGGTCTGTTGGACTGTGGTGTGACAATCATGCGAGGCACCATAGCCAGCTCCTGGATCTCAGCACGGGTCTCCAGAGATTGTGGCAAGTGCAGGTTCATCTCATCTCCATCAAAGTCAGCGTTGTATGGGGTCGTAACACTAGAAGTTAAAAGGATTTTCATCTTTAAAATCTGTCATCGTCATAAAACCAAAAACCATTATTTTAGAAAAATGCTGCTAAACATGAGCATCAACTATTTCTATAACGATTTGTCTCCGCAATTATAATGTAGTGCATTCCAAATTGATAAAGTACCTACTCATTGGGGATGTTTATTTAGTTTTTTTCCCCCAACCGACAACTAAAGCTCGTTAACCAATCATTAACCAGAAAGATTGTTTAAGGTGCTCTAAGCGATGTTGGGTGATGTCACTTCTTGTTGACATTCAAAGTATTGTCAAACAACACGGAGGCTAGCACAAACCCCCCAACGCTCACGCCCAAATAATTCCTGTCGGTTATTGGCTCGAACACTGTTTGTTATGTTTTGTGGTCCAGGTTGGACCAGTTTGTTTTTGTTGCCATTTGTGGAGCCTGGGGTGTGTACAGAGATGGTGTTTTTCTTTTTTCAAAATCGGATTTCCAGGGGTTTAGTTTTACATGCGCAAATAGCAGCATAAAGAACAGAACATGAGGATTTATCGCCACAATTTTTCATTCTCGTTCTGTTCTGAATAAAGTTAAATAGAAAGGATTTGTTGGAGTGAGGGGAAGTAAAATAGCCTATATCTATCTTTATAGTGTTCATAAAATTTGTTAAACTTATGCTTTATTTACTGGTGTGTTTTACCTAATGTAATAAAATGTGACTTTTTTTCTCTCTTAAAAAAACCCCCTCAATTTTATAGGTGTATTCTTATTGTTGGTTAACCAGTTAATTATGAGCATCCCTACTACCCATATATCAATCTATAAACAAAGTGAAAGATCAAATCATACCTGAGGTTGAGTCGAAATGTTGACCAAGGCAAGATTCGTACTCTATGCCCCATCATAGACATTTTGTGGAGTGTGGGCTGTCTGTTGAACACAATAATGTCCCCATCACACATGTGTCGTTCAACCTAGAAAAAACAAAACAAAACAAAAAAACAAGTATTTCAGATACTGTGTTCACTTTAACCGCAAATTAACTTATATTCTAACATTAACCAAGGCAGGAAACTAACTTTGTATCCAATCTGAAGGTGAAGGTCACTTGGTTTAGGGTGGAATCTCAGGTCAATTCTGTCCCCATTGTCACGGACGATATATTTGGCTCCAGGATACTGACTGTTACCTCTCCTCACAAGTTCTTGGAGTCTGTAATGTTAATGGGGGGGAGGATTAGGGAAAAGAATCGAGAGCACAGGGTTACGAAGTAACTGAGTGTGAATATATTGTAAGATGTTTATTAATTTGAATATAAGAATTAATAATACCTGTCAATGTTAAAAGGTGTGACGATTTCAGGGAAGGTCATGTTTGCAGCAATGGAACGGGGAACTCCCACCTGGTCGATCTGCAGATTGGGGTCAGGCGTAATGACAGTTCGTGCAGAGAAGTCTACACGCTTCCCCATCAGATTACCTCTGACACGTCCTTCCTTACCCTTTAGCCTCTGCTTGATGGATTTTAGTGGGCGACCAGACTTTTGCATTGCCTGAGACAAGAGCGCACGACAGTACGGTCAAAGTTTTCACCTTCTACTGTTAACTCTCATTGGTTCAAAAGACTAAATATCAAATATATTTTGACTGGCTACAACCGTGTCGTGTCATGCAATTAAATTAAATTAGTATTTTATTTATACTTAATTTCAATAAATATTTAATAATAATCAACATTTTAAAAATGTAATCACTTTTATTCTCAATTTATAATACTTATTAACAAAATAATAAAGTATAACTGAATTAATATCGCTAATATGGTTAATAAGTATACAATTGTTGCTACTGATTCAATTTTTTGGCATAAGCCTATATATTTATATCTAAGGTATAGTGTAAACCTTACCCTAGGTAGACCTGGCAGTTCATTGTCCACCATGGTGGCCACATGGAACTGAAGCAGCTTGACATCCTCTGCAATAACATGAGCTGCAGCTCCACTCTGCTCATTTCTCTTCAGCTGGTTATTGATCTTCACAATGTCAGCCAACTTGTGTGTTAAATCATCCTAGGGGGAAAAGAGCATACAATTGAAAAACCTAACAGCCATCAGTAAAATACATCAGACTTTTCCCCCTACTGTTCAAGAAGAAATGCTAACCTGGTTTCTAGCAGAGCCCTGCATGACCACAGCCGGTCTCACAGCAAGAGGGGGTACAGGCAAAACAGTGACAATCATCCACTCAGGACGAGCGTATTTGGGGTCCATGCCCAGGATCATGTCCTCTTCATCTGAAATGCGTTTGAAGATCTCATGCACGCGTTCAGGGCTGAGGAGAATCTTCTTCTCTTGAGAGTCTTCATTCACGTGCTTCCACTCAGCATAGAGCTCCAGGCCAGAGCGTCGGATACGTGGCTGGTATCTGCCACAACCTCCATGACCCTTGAAATATAAAGATGAAGATCAGTTTAACAAAAAATAATAATAATAATAATAAAAATACAGTAAGCTTTAAATACACAAATGTCAGTTCGGTACCTTCTCTTTGGTGAGGTCTTCCTCGGTCTCCTGCTGCTCCACTCCAAACTTGTTGTCCATCTCCTCTCCACCCTCACAAATATTTTTGCCTTTACAGAGGTCATAAACATGGGTCAGACGCTTCCGTGGCTGCCCCTTCGACTTGGTCAAGATGTCTTTGATTTTTGGATTGTTCTGGGTAAAACAAAATTAAAAGTTAACCATACAGTAAGGAACAGTGTGACAATTAAATCTCAAACAAAAGGCAAATAAAAAATATGACATACCGAGTCCACAAGGAGCTTTGAACAGAAGAAACACACACAGCGGAGGACCTTCATAATCTTTGTGATGAAGCCAACATGAAAGACTGGCTTAGCCAGCTCAATGTGACCAAAATGACCAGGACACTCAGTCATGTTACCTAAACGACAGCAATTAAATAAGCACAAAATACATAACAGGAAGAGCCTTAAGTGTTTAAAATTGACCAAAAAGAAATACCACACAACAGAGGAGAAAAATCTAATTTATGAATATACCTGCACACGTCTGGCATCTGCCTGACCTCTCAATTACCCCTTGCCGGGGGTCCATGAGTCCCCCCAGTTTAGGGCGTCCTCCCTCTGTGGTCTCAGGGTACTTGATGCCCCCTTCAGTAACGGACATTCGTTTCTGAAACGATAACGGAAATGGCATTAAAATGTCTTGCATTTTCAAAACAGTGATAGAAAACAAATACTCTAATAACATTTGAGTAACACAAGAGCATGTTTAAAATAAACAATGATTTTTGATGCAAAATTCACCAGAGTACACGTAAAATGTCAGTTTGAAGAGTAAACAAAGCGGTTTAATAATTCCATAATAATCTAGCTTTGCATCTATAAACCATACATTAACCACAAAATAAAGTGTCTTAACTGCATTCATTGTAAAATATATCAGCAGAAACGAGGTTTAAACGGTTATGAAAAGGATGACATTGCTGAAAACACTAAAAAGCAGTTAACGTTACTCTTCATTGGTGTCTCAAGAATCACAGAAAATGCTATTTGCTCTACATTTATTGTAAAACACAAGTGCACTTCATTAACTTAATGTAATGAGCCGTTTAAATAAATGAATCATGAATATGAATGCAATATAAAACTTCACATATTTTATTGCCAGGAAGGGAGACACAGGGAACAATGTGGAAACTTGGGAGAAACTCTGGGTCTACCATGTGACTCCAAGATGGTCAAATAAAGTAAACAAACAATAAAGATTACAACGAGTTAAAATTATATCATTTCAAATAAGGCTTTCCGTGTCGTGATACTAATTGTAAAAGTAGGACTCGTGTGTAGTGTTTGTTCAACTTTCTAAACACATGCTCTTACTAGAGGCAGAAGTGGCTAGCCGGCTAAGTTAGCAAAACACAGGCTCACAGAAGACACTGTATGTTAATATCCGTATTTAATAGGATTTTAACACGATGATGATTTGAGTAATACAATAATACTCAAAGAAGTAAGAGAATACCCCTTCCCAAGAGCAAAACCTACAAGTTCATCTGGGCTGAGGACGCCGAATTGCACTCTCTTGATGAGGCGCAATGGGCATGCGCTGTCGCTGGAAGGCGGTCCGTGCATCCTGTCTATTCAAAGAGACGCGTCCTCCCCCGGCACGCCGCTTTGTAAGAAGGAACACCTCTGAAACGCCACCAAGACTCTCCTGGCACCCAATGGTGTCCGGAACTTGTCCGATGGCGGTTTCCCAGTGACCACCGTGTCTTGCTACTCAATGTGCTTTAAAATTTGTGTTTATATACTAGCTATTGTAGCTACCGGCAGTCCCCTTCCCTTTCCCCGATATACACGCCAGTGCGCTCTAAGCGCATCTGAGAGAAGACTGCTCTCACACGTCTTTATATAGACTGAACGCTTTGCTACAGGTTTACACAGCCTACTTGGCAGGGGCTGAACAGTCAGAGGGCGGGTTATGGATCGATGTTTCTGAGCGTTGGTTGGCCGTGAGACTGCAGCATATAAATAATTCATTCAAATTGACGCAGAACCAATGGAGTTGTGCGCTTTTGTGTCCAGCGAATCCCATGTAGGTGGAGGCGGGACATAACGTATGAAGAGATTTCATAGGTCCGTATAAACCAAGGGCGGATCCGTGGGCGCTTAAAACATGAATATTAAATAATATTCGGCAATATGAAACCTTATTCGTCAAACGTTCTCTCAATATTCATGAGCAGAGAGCATTTGGCCAATTGCAACCAACGCTTTACGGCGGTAAAATAACTTTCTTACCGCCCGCCTTCTTTACGAGCATTGCCGATTTTACCCGACTGATATTTTTTCACCCTCTGAACAAAAATAAAAAAAACCCAGTGCTGTTTCGTCCGTCTCGCTCTGGATCAGCGAAGAGTGCTGGAAAAGAAGCTCGTGTGAGAGGCCTGCACCTACCGTCGAGGATTAACACCATTATTTTTGTTTTTAATGTGATTTTTATGTAATCCATATTATTAACTTTCTCTTATTTCGAACATTTGTTAATATTTCCCGAACTATTTATTATGATTTCTCTTGCTAAATTTGTGTTCTACGGGAAAATGCAAGAATCCACGTGGTCGAGTAAAAACAATGGCTGGACGACATGCGCCTTTATCGGTATGATCCGCTGGAAACACCGCTGAAAGCATGGGTCCTCGAAAAGCACATTTTAATGTAAAAACATTCGAGAAACGTCGTAGATTTAAATATTTGATGTTTTCAAAACTATTTGGAGAAATTTTACATTATAACAGTTCACTGTAAAATAAAAAAATTGATTTGTACATCCAGGCCATGTTGTTCAACAGAAAGACGCTAGCTTAAGGTTTCTTGTTAGCTGCTACTATTTTTCATATAAACAGGCGGACATCCATGATTCATAAATTATTTCATTTGAGTCTAATATGGACCTTATTATCGCAAGTGTAGTGCAGTCAAGAAATTGTAGTAATGTAACATGATGTTAAGTTACCCTAGCGACTGTTGTGAGCTTTTGCTAGCTTGTTAGCCACCATCCTTTGTGGAATGGGAAAATTAAACGCCACCCGTTTAAACGGTTATGGCACATTTTCTTTAATATGTTTTTTTTGCTACCTTTAAAATGTCATTGTATATTTGAGTAAATGGGTTTACATTAGGGTAAAAAAGAAACTTGTTCGGCTAAATACTGGATTAAGGTTAACGTTATAGTGTAGACACTGAATTAACAGCACAACGATTTGAAATAAGTTAGTTCTTAGTCAAAATCACGTATAAAACGTGATTGATTATTAGATGCATGTTATTGACGCGAGAAATACAGAGGACGGTAATGTGCACGAACATTTATGATTGTTTAACCAGTTTTAGGTTTAAAAAGCTATTTTCGCTTATCTTGGTCTTGTCTTTGTATCGTTTCATTCAGACACTAGATGTGCCTTTTTAACCGATCATGTGTTGCTTGTATCACGTCCATGTTAGCCTGTTAGCTCATAGAGCTTACGTATGTACCTAACTTGTATTACAAAATACATAGGTTTTCCAATTAGTTTCCGATTGAATAATCACATATATTGCTTAATACGGCAAGGTGCTTATAGCCGAAACGAGTTTGTTTAATCTCAATAAAGCTAATCGGATAATAAAGTAAAAGCTTATGTTGATGTGTGTCAAGTCAAAATCGACTCGTTCGATCCCACATGTAACGTTATCTGGAAATTTAGGCGATACAATTTTGGTTAAAAAATGGTATGGCTTCTCTTAAGAGCTTTAAATCGTGGTCCCAATGCGTTAATAGTCAATCTCATTATTCTTCAACGAGAATCGAATGTCTGGTCAAGAATCGGTTTCCTATTTTAAATCACATCCGTGCTTAGAAGTAATACCAAATAGATATACATTTTTGAGGGATCATTTAGTTTTATGGCGGGTACAGTGGCGGTGCGATGAACAAACATGGAGTCTGTGCCTGTGTTGTGTACTTGGGCGGGTTTACAGGGCAGAAAGGAAGCGGACGGAGTTGCGTAACTATAGATTGAAGTGAAAGCACGAGCTAGCTAGCTATAGCTTTCTGTTCACCATGAAAAAATTCTTCTACAAAAACAAATTTAACGCAATGCGATAATTACATTGAAGGTTTTATCGTTGTTTCTGGGGAAAAAGTACTTTGTAGATATTGAGCTCAACCCACATACGACAAGTCTTGTATTTTGTGTGCCGTTTATGTCAGCAACATGGAGGAGTCCTCGCTGTGTTTTTTTTTTTTTTTTTTGCATTCAGATATTTTTCAACATTTGCACTGATAAACTTGTGTTGTTTTACTCTCATGAAGATGACAGCTTAATGACCCCCTACAATCGTAATCGTAATTGATGGGGCAGTCTACTCTGAGTCAGAAATAACACTTTTGGACTTGTAAGGTTTATGGAGCACAAAAGGAGATGTAAAGTTAAACTAAATGTTTGATATTGACAGGTATGAAAAGCTGCAAATAAAAGGTACCAACATTCTGCCTAAAATCTTTTTGTATTCCCAACGTAAATTATGAGGTCACATGGGTGTGTTAATGATAGAATTTTAATTATTTGGTCAACTGTCCCTTTGTCCCTGTTGTGAACAATTGTCACAAAACTTAACTCTGAATGGTTTGAAATATTAATGTATTTCATTACATGTTCTTATAAATATTTGGTGTATAAATAAACTCGATTTGCATTCAAATGATTGGTTTTCATTTTTTTTAAGTGAAAAAATCCTACAGGTTGGGCAAATTCCAATCGGAAGTGAGCATCTCTATGACCTATTTACTCTAAAGGGGCAGAACATGACCATACATAACCATAAATGATTTAATTACTTCCTTGAAGTAACCATTGATTGCATGTTCTCTTTACTAACGGACCTGTGTAATGGCCCATAAAGAAGGGATGCAATTCTTCACTTTCTTTTGGAAAGTTCCCACTAATGAAATCTTCTTTAATGAAGTAAAATTCGCCTGTTATTGACTTCAAAGTACAAATTTTGTCTGTTTCCGTGAATTGCGCTGTCCAGGTAACCGAGCACTATAGCGCCACCTTGTGGCAGACAAGATTACACAATTGAGTAGTCCCTTCAGACTCTTTCTTATTTAACCTGCTGTAAAGAAACGTAAGCATGAGCGTTTTAATAGAAAGCATTAATAAGTATATCTCAATTTAGAAAAGGCATTTTTTTTAAACTGAAGCCTATATCGGTTCTGTGGAATTTAACATGGTGGACCAAAATAAATCTGTCTAGTACCTGAAAAGACAAAGCATTAAAAAAGTTTGTTTTCCATTTCTTACACATTACAAAGCAATTTAGAAATATGGTTCCTTCCATACATTTAACACTGCAGAATATATCCATATACACGCATGATAAATATTATTGCTATTCCTGAAGCTAAAGTAAAATATCATCTCACTTAGAGTAATAATTCCAAACAGGAAAATATTAATAGAACAGGCTGACCAGACATTACCTAAAACTTCATATGACACTTCTTAATAGGCTACCACATAGGGCCTTCACAAACCGGGCTTAGATTAAACCAGGATTAGGCCTTAGTTTAATTAGGTCATTTAAGAGGCTTTTATAAACGTTAGGGTTAGGTTATCTCCTATACATTTTCTTTTTCTGATAGCCATTTAAGGTATGTTACTTACAACATACTAATGTTACATCATAGAGATGTTCCAGCCATGTGTAAATGCAGAAAGTGATGCTAAGAGTGTTGTCAAACTACAGATCAGAGGAGAGACATGACCACTAGATGGAAGCTTTGAGCGCACTTCAGACAGCTGAACGCTCCTGTTACTTCACCAGTCTGTCTGGATCTTCCTCTTCCAAGCGGAAGCCACAATCAAGCAGAAAATGGGATGTGCTTTGATCATGAGCTCTCAATGAAGCCCTGTTGTTCCAGTTTAGTAATCACAAGGCTCCACAAGTAGCCTATAAGCTTGTTTGGTAAAAAGAAAAAGCACATTTACCAAGGGAGTGTAATGATATGTTTTTAAGATGGACTGATGGTATTAAAGTAAGTCTTACAAAATTAAGCTCACCAATCAGAAAATGTCTCTAAGCTTATATTTTAATCACCAAAATGTTCTATTATTTAATTGACTGACACATCATATAATTATGATGACTCTGAAAAAAAGGCTAAATGTCAAATGAAAATAAAAAGTAGCCTAAATAAAATGCAGTGCTGAAGTAGGCTAATTACACTAAATGGCACTTCTCACTTTAATTATAGCTTGTATCTGATTATCCCAAGCTTGGATCTCAGTCATTTTATACCTTCTCTTGCTAACAATAATGGTAGACAAGGAATGGTTATAAAGTGGGGTGAGATGTAACACTGTAATACAGTAATAAGTTCACAGAAACTGAAATCACTATCATATTATGAGCATATAGAGGTGGTAAGAGTCAGTGTACTACTATAAGGGACTTACAGAAGAAAAAAGTTTGAGGTAAACTATTCAAAAGTTTTAGAAAGAAAGAAAGAAATGAATAGCCTACTTTTACCCAGCAAGGACATTTAAATGGAGAACAAGTGGAAGTAAACATTTATAATAAAAGATTCCATTTCAAATGAATGCTGTTGCACCAAATCAGCATATTAGAATGGTTTCTGAAGGATCATGTGACACTGAAGACTGGAGTGATGATGCTGATTACTCAGCTTCGACATCATAGGAATAAATCAAATTAAAAAAAAAATATTAAAGTAGAAAACACAACGATTTAATGAAAACTTTGTTAAAATGCTTAGAATTCAGGTTGATATAAAATTATTTGGCATATGGGGAAGAAAGGATAAGGTTCCATATAATGCTTTGGAAAGTAATATATTGAATTAGAAATATCATTGTGAAGCATGCAGACATCCTCACACAATTTTTTTATTTTCACTTTACATTAGCTACTAATTGAACCCCCTGTTCTTCCTGTGAATACACACATTACATACAGACAAAGAGTGAATTCAAGTTGACTGGGACACTTTTTGCAACCAATATGACTGGGAAAAAGTGTCCCAATCAACCTTCACCCCTTACATACAGGTATAGGCCTACAGACTGAACACATAAGGAACCATTCACACCAATTTCCCCATTTCCATCTCATGCTCATAATTCGATTATATTACATTTTAAAATACACGTAATCAGACTACAGTTAGTTTTCTATTGATTACATGATAAAATGTTACTCACAAAAGCAGTAAATTATTCATAATTTATTGATTCTATATCTTTGCTATATTTTACATTTTCCTTAAAAAGTCTACTGCTTGTTCATTAGGTCTTCCAGGTTTGTGGGATTGCACATACAGACCAGCCACCGTCACGTGCCTATTACTGAAAATAAAGACCCACACAACATTTGATCACTGAATTTATAGAAAGTTTTTTTTCTAAACATTGCATATCTAATCAACACCTGACAAAAATAAATTATTATTTTGAGTTATTTAACTCTGTGCAAATTCACATTATTCACTATTTACGCCGGGATTCCCCAACTTTTTTTTAGGTGAATCTAATCCCTAATATATAAAAAATATTAGATTAAAATCTAAGCAGACAATTATATCAATAATAAAATTAAGCCAATTCACTTTTGGCTAAGCCCCGCCCCCCTTAGTTACTGTTGCTACATCAGTCAAACTTCATCTGCGCTCTGCATGGCTTATGCTGTAACAGCTCTTCCTGCTGAAATGTTATCAAACTTTTATAAAGCACTAAAAGCAGCAAATAAATTGTCCGATAGAAGTAGGCAAAGGGGGCTGCAATATGCGTTCGAAGGCTATATCCAAGACATACAGGTGAAACGCAAGAAACAACAAGGCATCCAAAATTGAGGCAAAAGCATAACGTTACCGGTCACAGTCAAAACATGAACCACCGCATTTCCTACTAATCGAGGCTGGGACTAACAATATCAGGGAGCAACACTGTTCATGCAAAGCTGGGTAGGTCTCTATTCACTTCTATAATCGTTATTACAAAGCAAACGCAACGCAGTTCTTGGCTGCGCTGTGATTGGTCAATTTACATTCTAGGGCGTGGCTTTAGCCGAAGGTGAATTACTAATAATAAAAGTTCACAGTCTTATGGAACAGAAACTCATAACAAGGATGAAAAGGTTAATAAACAAGTTTATTTGAGATTGGTGGGTATGCAGACATAAAACAGGTATGCATCACTGATGTTGACAAACAGGAATGATGAATAAGATACTGACAGTTCCTTTGTTGTAGATGGATGATGGTAGCTGGTGCATACACAGAAGATGGGAAAAAGGTAAGTAGCCGTTGTATGAGACAAAGAATCCACGGAAGGTCAGGAAGACGAAGAAGACACGGAGGATGCAGGTGGACGAAACAGTAAACGTAACATACACTATACTGGAGGTAAGTGACGAACGTATAAGAATCTTTACTCAAACGAGACCAGGCAATAGCTGTGTTTACATGGACCCTTGTAATCGGATTGACGGATCAATCAGACTAAAAAACCTTCATGTAAATACCTTAATCGATCCGATTGAGCTCGATCCGAGACAAGATATCGTCTATGTAGACGATCACAAATCCCGGAAGTCCCGGAGCACCTTGTGCATTAAATCCTGGAATATGGAGGGGGCGTTTACTAACCCATTAGGCATGACCAGGTATTCATAGTGCCCTGTAGGGGTCATGAAGCCAGTCTTCCACTAGTCCCCCTCACATATCCAGATGAGGTTATACATGGTTCGGAGGTTTTACTGTTGGGCAATGGCTCATCCAGACAGAGGTTGATGGCGCAGTCACATGGCTGGTGTGGAGGCAAAGACAACGCCTGTTTGGGGCAGAATACGTCCCTGAAGGGGGTGAAGCAGGTTGGGATATCAATCGATTGCTGTTCTGCAGGACTTTGACTGGAGGTGGAGTTGATAGAAAGCAACTCATGCAGCTCATCCTACGCACCTCAGGCTTCCCTGCCACCAGCTCAGAGCCCTCACCGCTGGTCCCGTCCAGGCCAGAGCCCTCGCCGGTGGTCCTGTCCAGCCAAGAGCCCTCACTGCTAGTCCCGCCCAGAGCCCACGCTTCATGTCAGCCACGCCCCGTCTGCCCAGCCAGAGACTATTCATGTCCCGCCGCCTGAAGGGTCTTCACTGCCATGGCCACCTGAAGGGCCATCTCCGCCATGGCCGCCTGCTCATCCTGCTCCACCCTAGAGGTTTCATGCCTTTGATAAGCCACGCCCTGGTCAGCCTTCAGGGCGCGAGGTCATGCCTTTTTGAAGGGGGGCGTTATATCACAGTCATCATGTGCACCATCCTGTCTTCGTCTTCACTACATCTCCCAGAATCCCTTGTGTCTCCAGATCTGAACTCACTCCCTCAATTACCACCTGTTCATCGTCATCATCATCATCTGTGTCACCTGTCCTCACCTTGTTAGTGTTCATTTGTATCTGTATTTAGTTTCCTTCTTTTCAGTTAGTCTTTGTCGGTTCTTGTTTATGTAAGTCGTTTATGTGACTTTGTCAATATCTGTGTTTAGAGTGTGGTTGTGTGTTATCCTGCCTGTCATCTTGCCTGTATGTACCTGTGAGTAAACTTTGAATCATTTGTATTGGAGCCTTTGGACTTTGAGACTTCTTCAACCCAAACCACACGAGACAAAATCTTAGCACTATAATCAAATATTATAAAAAAAAATAAGATTTTGTATAATTAATAACTAATCATTTGTTTCTTATCATAAACAATTTATTATCATATTTTAAATAAACTAGATGTACAATATAAATATTAGCTACACAATAGCTACAAAATTGAAATAAACTATTTAATTTTATTATTTCACTTAAATGAATGTAAATTCATTTTTGATAGTAAATATGAATAAAGAAAATAAAATAATATATTTTTTTACACAAGCTGTGCAAACATGGATTCTTTGTACTGATCATTTACTCACACCGATAAAAAGCTACCAAGACTCAGATGGTTAAACTGACATTTCATTCATCTGCCCACAGCCATATTTGTTATCCAGTCCACCCATTGCAGGCGGACATCTGACGACCCCCTCTTCCCCAAAAATCTCCAGGAGTCTGTGTGTGGCTGACTCCAGATGTCCCAGCCTCTTTTGTTACCGTGGAGATTCAGCTGGCCACTGCCCTCTCATTAGTGTCTGCTGATCCATATGTCATGTTAAAGACGGCCTTTGATCAGCAGTGAGCAGGGGAACATTTGAGCCACCTATTTTCACAGCAGACAAAGATTAGAGGCAATCAAATGACAAATACAATAATTTGGAATATGACAAAGCTTGTTTGCAGAGTTGAATGGATGGTTCTAGTTTGTGAAGACCACCTCTGTCTGGCCTCTTCTTATTCATTTGAGCAAGAAATAAAAAGTGAAATATAAAATGAAAATAATAACATAACAGCATGAATGTATAATTATTAGTGCATGATCCTTGCATTAAATGTCACTCTCACAACATTTTGCTATCACACTGACTTTGAACTGAAGTCTTATCCCAACAGTACCTGAAATCAAATAGACAAACTTTGATAGAACTTCCTTATCAACAACTACATTTTCGTACCCTCACCAAGTGATGAAAATGCATTGCCTATATCTTGACATGTTTTTTACAGTGCATTTTCCTAAACCTATTCCCAAACAGCTCATAACTTAACATATGGGTGAACCTCTTTAAATAATTTACTATTATGAATTACAAAATAAACATCGCAAGAAACAAACTACATTTCAAACGACAAAATACAAACATGTGAAATGAACGTTTTATAATCAAGCTCACAATAAGAACCCGTAGAAAAACAGAATCTGAGAAAGGTGTGAGAAAAGTGACAAAGTTTCACCAAGTCGGAAAGATCATAAGAACAACACCCCTTCCAAACCGAGTTCCCATGGAGACAAGTGGGCTGGCATACAATAGAAGAGAAAAAGAAGGAGTGCGAAAGAGAAAGGAAAAATAGAGAGAAGGACCGAGGGGCACAGGGGAAAGGAACGTAGGATGGGGGGTATAATGAGCTGTTCGGCAGAAATGCGGGCATGAAGAAAAGGGGATAAAAGAGGAAGAGTGAAGCAAGCGAAAAATTTCAGTAAAAACACTCATTTTCTTTATCCAGTTGCCCTGCTCTCTCCGCAGGTCCAAAATATTTATTTAAATCATAGAGTAGAACACAAAAGCAGGTGTTCCTGAACTTTTCTATAGCTATAGATTACTCATTGACAATGAACCGGACTGATCGATCCAGGAAATGTCAGACGAATTGTTTCAGCAAATGAGGGCAGGACAAAAGTACATAGAGGTGCCATTTCTCTGCTTCACATAATGGCGAGAAGGCCAAATCTGTCACAGAGGGCCGTCTCGGCCAAAGACTCCAATGTTTACTCCTCTGTTCCACCGCTTCTTGCCATGAACGTCCTTCTTTTCAGTCAGTGAAGTAAAAGAGAGGAGAAAATGGAAACCAAAGTGCATGTCCATGCCTTTCTCTTTGATCTCTCATTTGGCTACCTCACTTATTTGGAGTTATTAAAGAGTTTAACCCAAGTATTGTCTGGCGTCTCTCTGTTTCTCCCCACCCCTACTCTTTATCTCTTTCCCTTCGTGTCTCTATGGCCAAGCTTTTTTTCTGTTGGCATGGCTCCTGTTTGTTTTCAGCCATTTTGGGGACTGGCAGTGCTCGTAACAAACTGCTTAAATGGCGTCCTCTCACTCGCTCATTCTCTCCCTCGCTCCCGTTCTCCCTCCCTTCCTTGCTATCATCAGGCTTGGTGTATGTAGAGAGTGTGCATGGTGAAAGTGTGTGTCTAATGAACAAAAAAATTTTGAATAAAAAAGAGAATTGGAATTAAAATGAGGCTGTGGGGTGGGTGCGGGTGAGCAAGGGGTACGAGGCTGGGGGAGATAAAAAATGCAAAAACAGCCCAGAATCATGTGTCAGTGGCAAACTGAAGTGTGAGAGAGAGAGAGAGTGAGCGAGAGTGCAGGCGAGGGAAGGAGAGATAGAGCGGCAGAAGGAGGGGGAGAGTCAGAGTGCGAGAGAGTCGTCTCTGCCCTCTACATAGCGCTGCCTGTATGCACGCGCTTGTCTTTCCCTGTGTTCTCTCTCTCTCTCTCACTCATTCACGCACACGGGAACACGCAGACCAGGACACACAGACCGAGGGAGGGAAAGTGAGAGAGTAAGAGAGAGAACACATCGCAGCCGAGATGCAGCAGAAGGTTTTCCGAGGTACGTTGTCTTGTTGTGTGCTTGTCTAGCCGAGAATGGGAGCGAGAAAGGAGAGACTTTTTCCTCTGATCTATCTCTCTGTCTTCACCTCTTCCTGCTTCTTGCATTTCTGTGCCACTCTCATATCATATCGATGTTGTTTTGGTTTTGTGTAGACACCAGAAATGTGTGTGTGTGTGTGTGTGTGGGTTTGTGTGTGTGCTAATCAAGGCCTGTCTCCCTTATCCTCCGCTGTTGTGGCTGAACCACGCAGTTCTTTTTCAGGGCTGGTGAGTCGCTCCAAGATTAAAGTAAAATAAGAATAAAGCTTCATACTTTTTGCGTTCTCTTTCCATATTTATGTTCTGCTGAATTTGGATACTTTATGTTGTGGTAAGTTCACATCTGATGAAATCATCTCAATTGCGAAGGTCTCGTTTGTAAAAATAATGACCAAGAGGCGTCTTGAAATATGGAGCCCTAAACACAGCATCTACCTGTGTTTACGTATGGTGGATGATATTATAAGATGCACAATTCAATTGTGTAGCATACTTAGTGGTACACTATTAACAACCCCTACAAGGCCATAGGGTCAGAGGTCGTTAGAAGCCAAGCAGCCAAGTTGCATGGTTTTATTGAGGTGAGTTGAATATACGCCAGGGTCAAATTTAATTTACTGTCCGCTATCATGGGATATTTGTAATTGAAACTTTGGCATATGTTAGCATAAAGTTTCTGCCATATTGTAGCAAAAGAGGTATCAGTGTCAGAACGGAAACATGGCAGGACAGCTCCTCTTCCAAAACAAACTAAAACATAATGGAAGCAGGTTCAGGCATGATCTAGAGGAAGTAGCTTCAGCCAGGTCATTAGTGGAGATAGATCTCACTCTATCCGTGATTACATTTTCTTTCAGTTTTTCTCTACTTAGAATATTGTCCTTGATCATATTACAGCAACAGATTCATGGGAATCACTTGTCAAGTTTAAACTCAGTGGACCATGTCGAACACAGCATGTGACATGGGCGGACTCGCTGGAGCATGGCCCGTCATGCCAAATCACAGAGTCAGAGATACCATAAATTGCTCAGGGGGAAAGCAAGGAGTGAGGACAATCAACCACAAACTCATTCTCAGACCATCCTTCTCCATCTCCCAACTGCTTCCCTCTTGCTCTTCCAAAACAGCCTACTCCTCCTTTTTGCTCTTTTCCCTACCCCTCATCTATCCTCTGGCTGGCTCCACTAGGTTTTTGGCAGGGGGTTGTGCAGAGTTCAGTATCTAGCGACAGCCCCCTTTTCACAGTTAGCCTCACCCTGGTGGGCCCCGTCACGGCCACACGGAAACAGGCGGCCTTCACTCATTACCCTTTTTCACTGCCATTCAGTCCATGGTCTCTTTCACTAGCACAGCTAAATTCAAGACCTTTAGCCCATTATCCGGCTTCTTCCGAGCCTCTTCTCAGTTCCTAACCCACTGGTGACAGCATTATAAAACTAGCAGTCTCGTGCGTAAATTAAAAAATCTTTACCTAGCATTTACGTTCCAGCTGATGACGCAGATGTGATGCTTGTTTCCAATTTCCTACATTTGGGGGAAAGTCAACTTGCCAACCCTTTTTTTGAATTGACTTGATATAATATGTCATTTAGCAAGATGCATCACTTTAATACTTCAGCTCTAACTCTTTTAATCGGTCAGATGTTTGAGTAGAGGGGCAGTTTGAGGGGGAAGGCAAAGGCCTTGTCACGCTTGGCCAGCCTCTTGCGCCAGGAACTGTTTGTTGAGAGGCAGTGTGTGCGTCATATGTGAAGAAAAAGGAGGGTGAGAGGGAGAGATAAATGGGGACAGACGTACAGAGAAAATGAGGGGGTGGCAAATGTGTTTGTCCATTCACTATGCAATCATCATGTAAAACTGTGTCATCCTCAGGCCTTGTTTTACGCCACAGAGGCCAGTCAAAACAATTAAGTGCCGGACAGGTTTAAATAATTTTTTCAACTCTTCCTGTCTAAATATACTCTTATGCAACATCTATTATTATGCAGGACATCCTTTGCACACTCTCAGCAGCTGCATTTGTGGTGAGCTGGGTAACGCTAGTTGTCAAGCCACTTGTTTACAGACAGACCGGTTCATATGTGCCTGCACGCCTGCAAAAGTGTTTGCGTGTTGAGAGGAGAATGCTTGTGTGCTCATGCAGCTTGTTGACTGCCTGTGTGTGTGTGTGTGTGTGTGTGTGTGTGTGTGTGTGTGTGTGTTTCTGTGCATGTGTAAGTGTGTGTTTGTGGCTGTTCCTGTCTCCAGGCCTGGATCTCGCTTTCTTCCCCACCTCTCTCTCTCTCTCTCTCTCTCTCTCCATTGCTCTCCCTCCTCCTCTCTTTCTCTCTCTGCAATAACAGTGCTGACCTAGTTTCAGTGTGTTCAGGGCTGCTTGTGGAATTTTACAGAGGCCTGCCTGGCTAAAACGCAGGCAGAAAACCATGACTGGGGATTTTCTCTGATGTCGCATCATTAGTGATAACTAATACTGCTCTTTATTTATTGCTAACAAACAGGTTAGGCAAACAAGATGATCATTAAATAAGCAACCAAAAAGGTTTATGAATGCAACAACAATGTGGACTATTCACTCTCAGACTGCTAAAGAAAAACAGACATGATAGTCATCTGCATTCATGTTATATAGTAAAATTACATATACCCAAATAACTTAATCAGGAATGCACGATGCCTCAGTTCAAAAGGCCATCTATATTTTGGTACCTGTTCAGTCTAGGCATATTTGGAGCACTTTGACTATAAATAACACCCTGTTGGGGGAATCTTAATTAAATCTTAGCAGTGTTCAATTAGGTGAAGCAAATGCTGTGACTCAGTGGGGTTGATTGCTGAGATTCTTTCCACACTTTCAGATTTTGTCAAGCCAAATTCAGAAACTGAGATGACTGCAGCCAACCTTGTCTGGCTTGTCTGAAGTTGCATGAGTATGACTAACATAATGGATTTCTTACTTGGTGCTACAGTATCTTGTATTTTATAGCCAGCAACTTCTAGCACACTGATTTGCCATCACACATTGCATACTTTTTGTCATGTGTATTTCTTGACAGTTTAATACTAGCACAAAACTCTCTGGTGTTTGTGATTGTCTAAAATATACAATTTTTGCTGTGATTAAAACAATATTTGAAAACAAATCATTTTCGTTCTGTTGCAGGACTAAGAGCGGGGTCATGGTGTCGGGAGAGGATGGCTGGGACCCTCTCCACACCTGCGCTGCACTCTTGGAGCTGAATGTTCAATGCACGGCAATCCCCGTCCTGTTTTATACCAAGATAATCAAAGATGCACAATGTTACCTACATCTAGGGGTCATCATCTCTGAACTGGACCTCCATGAACTGCCATCTTCTTGATCTGAAATTTCTGTTCTCCATCATCCTTCAATCGACAACTTCTGCACTGAAGATATAGCTAGAACAGACACTCTTTAAAGTCTTTCCCTGGACCTTGCTGGACTACAGATATAACCTTTGACTGTGTAGTGCTCTGTTTCTCTCTGAACATCTAAGAGAACTTGTACAAGGATCCAATGAAACACAGAAATAAACACATGAGAGGAGACAGGATGGGAGAGGGCACGGAGGAGGCAGATGGCGCTAAAACTACGAGGATATCGCTCAGTTTTCCCCTCAGCGCTGGATTGCCTGGGTTTTCTGGACAGAAGCACCGCTCTTCATCCCACCCCACTTCCTCCTCTGACGACCATGACAGAGACAGCTCAGATGGCACGGCATGGAAGGGGGAAGCATTCAGAGACAAACAGCTATCCAAAACGTCATCAAAAACTGAGCGCCTGCCATGCACTTCCACCTCCTTCCCAGTTGATCTAACTGCTCCAGTCAGTAAGAACTGCAAGCCATCTCTGTCCTTTTCTGTTGATGGAAGTGGTACCCGATACCCAAAATCTCCCTTACAACACTCTAATAAAATGGACTGTTCAAAAGAGACAGCTGGGGTTAGTCTCAATAATGGGTACAAAGAGCATTCAACAACAGAAACAGCACACATCCTTTTCAACCTCAGCGCAAGAGCATACCAGGACCAAGGTGTAAAGGATCCAGAGAGTTCAAAAGGCAAAAAACGCAAGGCAAACAGCCTCCATGTTGAACTGAGCCTTCCTCTCCCTAGCATCAACCCTCGCTCATCCTCATCAACCCCTCCTCCTTCACCCGCGTCTGTCTCTCTAACTTCCTCCCCTTTGACTCTCCCCACGCCATCTTTCCATGACTCCTTTAGGGCAGTGCCGAAGCCAGAACTACTGTGTGGGGTGTGCCACCGTCTGTTCAGCACTGCCTCGTCCCTCACTGTTCACATGCGTCTCCATCGGGGGGGACGAGTACTCAGCTGCCGCCACTGTGGCAAAGCCTTCATCCATAATAAAAGACTGCAATCCCATGAGGCCACCTGCAGGCAAGGGCTGCCAGCTTTTCCAGTGCCACCCAAAGAAGAGCCCCTGGAGGAGGGTGAAGTGGAGGGGGAGAGAGCAGATGAGGCTGCAGAGCCAGAACAGCTTGGACAAGAAACAAGGCCTGGACGACCCATAAAGAAAGTGCGCGACCTTTATGCCCATCATGCTGAAGCACTGACTTGCAGGGATGCCCTGGGGGAAGAGGATCACTTTGTAAAAGTGGTGGATGGACATATCATTTACTTTTGCTCTGTGTGCGAGCGCTCTTACATGACTTTGTCTAGCCTGAAGCGACACTCCAATGTGCATTCATGGCGCCGAAAATACCCCTGTCATTACTGTGACAAGGTTTTTGCTCTGGCTGAGTACCGTACCAAACATGAGGTATGGCACACTGGTGAAAGGCGCTACCAATGTATCTTTTGCTGGGAGGCGTTTCCTACCTACTACAACCTTAAAACACACCAAAAGGCTTTCCATGGTATCAATCCTGGCTTGATCTCAAGTGAGAAAACAGCCAATGGCGGTTACAAGCAGAAGGTCAATGGCCTTAAACTGTACCGCCTGTTGCCCATGCGATCTCTAAAGAGACCTTACAAAACATATAGTCAGTCAATGGCTGATGAACTACTCACTTCTGATTCATCAGTTAGCCTGCCTTTATCTAAAGATGGCAGCCTTCCACAACCTTTAGACACAAAACAATTAGAGTCTTTCCTGAAAGATCTTAAAACCCCAGACATCAAGGCTGAGCCAGAGGGATTCCCTATCAGGTTGGGTGTGGAGCAAGGTAAAAACCTAGTTTCTTTCCAAACAGACACGACAGAAGAAGCCAGAGAGACAGAGGGGTCAGATTCATGGCTGTCAGGTAGTAACAATGGCAAAGGAAAAAATACAAAGTGCCCAGAAGGAGCCGTCTCTTCAGTCATTGCATTTGCACACAGCAAACCATCAGTCATCATGCACAGCACTGCAGTTTCTTCCTCTGTCATTGTTCACAGAAATAAGATGGACTCTGAGGAGAGAAAAAGTCGTCTAGAAAATCATACAAAGACAGGTCAAAAACAGATTAGAAAACATACCCAGAGAGAGCACACAGAGGCATACAGGGAGTTGGAAGCTGTCAGTTTAGACCCAGAGGTCTTGAAAATCAGACAGCCAACAGAGAAAATTCACAAGGGACGAAAAGTTCACAATAAAACAGAGTCAACTAAGACAATACCTTTAGCGGTGGGATCGGAAGTCAAAGCCAGCGGCCCACTTTGTCAGATTACTGTGCGCATAGGGGAAGAGGCCATTGTCAAACGGAGCATTTCTGAAACAGATCTAAGGAGAGACAAAAGCCCTACGCGCAGCAAACCCAAAAAGAGTAACCAATCACAAGAGGACCAGAGAGAGCAACGGCACACCCATCACCACCAACGTAAACACCGCAACTCCAGTCAGGAAAGAAAGGAGGGGGAGTCCAAATGGAAAAACCCTAAACTCAAAGGTAAGGTGAGGAAATATTTCTTCCGGCCCGAGGTCAGGGAGGACAGAAATGACCATGATGTGGAGGACAACCTATGGAGGCCTTACTATTCTTACAAACCCAAGCGAAAGGCTCTTCATATGCAGGGGGCAAAAGCTTGGAAACGCAAAATGCACTACAAACGATCACTGAGGCCTATGAGGAGAGCTGAGAGACTCATAAAAAATTTTAATAAAGATGTTGAGAATGAAGATGCAGATGAGAAAGAGGAAAGGAGACAAAAAGTAAAGAAAGAGCAGAGAGAAGTTACTGATCCACAGAAAGCTGAAGTCAAAGAAACGTCACACACATTTCCTGTCTCTTCAAGAACAGAACAGAAGGAAAAAGAAAAGGGAACTCATGGAAAGCCTGATCTCCCTCTCCCTTCATCTGTTCTTCAGGCTACACTCAATCCTCAACACACAGCATCCTCAATCATTAAGCAAAGATGGTCAGAAGATCAGGCATCTGAATGTGGAACATGTGGCCGCTGGTTCTCCAGCCCAAGGAAACGAGACAAACATGAGTTGACACATCTGTTTGAATTTGTGTGCATGCTCTGCAGGGCAACATTCCCATCACAGTCCAAGCTAGAGGAACATCAGAGAACTCAGCATCCAAAAAACAAGCCCCTGTCTGCCCCTACTTTCTTCACTTCTCAGTCATCAAAAAACGAGGTGGAAATAAAAGTGGATGAGAATGGAGTGGATGGACGGTCCATAGAGAAAGGCAGCCCAGTTCGCTTGGGCAGGAGGCCTTTGATCAGATATACATGCTCACAATGTGATAAAGTCTGCAAAACCTCTGCTGCACTCAATTGCCACCTCAAGCGACATGAGTTAGGCAGTTCAACCGAGGTTGAAGACACACAGGAAAAGCAAGACATGCCAAGCTACGCACCTTCTACAGTGGAGACTATACCAAGCAAAGGTTTAGATGCCAATTGTGAGCAAGTACAGCCTGTGTCTGTCATATATTACTCCAAACCAGACTGTCAAATCACTGACAACCAATTAGGTGAGAACATGGAAGAACACCAAAGAGTCAGAAATTGTGAAAGCCCCAAAGTGGCCACTAATGATAAAGTCCACAGTCCATCGTGTGCACAGTTTTCCCAAGTTATCCAGAGTCCCACTTTAGAAAGGTTTAACGTCATCTCTCCTAACCTCCCTAGTGTCCTAGTAATGAATGGTGCAGAGTGCCTAGACTACAGAACACCAGAAAAACGGAATTTAGACACACTAAACCAACAGAAAAGAAGCCAAACGCTGAGTGACAGGCAAGTCCAGTTTTCTCAAATGCTGACAGAGCCTCAGATTAGAAGAGAAAGAACTCCATCTGGACCCATATCACTAAAAACAGGCAGATGTTATGTGTTTAGTGAAGGTGACATTAATCCAAATGAAGATTTCAGTGATTTACAAGATGCTCAGGATCTAAGAATCTTTCCTCAACCCAGCACCCAAGCCCAAGACTTATCCATGACAACAATACTGGCAAACAAGAGAGAGCTTGATCAACAGATTAAACATCCATCCAACATCTCAAAGGAACAGTCTTGTAATGAGGAGGTGGCGTTGGTAGTGCCCAAAGAGGAACCACTCAGTCCAATTCCGTCTCCTACATGCTCTGTCATTCAAACAACTCCAAAAGGACCTTCTCAAAGGTATTCAAAGTCACCTTGTCACTCTCCAGGACCCTTGGACCTACAGTTGCGACCACAGCTGGAACAAAGCCAATCACACAGAGGAAGGCACAACACAGAAAAACAGGGTCTTATGTTGCAAGCGAATTCAGCTGGGATGAGTGAGCCTTCTTCCCACAAACTGCTACATTCTCAAGTGCCCACAGCAGAGCCCGAATCAAAGGACAACACCTCTTTCACTCCTACAGAATACCACATGGGCTCAGGCTACCCTGTCCAAGAGCTTACTCTTCCCTTGGTCCTACCTGGAGGGTACTGCTCTGGTAAGAAACAGGAAGAGCAAATCCTGATGTCTTACCCTGCTGGACCCCTACCTTTTCCATCACTTGGGAAGATGGTTTCCCATTCTGACTCTGCTAAACTGCCCTTTTACCCTGACCCCTATCAACTACTGTATGGCCCACAGCTACTGCCATACCCCTATAACCTTGCTGCCCTTCCAATGACTCTAAATATGATGGCATCAGGCGACAAAGAGCCCTTACCCTTCTTGCCTTTTTTCAATTACGCTGCCGCCCCTTTAACAGGCACAGTACCCCATCCATTAGTAGTGAACCCCAGTCTATACAACAGTGGCGGCAGCAGTAGCACAAAGCAGGACAACCAATAAGTGAGTACATATTGGCAGCAAGGGAATACCTGTAAAAGAGCAGAGGAGGCCATTAAGGGTGGAAATTATGGTTTTCTGTTTGTTAACGGACTATTGCACAGCTCTTACTTCTCTTTTGTAACGCAACAAATGCATAGGCATACATAGGAATCAAACGTGATGGATAGATGGAGGGGATTCTTGGAGACGAGGAAAAAAAGATTATAAAGGGGTGAAGAACAAAAAATATAACGCCCCCTTCAGGCACTGCCAAGATGCACCTTCAACACACCACTTCTTTGCCTCTTCTGTAGTTTCATTAGAGATTGGATATCCATCCTCAGAATCATTATGATATTATGGATAACAGATGAACAATAACAGCTAACAGGATGTGTGTTTTGCTAAATTAATTCCGTCTGTTTTCCACAATAAGGGCAGTATAACAACAATAATGATAATAATAGTTGTTAATTATATTGCTTGTAGTAATGCAAGGGTGGCTTATCATTGAAAGCAAAATGATCAACACACAGGGAAGGAAGATGCAGCAGCTGTTTTGTGTGTGTGTGTGTGTGTGTGTGCGTGTGTGCGTACGCGTGAGTGTGTACAGAGAGTGATTTTGTATAGAGGTAATGCATGGAGACTCTGGGGTAGCTCATAGTGTCATATCTAACATTGGTACTCCAGTCATGTGTTTTTCAGTATTCCAGCTTTATGTGTGCCTGCAGGTTTGTGTAAGTGTTTTGTGGGGTGTGTTGGGGGTGTAGGCATGCACACTTAAAATCATTTGTGCTGCATCAGGCTTGGCCAGTTCCATGGAAGTTCACGCAAAAACATAATTCCTGGAAAAGCTATTATAATCTTAATAGGTCAGTAAATAGAAAACATAGATGAAGTTCTTTCGTAAGTCATAGCATAGCAACTTGATGGTGTAGCTACATGTCATATGGATTAAACATATTATTATGTGATGCCTTCACTAACCAGGATCATCATGACAAGATCAAATATGGTGATTTAGAATCCACTCTACTTTTGACCATGTTATGTATAGAGACAGATTGTGTTTCACATAGTTTCGTTTGTAGGATGTGGGTATTAATCCTTGATCATTTATGAAATAAGTTTGTGTACTTCCAATACTCCTGCCAATGGTTTAATCTCTTCCAACAACATACGTTCCAGTCGACTTCATGTTTGTGGCCTTCTCCTCCCCACTGCCCCCTGGTGTCCACCAAAGACACTCCATTCATTGACTGAATTTGAGACGTGACAGAATGGGTGAAACAAAGTGAGACAAACAAAGATTAAAATAGAGTTAGAGTGAGAGTAAAATTTGGGAGTAAAGTGGAGAAAAGTGCAGCTGGGCAGAATACATAAATGGAGCTTCCTTTATAAAGACAGAGAAAATCGTATAGGTTACTTGTGAGAGGCAGTAGTTGGTGTTAGTTTTAGGAAAACATAATCTACTACAAGCAAGCCACCATTTCTGTTGGTTAGCAAATTCTTTCTCGCAGAGAGAGACAAAAAAGGAGAGGACGTCAGTCAGTCCTGACGCCCCTGCAGGGCTTGCACTATGGGACTTATAGCACTGGAGGGGCTTGAGCTCTCCCTTGTACTTTCTTTTTGTTTTTCACTATATTATTTGTTGTTTGATTTATATATTTTTCCATTTTTGGTAGCGAGGCAAGGCTTGTACTTGAAGCTCATTCAAGTACATAAAAATATGAATGTAATTTAGTCATGAGGTTAAAAAATAAAGATAGTTTGGTAGATAATTTCTGTACGCTGACTTGAAAAATAACATGTAATATTGAACTGCTATGGGGTATTCATATACATATATATATATACAGTAGTCTTAGGGATATGTCAAGGAAGTTGGATTCAATATAACCACAACGCATGAGCAACAATTGCTTCTTCAGTATCTTCTGGTGTTGTCACAAAACTCAATTTTCCTTCATATGTGGTTCTTTCATTTCATTTTCTCCAGCTTTTTCTCTTGAGGCATGTACTCACAAAACTTTTTTAGCCCCTCAGTATCAAAATTTTCACATCTAAAACCAAAAAGAAAAACTCCTATGTTGCCTTATTTCTTTTCCCCAAGCATTACAAAAGCCTTTCAAATACTGCCCTTCCATCTCCACCTCTTTCTCATTCCAACACCCTCTCCCTGTCTATTCTCAATATTTTACCTTCTCCCTTTGAATTAAGTGTGAAACTGTGCAATGTAGCCACAGCACTGTTCATTTCCTGAGGGTAAAACACAATGCAATGAATGGTTGTGGATCATGTAGCTTCAGTCGGTATGAGTACAAGCCTTTTGTTTGCATTGTAAGAGTGTGGTGTGTGAAAGAAAGGTTGTGTTGTGGTAAAGGAAAAGGAAACCAAATCAAGGTCTATCTCCCTTGATAGCTACCAACAAACTTGTGTTTGACCTCTTGTTTTTGCTGTATTTTCTCCACCATGACAACATTTTTACATCAATTCTAGAAATATATAAATGAATGAATTGCATCAACTACCTGTACCATTGATTGGTTAAACAAAAATGTTAAATTTGTGTAAACGAATGTAAAAACCATTAGTAACAACCATAGAACATTTGAGAGGTTCACATAAAAAAAAAATTTAACAGTTATTTTCAGAGAATTAATAACATTGGATTTGTAAATGTATTTTTCCCCCCCATTGCATATTGAAGTCTAACTGGGTTTAAATATCGGCCCAAATATCAATTGTTAATTGTTCTGGATCAATTGTTCTGAATCAGTAACTAAATCAAAAATTCTGATGTTTACATTCAAGATGCCTTTTTATTTAAATAAGCTAATAAGTATATGCACATAATCTGAACGCACCTTACAAAGATGAAATTGTGATACCATTTTCTATAAAACATTCTATTTACAGTAAGTATTACTTGGAGGAACATCAAAATGAGTTTCATCCATCAGCAAACATTCAATGAAATTCAGTAGATAGTATGCTTAAAAGAGGCCACTTGTGACTGTGTGGGCTACTATTACTACTAAATATATTTAAAAAAATATATTAATCAGTCATCTGGATAGACTACTGAATATATTTGCACAGAAAAAGGATAGATATTTTAAAAATGCCTTTTGAGGGCATATGTACTGAAATAATCTGTCCAGTACGTTTGGTTTTGAACAATACCTGAACTACAAAAAAAATAAAAAAAATAAAAATAGCCTCTTCTTGATCCACCCAGAACAAAAAACCTTTGGAGGCTTGAATTTTCAATCAAAGTGACTTAAATCTACCAGCTACATATGTTCTGCACTTGGTCATAGTTGTAGGCATGTGACTAAATTGTCTGGTATTTTGTGACAATGTTATATTGTGCCATTGTTTTAGAGGTCCACATTATATTTGGGCAGTTTCAAAGAAGTGAAATGTTTGAAATCTTTATTTGTGTCTTGTTGACTTTGTGACCATTTAACACAGAGGTTTGCTGGCATACATTGCCGATTCTAGTCTACAATCAACAGTAAATTTCTTTGCTCCTGTTCTCTTTACTCCCTCTGTCTATGCTACAACCATACAAAAATAAAGTATTAACCTGATGGCGTGCAAAATATCTTTGAATTCATCATCAATATGCAGTGTTGGCAGTTTTGACAACATTCCAAACTAAATACAGAAGTGCAAAAGAGAGCTCTGAATTGCAAAAAAATGTCAGCAAATTAATTAACAAAATATGTTCCCCACTTACTTCATTACAGAAAAATATTTTGTCAGCCACATATGAAATGTGAAAATATGTGAAAATATATGAAATTTTGTGACTTTTTTCACTTAGGGTCATGAACATGCTTGCAAAATGAATGAATTCAAAAGCAACTGTACAGACCCAAGATACAAAACACTTCTTTGTTGTTTGCCAGAGCTCTTCAACTCGTCCCGAGGAGCCCCTGTCTTGCGGAGTTTAACAACTTTTTATTTTCAAAGTCTGTTAATTGTCTGTCCCACTTATTGAGGATAGACTTGAAAATGATTTTTCCAACTTAAATTGTTAAAAATCTTGAATACATCAGAGCACAAACTTAGGTTTGGTATATCTTTTTAAAGGGAACTTCACAGGTTATTAAAGAAGTAAAAAAAGTTGTAAAAGTAAAGTTTGGAAAACTTTATAGAAGTTCAAGTTTATGAAAATTTTAAATATGTACACTGTAAAAATGAATATACTTTATCTAATCAATAGAATTGTGGCAACAGATTACAAGCAATATTATTAATTAAATTTAACAAATTAGAATTGAGTAATAATTAATCAAGTTATTCCTTAAAAGTTAACCAAGTAAATGAGTAAAGTTTACACCAAAAAATTTAACAAAAATATCTCACTAACAGACAGACGTCAAAGATTAATTAAGAACTCTTTATTTTATATTGCCAACATTGAAGACACCTGATGTTAACAAACTGAATCACTGAAGGAGAAAAACGTAATTTTAAAACAAACCTAAAACAAACACTGATCACCATAATGATGACTTAAATTAATAGTTTTTTGTTGTTGTTGTTGTTGTAAATTTTATTCATTTTAAATGGTTAACTTTTAAGGTATTAATTTCATTAATAATTACTGAATTCTAATTTAATTAATAAAATTGTTTGTAATCTGTTGCCACAATTTTTTTTGATGAGATAAAGCATATTCATTTTTACAGTGTAAAATAATGTAAAATTTTGATTTTAATTCAATTTCTAAAACATAAGAATCAGAGCATGTGTAATAGTTTGGCACCAAATCACAAATGAAGAATCTATTGCTATTTATATGTTGCTCTGTCATTTCTTTTGAAAATCAGTCTAAAAACTTTCAAATGCAGTTTGTCAAGATTACTTTGTCAAGGCCGATATATTATTGCTATAAATTTATAATTGGCAAGTGTACCACAGGTGTCGGGGAGGTCTTAAAAATAGAGTTTAAAAACATTTTTATAAATCACATATTCAGATATTTATTCTTTTTAAAGTATTGATATTAAAAGCTAATTATTTGTACCTGATTGTAAGTTTTTTTTCGCAGTGTGATTTTTGGGGAATTGTATAGAATCAAATTAGGGTAAATCTGACTCGGGCCATACAGGCTGAAACCAGAAATCGAAAATAGTGCAAGAGAATTAATGTACGAATGAAATACTTAAAATAGTGGAACTTCAAGTTTTCAATATTAATTTGACAACTGTTGATATGATTGTTAGTTTTAGTCTGAAATATACGAAACAATGTAGCAATTTTAGCATTTCTAAGAACAAGATAAAAAACACCAACGCATCATAACAGTAATACATCAAGGTTTCACAGAGAACTGAATGAACAAACATTAGTAGCCTGTCAAAGTTCATTTGTTTTGCAATCAGACTAACTGCCAGGTCGAGGATGAGAAGAGGTAAAGTCTGCACACACAAATATATACACATAAATTAATAATAAAAATGTTATTATTTAATATTATTAGATATATTATTTATATTATTTTTTATATTTTAATTATTTAAAATATTATATATATTTCATACACATTTATATAGCATATTTATTTATTTGTGATGTCCACTCTTTGTGAAAAGATTTACAGATATGTTGCTCTGGTATTAAACAAAAAAAAAAGTTTTTATTTCAGTGATAAACTGTCAGAAAGAAATCTATGTTTTCATTTTTATCAGAAGTCACAAAATGTACAGTATTTGTACCTTTTTTACCCCAAAAGGCTATATCCTGATGTCCCTAAATGTAAAATATTTGCACATGCACTGTACTCTACATCCATCCATCCATTCAGTCGTTCATTTTTAATTTTTTGCCCTACTCTCACCAACTTTAATTTCTGTAGTCATTAAACACCATAACAAAAGCATATAACTGAATGCCGCTTATGATAGTACACTGGTAAAATGAATCACCATGTTATCAGTATACAAAAGACCTATACACTCAAAACAAACAACGCCCAAAATCAATATTTTTTCGGTTCTGTGATGTCGACATCCTTAGTCTCTGGTCCTCTGGGGAGGCTGTGTGCTAGACTGGAGTTTAATCACTTCAATCACAGAGAAAGAGGCAGAGAGGTAGTCTGACAGCATTCGGCTAAACCAAAGCCCTCTAGCTTATGGTCGGATTCCATTATTTCTTGTTTCTACTCATGTTGTAATCTTTGGAGTTAAAAGAGAATGAACTATCTCAAGGAAGCTGTCATACTATCGTTAGGCCTGTACCTGAATCTGCTGTGCAGGAGAGTGTCAGGTGGTCAGGTGAGTATGCGATCTGAAGACAGGTCTAAAAAAAACATATATTAGTTTAAACTAGCATTTTTTCACAAGCTAGAAGATATATATATATATATATATAATCACCAAGGCCTTTGTTTTTTACTATGCAACTATGTCGAGAAACCGGTGCCTTTTAATATGTTACATATGCAAGTGAAAAACTGCAAAAGCAAATGTTACCATGCAATTTAATCATCAGATATTGAAAAGTAAAGCCTAAATGTTGACAACACACATATGAATGAAGATTCTACTGAAGCTTGACTGCTTGCTTGATCCTCACTTACTTTACACTCAGAACTATGGCTTCTGGTAATATCAGATGAATTCGATTTGTTTAAATAAGCTTAACTTTGAAGTGTGAAATGAGTTCAATTAATGCCAAAAAAAAAAATAAACGTTCTTTGCCTTTTCTTTCAGTTAAATTCTTAAATTCAATTAAATCCCTCATTGAGGGATTCAATTTGGATAAAATGTAAAGTGATATAATATGTAATGGAAATATTACATGCAATTATTCAAGCCAAATTCATTGGTTAGATATAAAATAGATATGATATAATCTCTATGATTTCACTTCAGCTTCAGACTGTGCTGTATTGTTAATAAGTAACAGACCCGTTGTTAGACAGACGCTTCGCGTCGTGCCTAACAACGCCCTTCAGCCGTTACTTATTCACGATACAGCACTTGCCTCGAGAACCTTATTGTTTTTATAAAATGGTTACCACACAATACAAATATTAAAGTAAAAAATATTTATATATATATATATATATATATATATATATATATATATATATATATTAGTGCAACTTTCATGAAGTAAAATAAATTACTAAAAGCCTTCCTTCCGCTAAAAAAAATAGTCCCTGACCGTGGACAGCAACAACGTTCCAATGTGTTATATGCAAGAAGCGGTCATAGCCGTGTTTTATCATGAATAAAGCACAGCTATTGATCAGAATCAAGGATTGGATCTAACCTAAGCTATTTTTTTGTAATAATTATATTTGAATTATTTAAGGAATATTAAAATCCTGAACCAGTATTGGCATGTTAAGTTAGATCATTTTGTAACAACAAAAAGAACCATGCACTTACTAACATGCCTGGAGCCTACATTGAAAAACCAATTACATAAGATAGAACATTGCAGGCAATGTATATTTTGAGCTGACTGGCTGGCATTGAAGCAACTTTAGCTGACAAAGTCATTGCACTGTTGGCGTATTCAACTCTGAATTCGCTGAACCTTGGTTCCACACTTGCCCGGAGGAGCAGTAATTACACTGGAGGCTTGTCTGGGATATTGCAGATGCTTAGACTTAAGCAAGAGTGAGAGTAATATGTCTAAATGTAATCTAAAAATGCTTGGCTGCTGTATGATATTTAATGTATGATGTCGAAAAACTATTCTCTGTTTTTTTTTTTGGGATGACTGAGACAGATATCCGGCAAGGGAGTTGTCAATCTTGGACACAGACAGAGCAAATGGACTCCCTTAATGCAGACAAGCGCGAATCTCTCTGACATCACAAGGTGAGTTGGTTTGAAATCTGTGGGTTTCACTTCACTTTCTAAATCATAATTTTCAGCTTTGTGTTTGGCTGCAGTAGTTGGTCGTCGTCTATCTAATTTAAATAGAAATAAAAACATAGTTGTAGAATTCACTGTGTTACCTTGCACATACAGCATCAGATCTTTCTTTGAGTTTCGGACCTTTGACCCAGAGGGAGCCATCTTTTATGGAGACACCAAAGAAGGACTGGACTGGTTTGTGCTTTCACTGCGTGATGGCATACCTGAAATGCAGATTGGGAAAGCAGACATCTTAGTGAGCATAAAGGGAGGTCATAAACTCAATGATGGAGCCTGGCACTTGGTAAATATTGTTTTTTTTTTTTTTAATCTCTACTGATTTCTCTAAAAACTGATAGTGTTTTAAAGCAACAACCCGTTGTATACAACTTCTGGTGGCTCTGTGAATTTTGTTTTTGAAAGATGTCTCTAATGTTTACCAAGGTGGCATTTACTTGATCAAAAATTCAGCAAACACAGCAATATTGTGAAATATTGTTACAATTTAAAATAACTGCTTTGGATTTTAGTATATTTTAAAAATGCAATTTATTCCTGCAATGGCAAAGCTGAAGTTTCAGCATTGTTACTCCAGTCTTCAATGTCACATGAAATCCTTATAATATGCTGATCAATAATAATTTCTTTATATTATCAATTAATGAAATTGAATGAATGAATGAAAACAGTTGTGATGCTTAAAGAGGTGGTTTACTGCTTTTTTTCTTTGCATGATTGTGTTTATGAGGTGAAATATAACATGTATTCGTGTTTTTTCTTTTTTAAAAAGTCTTATTTTTCATAAATTTCACCTTTATTGTAAGCCGCTTTCTCCAATATACAGTATAAGAAGTGGATAGAGCCATCTCATTGGAACTCATTTGAGACAAGTGAAGCCCATTTTTAGCGATTTCTTAGCACTTCCGTTCCTGACGCGCAGACTCAAACTGACTCAAACAGAGCTTGACGACGTAGATGTGACGTGAGCAACCCGTCTGTCTTCTAGTGGCTGTGGCATGAGAAATCTGAATCATTCCCTTCCCAAACTCTCAGAGGCGAAGAGTGTGAGTAGGAGCTGTCCATGAGCTAGGAGCAGGAGAAACTTTTGCTAGGTATTTCGATCAATTATTTTGTCATTTTGCCTCCACGTTTCCCCGATTGCGTGCGAGCTTCTCCTCCTGTCTATACGATAATCTCTCTACTGTGCGACAGAGAGTTGTTTGGTTATGACGCAATCGTTAGCCTACTTTTACAAAAAACTGCTTCTACGGGGCCATAACATAAGCTACATGGTAATGGAGCATTTTATACATTGTCGTGTTTCTTTAGAAATAAATAATGGACAAATGGAGTCTTCAAATGCCTAATGTAAAGTTATTCGCTGTTAAAGTGACGCCAAAATGAATGGGAGTCTTCACTCAAGTGAAGTTCTGCTACAAGATGGCGGCACCCGGCCGGCTTCAACTTCCGGTTGATGGATTACCCCCTTGGCTTTCCCCTCTATCATTTGAACAACAAATTCAGGTCCAAAATGTTTGTATGCATTTGTCGTTAGGGCTGGGTATCGATTCAGATGTTCAATTTCTATTCGATTCGCAAACTCTCGATTTGATTTTTGATTTCAATTCTCGATTCCTGATTTGATTCTCGATTCGACTATAATGAATAAAGATGTAGGCTAATCCAAATCCTTTATTTATAAAAAAAGAACAGTGGACATAATTTTACTAGTGGTTAATTAATAAAAAGATATTACGAGCCACAAACCTGTATATAAAGCTCTTTTTATTTTAGGTACACTACATTGTACCTAAAATATACACTAAATTCATACAATGAATAGACAGGATTTTGATACAAGAACAAGATACGTTTGATACGTGAACAGTTGCACGTTTTGATCAAACAGGATCAGGTTATTTTATATTTAAGATAGATATAGATAAATAAACATGAAAAATAGATAAATAAAACATGATCTCACCTAAATGTTTGTTTTTACAATGAGGTATTTTTTTTTGTTAAGAGTTTATGCACATAAGCTTGATTTCAATCTTTGAATTAAATTTAAAATAGTACAAATAAATACAATAGAATAAAGACACAAATAAAGAGACATAAAAATAAAAAAAGTTTTTGGGAAGCTCAGAAATACTACAGAAACTGGATAAAGACAAGTAATCCAATGTAAAATAACCCAGGATAGTCTTTTAGTCCTGACTGAATTAACTAAATACATACTAGACTATTCATTCTGATTGCTTACAATTAATGCTATATTATGTTGTTATGACAACAAAATTAATGACAGATACGGCTGCATTCACTTTAAGAACTAACAGTTTGTGAATCCATTACTGTTCTGCTTATTTAAGATATAACCGACTGCCTTTAGGTTACTCACAAGACCAGAGTTTTGACATAATTGTGCGTGTTTTAACTGTTAAAGTGCTCCAGGAAAAATAACTTCTGTTAACTTACTGGCGAGCTGTTTGTGAGGCGGATTTCTTGTACTGTAGCCTATGTGCACGCAGTGAAAAAACATCTCTGAGAGTGCGCAAGCACGGAATAGTTTAACATTGATTAAATGTTTAAACTGGTAAAACTTACGTGAAAATGATAAACCTTAGTTATGATGCAATGCTGGCCCAATTGTGCAAGTGAATGTTCCGTCATGTCCCCACTCCTAAACACGAGTGTGTATCGACGCCTGCAGCGCTTGACGTGCCTTGTGCAGAGAGAAGACGCAGCACGTGAGCCCTGAATATGGAAAAAATCGATTCGTGGCAGTTGAGAATCGATTTTGAATCGACCACATTAAAAAAAAAAAAAAAAAAAAAAAAAAAAAAAAACAACTCTTAATCGAAAAATCGATTTTTTTTTTTTTTTTTTTTTTGCCCAGCCCTATATGTTGTAGACACGAAATAGCATAACTAGTCTACGTGGCTATAAACCAGCGATGGCATTTGATAAAACTAAAACATTACTTCTAAAATTAGGCTACATTTAAAATGATTTAGCCTAAACAAGCTGTGGCCCGACAACTGCTGTGCCTCTGGTTTTAAAGTTGGAACTGCTTCATGTTTTAGTAACAGTTCCTTGTTGAATCCGGCATTGAATTCGTGGAGATTCTGGAAGCTGTCTTTCGTAAAATGTGCAGCACATAGAGCTAAATTATTATTGTAAATTTCAGGAACATAATCAAACATAAATTGTATCCACCATTGTTGACAAACTACAACCTCAGTGTGAAGCCCAAACTCAGAAGACCTGACAGCTGGGTGAACATAACACACTCAGCAAGCCACAGAAATATAGCCATGCCCTTTTTGGCATATTCAGGAGGGAGGGGTTGATGCAAATGTGTATGTAGTGACGTCTAAAACCCAGCTGTAGTCCCAATCGAGTCGTTTTTGTAGGCATTAAACTTCCTGATTTTTAAAAGATGTGCTTATTGAACTTTCAGCGCTGCAACGTTGCAGATAATGTTCAAGCACCAAAAGCAAAAAATACATACTATTTAAAATGAAAAAAGTGAAATCGCAATCAACCACCACTTTAATATTTGTGTGGGAACGTTGATACTTTTTCTAGGACTCTTTGCTAATATAATTATTTGAAAAATATAAATATTTGAAATAGAAATCTTTTATAACGTCATAAATGACTTTGATGAATTTAATGTATCCTTGTGGAATAAAAGTATTTGAAATGTGTATATATATATATATATATATATATATATATAAATAACATTTAATGCAAATATGTGGTGTTGTTGTTTTTGAGACATCCAGAATCAACATGGCATTTTGAACAAATATCAAATAAAAATATGAACAAATATCATTTCATTAACATTCATTATGTGAACAAACATCTAAGTATTCTCTGGTGATTTTGGACAGCTGGAATTGCGGAGTGAGGGCAAATTTGTGGTGCTAGAGGTAAACAACAAGGCAGAGCTTGTAGTTGGTCTCCATTCTAAACTGACAGAAGAAGAACTAACAGGAAAGATACGTCTGGCTGTTGGTGGCATGCTGGTGGACAAACAAACGCTCTTCCATCCAGTAAGATTAATTGTATTTTCCAATAATATTCCAACTGAAAATGGTTAAAAAAAAAATATGACATTGACTGACCACACATACAGTAAAACAAGCTTATAGAGGTCCTTTGTATTTTTCAGTTTCAACCAGAAATGGATGCGTGTATTAGAGGAGGGCATTGGCTAAATCTCAGCACCCCCTGGGATACAGACTCAACATGGGAACCCCGGCCCTGCTTCTCCCAGATCAAGAGAGGGAGCTATTTTCCAGGAACTGGAGTGGCTGTGTTTAATACTTCTGGTGAGTGAAAATTTATGTACGTTTAAACTTATAAGTTGACAGATAAGATGACATTTTCTTTCCATGCTTATAATCACGACAGAACTTCCTGGACTTCAGACAGAAGAGGCTGGTATCACAATCGAGATCTTCGGATCTTGGACTGGGACAGCGTTGAGTCTCCAAAGCACAGGATTTCAGTATATTTCGAAAGAGTTAGATGGGCATAAAGATGAAAAGGTAATAAACAAAAATCCATTGCAATATTAGCATTTTAAACGATTAAAACTGCTAATGATTATTTCACAGAAAACTGATGTAGATTAACATCTGATCCTCTTATCATTTAAAAGTATACAGATCTATTACAAGCAACCTTTTCATTACATTAGGTTCCATTTGTTAACATTACTTACCCATTGTCAGTTAACATGAACTAACAAGGAGAAATAATACTAAAGCATTTATTAATCCTAGTTCATGTTATTTTAAAAATGTACTAATACATTATTAAGACTATTTCGTCCCCTTGGAATTATAAGGTTCTATCTGCGTTCTGAACAGTTTAAAGATATTGAGCTTCAAAGTTTTTGCATTCCATATAGGAAAATGTGTATGGGGAACAAGTTTCTTTCAAACATAAAAATAACAGGGACCCTAAATGTACAAAACACATCACATAATGTAAATAAATTGTCACAGAATAAGAATATGTGAATAACTCAATTTTGACAAAAATGTCAGATAGAACCTTATAATTCCAAGGGGACGATTTGTTAATATTAATTAATGGACTTATGCTGACATGAACAATGAACAGTTGTATTTTTATAAACTAATATCAACAAAGATTAATCAGGACTGTAACACATGCTTTGCTCATTTTTGTTTCATTCCAGTTAATGCATTAACTAAAATGAACTAATGGGACCTTAAGTATTATCTGCATTGTAACAGGAGGTGCAGTTGGGCCTAAAAGAGGGATCGGAAACTTTTGACCTTCCCCGTGAACCTGCAACACTTACTTTTACCATTCTGAAACATTCACTTGTGGTAAACAGCAAATCAGAGCTCGAAGCGGAAAGTCTGGACTTTTTCACCATGTGGAAAAAGGGGATGCTACTGACTTTTGGGGGAATTCCAGGTAAATTTGCGAGATGGAAGTGAGCAAGAATTTCCGTGCTCAAATACTCTTCCATCTACCATCCTTGATGTTTTGTTTTGAATTTTTTATATTTACGTAACTGTGAAGTTGACAACTTTGTCTTATCTTAACAAATCTTGCTACTTAACACTGAAGTAGAGGATTTGTTAAAGTCGATTCTCAGAACTCTTTTTTTTTCCCAGGTGACAGTGAGGCGACAAAGAGTACACATCACCTGCGTGGGTGTCTGGAAAAAATCCTTGTCCAGGGCCAGGTCATTGATCTTGATCGGGCACTGTACAAACACACAGCGGTGTCATCACATAGCTGTCCTACAGAACCAATAAATGAACTTACTTAATAGAGATTCAAGGCAATCATCCTATTTAAAAATATGGAATGTTCAGGTGACCCAAAATAACCTCCAAAAATGTACTGATGGGCTCTGATGCTACTTACACTGAGCAATAAAATACATTTGAAATTAAACGATACATCTTTCTAATTTAGTCATTTAATGATTGAACAAAGGAGAATCCCATTGAACTGCTTACATGAAGCCAGTCTGAAAAATCCTCAGATGAGCAAATATATTCTCTTTTAACCCAACTCCTTTATTTTACAATGGATAAATGAATATCCATTTAAATATTAAATGAAACTGAGTCTGAAGACGCAGACTTTGTAAACGCAGACAGCTGAAGACGCATCTTTTTCGGGCAACACTTGATCCATTAATACTAACATTTTATCCTATCTTAAAAAAATAATGCATATAGATTATACTGGGAACGGTCATAGCACTTGCATATTGTTGTTGTCCTATTGGTATTTTAACTGCTTCTATTGTTCTCATTTGATTTGTAAGACGTTTTTCTATGTAAATAAATAAACAGAATTTAATAATATTTTGACACTATAAGTATAATTTGATATCATTACTGCTTAACATGTGTTAAAATAGTCTGCTCACAATATATTTTCCCTGAACTGTTTGTTGTGGAAAAATTGACATGGTTAAAATTGTTCATTTATATTTTTTCTCTTTGTTCATCATAGTTAAACATGCAATACTTCATATTTACATATAGTGGATTTTTGATAAGAGGACAGGACAATACTAATAAATCTATAAATAAAAGGCATTTGTAAATTAGCAAAAAAATAAATGAAGGAAAGATTAAAAAAAAAATTTCATCTCATTTATTAAAATCTCGGGACCCCCCGACCCCCCCCACCCCCCCCCCCCCCCCAATCTAATTTTTTGGCTATGAGCTTCATAAATCAGTGATGAGGGTTTATCTGTACTACACTGCCATCTAGAGGATATTTTAAACAAACGTAATATAGTGCCCACAAATTTGAATTGGGGCTATTTTGAAATATCAGCAAGCGATTCATTAGTTTTCTGTTCAAATTATTTCCATAGGAGAAAACTCTGCTTTTAACAATTTCAAAGAACAGCCATTGATAGAATTGGTAACGTCAATATAATATAATATTATGTTATTTTATATATAACGTCAATGCAGTTAACTTTTAGACATACCATACAACAAATTACAACAATAACATGACATACAAAAAGATAACTTAAGTACTGAAAAGACCTGTTTTTACAAAATATATTTATAATAAATTTATTGGAGCATTTTTACTGTTAATTACCACACCATTTAAATAAAGTATGGGTTCAATTCTACAAATGTTAAGGAACACCATATGGCTTCTCATTAACATCATTAGACCTGTGGGAATGGCTTTTATCACAGAATAATACTCTTTATATTTAATAGGAAATGCCCACTTATTTGAAACTGAGCTGACTGATCTAAAAGGTCAGATAAAAGGTAAATTCCTTTGTTTTTCCAACTCTGTAAATAAAGAGATTTCAGGTTTACTATAATATAAGCATTTTTCCACAAGATTGCTTAATGTGGAGAAAAGTTATGTACATAACTTAACTTCCAGGCCTTAAGAGCTTGTTGGATAATGTCACAGGCAGTTGCTAATAGAGTAATCACATAATAACAAAAAAAAAAAAAAAATTAAACCTCCAATCTTTTAAAAAATATATTATATGGAATAAAAAAAAAACATTGAGTCTGATTTAAGAAGACAGTTTCTGAGCCATTTTACTTTAAAAGTATAATTTAAATCGAAAAAATCCAAAAGCTAAAAACCACCTTCATTTCTTGGACCATGAAGAACCTCCTTTCTTAAATGATGATCTTTCCCTAAAATCAAAGGATTTACAGGCCCTATAATAAACTGATGCTCAATCATATCAAACGCTTTGTGGAAGTCTAAAAAAAAATTAAAGCATCTGATTCTACTAAATTTTAATAACTTACCACTAACTTCATTTGTGTTGTGACCTCTGACGTTTGATACTTTATTGTCATATAACCTATTTATCCAGTGTCATCAGACCTTGCTCGGTGTTGGTATTGTAATTTAACTTAAAATTATCTAAAATTTAAGTCTATCTAAAAATAGTGTTACGTGTTTAATACAATGTAGCATCATGCCACTGATATGCCAAAAATATACCCATAGCCAACAAGCCAAGCGCGAACTGCCCACAAGCGGCACTGTACTGTCGCAAAACGACGCTGGTTGTCGTGCACCGCGCCGCCCGTGCGAAGATGGCGGCTGAGCTGCATCCGCGCAGCGGAAAACTGATCGGTTTGTCGAACTCCAACAGAACCGCTCAACGAAATCAGCCGGTACAGGAATTCAATCACGGCCTGGTCCTCAGTCGGGAGCCTCTGAGGGACCGCGATGTCTTCACTGTCCGCATCGACAAGAAGGTAAACAAGCATGTCTCAGCAGAGAGGGAGAGAGAGAGAGAGAGAGAGAGAGAGAGAGGGAGAGAGAGAGAGGGAGGTAGATTGATTAAGAAAAGGGTGTGAGTGTGTGTCATGTCGCTGGCAATGGTTCATTACGCATGAGGGTCTGTCAGAGCTTATTCATAGGTCGTGTGTGGTGTTTAGGTGTGTGGATGTCTCAGGACGTACGTGTGCTGCGGGATTGCAGTGAGCTGTCAAGGTTTGGATGCTGTCCTGCCTCGCTATTCCGGGACTGTCATCGGGTTAACGACATGAATCTGTTAATGTTCACAACGGTCTGGATGTACACAGCATATTTTTTGGGAAATACTACTAAATTTGTTCCATCGGAAGCCCATGTAAACATAATCACACCGTTTGATGTGCCGTTAGCTAACTTACTGGCTTGGGCTCATTCCAGTGAATCGATTCATTTGAATTCTTTGAAATTCGCCCGCTGACTTGTTCAGTGACCCTTTCAGCAGGTTGCATCTTTTACAGTGTTATGAGTGAGTCACTGATTGAATCACAAATTTGGTGAATTACAAAAAATTGAGATGACCAAAACAAGCAGAGCATGGTGACAAAGAACAAGTAGGAACGTTGTTCCAGGCCCTGTGACAAGAGAAGGGCCCACACTCATTGGTACTAGGGGAGAAGGGGGCCACACAGAATATTAGTTTAAGCCAGGCTACATGAATTTTAGATTAGTATTACATTTTTTTTCCGTTTACAAAGTATGCAAAGACAAAACACATCTTCCCAACAAACTATATTCATTCCCCCCCTTCAAGTCCATACATACAATAAATATAATTTATATATAATAATTATGTAATAATAATGCCTTTTTTTGGTTTATTCATCAAGGTATTCCAGTTTTGATGTGACATGTATGCAGCTTCTGTTGTTCTTGTCTGTTTTTTAATTCACATTTGAGGTGTTCTTAATTAATGTTACAAAATGATGGACACACCTAATCGTGCATGTGTGCGCACAGAAAGCCTCTCACACAGCATGAAATCCCAAATTCAGTTATTTTCTTTTAGCACTTAAACGGTCAGATACACACAGAATTATTTCAAAATATCTGACTTGGCTAGTATTCATATAGTGAGTTCACAGTCTCTTGAAATAAATGTGAAATAAAGTGATTTATTTCACACATGCAGTGATTATTTTTACATTTGATTATTACATTTCTGTATTATTTCTTACTTGAATACTTCAGTAATAAGTACAATTAAAATGTAAAGCACTGTTAATTTAATTTGTTTGTATTTGTTTTACTACACTTATCTTTTAATAACAAAGAAAAATAAGAAGAAATAATGAATAAATAAAATATATTATTAATCATTTAATTGGATTAAAAGATGCAAAGGGATGCATGGAGAATTGTTTTATAATCAAGTCATTCATTACCCACTGGAACTGGATCATAATCAAAACAAATTGTGAGGCTTGTACAGATTCATACTGCTAATAATAAATAGCCTACTGTAATATTACATAAAAAAATAAGAATTGTAAATTTTGATTATATGAAGACTTTAAGAACAAATTCATGTTTGCACACAACACATAGGCTATGTTGTAATTTGTTGTTATTTTTTGTGATTTATAAAAACAAAAAAATCCATGGAAATTGACATACACGTTCTTGGTTGCCTTAATTTTAAGTTCATTGAAATTGAAAAAATTGAGTTAATGGAATGAAGAAAATTGATTTAATCATCAGAAACTCAAAATATTATGTATTATATTATGAACTACATAAATTAAGTTGATTTGACAAAAGAAAACATATTTTTTTTTAGTGTTGTTATCTGGAAATGTTTTGCATAGGCTTATGCTGTACATTTTTCCATCTTTTTGAACTGTGCCTTCCTCCAGTCAGCTCCTAGACAAAGTGCTTGTTAGAAATATGGATTTAGAAGAGGATGTGTTTTAGACAGATTTGATCATTGAAATGCTTTCTGAACAATTTTATGATAGTCTGAGTCTAATTTATAAAAAAATGGGCTTTCAGTGTATTGCTGTAAAGTAAACTAGAAATTAAGACTTGATAAAGGAATTGCACGGCAAAACAATATTCATATTGTGCTATGATTATTATTCCTGTTTTCTTTGTTTTCACTCTTTCTGTTTCTTCACTTAGAGGGGAAAATGACAATGAAGCAGATTACTGGTCACTTATGTAACCAGATTAGAGAAATGCGTTTATCACATTCAATGCCGCCTGTCCTTCTTCTCAGCCTGCCTTAACCCAGATACACACGGCCCTGCTCCACTGACAACCTACATACCATAAACATAAAGACGTTAAATTGGAATGCAGTGATGAAGCAAAATCTAGAGACAACATTTCACTGAACAGTGTGAGATGGAGATGAAAACGAAGAATTTAGAGCCCGACCGATAAAGGATTTTGAAGGCCGATACCGATACAAATATTTTTAATAGATATTCCGATATATCGGCCAATATTTTTTTTTATTAAATATTGTTGCATTTCACACACGTGTAAAAGAAAAGCTAACTTTTCTGCACAAGATACGTTTAATACTTTTTCTCTATATCTAAATGTTCACTCCTCGCAAGTCTAACTTACATTTTACAATGCAGGGACTGTAACTACAGATATGCTAGTTATAAATACACTAATCATTACTTTATTTAGGCAGAAAAAGTTAATTGTGGTTTCCAAGCTCATTAATGTTAACGTTAGCGGTCTTCCACTGATGATAGTGGCATATAGCTTTGTGGTTAGCTAGTCTATGATGAGCCATAATTTAGCAATAGATAACATCATACTGCAAATTGTAAAACATACATTTTCAATATAACAGGCCAAGGAGAGATGATTGAAGCGTTTTTCGTCTGTTTTTATTTTATTTTTTAAATATTCATTTATCGGCCATTATGACTGCCGATACCGATATTTTGGAAAAAGCCTAATATCGACCGATAATATCGGTCTGGCTCTAAAATATATTATTTTATTCTTTATATACATTTACATTTATTCATTTTGCTGACGCTTTTATCCAAAGCGACTTACAATTGCTATATGTGTCAGAGGTCGCATGCCTCTGGAGCAACAAGGGGTTAAGTGTCTTGCTCAGGGACACATTGGTGTCTCACAGTTGATTTGAACCCGGGTCTCACACCAAAGGCATGTGTCTTATTCACTGCGCCATCACCACCCCCCTACATGGGACGGGTAGTTCCGCCATCTTAAAAAACTCTAATATTACCCCCTTGATTAAGCCCCTCGTTCTGAAAAGCACATTGTGCTCTGAATGTTCAGCTGGACCAATGTGTTGTGATTGGTCAACTGCTTCGAGCCTGTTTCGGAAATGTCATGCCTCTTGCCATAACTGCGAATTTCAACCATAGACTAGACGTAAAGAAAAATATGGACGTAGTGTCCATGACGTCACCCGTAGCTTTCTGAAGAGCATTTTCGAAGCCCAAAGTGGGTGGAGCCAGCCAACGCATCTTGGCAGCGCGTCACCGTGCGTCTTTTTATGGTGTTGTGATAAACTGAAAATGGGCAAAGACGCGGGATTTGCTGAGGTGATGTGATGGCTAACAGAAAGCCGACAAACAGCTAGTAGTGACAGCAGCGGCAATCCACCTGTCACTCAAATGTCCACGATGCAGAATTTATGCAGAAACTTAAAACTTAATATCATTAACAGATTAGTTTTAATAAAATTATTAAAAAAAAGTTCCAGGAAGAAAATTAATGATTAGAATCAAAGCATTTCAGTGAGTTCATAAATAGTTCTTTGCTTACTAACATAGAGAATTGCTCCCTTTAGAGGGATTTTCATGCTTTAACAGCAACAGTATACACTAGAAATTTAAAAATGTGAAAAGTATAATAGGTCCTGCAAGAATAACAGGTCAAACAAGAATGGTTTGTACAGTAATGCACTTACAATGGAAGTCTGTGGGGAAGACAGTGCCCATGAACAAACATTAAAATATTGTTTCGAAAGAATAGCCAGTAGTTGAGCTGCGCGGTTAATCGTTAAAGTCCCCGTGAACCAGAAGTTGCAAACAAATTTTCTCCACTGACGTATTTCCGAGAGAATCGGAATACTAAATGAGGCAAAATAGTGGGCTAGCAAATAACTAGCATCAGGGACGTCCCACCTACGTCATCAGGGAAGGTCATCCAATGCAGAGGGGATTTTTATTAAAGATTATGGAGCCAAAATGTTTTTGCATGTGGATTGACTTGACTGGATGAATTGTTCACCACAAAACGATCAATTTAGGCCAACAAAGTAAGTATGGTCAATTTTTAATTCATGGGGACTTTAAAAGGCTGCAATCTCGATTCAAAACACCCATTCGATCTCATTCCTAAATGACAACGATTCGCCTATGTCTATCAAACCTTTGACAAAATCACACGGGAACATTAAAATCTGTGAAGGCGCTGCAGTGCCGCTGAGCCAGAGAGCGCATTTATCATGTATAGGTTTGAAACGGCTTCACAAACAGTCTTTTCAACATCATAGTTGTTATTTCTGTGTCACAAATCTTCATATTATCTCAGAAGACCTGTGATAAAAGTAAAATCTGTAATCGGAAGCGATCAAAAGGAAGTAAATCTCCTTTTGAAACTAGCATGGCGCTTAAAATAATAATTGTAATGATTACATCATTATGCCATCATGTGAATCAAGTGAATGTTAAAAATATAATTGTCATTGAATTATTAAATTTCAAACCGATTGAAAAAAATATATTTTCAGAGTAATTAAACATTTTAAATAGACTCCTGCAAATAACATTTGTCAGAACACCTCTAGGTAATTATGTTGTTTTGTTTAGGTGTCTATTCAGAAAAAAATGATTCTCAATTTATCCAGAATCATGTTGCTCAAGCCAGCAGCCAGACGACTTTCCTGTGTTAACCATGTAATGCTCATAACCCCAGTAACTTTCGTATAATATGTGTGATAGGATCCAGAAAGGGAAGTAACCATCCACAAAGTACTTTTTCATTGAGGCTAATTCCACACACAGGACACACATTGGTGGTCTCATAAGTTTTTCTGTCTAAAACAGTAGTCTCACTCTCGCCACTAAAAGGAGGATTAAGACAGCTTTTATAGCTCCTATAACACGATTTTCAAGGGAGGCATTTAATTTCTTGAACAGAAATACGAGTTACATAGACTTGTAACTTGTAACAATGTTGGTTTACTGTAAACAAGATTCTTCTTTTTTTTTTTTTTTTTTTTTTACATCATAGCCTATATAAACAATTGTCTTGGCTCAATAAAGCTCTATTTAAGGGGAAATTCACTATATATAAATACACTTCCATTCAAAGGTTTTTGAAAATCCTACTAATATGCTGAATTAGGTGTTCAAATATATGTGAATCAATACAGACGAAGAAGAATTTGAGAGCAGAGAGAACATCAAATCAATGTTTCATTATTATGAAACTTGTAAGATGATATTACAGTCTAATTTAAGCTATCTGCTGGCAGCAAGCTGGATGTGAATAACAAGCAGTATAATATGGCAATGAGCATCCGCAAACAGGCAGCAACTTTCATATTTTGTGCTACATTAATAATAGCTCAAACGTTTATTTCAAAGCCAGTGTTTTATAAAAACATAAGCTGTTACCTTGTTGTTTTATAAAAACATAAGGATACCTTGTTGATGAACAACTAAAAAGGCATTATTATTACATAGTTATTATGTATAAATACTATTTATTATTTATCTACGCTACTACTATAGTCGTCACTGATTTTGTCAATTACCAAAAAAGGAAAGACATGGGAAAGACATAAGCCATTGTATCATAATATGTTGCAGGCTAGGCTTGAACTTGATCCAGGGCTCAACATAAGATGTTAGCACTAACCACTGCACCATAGTTCTGACTCTGAGATGTCTGTGATGGTTGATAAAGTGAGAAATCAATGAAGATGCTTGATTAGTTGGGATAAACGAACTGTAATTTGACTAGCATTTAACTAACATTTCTTTTCGCTTTGGACCAGGTTAACTCTTGGAGCGGTTCTATAGAGATCGGCGTTACTGCACTGGACCCAGCCGGTCTGGAATTTCCCAGCAGTGCCACAGGGCTGAAAGGGGGCTCGTGGATCGTGTCCGGGTGTTCTGTGCTGAAAGACGGCCGCTCAGTCCTGGAGGAGTACGGTCGCGACCTGGACCAGCTGGGGGAAGGGGACCGTGTGGGGATCCAACGGAACGGGAAAGGAGAGCTGCACCTGTGGGTGAACGGGCAGGACTGCGGCACAGCGGCCAATGGACTTCCTTCTCGTTTGTGGGCCGTGGTGGACCTCTATGGAAAGTGCACCCAAGTGACTGTGGTAAGCTGCGAACCACCACCTGAAATGGAAGCGGAAGAGAATGAAGAGGCGGAGGATGAGATGGTGTCGATGCAAGCGGTGTCCATAATGGCAGATGCTTGCCTTAGCCATGATGACAGGGCTGGAGTTATCATGCTGTCTGCAGCTGCTGCTACAACAGCCGTGATGAATGGATCAGCGGAGGAAGGTAAAGCTAGACCACATATTATCGAGTGATGGAGAGGTCTTCTCCATCAAGTAGTTGGGTCAATAGCGCCTTTTGCACCGGAAGAAGAACCTTTTCATAGTTTCTAGAACTATTGCTGGAAGTACTTGTTATAATTCGCCAGAAATATATATTTTTAACAAAATGCTTATTAATATTTGAAACTTTTTTGACGAAAGATCCAAGTCACGTTGTGCTTTGAAACACCCCAAATACTTGATGTGGTATTTATTAATAAATTCATGATATTTGAATTAAACGTACTGCCTGGTCAAAAGTTACTCAGCCATCACTACAGTCTTCAGTGTCACATGATCCTTCAAAAATCATTCTAATTTGCTGATTTAGTTCTCAAGAAACATTTCTTAATATCAATGTTGAAAATATGCTTCCGCAAAATGATACACTAATAATCGAATTATTCTAAACTTTATACCTGTAGTGTATAGGGGATGGAAAAATATTAAGATGTGTACACTAGCAAGTTGGAAGGAAAATATGGAAAATAATACATTTTATATGATGGTCACACCTAAGATACCACATAGACTTTTTTAAGGGTCATTCTATTAAAGCTTTTCTTAAGGTACATTTCTTTGAATACGGCACATGAATTTTTTACTTTTCAAGATTTTTCCATTTCTTTATCACGGACACTCTAATATGTCATCATCGGCCCAATTGTAATGAACAAATGCTCACTGTTTCCTTTTCTCATCAGTGCCTGAGGTGTCCAGGACGCACAGTCGGCCGGACAAGTTTCCAAACAACTTTGAGCCTGATAGTGGTACGTCACTAAAACCACAGTCTAAGTTAGCAATCGTTGTTAATCTGCGATGTCATTGTGGTTCACTATCTTTTGCTCTCTTTTTTTTCCCTGTTGTCCTCACAGTTTTGACTGAGCATCAGTTATTTGATGTGTTCAACAATGCCATTGTCTCTCTGTATCGTTCGGAGGATGAGGGTGGAGAGGACTTGGGGGTGGGAGGTGGAGGAGGTTGCTCTGACTCCTCGAGGGGCGGCACAGGAAGTAGCGGTGGTGGCAGAGGAACAGGAAGTGATAGTGGCATTGGTGGTGGAGGGACAGGCGGAGGCAGTAGCAGCAATAGCAGCCCAGCGGGGAGCTCTGGTGGGGCAGCGGGACTGGGGGTGGCCGCTGGCGGCATGACGACCAATGACGCACTGCTGTTCCATGAGAAGTGTGGCACGCTGATCAAACTAAGCAACAATAATAAGACGGCAGAAAGAAGAAGGCCGCTGGATGAGTTCAATAACGGAGTCGTCATGACCAATCGGCCACTCAGACACAATGAAATGTTTGAGGTATGAGCCTTTACATTCGAAATGTGATGACAGCCTTTATTATACAGGTGTTAGTTGTGATATTTTTAGGAGTATTTTCTGTGGAATAAAAACTCTATGTATATAATTATATGTAGAAGTGTTAAAAGTACTGGGAAATTGTTTGTTTTTACTTGATGTAATATCAACGTATCTATCCTTTAAAAAAAGTATTTTATAATTCTTTTTTATGGCCAGCCAGATTTACTGACAGCTTGCACCACAGCAAACCCTCTTTTGGCATTAAAAAAAACTATTGTCTGTATTTAGTAAAGGGACACAGTGATGAGTGCTGAAAAGGTCTAAAAGGGTTATTTTTGCAGCGGACCTTATTTCCCTTTTAGATGCAAAATTTTAGGGAGGAGAGTATTTAAATGAATCACTCAAGGTGATTTACTAAGGTTTGAGCTAGTCAATTTACTGGTATTTGCACCATTATTTACCACCCATAAAAAGCATTTATTAAACCAGACGCTAATTTGGGTTGCTCTTGGTAGATTGCGTTGGTCATTATGAAGATGTCTTGGCTGAGTCTGTGTGTGATCAGTAGATATTGCACAGAACTTTCCACTCCTATAGACACTTTTTTAGAATTGCGCTCTTGTGCTAATAAGCCTTGTTTAGTAAATCTGGCCCCAAGTATTAAAAATAAAAATGTATTTGCCTTTTTTTACTTTAAAATTGACTATTGAAATAGCTTTTAAGATTGAAATCAAGGGATGGAAAAGACTTTCTCATTAAAGTTGCTTTATTGATTTATATTTTAATTTTATTTATTTAATACAAAAATTATTATTTACTACAAAAGTTAGAATTTGCTTTAATCACTATTTTCTGCAATTTTCAATAATATGGAGGCAAGTTGTATAAATATGTATGTTAATTATTTATTTACAAATCAATGATCCTTGTTTATTTCAGATTCGCATTGACAAACTGGTGGATAAATGGTCTGGTTCCATTGAGATTGGAGTGACAACCCACAACCCAAATAATCTCGACTACCCTGCAACAATGACCAATTTACGCTCAGGTACACTCTTTATAATCAATTAGCATTTCTCACACGACTATCTCATTTTTATTTATATTAGCGATGCATGGACTGAATGCAGTTAATGTGTCCGACAGCTCGTCGAAATAATGAAATCCCATTTTCATCACATTCTTGTTGTCTTTAAGGCACAATCATGATGAGTGGTTGTGGGATTTTAACCAATGGGAAGGGGACTCGTCGAGAATACTGTGAATTTAGCCTGGATGAACTCCAGGTTAGTTGGCTGATGGATCTCTGAGTTTTCTGTTCATCTCATGCAATCTAATACTCAAGATGTCGTTGTCTTTTATAGGAGGGAGATCACATAGGGCTGATGAGAAAAGCCAGTGGAGCTCTGCACTTCTATATTAATGGCATTGATCAAGGTGAGAGTGGCACTTCAGATCTCAGCAATAAAAGATTCACACTTAGTTCAGAACTTTATAAAATACTTTTGCAAAATTATGTTATAGGCGTTGCAGCCAATCAGACCCCTGGTGTAGTGTATGGAGTGGTGGATCTCTATGGCATGGCAGTTAAGGTCACCATTGTCCACAACCATAACCATAGTGATCGTTTACGCCGCAACAATGCCATCATGAGGGCGCTGTCACCTGACGTGGGCCGCCCTCGGCCTGCTCTCTCGTTGACTCCTGAGCCTGATATCCCGGACCGCTTGCTTTTTCATGCAAACTGTGGGCAAAAGGCCGCAATCATCAGTGATGGCCGCACTGCTTTAAGGCCTCAGTGAGTTCATTTAATCCAAAAATATTTGAATTAACTGATCTCTACCCACTGAATTAATAGGGGCACTGCTTTGTGGGGGCAGTTCAATGATATGTTGATCTCTGGTGCAGTGCGACAGATGACTTCAACCACGGCGTTGTGCTTAGCAACCGTCCGTTGCACTCCAATGAGGTTTTCCAGGTGCGCATCGATAAAATGGTGGACAAATGGGCAGGCTCTATAGAAATTGGTGTGACGACTCATAACCCCACATATCTTCAGCTACCATCAACCATGACCAACCTGCGCTCAGGTAAGATACTGCCATAGTTACTACATAGTAGTAAAGTACTCTTGAGTCACCTTACCTGTAGCATCAAATGCAAAATTTATGAGTGTTGTCAGATAACTAATCTAATTCAATGTTATCTCCACAGGAACCTGGATGATGACTGGAAATGGTGTCATGCACAATGGAACTACAATTCTTGATGAATACGGGCATAATTTAGACCGTTTAAAAGTGAGTTTGAAGCCCTGGTCAATCTTTTTAATTCTGTTTTCAGTCTTTTTAAGAAGCTTCACTTAAAATGATCCATTACTCGTTCTGATGTTGTTCCCAATCAATTTTCTGTGGAACACAAAAGGTTTTTTCTTTTTTACACAAGATTTTAGTGACCATTTTTGTTTTGTTTGTTTGTTTGTTTCAGCCCAAATAGAAACAATTGTGACTATATCAGTGTCTATTTCGTGCATACAACATGGATAAGCAACAACAAGTAAACATGTTAACATAGTGTGGAAGCACTTCACCATAATCAAAAAAAATGATGCAAGAGGAGTAATATGTAATTTGGTTTGGCGGAAATATTGAGAGGCAGTAGAGCTGTACGATTCTGGATAAATTGAGAATCAAGATATTTTTTTGTGTTTCAAACAGATAACGATTCTCCCAGAGAACTAAACAAAATAACACGTAATTTACTAGAGGTTCTGACAAAAGGTTAATTGCTGCATTCCAAACCAAAAATCGGTTTGAATAAATAATTCAAAGAGATTTCACTTGTTTTATTAATGAAAGAATCAAAGTTTTTGTAACGAATCTCTTGAATGAATGATTCAATGACAAATACGTTTTTTTTAACAGTCACTTGCATCAAAGTAATCGATAGAATCATTATTTGAAGCGCCATGTTACTGCTCTAGAGGGTTTTACATTGACGTGGCTTTTGTGAATGTTTACAGGCTGGAGATACAGTGGGAGTTGTCCGAAAGGAGGATGGGAGTTTGCATTTCTTTGTGAACGGAGTGCCTCAAGGCCCCGCGGCCTGGAATGTTCCGTCCAGCGTGTATGCAGTGGTGGACCTATATGGACAGGCTGCCCAGGCCACCATTATGGATGATATGGGTGAGAGCAACATGGATGGAGTAGAAATGAATGATGGTAGACACCTTAAAGTACAGGCCTTTAGTTAAAAATCTCTTTCTCTCTCTTTCTCTTTTAGCCGATCTCCCTCCCTTGCCTGATGACAGTTCTGAGGGCCCTACTGCTATGTCTCCTGGTAGCCCTTGCTCAGTTTCGGGGGGTACAGCTGCCAACGACCTGCGCTTTCATCAGCTGCACGGCACAAACGCTGTCATCACTAACGGTGGCCGAACGGCACTTAGGCAGAACTGCCGTAGCGAGTTCAATGATGCCATCGTCATTTCAAACAGGTTACTTTTGTTTTAGCATAATCTCTTTTAAGTGCTCGTAGATCATGCCGGTTCATCCTAATGGATCAGACGTCGATTAAATGAATATTTTATGTTTGTGTGTCTCACTGAACAGGTGCCTTCGAGATGGAGAGCTCTTTGAAATTGTGATTCAGAAAATGGTAGATCGCTGGTCAGGCTCAATTGAAGCAGGTGAGCTTTTCTAAAACACTTTGATTCACTAAAGAAACAATAATTTACTAAAGACTTGAGTCCAGTGTTGAATTTTCTCACTCAAACCACTGCCTGCTGCTGCTTCTGATTGCTTTTAGAGGGAAAAGCTGCCTATAACTGCTGGTCTAGGATCAGTTTTCTCTGTAAAAAAAAAATAGCTTATTGGCGAAACAGATTGGCAAACAATCCAGTGCGTGTCATAGACTGTGGGCCTGTTTAGACCTGGTCACTTCATGCATTTTTAATGATCGGATAGCTATCTGATTTGTTAAAATGGTTCCTTTTACACTTGGAGACGTAGTGTCTCCACAAAACGAATATAGATCTGATCTTCAATTCCCGCGCTATATGCAAATTTACATCAACGAAAGCAACAGATATGCATTTCATTTATCATCAGCTAATTTCAAGATCAAAGACCACAATAGGAGAAGGAGCAGCATCAGCACTGGTAAGATCATTTAGTCTCACTACTTTTGATGAAGATGATTGTGTGTTGAGCATCTGTGACTTGCTTTTAGTTTCAATTGCGGCAGTTTGCGCGTCGGCTTGTTGAAGATATACTCATCCGCGGCAATGCGTGTTGCAATAGCGCTGTCATGTCTGGCTGTAATAACGTCATAGAGCCTATAACATGCTCCCGACATTTTGGGGAATTAAAATTGACATATGTGGTTTCAAAACCAGATGAATTTCCACTGGTCCAGTGGAATTCGTCTCAGTCCACCTTCTGATGTGGTTTGATGAAGGGGAACTCCGGCACAAAATTAACCTTTGGTCTAATTACACATTGTTACCTAGTCAACCGTTCTCTGAGATTTGTTTTCATGATTGACGAATGTAAATAGTTTTATCTCTAAAAACAGTTTAGCCTATAACGCTAGTATATGGGGCATAGAGTAATGACAAATAAAAATCGCTTGTTATTACCACTAACAAGGCTCAAAATAGCCCCACACTAACACGACAGCATAATAAGGGTCCCTACATTCAAACCGAAGCATTGATAACTTTGTCAGTGTCCATACAGTTTAATAAGAAGATATTTTATACACACAGTAAACTTCGCGAATACAGGAAGAAGCCATCTTTGAAAAATAGTCTCTACCAGTCGATCTACGAACGCCGATCCAAGTGTGCTGGTGAGATGTGAATAAGGTGATAAAGTGAGCGCGAACAGTAGTCTACATGTACATATTGAAGAGAAAAAAATGGTTCGTGTTTGTGTTTCTTCCGGAAACAAAGGACCATATGAGATTCTGCACAGTTCAGCGCACTTGGATCGGCGTTCGTAGATCGACTGGTAGAGACTATTTTTCAAAGATGGCTTCTTCCTGTATTCGCGAAGTTTACTGTGTGTATAAAATATCTTCTTATTAAACTGTATGGACACTAACAACGTTCTCAATACTTCGGTTTGAATGTAGGGACCCTTGTTATGCTGTCGTGTTAGTGTGGGGCTATTTTGAGCCTTGTTAGTGGTAATAACAAGCGATTTTTATTTGTCATTACTCTATGCCCCATATACTAGCGTTATAGGCTAAACTGTTTTCATAGATAAAACTATTTACATTTGGCAATCATGAAAACAAATCTCAGATAACGGTTGACTAGGTAACAATGTGTAATTAGACTAAAGGTTCATTTTGCACCGGAGTTCTCCTTTAAATCCGTCCCGAAAGCATTTTGGAGGCCATTTACACCTGGTCTTTTTACAAATGGATAGCTAGCTGATCAGAGAAAGCTCATGAAGTGACCAGGTGTCAGAGATGTTATGTTAATAAGAGATTCATTGTACAGTCAGCTTAAATTATTATAACAGAACTTTGTGAGATCGCAATGAACTAAAACTGACAGTTTTTTAGTGATTATAATAGGAGCGCTCTGCACGGCAATTCCTGCATGCTTTTTCTGTTAAAATTAACAGTGGTTTATGAACGTAGATGCTTTAATAACAAATAACTTATCGGGATCGTTTATGCTGATGTGTAGGTTGTGCGGTGCACGCAGATTGAAACTATTATGCTACAAAGAAATTAATGAGAAACTAATTGTGTTGGTTCACTTACCACCTGTGATTACCAAGCAAGCTAAATCACACATTCTTTCCATGATTGTTGTTGTGAGCCTGGTCAGGATCTAGATGAGAGACCTACTGGGAAAACCAGGTTGCTGCTGGAAGAGGTGTTAGTGAGGCCAGCAGGGGGCGCTCACCCTGTGGTCTGTGTGGGTTCGACTCCTAACGCCTCAGTATAGTCCTTCAGCGAGGTCCTGAACCATCTGTAATCATTAAAAATTCCAGTATGTCCTTCAGGTTTAACCCTGGCATCCTGGCCAAATTTGCCTGTCAAAATTTAACCCTGTCCTTCAGGTTTAACCCTGGCATCCTGGCCAAATTTGCCCATTGGCTTCAGTCCATCATCCTGGCCTACTAATCATTCCCATATATACTATTCTCCTCTCCACCAATAACCTGGTGTGTGGTGGCGATATGACTGTTGTTGCATTATCCAGGTGGTTTGTGCACATGGTGGTGGTTGAGGAGATTCCCTCTTCCATGTAAAGTGCTTCGAGTGCAGAGAAAAGTGCTTTATAAATCTATCTAACTAATTATTATTATTATTAAAGAAATTTTACTGACTCCCTAAACTTATTTACCAACAAATTCTACAAATCGTAGATTAACTGAAAGTGACTGGTTCATATGTTCAGGAATCCGACTATAACTAGTTGTGCGGGAAACACTTTCAGAGTTTCGTTTGATGTTCTGTCTCTATCCTTAGAAAAATATTGGTTTCCAATTCTAAACATTAATGGAACCAAAATATGTAAAAATGTAGCCCGGATCTGAATAAGAACCTGTTGTTGATTTTTGTATTGTGCATAGGAGTTACAGCGATCAGACCAGAGGAGCTGGAGTTCCCTAATACGATGACTGACATTGACTATGACACATGGATGTTGAGGTGAGCAGTAGTTTAATGGACTTCTTCCACATTATACAGAGCATTATAATCTTCAGTCTCTGTCAGTGTCAGACTGATACCTTATATATATATATCTTTGCTCTTTCTCTTCTGTAGTGGCACAGCGATCATGCAGGATGGGAATACTATGAGGAATAACTACGGCTGTGACTTGGACTCTCTGACCACAGGCTCCAGGATCGGAATGATGCGTACCGCTTCTGGAGACCTGCATTACTTCATCAATGGGCTCGACCAGGGGGTAGCATGTACCGGGCTGCCATCAGGTAATTTTTAAGGGAACTAGTTCACCTAACTTTTATGGAAATGTAGCTATGTTTCCATCCACCAATTTTTATGCAAATTTTGCAGAAAAGCGCTGGATGAAAACGCCAAGATCTGCGTAAATTCTAGAAATGCGCATAAAAATCAATCGAGACGAATATTTTTTATTTGATCCGATAAGAAGACCTGCGTATAAACTATGATAGATTTGCAGAATAAATCATTCGATGCACAACAAAAAAACTTGTGTGGCTTTACTTCAACAGAAGATGTAATTGGATAACTTAATTGGATAACTGAACCAACCAGCAAACCAACATCTAAAATGTTGGTTTGGTGGTCATTCTGAAATGCCTGAGCGAAAGTCTGTCATCAAAATGGTTTGGTATTATGACATTGTGCCTGATGAAGACCTGGGGGTCGAAAAGTTGCTTTTTTAAATAAATTTTTGGAGCAGTACCTTTCAGTGTGCAGACTTCACACTTCTTTATTTTGGTATTATGACTTCTCAGAACTGTCTCATACGATTGTGTTCTAAAACACTAGGTGTCAAGATAACATGCCAGAGTTTACTGCATTTTAGCTGAGTCATTTATGGTGTATGAAAAAAAAGCCTCACAGTGGCTTGTAAATATTTTGCACCAGCTCAAAGGAAGTGATGATATTTTTTCTCTTGAACACATAAGTGCGATATTTTAATTTTGCAAATAAGTTAAATTCGCAACTTTGGGTGGAAACATGGTGACTTTGTATTATTTAAGAACGTAGTGACATTTTCTGTCTTGTCTTTCTTTCCGCCTGTCTTTTTTTAGAAGTCTTTGCTGTGATCGATCTTTATGGTCAGTGCGTGCAAGTGTCCATTACAAGTTCTTCCGGCCCACTGGATAACAGTCTGTGCACCAGTAATATCACAGAGAAGAGCTTCCCCATACACTCCCCAGGTATTGTATTTTTCACAGTATATTTGCTTGTGAGGCTGTAGTAATTTATTAAGATTGAAGAAACCATTTTAAAATGCATTAAAGATCATTTAAACCTCTTAAAGGAATATTCCACTTTTTTTGGAAATAGGCTCATTTTAGCACTCCCCCAGAGTTAAACAGTTGAGTTTTACCGTTGTCGAATCCATTCAGGCGATTTTCTGATATTTAGAAGAGTATCAGTAACCAGGCAGTTTCTGGTCTCATTGACTACCATAGTATATATTTTTTCCTACTATGGAAGTCAATGAGACCAGAAACTGTCTGGTTACTGATATTCTTCTAAATATCAGAAAATCGCCTGAATGGATTCAAAAATGGTAAAACTCAACTGTTTAACTCTGGGCGAGTTGTAAAATGAGCTTATTTCCAAAAAAAAAGTGGAGTATCCCTTTAACATTCATGCAAAGTGTCGGAAACCAGGACGTTTTGTAAACAGTCTTTGTCACCCTCTAGTGGCAGGGGTTGCTCATCGCCTGCACACCAAACATGGTAAGAATGTGGTGTTATTAGGAGACGGTTGCCAAGCACTGAGGGTCGGAGGATATGCTCATGGAATCGTCTTTAGTGCAAAGGAGCTCAAAACGGATGAGTTGTTTGAGGTGAATATGTGGAACATGCTTAATTTAAATGAAGGGAAAAAAAGTGCTAACCCATTAGTTGATCCATTAACTAACAATGAGCAATATGCATTAAGCTATGTTAATATTAGTTGATAAAAATACAACTGTTGGTTCATGTTAGCTTAGGTCTATTAAATAATATTAACAGATACTTTAATGTTTTAATAAATATTTGCAATTAACATTTGCTAAGATTAGGATTTGTGGTTAAACTTTTAGTTACATATTTTAAGGTGCTTTTTATAAGACATAATTAAGTACTGAATAATATTAACTAACTGGTTAGTAAATAAACTGTTCTTACTTTATAGTTGGGATTAGTGTTTGGTTTAGGGTTAGTTGCATGTACAGTAATTATGCATGGTTTATAGTTATTAACTACATGTAACTTGTAACAAGGACACGATAATATGATGTGTTAATGTATTTTTCATTGTTAGTTTGTGTTATTAACTAATGTGGTAGCTAATGTTAACAAATGGAACCTGATTGTAAAGTGTTACCAAAAATGGTCTTGATGTCATTCAAGGTGAAAATCAACAAGGTAGATGACAGATGGTCCGGTTCCCTTCATGTGGGTTTGACCACCCTGCAGCCCCCTGACCTGCCATCCTGCCCTCTCAGCGGCCTCTCGCCTACGCTTACCCAGCTCAGGTCAAAGGTCACCTGGGTCCTCGCCGGCTCCGAGGTCAGACGCAACGGAGTGCTGCAGAGACAGAACTACGGCTGCTCTCTAGATCGGCTCACGGTAAGAGATTTAAGGCCCATTCACGCCAATAATTATTCTAAGACAAGTTTATGAGAATAAACAGAACTTGTGGAAACTAATATAGTTATCAGTATAATTATTATGTGCAGAATCAAAATGTTCATGCTCATTTGCACAAAAGATTTAATAAACCAACACGAAGGGCTAGATGAGTCAGTGAATTTTTGAACGATGGGTATCTGCTTTCTCTTACACATCCTTTCTTTGTTTATCGTAATATAGGTGGGAAATCGTGTCGGGGTGAAGAGATGCAGCGACGATACCATGCACATTCTCATTGATGGAGAAGATATGGGACCAGCAGCCACCGCAGTGGCGAAGGTACCAGTATCGTTCTAGATCTGTTAGTGGAGAACACGATTTTTCAGTTGTACGTTCTGCTCACCCATGTTTGTACCGCATGTTTCAGAACGTGTACGCTGTTTTGGATCTGTATGGAAAGGTGACGGCCGTTTCCATTGTCAGCTCCACGCTAGTTGAGGATTCGGAAAGTGTGAAAGCTCCCTCGCTGTCGTCCGACAGTTGCAGTGAGGGAGAGGAGGACAGCACTCCTGTCAGAGAGGTGTGCCATCCCAAACCATCAAATATTGAAGCTTTATCTGTTGTATTTTTTTTATCTCACTCTTAACTATTTTTTTTCATCAGTGTGAGAATGAGCCTCCACTGGCGCCCACGGTCATGACGTTTTTAGAGAACCATGGAAAAAATATCCAGCTGTCCAATCAGAACCTGACTGCTGCCCGAGTGTCCAGCTACAACCAGGGACTTTTGGTCACAGCGCAAGCTTTGCCCCGACAGCAGCTCTTCCAGGTGTGTGTGAGTGTGTTTGTAAGTGGGAGACAGTGTCAGTAGATATGTTTCCATCCAAAGTTGCAAAATTGGAACATCTCATGAAGTCTGAGAAAAAAGCATTGTTTCCATACCGTGTGTTCAAGACAATAAAATCGCCACTTCCCAGGAAATTAGTGCAAAGTATCAGTAATAAAAATGGAAGTTGCTGAAATCTGGGAAGTCATGTTTCTCCATCGCTTCCTCAGTTTCAGATAGACCGCTTGAATCCGTCATGGACGTCCTCCTTGTCACTGGGTGTGATTGGTCATTCTCCAGACCGTCTCAACTTTCCATCCTCAGCTTGCTGCCTTAAACGCTCAGTCTGGCTGCTGCAACGAGACTCTGTTTTCCACAACTCGCTGAAGGTGATGTCACATCCCTTGTATCCCCCTTTTTTTCTTGTTTTACTTAATTCCTCTCATATTTATGTTCTTCATTTTATTTTCCGATTTTTGTGTGCTTAATGTCCTTCTCATTTTTTTACTGTATTAGTATCATTCTAAACTCATTCTCTCTTCTTTCTTCAGATTTGTGAGAACTATGGTCCTAACCTGGACACCTGTCCTGAAGGGACCGTTTTAGGGCTGTTGGTGGACAGCAGTGGTTGTCTTCATCTGTTTGTTAATGGCATGGATCAGGGCGTAGCAGCCCAGGACATCCCGGGCCCCTGTTACCCACTCATTGACCTTTATGGCCAGTGTGAACAGGTCAGAACAAGTAACTGTAATATCCTGTTACTAAATAGGCCTCAACAAATAGGTTTTATTTCCTAAAATCATAAGCAAAAATATTATTTTTAGTCATGTTTTTAAGAAAAGGTTTTTTTTTAATCATTTAACATTTTTATTTATTTGTTGTTTGATTGACTACATTTCACAGGCCCCTTCACAAAAAACTGTAATTGTAGTACATTCTTTTTTTATATATAATATAATTTAATAAAATATATACTTTTTAAGAAACATTGAGTTATTATTATTATTATTAGCTATTTATATGATGTTTTAGTTTTACTTTCCCTGCCAACATTTTTAAAGGTCCATTATAAAAAAGTAAAAAGTAATTGTAAGTGTCAGAATATATGTATATTTTTATTAAACATTTTGTTATTATTGATTATTTATATTATATTTAGTGCTGTCAAATCGATTAATCTCGACTCGTGAGTAATTGCTGCTAACATAAAAAAGATATATAGTAAAAAAGATATAATGTACATGCATGAACACACACACATGTATTTACAAATGTTTATCTTTTGACTGCACTAATAATATTCAATATTTTTATCTCCCTAGCAACATTTTCACAATTTTGTAAAGAACTTTTTATAATATTTCTATTTATGTTTTATAACATTTTGTTATGTAAATATATATACAATATACTTTTTTTTTTTTTTTCATTTTTCATAATAGTCTCCCTATGAAAGCTTTGTTTAGATTCATAGGAAGTGATTGTCTCTTGTTGTTGTTGTATTCTTAGGTGACTATAGTGACAAATCACGTGCCGGTGGATGGTGGGGAACAAGGACACATGCGTTGTCAGGCCGACATGGAGAAGGCTGATATGGTGGATGGTGCGTGAAATATTGACCTCATGTCTTGCAGTGACTTTAGTTGTCATTTAGCTTTACCCATACATGTGTGCTGTCTGTTTGTGACAGGTATAAAGGAGAGTGTCTGTTGGACGCCTCCTCCTGAGGTCAACCCCAATAAGACGTGCGAGTATCAGGCGCTATGCTCTAGATTCAAAGAGCTGCTCACACTGCCCGGTACGACTGCATTACACCAATAAACCTTTATAGGAGCAGGAATGAATAGACCTGCTTATTCTCAATGATTTTATGATTGTTTCCGACGGTACATTTACTAAAAGTCTTACTGTCTCGCTCCTCGTCCTATTTTTCAGATGGGTACTTTAATGAGGATGCTAAATACAACCTGTGCTACTGTGAGTCCTGTCACAAATTAAGGGGCGATGAGGCATATTACAAGCGAGGGGAGCCTCCCAGAGACTACGCTCTACCATTCGGCTGGTGCCGCTTTGCACTCCAGTCAGTTACTTTTAATTATTTCAATTTTCAGGAATAAAGCTCTGACAATGTGCAAATTATTTAGTATCAATTACTTACAAATAGCTGTTGTCTGTATTTAACAGGATCAAGACCCACTGTGAAGTCTCCAATGCCTTCAAGAAGTGGCATATTGCGTACCATGGCACTAGTGTCGGCTCCCTTAGACGCATCCTGGACCACAATCAACTCTTGTCAGGTTCGTAATCACCAAGTTTTTTGTTGATCTGATGAAATGAAATGAAACGCGTGAAAGTGTGAATTAGAAGGAGATTGGAATATTTTTGCACAGCTGAGCTTCTCTGTGTTCCCTTGAGCAGAATCGTCCTCCATTTTCTCTTCCTCCCCGGTGAAGACAGAGGGTCACGGCAGCTACGGGGAGCCCGAGGAGAACAGCGCACCGGAGCGAGAGATTCCCCGTGTGCAGCTTTCTCCAACAATACGCTACTCTGGCCTGGAGGCCTTTGCCCCAAAAGTGCAGTAAGTCAACTGCAGTGCTTCTAAAGAAAAAGACTACCTTTTGACCTTGGATGTTAACCTATTGTAGGAGACCAAATTAGGAACCTCTTAAATAGCACAATAGTGTAACTTTAAAGGGTTAGTTCACCCAAAAATGAAAATTAAGTCATTAATTACTCACCCCCATGCTGTACCAACCCCGTAAGACCTTCGTTCATCTTCGGAACACAAATAAAGATATTTTTGATTGAATCTGAGGGCTGGATCACTCTTCCATAGACAGCCAGAGGGACTGCCTCTTGACGGCCCAGAAAGTCATTAAAAGAAAAGGTTTAAATATTCCATGTGCCTACAGTGGCTCAACTATAACTTTATCAAGCGACGAGACTACTTTTTGTGCGAAAAAAAAACGTAAATAACGACTTTATTCGACTTTCCATTACTTCCTTATGGGCGCATGCGCGAGAACTGAGACGAGACCGTTCTTCTTCGACTACTTTTTGTTACCGGCTGCTCACCGCTTAGGAGTTTTACCGCCCCCTACCGTATAAGATGACGTACTGATATAGCCGGAGGCGCAAAACGTTCTGTTTACAAGCAGTACGTCATCTTATACGGTAGGGGGCGGTAAAACTCCTAAGCGGTGAGCAGCCGGTAACAAAAAGTAGTCGAAGAAGAACGGTCTCGTCTCAGTTCTCGCGCATGCGCCCATAAGGAAGTAATGGAAAGTCGAATAAAGTCGTTATTTACGTTTTTTTTTCACACAAAAAGTAGTCTCGTCGCTTGATAAAGTTATAGTTGAGCCACTGTAGGCACATGGAATATTTAAACCTTTTCTTTTAATGACTTTCTGGGCCGTCAAGAGGCAGTCCCTCAGGCTGTCTATGGAAGAGTGATCCAGCCCTCAGATTCAATCAAAAATATCTTTATTTGTGTTCCGAAGATGAACGAAGGTCTTACGGGGTTGGTACAGCATGGGGGTGAGTAATTAATGACTTAATTTTCATTTTTGGGTAAACTAACCCTTTAAAGGGCACCTATTATGCACCTTTTTACAAGATGTAATATTGGTCTCGGGTGTCTCCAGAATGTATTTGTGAAGTTTCAGCTCAAAATAGCCCACAGTTAATTTATTATAACCATTTGAAAATGTCATTTTGGGCCCTGTTTAAAAATGAGCTGTTTCGTGTGTATACCACCTTAAATGCAAATGAGCTGCATATCCCACGACAGAACACTTATATTTCCAAGAGACATTATCGGCTGTCGTTGAAACAATGGGGAATGGTGTGTACACAGATCACCAAGGGCGGGGTCTAGGCCACAACCACACTGTCAATCAAACCCCTTGCTCAATCCCAGCTCGTTCTGAGACAGTGCACATGATTTATTGAGATTGTAAAAAAAACAATGGGTGGATTTTTATCATTCTAGGGTGGTTTTGCTCACACACTGCCTACGCACATTTATGTTCAAACACCATGTAAAAGTGAATTTAATAATTATATAATAATAGGTGCCCTTTAACACATAAAATGATGACGGTTACACTTTTCTGTGCAGATTTCGAGACCCACGTTCCCTCCGCTGTCACCAGGCCCAGGTTGGCTTCCAGGTGTGTGTGCGGCCAGGCTCGTACAAAGTGGGGCCGACATCGCTGGGGATCAGCGAAACCCTTGACCCGCGATTCAGCAATGCAGAAATCGAGTGGATCACCAAGGAGAAAGGAGGAACGCTCCTGTACGGACTGCTCATACGGGTGGAGTAATAAAAAGAGACTCGCGCGAGGATATCAGCATCATCTTCCTCAATATCAACCAAATTTCAGTGCTGAGGCGTTGAGGATTTTAGCATTGTTTTGCTGCGGCGACTCATTGATCTCTCTGCATGTTTCAGACATACTTTTGTGTTCGTTGCATTTAGAAGGATGGTGATGATAATCCCCAGAGACAGAGACACTGCCTGCACTTTATGTTTCGGACACTGGTGGGCGATTTTTAGTCTTTCTCATTAAATTCACTTGCTCAGCAGGCTCTCCATTATATTTTTCTCTTCATACATCTAAATCTATGTATCACCCCCTGTTTTTTTTTTTTTTTTTTTTTTTTAGCTTTGGGAGCCTGTTTTTCTCACAGAAATAAAACTGGACTGAAGCAACACAAAACCACCTATTCATAGCACAGCCCTTGATTTTTACTCGTGTTTTTTCTTAAGACTTGCAACGGACAAATCAACCTGGAAATAACCAAGACCTGTTTCAATGACAATGTCAAGAAATGTCAGCAACATCACCTGATCAGGAAGAGACTCATTGTTACTGTTGTTTATTTCATCGCTTTACAAATTCTGCTCTGAAAATTTGGTTTTATAGCTGTGTATTTATTCACAAATGACAGTAGATACTGTGTTTAGGGTATTAAAATGTCAACATAAAGACAAGAAGCTAAGAAATGTCTCGGATGGTTATACTGTGTGTGTATACAGTATAGAGTGAGACTCTATCTGACCCATCATACCCCTAATGTCAATTTTTCATATCAACCAAAAGTACATAATTTAACTGAATGGATGCATATAAACAAACCCCTGAAGCACTCAAAAAAGAGCTGGAGAAGAGATTTATCAAGCTATATATCTGTATTAGTGTGTCTGTTCTGGCCAAATGCGCGTGTTAGTTGTCTTTGCATCATTCGCTGTCCCATTATTTAAGGTCAATCACCTGTGGGAGTTCTTGTCTTATGTTTAACATGCTCCACCGCTTTAGACGTCGTTTACACGTGTTGTGTTCGGATTTTTCTTCTGTTCTGAAGTCCCGTGTGCTGATAAGCCCATTCGTTTACTTACAAACTTTATTTTAAGATGGTGGTTAATGGTGACTGGGACAAGAAAATGGAAAGGACTGTTTACGTTCTGCATTCAACAGCAAGGACTGTTTATATCAGGTCGATGTGCCTGAACTCATGAAGAATGGTGAGAATTGAAGCCGTCTACTCGAATACCTGATCACAGGATTGGTGTTTACACTGGGAATGTGATTTGTTTTTAATAGATTGTTTACTACATGCTAGATTTATCGCCGTTTTTTTTTTTGTATTCTCTTATGACTAAGATTGCACAATTGTAAGCCCTTGCTGGAAAACGAGAACAACAACTAAAAATCAACTCTCTTCTGATTGTATCTAGACTTACAGTACCCTCTGTGAAGGCATATCTATCCATCTGTTTTGAGTTGTTTTTTATTTTTATTTTGTTGCCAATATGACATACTTGAGTGTACATTTCGCATTAGTAATCCCGCTTTATTGCCAAGGGCGATGTCTGAATGAATGCTTGCTATGTAAATTGGAAAATGTGAAAACACGGGGTTCACGTTGGCCCATTGCTGCTTTTTCAGTTGTTTGTATTATTTGTTCATGTTTGTATTATTATTTTTTTAATGTCTTTTTGTTGTGTTGTACAGCCTGTTACATAACACTAACATTACCTTTCTGGTTTGTAAGAAAATAAAAATCCAAAAAAGAGACAGTTATGCACAACATAACAAAAATGTGTGTGTCTTCAATTAGTTTTGGGTGACTCATGAAATTTTATATTTAAAAATAATCTCTCCCGAAGTTGTCATTACTGTAAGGCAAAAATAACCAATGGCATATCACCATTTCATATTAATTTGAATATCATATATATATATATTAATAAATATTGAGAAAACTCTCAGCAATCAATGTGTTGGGACATCACAACCCAACCTAATTAATATTTTACAATTTTTTATACCCACCAATATTTGAAAGTTTGTGGTGGATAAGATCTTCATCTCTTATGCTCACATTTATTTGATTTGTTTCAAATTTAAAAAAAAGAAAGTTATTTAATTCTGTTTTTGGGGTAAAATGTGTGGTATTGTGAAATTTAGTCATCTGATGAATGGGCTATATGCACGCATAAGTTCCGCATTTGACGTAAGGATGCTCGTCCATTTCCGGTTGTGGAGATTAAAGCGGAGGAAAACCGCAGAAAACGGGATTATGGCAGAGTCTTCAATATTTACTGTCCTCCCGTCTTTGAAACGAAACGTACATACGTTTAGATGTAATTTTATATATAGTTATGTTTATTTAATATAATTTTAAAAAGAAGCATAAACACAACGAGGGGTGTCTGTTTTATCTGTTTTTGTGACTAACGTTTCATGGAGTATAAAATTCAATATAAATTCTCGGTATTGCATTGGACTCTATGATCGGCGGAAGTTATCGAGCATCCTTAATCCTTCACCGGAAATAACGCCGTGCATAGAGCCCATTACTGAGATTTTATTGTTTGAGCGTAGTGTGGTAGCGTCATGTGTGTGATGCGTGTGACGTACAATAACAGATCATACGCTAATAAACTAGTGACTCGAGGCAGAGAGAGAAGTAAATGAATAGTTGAAATAACGTCGTTATTTTTGTTGTTTTTGCGCACAAAAGTGTTCTCGTAGTTTGATAAACTTAAGATTGAGCCATTGTAGTCACTTGGACTATTTTAACAATGTCTTTAATAACTTTTCGAGGCCAGCAAGTTTCAATTCCTCAAGATGCCTGTGGACTAGTATGGAGTGATCCAGCTCTCAGATTTCATCAAAAATATCTTAATTTGTGTTCCGAAGATGAACGAAGGTCTTACGGGGTTGGAACAACATGAGGGTGAGTAAATATTGTCATACTGTCAATTTTCATTTTTGGGTGAACTAACCAAATTATGTCATATTCTTGCTCTTAGACTAACATCTTAAGACTTTTGAGTTTTTGAAATATAAAGAACAACAAAAATGCCAAAAATTCCACTTTATTTTTTTAGGAGAAGGAAAGTTCAGTCACCAACATGTTATTGCAGTGTTGCATATCAATGTAATCAAATCTAGGTAAAAATATCCTATGGCAATAACGTCTTAAGGCCGATAGTGTTTCTATCTTCGGCTGGTTGTAGATGGTTCTTCACGCAAGCATAAACATTCACACCACAAACAAGACAAGACTCAATGAGCAGAACAGTGAATGACCCTCATTAAAGTCAATCAAACGTCATACATTTTTGTATGTGAATTGTGTAGTTTCTGCGCCACTAGCGCACCAAATGGAATTGCAAACAAAATGATGACAAATAGATTTCATGAACTACTTCACACTCTGTCAACCAAACAGAAAGTCCCGCCCCCAAACTCATGCCGATGCCATTAGTTGAGCCAGCTTTGCTGTCTCATGCTGGTTGTGATGCTCAAACAAACAGAGCAATGTTTTGAAATGATTTGATAGCGCCACAGAGACACTTATGAATGGTGAGGTGAAATTATTTTAAAGTTAAAAAAAAATTACACGTATCACCTCCAAGTAAATATATGCAAACAGAGAACCAGCAAACTAAAAGTGTGTTTTTTTTGTCAAATTTTTGTTAATAGTTTTTTCCTTTTCATATTCTGTCAATCAACAGGGAACTTAATAAATGAAATCACACACATCTTTTCGTTTCCTAAACGTCTGAGTTAAAAGCAAAAGTGAAATGGAAAATACTTTATATATACACAGCAAATTGAATGACAAAATTATAAGAACTCAAAGGAGATCACACGCAGATCATGTGAAAATAAGCTGACTAGTGCACGCATACAAAAATCATTTCCTGAAGCAAAAGAAACCAAGCATAGTGCAAAATAATTCCTAAAACTCTTTTATGCTTCAAAATCATCCACACCCATCAGTTTAAATATTCAGTCACTGAACGATTTGATAAATAACAAACATATAAATACACTAATAAATACAGAAAAAATATAAAAAAAGAGCCTTCATCTCTCTTATAGTATAGAGTGAAAACTGCATTCAGATGCTCTCTCTCTCTCTCTCTCTCTCTCTCTCTCTTACACACACACACACACACACACACACACACACACACACACACACACACACACACACACACACACACACACACACACACACACACACACAAAGATTAAAAACCAGTAAAAACCATCAAGTACTTTAAAAAGGAACTCATACACAGTGAACTAGGTGCTCTCTTGCAATAAACAATCAAATAAATAAAGCAAAAAACAAATAACATCTGCCTCGTACTCCAATGCCAAGCCATTTGTTGTCAGATTCTAAACAAAGGGTGGATAATGACGCTAACTGTTATTTTAGGTTCCGTTTCAGACATGTGAGCTGTTGAAGAGTATTGAAGATCTATCCACCAATGCTAAAGGAATTATGGGCTATATGCACGCTAAGATCCGCATTTGACCGAAGGATGCTCGTTAGTTTCCGGTTGGGGAGATTAAAGCGGAGGAAAACGGGATTATGGAAGAGTCTTCAAAATTTACAGTCCTCCTGTCTTTGAAACGAAACTTTCATACGTTTAGATGTAATTTTATATATAGTTTTGTTTATTTAATATAATTTTAAAAAGAAGCATAAACACAACAAGGGGTGTCTGTTTTATCTGTTTTTGTGACTAACGTTTCTTTAGTATAACCATGGAGTATAAGATTCAATATAAATTCTCGGTATTGCATTGGACTCTACGATCGTCGGAAGTTATCGAGCATCCTTAGACCTTCACCGGAAATACCGCCATGCATAGAGCCCATTCAGGCAAAGAAGGAAGAGGACAGAAGTAAGTCCTGTAAAGTCACTAAACGCACCATGAGAAAGACAAGAGCAAATAATATGGAATGTTCTTGTTCTTAAGTGTCAGAGATGCGAGATCTGGAGTCACAACAAATCCATTCGTTTAGCATTTTTTGGGTCCCCATGCAGATGCCTGTTTCGGTGCTATTCCAGATCCAAATGTAGGGAACTCTTCAGCACTGCTCATGTCTGGTGCCTGGATGTCGCATAGAAGAAAAGAGATTGATTATGAGGGTAATTAAAGGAGGAGTTCACTTAAAAAAAGCTGATTTTGCTGATTATTTACTCACCCCCATGTCATCCAAGATGTCCATGTCATTCTTTCTTTAGTCGAAAAGAAATTAAAGTTTTTGATGAAAACATTACAGGATTTTCTCCATATAATGGACTTCATTGGGAACCAAACGGTTCAAGGTCCAAATGACAGTTTTATTGCAGCTTCAAAGGGCTATAAACGACACCAGACGATGAATAAGGGTCTTATCTAGCGAAACGATCGGTCATCTAAAAAATGATTTAAAAAAAGATTTGTTCATTTTGATGAACAAGTCGAACAGGAGAGTCACGAACGCGCATCACAGAACAGAGCAAGGCGAGCAATTGTGCTTATAAAACTTAAACTTTTTTATTTATTTTTTAAATGACCAATCGTTTCGCTAGATAAAACCCTTATTCATCGTCTGGTGTCGTTTAAAGCTGCACTGAAACTGTCATTTGGACCTTGAACCATTTGGTTCCCATTTAAGTTCATTATATGGAGAAAATCCTGTAATGTTTTCATCAAAAAAATTAAATTTTTTCGACTGAAGAAAGAATGACATGGACATCTTGGATGACATGGGGGTGAGTAAATTACCAGTAAAAGTTTTTTTTTTTTAAAGTGAACAACTCCTTTAAGCTTTCTAATACAGTGGTGAAGTTATTCTTTTAGAAATGACCTTGTTCCCTTGTGCATTCCAGGGGGCGTCCCGCACAACAAAGCCTTTAGCCAGGGCTTTGTTATCCTCGTCATTTCCTCCTGTCCCCATAGTCTTTGAAGGAGGTTTCATATAAGCTGCCATAGTCTCGGTCTCTGTGACACTCAACATCTAGGAGGAAAAATGAGTGAGTGTGAATGTAAAAGGAAGGGAAGACAAAATAGATGGAATCCATCAGACTAGAAAGAAGCATTTGCAGTGGATTGCCAACTCACATATTCTTCTTCCAGGTTAAGCAGATGGTCAATGGCATTATCAACATTCTCTGGCAGTCCTGTGACAATAACCTTGTTCGGGTCCTCAGAACCTGGCTGAGGAAACCGAATATCAACCTGGAATAAAGAAGCAAATATATATATATATATATATATATATATATATATTTATATAACATTTATTTATTATTAGATATTTATACATTTTAATACAATTATTTTATTTTTCTATAATTATATTATACTTATTAAGGTTTTATTTAATAATTTACTTATTCATTATGAAATAATAGTTAACAATAATAATAATAACAACAACAATCATAATAACAATTATTATGCTAAAATATTATTAATGTTGTTGTTGTTATTATAATAAATATTATTATTACTATTATTATTATGCTAAATATTAAGACCAAATGTTAGGTGTAATAGTTCAGTCACTAGTAAATAAACAGTTATATTAAATAAATGGATTTATAAATAATAATTAAATAAATAAACAAAGATAAATACTTTTGAACCATATAATAATTATTATTATTATTGTGATGGTTATTGTTTTTAATAATACCAGCAATAGTAGTAGTAGTAATACTAATAATATAATAGAATATCTAATAAATACAATTTATTTTTTAGAATTATCATTTATTATTATACATCATAATAATATTAAAATAATAATGTTATTGTTTAAATTTATAATGTTTAAATAATAATAATAAATACTTTTATGTTTTATTGGTGATGGTATTGATAGTTTAATAACAACAATAATAGTTTATATTAATTATTATTATTGAGGATTATATTTTTAATAGCATTGATAATTTTTGTATTATTATTATACTTTTAATATTATGATGGTAAATATTATGACTACCTACTCCAGTTTAGATGTTATATAGTTGTTTCTATTGGTGAATACTTATTTTATGTTCTTACTTTGAACTCCTCCATGAGTTTCCGGATTGCCTTGCCCCGGGCTCCGATGATGCGTGCGTGGACCCGCCGGTCCAGCCGGGTGTCCACACTCACCATGTCCTGCAGCGCTGTCACCAGCTGCTCTATAGCTGCCCTGGCCTCATTAGCATTCCTCTCATAACCCGAGATCACAATTGCATCCTAGAAGAGAGACAAAGACACATGAAGAAAGACGACTGACAGGAAAAGAGACTGAAATAGGATGACGGGTATGAAAGGTATGAGTTAAGAGAAAAAGCTGAGGAATTCTAAAAGGGAAGAACCAGTCTGCGTTAAACAATGAGGAAATGTCCTCTCGAAAATCTGCTTTTGAGACGCATTCTTGACTCACACATACCTGTTGCTCATCATTCTTGTCAGGGAACTGCACATTCACATCATAGTCTTTGCGTATTTGAGAGATGACGGCTCCTTTCCGGCCAATAATTTTGGGGTGAAATTTGGGCTCTACAGAGAGCGTCACCTTGTAGCTCCGTAAGGCCTAAATACAGAATTATTAAACAATAAATGAATATATATTCTATTCCATGAAGCGACTCTCATGTTGTATATATGGAAACTATGTTGTCATCATATGCCAAGTGTTGTACCCGATCTTCTTGCTCCGCCTTCAGCTCCTGGACTCTCTCCAGCAGCCCCTGTTTGGCCCGCTCCACACTGTCCACCTGTCCTGTGATCTTTATGATATCTGACTGTTGCTCAGGCTGAGGAACCCAAATGTTCACCTATACAACACAAGTTTAACTTCGTTAAAAAATAAAATAAAAGATAGCTTGTTTGATAGCAACTGTTCTATACGGAAAAGTGCATTTCAGACATTATTTTAAAAGTCTCCGTTTGTGCTCCATAGAAGAAAATAACGTTATACATGTTTGGATCGAAATGAGGGTGTTGTAACTAATGACAGGATTTTCATTTTAGGCTAAAAGTGCATTCTGTCATGGTTGGTTGGTTTACGTCCAGTTTATAGACTTTGTTACATTTCCACATTTCGGGAAATGAAAATTGCAATGCAGTTTGTGAGCAATTAAATAGAGATAGCATATAAATCAAATGTATATAGATCAAATAGAGAATAAAATATGATTTTAGAGATTCACCGGCTCAGATTTATGGCTGGTTGACCGGTGCATCTCTAAAATCATCATATTAGAATGATTTCTGAAAGATCATGTGATACTGAAGACGGAAGTAGTGGCTACTTAAAATGACGGGAATAAATTACATTTTAAAATGTATTAAGATTAGGGCTGTCAAACGATTAATCGTGATTAATCGCATCCAAAATAAAAGTTTGTGTTTACATAATATATGTGGGTGCACTGTGTATAATTATTTTGTATATATATATACATAAATACACACACATGCATGTATATTTAGGGAAAAAAATTATATTTATATATAAAATATATAATATCAATTTTATATAAATCTATATACTGTATATACACCAAATATTTCTTAAATATATACAAGCATGTGTGTGTATTTATACATATATAATAATTATACACAGTGCACCCACATATATTATGTAAAACTTTTATTTTGGATGCGATTAATCGTTTGACAGCCCTAATTAAGATATATATATATATATATGAAATGAATGCAGGCTTGGCAAGCATAAAATACTTCTTTTAAAAGTATAAAACCTCCAAACCGACCATTTGAACAGTAATGAACAAAGTACCATTCAATATGTCTCTACCTCATACTCCTCCATCATTTTTCTTATTCCAATTCCTTTCTGTCCTATGATGTATCGATGAAGGTCATAGGGAACTTCAACATCAATCGTCACAGGAACTAAGGCCTTGAGTGTAAAAAGAAGAGAAAGGAAAAGGCAGGATAAAGAGGATCAAAACCAAATCCACAAAAGGACAAAAGGGAGCGCCGAAATTCCAGAATTCCTTACCAGTAAAGCTGCACGAGCCAACTCACACTTTTCGGCATGACCCGTCACAGCGATGATATCGCATTTCCGAGGGATGAGGTCCGTATCTCCATTCTCCTGAGGTTCCTGAGCTACAAGCCAGAAATAAAACAAAAAATTACAGCTGTCTTCATCAATAAACAGAATGACAAAGTATCTGAGCTAATTTGAGAGTGTAAGGAAGAGACCTGCAGACTCATCTCTGTCTGGAAATTTGATCTGGACTTCATGTTCCCGTGTAATTTGTTGTATTCGGCAGCCTTTGGGTCCCATGATGGCTCTGTGGTATCGCTGAGGAATCAACACCTCCACACTCACCTGTGACTCCTGAAGACACACCAGCAGAAGATGAAGGTCAATGAGTGGAATGTGTCAGTGTTTCTTCTCTGAGACTTCCTTCAGAAAAGTGGGCTACATACAATACCGCTCAAGAGTTTGGGGTCAGTAAGATTCTTTAATGTTTTTGAAAGCAAATCTTACTCACCCCAAACTTTTAAACAGTAGTGTATAAACTAATCTTGGCAGACAAGCCAATGACAATACATGCAGAAAACAATTCCAGTATTGATCACAATACGAATCCATTCACGCTTCAACAAAAACGCAATCTAAACGCAGTCCAAAAATGGATTCGAAACTCACCAGATCTCGAACAATCTCCTGAATGCGTTTCTTAGCAGCGTCCACACACTCTCTGGGTCCTTTGAGAGTGACGCTGTCACTGTGAGTGCCCGTGCGAGGGAAGCTAACGGCTACGCCTCCATACTCCTCCGCCAACTCTCTCAACACCTGCCCTCTTCGACAGACGAAGTGACGGTGATGCCGGGGCTCCACGATCATACTGTCCTCTATCACATCATCCTGAGAGAAAGCACAGATGAACTGAAGGAAGTGCATATAAAGAAAATTTCAAAAACACAACTTTCTCTTCTGTCATACCAGATTTTTGATGAGGGTCTCCAGCTCTCTCTGGGCGAGCCACACAGCCTCCTCTTTACCCATGATGGTAATGTGCTCCTGTTCTTGCTCATCTGGTGATGGGAAGATGATCCGTGCTCCGGTTCGATCCCGTACGCGTCGGATATTAGCTCCTCCTCTGCCTATCAAGAACTTGTGGTATTCTGCCTTGGCTTGAAGCTCCACTGAGAAGTTGTTGACTTGCTGGTGGGACAAAAGACTGTCTCACATAGATTGAAATGTCTCAGATAGATTAAAAAACTGGAAATATAACAGCGTTTCCTGCAATGCTGTCTTTTTTTTTGCTTTACTGTTGTACATCTTCATCCCATTCCTCACCTTCTCCTCCGCCAGTTGCAACAGTTGTCTCTTGGCTCGCTCCACCTCCTCTGCAGGACCTCGGATTGTGACCTTGTCCAACCCTGAGCCCTCCGCAGGGAAGTGGATATGAACACCCCCACACTCTTCCATTATGGAGCGCACCAGACTGCCTTTGGATCCAATCAGAGAGTTATGCAGCTTGGCTGGAATGGAAACTTCAGCCTCCTTCAGGTTGGCCTGGGACAATTGGAAGATAAAGCGAGAAAGTGAGAGAGATGAAAAACTAAGAGTACTGGGAATTACACCTCTAACACATTCTCTAACCAGCTCATTTCGAATAGCGAGGATCCGATCTCGTGCGGCTTCACAGCTGCTCTTCTTGCCTGTGATCACAATCATCTCAGAGTTGCTGTTTTCCGTTGGAAGATCAATCTTGGTGTTGGTCTCCTCACGTATCTATATAGATTTACACAGCAACATAATCTCTCTCATTAAATAACAAGTTCACTCAAAAAATAAAATAAAAATGTAATTACTTATTCACACTCTGAATGTTGTATTTCCTTTCAACTTTCACAGTGTTTAAAAAAAACAAAAACAATTATCAGTAAGAACCAGTGTTCTTGATAAGTAAATCTAAAACTATTAAAATAGTTTTTAGTAATTGAAATAAAGATGAAATAAATACAAATACTGAAAAGACTACAGATTTTAGACTTTAAAAAACATAGAAATGTTTAAAATTAGAAACCGAAATAAATAAGTTTAAAGTAATCAAATTAAAATCGAAAAAATACAATAAAGCTATTTATTTATATTATAAAAACTAATAAAATAAATATAAAACACATTAAAATTAATAAAATAAGAAAAAACTAAAACATACTGCAATATAAATATGAATATATTATAATAAAAAATACAAAACATAAAACATTATATATACAGTTCACAGCAATTTTATTTTAATATTTTGTCATCATAATAATATATATAAAATAATATATATATATATATATATAAATTATTATGATGAAAAAATATTAAAATAAAATTGCTGTGAACTGTCATTGTATGGAAAGTCTATATGAAAGATTCTTCATAATGTTCAATTCAAAATATTTGTCCCACAGAAGAAAGAAAGTCATTTTTGGAACAACATGATGAGTATGATTAAATGACAGAATATTCAGTTTTGGGTGAACTATCCCTTTAAATGATTATTAATTCTGTTACAGTATTTAAAAAGTGATCTTTACAAATCTAAATAAAATGGCTGATTCTTCACCTTTTTAATGTTGGCACCTCCTTTGCCAATGATGTTTTTGTGAAACTGCTTGTGGATGGGTACAGAAATTGAGAAGCTGCTCTCAACCTAATGAAATGATAAACATTTAATTAGTTTTTGAAAAAAAAATTGTAAAAAACAGTCAATATACCATCAACACAGACTAAATTAGCATTGCAGGAAAAACAAACAAACTAATTCATCATCACTAGGTAGATAAATAATAATTCCACAGCTTCCTGAACACGTTATAGCTGCTGTATTATGCTTTTTTTTATGTTTTTTTAGAGCAGGAAGCAAGCAAGAGGAAATAACACTTGTACCAGCTCAGCGATGAGTTTCTGCAGAAACTTTGCACATTTCTCCACCTCGTTTTTAGGCCCTCGGAGCTGCACTATGTCACTTTTTTGTTGCTGGTCTGGAAATATGATAATGACCTGCAGAAATTAAACCAAAGGCATCTGTATGAAATCATATATCAAACTTGTAGCAGAATATGACTGTATGCGTTTTACAAAATTAATCTATGAGGACCTCAGGGAACTTGTCCCGCACTTCTCTGATCTTCTCTCCTTTCTGCCCAATGATGGTACGGTGAAACTTCTGCTCTATGATCAGGTCTTTTGTGCGTTCATTTTCCTACAGTGTCAAAAATGCTAGAAAATTACAAACCTTTAACCATGCAGATGGGTTCATAATGTCATATATAGAATGCCTTTGTTCTACCATACAGTACGTCTCACCATACGCTGGGCCATGTCCATCAGTTCTTTGCGAGCGAGCTGTACGCCCTGAGGATCGCCCTCGATACGAACCAACCCACAGCGCTCAGAGTCCTGAGGAATTCTCACTGATACCTTATATTGCTCCTTTATCCGATTTACTAGGGAAAAGCAGCAAAAAAATATTTAAAAAAATGCATCTTCTCTGTTGATTGATCAAAACGACTGTAACAAATATGTTATGGATAGGTCAAGGGCAACAATCAGATCAAGTATGTAACACTTCACTCAATCATTTGTCCCAGGTTCTGTGGTCATGACAACACATGGAAATTTATATTTAAATCATGACAACTCTGGGAAGAGTTTTTGCTTGTTAATGTATTTGGTCTTGGTAGACTAGATCTACAAATTGAAATTGAAAACTACAATTTGACGATTCAAATATAACTTTTTCTAGCTATGCCCTGAGCTCTATTTTCTTTTTAATATTAAACATGGCAGCAGTTTCAGATAAAACATCTCAAAAAGGGTCTAAACTTACTGTTGGCTCCATTTTTGCCAATGAGATGTCTATGGAAGCGTTGGTCAATGTTAATCTCTGCATAGTCCATTCTCGCCATCTAAACAAAGGAAAATAAAATACTTGAGGACTTCACCTAAACAGTATGTTTATATTCCACAAATCAAGTCTAAAGCAGAAGAAAAAAAACATAATAGCATATGTGAAATGATTTGGCAAGCAAAATTTCCCATTTAATCCAAAATCACATTTTGATCTGTATTTTAACAGAAATAAAGATTAATAATAATAATAAGATATTCAAATGTTCTCTGACCAGGTCGTTGACGATCTCCTGTATCTGAGCCTGGGCTTGCTCTACCTCCTCCGTCGGTCCCTCCAGACTGATACGTTCCTCTCCATCAGTAAACTCTATATGAACCTAGTGATGACAAACCATTATTTAGGGCCTTTTGCTTATGATTATTTTTAATATTAATGCTTTTTATGTGATAGAATGTATTATTATTCATTATTCAAGGATTTAGACATTAAGAAATACAGTGCTGTAGGAATGAGTCCTAAAACATAGCATTTTTGCACTTCATTGTGTGTTGTTGTTGTTTTTTTTGCTTAATTACCTGAAATAAGGTCTGTAGTTAACACAAGTTCAAGATATTTTCACAGTTTATTCTATGAAAGAATATACATAATCAGTAATACCCACTTTTATGTGTCTTGAAAAAGGCAGTTGCTAACATGTGTAGTTGTAAACCTAGTCATTTTGTGTTTATACTCATGCTGTGGCCAATGTAAGTATTAAATGCTGTAGTAAATAAAGATTGACAGAGTTGTGAGAAGCTTAGTTGGGCTGACGCTGATGTTGTGTGACTGTGGTGTAACAGCTTTTTATATCTGTTCATTGTATTTAGGCATCAATGTTGTTCTTTTTTGTGAATATTATCTTGATCAACAAATTTTTTTTTTTTTTTTTGTGGTAACCAATGTGATGCTAGCTTTCGGGTTGGCTTATAAAAACATGTCATCCCCGCAGCATTCTATTCTCAGTTCTCACTTGCCATACCCTATTCTAGTGTCTTATAACACTGAGTTCTTCTCATTTCGCTTTTTAATACCTTAGGCAGCTGCTGTGTAATGCGACCGATGTTCTGTCCTTTCTTGCCAATGATGAATCGATGGAGCCAGGCCGGAGCAATCACCTCCACCACAATCACACTTTTAGCCTGCAGAATGAACAAAGTGCCATGTGAAAAGCTGCCTTTGCATTCTATTAAAAATATGGCCATATAATAATTGTGGATTTACACAAATCTATATCTAATACATCTGACCTTGGCGTACACCTGCGTAAGAGCCGGACCCAGCTTATCCGGTTCCCCTCTGAGGATGATGGTCTCTGATGCGGAGTCCAGAGGAGGCATCTCCACAGACACCCCCGTGTTCTCCAGGATCTCCTGCAGGGTGTTGCCTTTAGGGCCTACTATGTACTTATGTTGTGACTTCTTCACCTCCACTGAGATTGTGGTCGTTTTTCGTTTCTGCTTGTAAATATTAAGTAGGAGGTCAGGAAACGTCACCGGAAACATATTTGCATGCGTGTACAGAAAATAATGTAATTAAAATACAATATACAATACTTTCAAACGTTTTTGAAATAAGCCTCTTATGCTTAAACGTTTAGTAAAAGCAGTAAATCTTAATATTATTACAATTTATATATACACACACACACACATACAATATTATATGCAACTTTTCTATTTGAATACATTTAAAGTGTATTTTATTCCTGTGATGGCAAAACTGAATTATTCCAGTCTTCAGTGTCACATTAACCTTCAGAAATCATTCTATTCATATTTATATTAATGTTGAATATAGTTGTGCTGCTTAGTATGTTTATGAAAAGAGAACAACATTTCTTTATCAGGATTCTTAGAAAGGACAGCATTGAACAAGGACAGAGAAATTCAAAAGGACAGAATTTATAACTACTGACCCCAAACTTTTGAACGGTAGCGTAATTAAATCACCTTCTCTTCATAGGTGGCCCGAATGCGTGCAATCGCCATGGCAACCGCTTCCTTCTCGCCGGTAATTACAATCTCATCTTTGGGAACGCTGGGTGGTGGGATGCTAATACGAGCTCCGGTCTCTTGGCTCAGCTCATGAACAAGTCGATTATATGCACCGGCGATGAATGGATGAAAAGATTTCTCAAAAGACAAACGTTCCACGGCACGCTTATCCTGAAGCAGACAGTGAGGACATGATAAGGCTGATGGAATGAAATATAAAACCTCATCTCATATACCTTTAATGGTTACCTGCTCTGCAGAGATGAGCTGGATTTCATGCCGAGCTTTTTCTATGCCTTCCTTGGTGCCGGTGATGCGGATGTTGGCGTTGGGATCGTCAGAGCGAGGGATGGCGATCTTGGTGGCTGTTTTCAGCTCCAGTTCCTGCAGCTTCTCCCCATTTTTCCCAATCACAAATCGATGATGATCTTTTGGAATAAGCACAGTCGCTGAGGCCTGAGAAGTTTAACGTTAAAGGGTTAGTTCACCTAAAAATGAAAACCAATCGTCAAACTAAATTGAATAGACCTTGTAGCCCCGCCCCCTTTCAGTACTGCATTTGTTGTTGTGTCTTGCGCTTTGTATTCCTACACCATGACGGTAAGATCTTACAGATTGATGAATGATTTCTAGGATGTTTTAGCATTTTATAGCAGTTACTATTCAATTCTGTATTTATATTATTATTTTTCTGGAATGATTTAGCTGTTTAATTGTATAAATTTAAAGAATCCATGTAGTCAATAATTGTTTCCCTTAAAACTCATCTTTTATCACCAAAGCAACATATTTAGACATTTTTTTTGCCTGTGAAAAAAAACACTTCATGCCTTAAAATAGCTTGAATGCAACTCTACACCCTTGCTTCATTTAGTACGCTGAGTCATGAATATGCAAATTAGCCCCACCTCCACTCACACCCCCTCACAGATTCACTCCGCCAACTTACTGAGATAAACGCTCTTTACAACGTCAGACACATAACAGTAATTAATATGATTGGCCTTTTGCTTGACTATGTTATCAAACAGCTAATAATGTGTTGCTAATTTTACACAAACCATGTTCCTGTTCGTCATCTCAGAGTCAAACAGCTGCCTTTTAACATTCATCAGAAATGCTTTGAACAACTCAGAACATCAGTAGACAAAGTCATTTAGTTGATCTTAACCTTCAAATGATCTTCGTTTCCTGTTTACACTTCTGGGCTTCAGGGTCTATACGACCCCAACAATTGATTGAGTAATTGTACAAAAAAATATACATTTTTAATCATACAAATAATATATCTTCTTTTTTTGTTTACTTCTCATCTATTCTCATGCTGTGTTTTTGGAGATATAAAGTACTTTTGTATCCATATACCACACAATTCCTCAACTACACCATTAGCTTTAGCATTAGCATATGAAATATTATTTTTTTATGATGTATTGCATTTATGCTCTAGTACTGTTCATTCATGTTTATTTGATGCTATAAATGAACTAGAAGGAAGAGATGGTCGATTCACGAGCAGCTTTAACTAGTGCTCTACAGCGATCTGTCACAACACATTAAAGAGCCACAAAACTGTATTGTTCAAATTTCTTTTAAAAAATGACAAAATTTGAAAGGTGAGACTTCGTTTAATATGTTAAATATCAAAAGTAACCGAAAAGTAACCTGGTCTGTCCTGTCTGGCAGCGTGTTGTCAGTCTCCTCTCTGCTCTGCGATGTATTATTCACTGTGTGAGAACATGGTGTGCGTGTGAGAGAGTCGGACATAGCGACAGTAACTAAGGTGGGCGGGTCTTTGTGAAGGGTCAATTGGTTAGGTGGCGGCATAACAAAAAACTAGGATCCTAGAACTGCAGTCCTGAAACTGCTTCCGGTTTTGCAGGAATATAGTATTGGGTCTACTGGTATCCGCTTCAAACATTACAATGCTCATGATACCTTTCGCAACACTCTTCAATAAGTTAATCCAATTTACCAGCTAATTACTCTTTGACAGCGATGCCATTGAAATATCCAGAGCTACCACAAAAACAGAAGATGAAAAACAAAATTCTGAAGATGGCTGTGTGCTCTCTTCTCTGGCACATACGGTCTATTAAGAAAAGCAAGAATCAAAAAACACCTGAGTCTGCAGTCGGGCCACAATCTCCTTTCTCGCTTTCATGACCGAGTCCAATTTTCCAGTCACCATGATGGAGAGGCCTTGGTCCTTGGCAAGCGAGAGTTCGATATGTGCTCCTGTCTTCTGCATGATATCCAGGCACACTTTCGCCTCCTCACCCTCACCAAACTGACTGTTGTCTTTATACCGCCTCTCCTCCAGAGGGACATGGAACACCTGAAAGTGTGAAAGGGGAAAAAGACATTTTTTCAGATGTCTAGCAGCTTATTCACAAACAATCTGTATATAGTAATAATAGTCACCTGAGTGATGACAGAGGCTTTGATGGGTCGGATTTTGCTCCAGGCACCGGCCGGCTCACCCGTCTTCTCTCCTGGACTGCCCTTGTCTGGCAAAGGTGGAAAGGCCTCCAGATAGGTGGGTATATAGGCTTCATCCTCTGGCACTCTACCTAATAACAGGCAATAAGAAAAGAAGGAAACACTTTATTTTAGAGAGTATTTGTTACATTACATGTACATGGACTGTAGTAATAACAGTAAATGATACATAATTATGTGCAACTAACCGTAGAGCAAGTTTGGAAACATTACAATTTATTTATGATTTTGTAAGAAGTCTTATGCTCATCAAGGGTACATTTGTATGATCAAAAATACAGTAAAAATAAATACATTTAGTAAAAAGGTAATACTGTGAATTATTATTACAATGTAAAATAATTGTTTTCTATGTTGATCAATTTAAAAAATGTATTAAATATATTAATGTGATGACAAAAATGTTTAGCATCATTATGCGAGTCTTCAGTGTCACATGATCCTTCAGAAATCATTCTAAATATGCTGATTTGCTGCTCAAGAAACATTTAATATTATTATTATCAATTTTGAAAACAGTTTTTGCTGCTTAATATTTTTGTGGAAACAATGATACCATTCAAACATTTGTGGTAAAAAACAAATAGAGAAATGAATACATTTATGCAGCAAGGGTGCATTAAATTGTTCAAAAGTGACTGTGAATACATTTAAAATGTTGCAAATGGCTTTTGTTTAATATTTTTTTTATAAACTTTAATACATACATTTAATTAATTGAAAATAAATGCTGTCGATTGATATAAATATGTATACACATATACTAAATGCTTAGACTAAGTGCTTTCTATTCATCAAAAAATCCTGAAAAAAGTATCACCATTTCCACAAAGAATTAACCAGCACATCTGTTTTTAACATAATAATAAGAAGAAAAAGAAGAAGAAGAAATTTATTTTTCATTATTGATTATAAACAGTTTTATTGATTAGTTGTTGCAGGCCTCTTTATATTTCCTGCCATTACACGAGATTAATTGTGGTACAAAAAAAAAAATGTTTCACCCCTAATTTCGCTACAGTCGTCATACCCGTGTTGTCAAAGTCCTTCAAGCCACTGCGGTGCTCCGCAAAACTCTCCTGAGTCAACACTGCCACAGAGCTCATGTTTCAAGACCTGATCCGCTATCCTGTAGAGACCAGAAGGAAGAGGAGGGACATGTAGGAAGATATATAGAAAAACAAAAAATATAACAGCAGAGAATATCTAGTCCAAAAACACAGCCTTAAAGGATTAGTTCACCCAAAAATGAAAATTATGTCATTAATTCCTCACCCTCGTGTCGTTCCAAGCCCGTAAGGATTTCGACAAGGAGGAAGACTTGCATTTTTTTGCCCAGCCATATTTATTTGAACCCAGCAGCGTCATACATCATCAGTGTCACTACGGACTCGTGTGGACTTGCGGATTGATAACAGAACCGGAAGACAATACAATGCTGAATAAAGTATTTTTTTATTTTTTTGGGACCAAAATGCCCAATGTCCATGTCCAAAATGTTTTCAATGCTTCAAAACATTCGACCTAACCCACTGATGTCACATGGACTACTTTGATGATGTCTATAGATATCTAGGACAGTGTACCGTACATACATTTTCAATGGAGGGACAGAAAGCTCTCGGACTAAATGTAAAATATCTTAAACTGTTCCGAAGATAAACAGAGGTCTTACGGGGCGGGCTTGGGATGACATGAGGGTGAGTCATTAATGACATCACTTTCATTTTTGGGTGAACTAACCTTTTAATCAAAATGAACTAAAAGAGCATAGCAGTAACAAACTACTTTTTTTAGACTGATCAAGTGCATGCAGACTCAGAGCTCAGTATTCTCTGTGGTTTCAGCAGCCCAGCAGGGCCTCGACACACACTGGCATCTCCCTGAGCCCAACAGCGTCTCTCTCCACCTGAGCTCTCCAATTAAACACACTGCAGCTGTGAAATCTGATGAAAAGCCTTAGGGCTGTCAAATCAATTCATTGCATCTAATATAAAAGTTTGTGTTAGTATATTATATGTGTGTGTATTATATTATCATATTAATATGTATATATGTACACACACACACACACACACACACACACACACACACACACACACACACACACACACACATATACATATATATATATACAAGTCACATATTACAAATTGAATGTCAGATGTGATTAATTAATATGTTAAAAATATATATTGTCTAATATATTATTTGAAAAATATTTGGTTATTTATTTACTAATTTATTTACTTATTATACAAAAAATATCATCTATTTATTTAAAAATTGGGTTGACTGATTTTGATAACATTTTTGTTTTTTATATTAATCAAATTTAAATATATTTTTTATTTTATATTATTTTAAGCTTTTATTTTTTTTTATATAAACCTCTAAACCTTCCATGGAGCTCTATGAAACCTTTAGCGGCCTCCTGGGGGTCGCCAGAGCCCACTTTGAAAGGCCCTGATCTAAAACAAGTTGAATTGCAAAGGAAAAAGATGCGACAATTAAAATAATATGATATTTTGCACTGAAAGTCACATTTTCAGTAAAAGGTTCTCGGGAAATATCTAAATTGCATACATGCATAAAAAAACAAGTTGTATTGAATTCTTTAAATGTGTGCAACATTCTTGGCAGCTTTTTTTTTTTTTTTTGCTTTCAAAAATGCCTTCATATCACCATAATGCAAAGACAGAAAATTTCCACCCACCTGCAAAGGGTCGAAAACCAGAAAGTCCGTCCAGGTGGATGCTACGTAGAACTCTTCAGTGTCAGTGTGTTCGTTCAGCACTGTGTGGGTGAGGTTAACAAAGAGAGTGTAACCCGCCTTGTGTTTACATACACAGCATAAAAAAACAGCATCTTGTTGCAAGGCCCTCTGAGGTTGACCAGGGAGAGGGGCCACAGTCACAGTGGTCTGTCCTGTGGGAGGCAATAGCTAGATGTGGTGCTAAGGATAGTCTTTACTTCACTCTCAGGTGACTAGGTGTCTAATTGGTGTGTGGGTGTTTGTGCTTACTGTAGTGACGGCAAAAATACAGACACACACACATTGTATTTACACATGGGATTGGCACATTTTATACATGCCCATTTAACACCCAGTGAGAGGCAAATTACCCATGTAGTAGAATAATACAAATCATATAATAGTGATTTGGGTTATTATAGGCTGACATTTGACATTCGTCATTGTCTAACATTGTGAAGATCTATTCGCAAAGTGTACGAGTGGGTAGAGGGGGGAAAGCCCTTACACGAAGTTGTCCATTTAGACCTATGCAAGCCACAAATGTTTATACATAACCTGCATAATTAATTAATATCACATCAACATGCAAATCTAATTCTAATTCCTTTTTTGGCCATTAACATACGATCTAAAATGCTTATAGCAGGCTCATTGCATGATCCATATCTGCAAGCTCGGTGCAGAAGCAGATCTGTGTAAACAAATACTAACGTTACAGGAGCAGGCTAACACAAGCTGACATGTAACAGCGCAATTGCCAGTAAAACAGCTATTAGAACCTCGAATATCAAAGTGTGGTAGATGTGTTCTTTCTGTAACGTGTTGGTAGTCAATTGTAAATATTCTAGCTTGCAGAATATAGCTAGTTATATTCTGAATATCTGAGTTTAGCTGGTCAGCTAAATCATGCTACATGTAACAGCTCGTTAACAAAGATACTGTCTATTTCTCTTTTAAATACGATCATCTGATTGCAGAAAACGCGGATATGTTCGTTCCGTCAACAAAACGGTGCGATAAGAAGCACGTCTACGGAAACAAAAACAAGTGATCACCTTATCAGACGGAAAAGCCTAGCCGCTGATCTTCTGACAGTAAACACTGGTGCTGAGAGTCGACTCTTTAATTGAATCGAATCCTTGATTCATGAATTATCATTTTTAAGATGTAAAAAAATGTGTATGATTTTTTTTTATTTGATTTTTTTGTTAATTGTTTATATGTGGTGATAAATGTTAAATCATAAAAGCAGATAATTATTTTATTAAAACAATTATTAATTGTAAAATACTGGTGTACAATTTTATATTTATTTTGTTGCTTTCACGAACCTTAATTTCAGGTTAATAAATGTAGAGTAAAAAAGTCCTTCCTGTGGTGTATATTATACTAAAACAATATGTCCTTATTTTGTACATAATTGACGTGATTATCCGTGCCATTATACATTTTCCCTCTTCATTCATCTAGTTCAAAAGAACAAAACAGTCAAATTTGTTATTAGACTGTGGAACAAAACAATGATACATTTTTGGACATAAAATATTTTTGATAAAGTGGGAGGCTTGGATTTCCTTTTAAAGTGTGACTTCGAGATATCCAAATTGCCAGTAAAACTGTCCGATTATCATAAACAAGTTCTTTATTACTGGAAGATGGTATTTACTCATAATTTTACACCACATGGTTCCACTTTGTGGAATAACAGAGTGATAACAATTAGTAGGAAAACACTTTTTTTCAGAAATTGGTTTGAAAAGGGAATCATCTTCATCACTGCATATATTAGATGAACAAGGAAATTTTCTTAGTTTTACGGATTTTAAAACAAAATTTGATATACAAAGTTTAGTAAGGGATTATAACAAGGTATGTAAAGCAATACCAATAGCCTTATTAAATATGATACGAAATTATTTACATTATTCCAAAGGTCAAGTAAATTTGCCTAAATTGCAATTAAACCAAATTCCCATAAACAGCAAAAAATGTAACAATAATTGTATTAGCAAAATACTAAAATGTAGACTATTTCATGATTTTGACCAAAATATAAAAATAAGGCACTATGATGACAAAATAACAAATAAATACATCAAGTTCATGAAATGGCCTATACCTCCTAAAATTAAAGAAATGCAATTCAAAATTATAAATGGATATTATCCAGCAGCAGCAATGCTGAAAAAGAGATTTGGTTTTGAAGTGGAGCCATGTGTGTTCTGCTCCCAGGAAGATGAAACTATTGAACATTTATTCTTCTCTTGTCCAGTGATAAGAGGATTCTGGCAAGATGTCATGAATTGGCTAGAAATAAAAATGGAGAGAATTTTACAATTGAAGTTAGAGCAAATTCTGTTTGGTAACGAAAACCTTCCGAAGGAACTCTTTAGAATTTACAATATTATAACAATTATGGGTAAATACCATATTCATAAATGCAAATGGCAAAATAAAAATCCATCCATAATAGTGTTTAAAATTGAACTGAGGGAATACTTTGTTTCTTTGAAACTTCTGAAAGACTCCAGTGAAAAAATTTATTCTCTATGTGAAGATGTCTCAAAATATTTGTCATTATAATTTGTAAAGCTTCCATGTAACTTTATTTTATGATTATATGAAGACTGAGGATAATATATTTGTGAATAACTTTGACGTGCCTTATGGACTGAAATGCCTTTGCTTAATTGATTTAATTTATTTGTTTTTTATTTTGTTTATTGAATTTTGTTCAATGTAACTGTTTATGTTATGCACATGAGTCTCCCAACGAGAGATTTTGTAAATTGCTTTTTTTTGTAAATAAGTGTGTTCAATAAAAAAAAAAAAAAAAAAAAAAAAAAATTTGGACATAAACTATTTTGTATTTACAGGGTTAAAAACAAAACATTCAGGATTTGCTTGTTTCACGCACCCACCTGTTTTTCAAAATAAAAGACCGTCAGTGTTACTGTAAACTAATTTTAAATCCTGTCGTTTAAGTAATATTTTACCCTGTCTATGTTTGTTTATTAAACCGTTTTACTCGGTGGAAAACGGCCATTTCCTAAACTGTTTGGTTTTTATATTGTAACTTACAAACGTCCCTACCCTAAACATAGGCCTGTAACGTTACATCACAGCAAACTGCATTATTACTTTTTCAAAAAAAAAAAAAAAACATCAATGATTTCTAAGAGGTTTCATAGGGGCCAAAAAATACCCACAAGGACAAAGATTTCGTATTTTACCATCTTTGTCCCCATAACGCTCAATAGGGTATTCCCTGGGTATTCCTGAACCGCACACACACACATACACACACACACACACAGAGAGAGAGAGAGAGAGAGAGAGAGAGAGAGAGAGAGAGAGAGAGAGAGAGAGAGAGAGCGCTGGGTGGCAACTAAAGGAGGGTGTGCTCTGTGCAGGCAGGAATGGGATGGGAAAGAATTGGGATGGGAGGAGGGGTATGCACTAATCACACTGTCTCTGTCCGGCTGTTCCTACACACATGCTCACGAGCAGGAAAACAAAGAGCCGGAGATGCGCGTGGATTTACCGGAGAGGACAACAAAAGAGGAAAGACGAAAGTAACGTCTGTTCAAATCCGCACGGATATGAAGTTAGCACAGGAATGTGGCGATCTGTTGCTGTCATTTTAAAGAAATGTATTAACATGGATTTCTGTGAAACTAGTATATGTTCATGTGCACTGTGAGAGTTACTCCACACGACTCACATGTTTTTGTTTTATGAGGAAATTTACTCTGGACACAGTTCATCAATTCGCTTTTCATAATGGATTGTATAAGAAAGTGAGACACATTTGGTGAGTAGGGTCTGTGTGATTTTTGTAATCAACTCCTCACCTGTGATTATAGTAGGCTGTATATTATGTACTGCATACCAAGTGCTACATGTTTACCATATTCAGATATATAAATGTCTACTAAATTAAAGACAGGTTCAGTTACTGCATGTTACATTAACATCATTCAGTTTACACAGCAGATCATTGTTAGTCACGTGAACAACATAGTAGGAGTATTGACTTTTGGACTAATCTTTATTATTTCATTAGCATATTTTTTTTCATTTTTTCCCCCACTCATTTTCTACTTTTTTATAGTTGCAAATAGCCTTTGTGTGTGTGTGTTAAATGTTTGTGATGTATATCACAACACCCCTGTGTAGGCTATCTAAGGAATTTGGAAGCAAAGCCAGCCAAGGTTCATAACAGGAAAGTAAAGGAGGATTCCGATCCCAAGATTGTTTATAGATTGGAGGGGAAGTGTCTTGTACACGTACACACACAAAAAAACCCTGACCATCATTGAATACTTGGGTGTCCTGTTTGAGAGGATGTTTAGTTTAAAATATCAGAATGTAAAAATGAATAAGTATTATCCTTTTAATGGGAACTAACAAACCCTTCCTATTTCACCCCATGGGAAAGTGTTTATTTTTAGCATTGTGCAATGTTGAGCTTTATGTTGAGGATATCAGATTTGAGCACACTAAGAACCTGACAGACCTGCTGAGTTTGTCTCAGGGGTGAGAGTCTAGTGAAGTCAGTGAAGCCAACGTTCAACCTGAATAGTTGATACGGGAAGACACACCCTTTCCTTTATAATCCTCAGAATGGGTTTTCCAAGCCAAGAAAGTTTACATAATGAAGTTATTAAAATGGTTTTGTGTAGTTTTACATAAGGGGGTAATAACCATAAAACGGTAAACAACTAATTGTGTGGTTTAAATCCCATCATGCATTTCTAAGACGTGTATAGTCTTTTGGAATCCGAATGGGTCAAAGTACATGGTTCTTACTGTAAACATGACATGCAAGCACATTTTCAGCATATTTCTAATATCCTGTTTCACAGAAGAAGCAGTCTGATTGGAAATTCATCTCATATTTTATTCAAAAGTCTGACTGTTGCCTGTAAGAGCAAAGTCAACGTAGTTGAACCTGAGGTAATTCCAGCACAAAGATTATTGTCCTTAATATTTTAATAAATGAGTTACTTGATAATCATTACATCAAATGTTTTTAATAGCTCTAACAAGGTTGCAATTACAACCTAGGGATATGAAACTGAAAGAATAAAAACTAGGGTTGGACGAAATGTTGTTATCATATTATTTGCTGATATTACAGATTTTCTTTAATTTATCATATTGGCAATTTTGGATATGTGCATGATTTGTTTTGTACATTTTAGATTACCTTTGCCTTCATCCAACGTTCATGTTGATTCTTTAAAAATATATGAATAATTTAATAACAATGTTAAATGTGTTAAAACTATTTTTTTATTCTATATATTACAATATAGAGATGTCCAATTAAATAACGTACATAATTAAAAATGACTACTTATGTTTAAAGTGTTTTTAATTTATTTGGACAAAGCTCTACAAATAACGTAAATTTTAAAGGTGGCATGAAATGAAGATTCACTCCATCTGTTTAATTTTGATAAATTTGGATCTTGTAATGTTTAATCAAATTGTCATATCTGGATCTTTCCAGTGCAAACCACCATTTATTCCAGTGATGTATGACTTGACTTCTCCAATCATTTTACCTGCTTATTAAACCCTGCCCCTGCAAGTTCATGTTTCAAATTCAAATGCACAACCTATGGCATATTTTTTCGACAACCTGTTACACACTGATGTACGCCACAATATTGAAGAAAAGATCTGTTGCTACATCTGTGTTAAGACGTTCATCTTCCCCATGTATAACTTCAAAATAAATATAAGTTCATCAGTATCAGACAGAATTGTAATATCTCTAATGAAAACATTTCAGTGTCAGATGATCTGGGATTGGTCAAATGGAAAAATATGCATCGGTCATTTGTAAAACGTATTGTTTGTTACCACAGGTTGAAGATTGAAGCCCCTGGGTGACCCTGCTTCCTGGCCTCATATTGGCCAGGTTGCTTTGGTTTAAAACATCAAAACCAGTTAAGATGTCTACTCAAGAGTCTCCACCTCTGCCTACGAAACCTGAGGTTAAACAAAGACCCCCGGTTCCCAGCAAGCCCTCCAATAATACCCCAGACACATCATCCGTGGAAGGAGCAGCCTCACAGAGCTCTGGGAAGGTCAAAAATATAGTCAACAAATTCAGCCAGCCAGAGTCTAAGATTCCAGCTGGAGAGACAGCAAAGAGCACCAACATAGAACAGAGACTACAAAAACCTCCTGCAATTAAGCCCAGGCGCAAAACGAGAAGTTCGTCCCTCACCAGCGCTGACCGGGCACCTCCTCTGCCTCCAAAGAAAAGGCAAAACAGTGGACAGAAAGACGAGGTGGACAGCCAAGAGAGACTAGAAGGAACATCGAGTGCTGTCGATGGAGGCCGATCAGGTACAGTGGATTTACTTTCATTTTCAGGAACTTTTTACCCTATACTTCATTGGAATATCTATGCTTTTCTTTCTCAAAATTCACTCTCAAAGTTAGTGGTCGACCCATAGTTGACATTTTTTTAATTATCCATTTCAGTTATTTGGCATACTCAAAATCTGCATTTAAACAAGTCTGTTAAACATTTCCACAACCACTGTATCCTCTACAAGAACAAAATACTCTTTGCATAATTTCTGTGCGAATGATCCAAGGCGTGTCAATTGGATGACTTTTGCTGTCACTAGACATGCTCAAGCAAGCAAATTTCACACTACTGCACAATATCCAAGTTCCCGTATGACAAATAATATGTTTACTATCATATCATGTGGGTAGTGTTCATGTATCATGTGTCAATTTGGGCAATACCAATAATTCTTTATTTAGAAAGCCAACAACCAATATATATTTTTGGTGATTACAAAAATCAAATTTTCACCACTAAAATCCATGTCCCAAGCACACAATTGTAATGTTCTCAGTATAATTGTATGTACTGTAGCTTATATGACAGACTTGTGCAGCACATGTTGCACTTAACTGTATTTTACTTTTCGAAATGATTCCAATCATATTTCAAGCATTTCAAAGGGAAGGGATTTATCGGCTTTAATTTATCAGACACATTTTCTTATTGTGCTGATACCGATAACATTAAAACGAGTAGTATATATATATATATATATATATATATATATATATATATATACAGTATATATACAGTATATAACATAAATATACAAAGACAATGTCTATAAATGTAATCTCACGATAACATGTTGTGTATTTACTTACAAAAGTTTTTTGTAATAATAAATAAATAAATAAAGGGGGGGGGGGGGATGCAGGTGGGAGGGGGAAAAAAACCCAACATATATCAGACGATACCGATATCGATGGCCGATACATTGCGCATCCGTAAAATTGATAGATTTTTCCAATTATTGAATTCCTATTATTTTTGTAAATATTATGTCAAATAAATAAATATAATTGCAATCCTTATGTTGTTTGATATTATATACATCTGCTTTGTATTGGCCATCGGCCACCCTTCTCTCTAAAAATACATCTAGTCATTGTAACCTTCTTTGTGTTTGTTTGCTGTGAAATGCTTTAAATGCTCGAGGTCTTTACAGTTTGGTGGATTCTGATTGGCTGTCATTGTTTTTTATTATTCATCAGCTTGACAACATCATTCTGAAAGTGATTCCAATAATATCGTTTCTCTGTGCCTTTATTGTTGTGGTGTGGACTATTCTGTGATGCTATTCTTTTCCATTTATGATTTTCAGGACTATATCTTTTATCGTTATAGTTGTTGTCCTTGGTGTGAAAGGGCTTGTTTAAGGTATAAAAAATAGATAAAGAAATAAAGACAATGACGAACATGCAGAACGAGTAGCATTTGTGGGGTTAAATAAAAGACAGCTGCTACTAAACTCATATTTTAATCAGCTTTAATTTGATCTTCATCTGAGTGGGTGTTGTGAGGATAAACACTGCCGCTCTATGTTAGTGTTGCTGGTAATCTTGTAAAGATTGGAATCTTAATTGCTAGTTTGGTTTTTAACAAAGCTTTGTGTGTGTATGACACATTTCAGAAATTCAAGCTATTTGTGTTAGTACTAGTAGTGCTTAAGTCAGTTTCAGTTTCTAATTAAAACTCCAACTTTCTTGTACTTGGATTTCGTTTAGTTTTTTAATTCACCGAACCATGATTCAGGCACATCGGAGGTAATTTTCTTGGTTGTTGTTTGGTCAATCAGTGGGATTATAGTGTGTGTGTTGTCTGCTGAACACACAGACAGATGGGGTGCAGGGGATCAAAGAACCCCCCTTGGAAACAATTACATTAAATCTACATTACCATTTAAAAGTTTGGGGTCGATGAGATTTGTAAATGTCTTTCGCTTATGCTCACCAAGGTTGCATTTATTTGATTCAAACTGAATGTATCATTGACATTGCTAAATAAAAGTATTCATTTCTGTTAAAAAAAATCTTATGACCCCACACTATTAAACAGTAGTGTATATATCTAATTGATTGAAAATTATTGCAAGAAATGTTTGTGACTGACTCAGTGAACTGCAGAATATTGTGGGATTTGTTTGCAAAGTATGCAAACATTTTGAAGTCAAGCCTTTATTTGTATTTTTCACAATACATAGGGATGAGCAGTATGACTAACATCATGGTTTAAGTAATTTGAATTCTACCCTAATGGTTTTGTATATTTTTGGTGGAAACCCTGATTTCTGGAAATAAACTGATTAAAAAAGGAACAGCAAAGACTTTTACAAAAAAAATCACTGTTTCCAAAAAATAATAATAATAATAATAATATATATATATATATATATATATATATATATATATATACAATGTATATATATAATTGCAAAACTGTTTTAAACTAATAATAATAATAAATGTTTCTTAAGCAGCAAATCAGCATATTAGAATGATTTCTAAAAGATCATGTGACACTGAAGAATGATGCTGAAAATTCAGCTTTGCATCACAGGAACACACTGTAAAAATGAATATGCTTTATCTAATCAAAAAAAATGTGGCAACAGATTATAAGCAATATTATTAATTAAACTTAACAAATTAGAATTGAGTAATAATTAATCAAATTACTTCTTTAAAATGAGTAAAACATACAACAACAACCAAAAAACAAAAATTGAAGTCTCCATTATGGTGACCAGTGTTTGTTTTAAAATGTTTAAAATTGTTGGCAATAGAAAATAAAGAGTTCTTAAATAATCATTGACGTCTGTCTGTTAGTGAGATATTTTTGTTAAATTTATGGGTGTAAACTTTACTCATTTTAAATGGTTAACTTTTAAGGAATTAATTTGATTAATTATGACTCAATTCTAATTTCTTAAATTTAATTCATAATATTGCTTGTAATCTGTTGCCACAATTCTGTTGGTTAGATAAAGCATATTCATTTTTACAGTGCAAAGGACTTTTTAAATAGGCTATATTAAAATAGAAAATAGTTACTTTAAAAGATAATAGTATTTATTTTACCGTATTTTTTTTTACTGTATATATAATATATATGAAGAGTTCAGATGCAAAAGCCTCTAAATGCCATTTTAAATTTTCTTCTTTAATGATGATTTTTATCAAACTTGTATATTTAAGTTCAGTAATGTCACTTAAATAACAATTAATAGGTAATTATCATTGCCATTTAAGTGAAATTACTGAACTTAAAAATACAAGTTTGATAAAAATTATCATTAAAGAAGAAAATTTCAAATGGCATTTAGAGGCTTTTGCATCTGAACTCTTCATATTTTAATTGTATTTTTTAGCAAATTAAATGCAGTCTTTGTGATCAAGACAAAAACGTAAACAAAATTTTCTCATTTTCAGATGATGTCCAACAGGACTGGTATATATTGTTCATAAAACTCTTTTACAGGGACAGTTATGTTAACTGAGCTAGTGTGACTTGGAGGCTTAGAATCAACATGCAAAGTGGCCTTATGTGACAATTGGGGTAATAAATCACAGTCCCAGCCTTAACCTGACATACGCTAGTTCAAAGTTCAGTTTCCAAGAGAGAGGGTTTCTAGCAGGTCAGTCACCGGTGTAGTGAAATGGCAGAAGGACTAAAACGAGCATTTGGGAAGATCAAGCAAAATGTTTTTGAGGCTATTGAAGAGCTGCGGGCTAAGGAAGGGGAGGAGGGACAGACACAGCGCAAAGGTTCTATACAGAAGTTGACGGCACTGATAACGGCAAGCTCAAAGGCCGAGACGGAAGAATCAAAGCAGAAGAAGGGATCAAAAAAAGGTAGTAATCCTGGAGGATATGAAGCCTTTCTGGAACGACCTGACATTTAGAGTAATCCAGTGACATACAGTCAATTTGCTAGGCTTCTAAGGCTTGTGGATCAGAAAATGGCCCAATGTACGTTATTTACTAATAGATATCGCCATACTTCTCCAGTTATTAATCATAGAACAAATGCACTTGTTTGCAGAACAGAAATCTGAACATTGGATAACACCTGGTTCAAGAATTCTTGTTTCATTTGATATGCAGATTTAGTTTATCTATTGTTATTTACTGAAGGGATTTTGGATATCTGTTTTACCAGTCCATAATATCATTAAAAAAAACTGTTAACAGTATGACAATATTACATATTTTTGAATGGGTGTAAAATATTATATAAATATAGACAATATTATGAACGGGTGAATGTGAGGCAAAATGTAAAGCGCTTTGGGGGTCATTGGGTCTGTGAAAGTGCTGTATAAATGCTGTTACCATTTTAACAGGCAGAAAAAAAAGAAAAAAACATCTTTTTAGGAATACAATGGTATATAAATAAGGCAAATCTGTATAAACCATTTCACAAGATGTAAACAACACTGGTCCAGAAGCACTTCCTGTTTCAGTTTTTTAACACTACATAAAAGCTGGGATAAAATACAACCAACAAAACATTTAAAACTGAATCAAAAAGTTAAACCAACATCTTTATGATGTTTTATTTACATGTGAAATAAAGAAAACAGTTACAAATTGAAACAGGAAGTGCTTCTGGACCAGTGTTGTTTACATATTGTGAAATGGTCTATAAACAAAAACCTGTAAAAACAGTGCTAAGTGCTAGTGAACTAAGTGCTAGTGAAGTGGAGATTCCTCGTTTAGTCCTTGAGGGGAAAAAAATACTTTGAGAAAACTGCCTAGAAAAAAATATATTTTTATCAAAATTTACAGACATAAAAATTGTGTAATAAACACTTAAATGTGTGTTTTGGATGTTTTATTTCCAGTAGACTGAAAGAAGGGATGTTTTGGAAGCAATATCCCTTATCATGATAGCAGATTGTCTGAGGAAATGGTTTCGTGCAAATAATGCACAACAAGGTCTATCTGTTTCCATTAAAATATAGACGCCATATTGAATTTAAAGGAGATGCGCTGTGAGGGATAGACATACAGTCTTTACAATGGCACGCACTGGATAAAGATCCTAGATCACACAATTTTCACAGCTCACAACTTTTAAAACTGTGTTATGGAGTTTTTGTCTACTGAAAGTTATTTTTTTTCTTTCAGAAAGACGTTTCGTCAATTGGTATATTGTAATACAACCGTAAAACAACCTGACTAAGGTCGATACATTCCTTTTTTTTTATGAGCAAAGGATTTTATGACCTGAACTAACCTGCTTCAGAGGATGTACGTTACTGTGCAATAGGTACACAGTATTTTCACCAACAACAACAAAAAAGCCAGTTATTTTTTCTTTTGCTGTAGTGTGTAAGTAGGGAATATCAGTTTACATTTCCAAACATTCCTTTTGCCATTAATTGTAATAATTCAGTGAGATTTTTATGTGCAATTTAAAAAAATACTAATGTGCCTAAGACTTTTGCACAGTATTGTATATCACAAATCCAGGCAGCTGTGGTTGCCATAATAACTCTGTAAAAAATGCTGTACGATTTTAAACATTTACAGAACAACCTGTACATTTTACAGTATAAAACTGTAATTTACAAACAAGAAAATTGCAATTTCAACGCACTAAATCCAACAACGCACACTGCTACTAAATCTATTTTGTAGGTTTTACTGACAACCACCATAATTATACAGGTGTTAAAAGAGGAAGCCACATGGAGAATCATAAGAAGTTCATCACAAGTAGCCTTTCCACAAGCTGAATTACAGATGTCATTCACGCAAACACAGAACACCCTCATGGTAACACACGACATGACACTAAAATAATACAATGGACATTCATTAAACAACAGAAAATGTAACGTAAAACCCAAATGTGCATAACTGATGACAAAAACTTCCCTGTGTGACACTTCTGGTAATGTCAGTTTACAGTTTTTCACTGTAAATTATAAATTGCTTTGCATTTTTTACTTCCAAAAACAGTAATAACAGTATTTTACTGTAAATATTACAATGAAATGTCCTGGTAGAACTTACCCTTCTCCATTATGATATCAAGACAGTTTAATCATCCTGAAATTTGTGAAATATTTCAGAATGATTTTTAGTACTGAAATTAAAGACACTCATCATAGGAAAGTTGTTTTTAGGTATGTATGAATTGCATTTTTAATGTACTTTTGAAAACAATGAATTGATTGGACAGCTGAACCTGATTTCACCAAGTACATGTTCTTGGATCAACATTCCAATCAACCAATCAGATTTGAGGGACAAGTTTACAGTTTATGTCAACTTTAGGCTTACAAACCAGGTTTAAGTGCTTCTACATCAGTGAGTGTTTTGCATATATAATTTCCCTCTGATTTTAGGTATACTGTTATTCACGGGTAGGGTTAGGTTCAGGGGTAGGGATATGATTAGGATTGAATTTTCCGACAGGAATGTTGTTCCTGGATCAACAAAATATGTTGACCCAGGAACGCGTCTAACTCTGAAAAATCATGTTTTTGACCCAACTTCATGTTGGAATTTGCCGGAAAGACTAACCCTGACCATAATCCATGTCTTCCTCTAGCTCCCGATGGAAAAGAAGGCGGCAAACTGCGGGCAGATCGGGATTCTAGCCCTGTTCCAGAGGACCAGTGTGAGAAGAACTGCGGCTGTGTGTGTCACCTGCAGAGGCCTGGCATGAAGCTTGTGTGGGTGCCAATAAGTGAGCAAGATGAGGACGAGGGTGAGGATGAAGAGATCGAATTCAGTGACGCGGAGGATCCGAATGAAAGAGCAGGAGAGGATGAGAACAAAGAAATAAAGTCGAATGAGGAAGCAGAGACTTCAAGTGAGCCATTACCTAAAAGTGAGAACAAGAATGAGGAACCACAAATTAAAAAAGACAAGTTTCTGGAGGCTCGTAACCTAATAGAGCAGCAGCTGAGGAGGAAATCCGACCCTGGACCTCCGACATTGATCGCCTCTGTTCTCCCATTTCCCCAGACTCCTCCAAACGTCTCCAAAGCCCAGTCTTTGGAGGTGCCGGAGGAATCCATTTATGACATTAGCCTGGAGTTGGTCACTCCACCTAGACCTCAAAAGAGGTCGGACAATGCAACAAGCAAGGACACTCCTCCAGCCGTTCCTCCCAGAATGCCTTTAGAAAACAGGTGTCCGCCTCGCATTATTCAGCCTCTGCAGCCCTTTAACAAATGCAGCCCTCCTGGCAGTCCTCGACTACTAAGAACTCCTCCACCACCACCAGCCAAGACCTATGAGAACGGAAGACGCCTCAGCAATCATTCTCTCAAGTCTATAGGTACAGAAACACATTAAAAGTCGGCATGAAATCAAAATAGGGATAAATTAAAAATGATGTCATAAACACTCATGTTGCTCCAAACAGTCTTGTTTTAGTATTATGCACTGTTAGTGTATATTATATAGTATTTATTAGTATTTTGAATAAGGTGAGCTTTTTTGATATATTTTTAATTTTCGATCTGCTTGTGGCATTTGTTAATATTATTATTATTTTAATATTTCTATGTAGCTTTATTTTTTTCTATTCAGCTTTAGTTTTAGCAATTTTAGTGCTTCAATTTGAATTTATTATTTCAGTTAGTTATATTTGTCATTTCCATATTAGGTTTTTAAGCTGTTTTTAATCTGATATTTGTGTCTGTTAACTAAAAAAATGTAAAAAAAAAAAAAAAAAAAATTAGTTTTTGTTTCCACGTCTGTACTCATTTCCTTCTTCAGAACAAATTCTTTCAATGCCTACTTTTCAATCCTGATCGATAAAATCAAGTCCTGTTACATTTTTTTTCTCTGAATAACCCGTTTCACTCAGAAGTGCGTCATAATACAGAAGTAAAGAAGGTGTTTGCAGCCTTTTATTAGTGTAATTTAGTGTCTGTTTTATGATACTTAATTGTTTCTTCAACAGATGAGAATGACAGTGAAGGGGCTGATGGGGAAAAATGTGGATCCAATGAGAAGTATGTTCTTTACCTTTCATCCCTCAAACAGTTTCTGCTCTCTTAAGCTTTAATATTGTGGTGACACAGCTGTTTTTACTTTGTCTTTACACATATTTGTCTTTACTTTGTGAGTAACTCAATCTCTGTCTTCCAGCTCCAGGCCTCCACGCATCATCCCACGTCGCAAACACTCTCGTGACTTGGAAGATGAGACATTTGAGGGTATCATATTTTTTTTCCAGATTTAATACATCATCAATTTAGATTGAAAATGTTGAAAGAATAAACATCATGCATGTTTACAATAAAACACACTATTGAGAAATGGTACAGTCCAATAAGACAAAGAATAAATGATGTCTTCATCTACAATTTAATGGCATGTTTTTTGATCCTTGCAGAGCTGTATCAGTTTTACACAGAAACATTTATACACAGAGATCAGGAGGACAGTATGTCGCAACATCAGTAAGACCAGTTTAGACTTCCGGATGGGCACACACCTCTCAGCCAGCCCAGAAAAAGGAGAGAAAGGTTCCAGTTCCACTAATAATCCAGTTCTAAAGCAGAGCAATTTATGGCGAGACCTGCCATCGGTACGAGACAGTGGTGTCCTGCAAACCCTAAGCCCAGAAGAGTGCAAGTATCAAGAGGTGAGCAGAAATCCTCAATGAATGTGTTATAAAACTCAGTGAAGAACACGCACTTCCAGGAAGATTTGAGGTTATGATTACAGATTATGGAAGAATTGTGTTTGGAATGATGGAAAATGTGATTCGAATGGAAAAGAGAAGTAAGACAGGATGGAAATGATGGGAAAGGAAGTTCTGGAAGTAGGGAGCTGAATATAATATATACATATACTGTATGCAGAGAGAGAGTATATATATATATATATATATATATATATATATATATATATAAAGAGAGAGAGAGAGACTATGTTTTATATATAGGGGTAATGTTCTGAATTGTTACGAAAATATTTGTTTCTTTTAATTTTAAGATTAAATGTGACCAGAATTACCCAAGTTATAAGTGTAATAAAGAAGATGATAATAACAAAAAATAATAACAAAGTAGATAATAAGAGTGAATGTAAAAAAACCCTGAGCTATCAAGATTTCACATTTTGTTGAGAAAGACTAAATTGCATTTAAATAACATCTATCTGTTTCCATTTTCTGTGTGCAGAGCATGTTTGAGGTGATTACATCAGAGATGTCATATTTGCGCTCTCTGCGTGTGTTAACGGAGCATTTTATGGAGTCATGTGAATTGAATGACACTCTTATTATCATGGACAAAAAAACCCTCTTCTCAAACATCCTGCGCATCCAAGAGGTCAGCGAGAGGTGAGTGCATGTGTGTGTGAAATGAACACATTTACAGTTTAGATATGCTGAAACAGCACTGCCTGATCCCCATAAATTAGTTTTGTTTGTTTACATGAACCCCAAAGACTGTATTTGCGATATGCATTTGCCAGGTGTATCCCATCAGAATTTGCAGAGGCAGCAGTGTTTGACATTAATTAAATTAATCCATGTAGAAAACCATTAAATATGAACTCTCAGGATAAATGCATCATCAATTAATAGTCTAATGCTCCTGCAATGCAGTCTAGCCTGTGAAACAAGATACCATACAGCGGTCACAAACCAATATGATTGTCTTGACATTTTTTTCACAGGTTTCTGAAGGACCTGGAGGAACGTCTAGATGAGAGCATTACCATTTCTGACATCTGTGATATCATCCACTATCATTCCCAACATCATTTCCCTGCATATATTGACTATGTTCGAAATCAGATTTATCAGGAAAAGACTTATAGTAATCTAATGTAAGAAACTCATACATAAGTGAGGGCACTTCAAACTATTTCATAAGTTCTCATCCATTTTAATGTTTAAATCACTCACTTATTCTTTTGCCTAATATCTATCACAGGCAAACTAACACTCAGTTTGCGAGCGTTATCACCCGACTGCAGGAGTCGCCCAAGTGTCAACGACTGCCCTTCATGTCCTTCCTGTTGCTGCCCTTCCAGCGAATCACACGCATTAAAATGCTCATCGAGGTGGGTGAATAATTCAGTGAACGACTCGGAAGTAAAAGGTTTTGAGCTTGTCCAGAGGAGAAGGCCCTATTTCCACCTGGTATTAAAATGCGTTTTATGGACGAGGGAGACACGCTTACACCTGGAATTTTAATCCATCTCGTTTGTCCACTTTCAACCGCTTCTATCCTGATTACTTCGAGGGGAGGGTCCATGGATGGGTCCCCTTGTTTCCGTCAAATTTCGTTGTCTGTATTCATGTTTGTTCTTAGGATCCCCTCGAAAACGAGATGGTACATCTCAAGGGGCTGTCCTTTCAATTCAATTGTTTCAAATTTAAATACTGTTAAAATGTTTTCACCCGGATTCGTAGTGTCTAATGCAATTGAACAACCACAAGACCCTCTACTGACCTAATGCGTAAACATTATGGGAAGCGCGCTAGCCAGATGGGATTTAAACTTTGTAGGCTGAAAAACATACCAAGCACAATGTTCTCTGACCATTCCTGATTTCCTGATTTCCGTCGTCTCTCTGCGCATTTACCTGCCTATAGACCCTCCCCTAAAATTAATCAGGATAGACGTGGTTGAAAGTGGACAAAAGAGATGGATTCAAATCTAGTATGTGTCTCTCTCGTCTACATGTGATCCGATCGACCAAAACTCACCTTAATACCAGGTGTAAACAGGACCAAGTAAAGGCTTTTTTTAATGTTACTAAATATCTCAAATCAGCTGTTTCAAATGAATGCTGTTTCTTTTGAACTTTCTATGCACCAAATAATCCAGAATCTTTTTTTTATTACAGTTTCCACAAAAATATTAGGCAGCACTCAACATTTTCAACAATAGTAATAATAGATATTAATAATAAATGTTTCTTGAGCAGAAAATCAGCATATTGACTGAAGACTGGCGTAATGATGCTGAAAATTCAGCTTTGCCATCATAGGAATAATTTACTTTTCAAATATATTAAAATAGAAAATAAATATTTTAAATTGCAATAATATTTCCAATTTTTTAACCATGTTTTTGATCATTGATGAGCATCAGAGACTTCTTTTAAAACATTTTTTTTTTACTGACCCCAAACTTCTAAAAGACAGTGTAGATTGGAATTCTTCTTCACCAAACCAATTTCCGTTGGTTTTGGGGTGTGTTTCTTTTTCCATGTAGGTTGCAAGTCAATCATTAGTGATCGAGGTAAAATGGACGCAATCTAGATTTTTAAAAATGCCTTTTTTTTTTCCACCAGAACATCCTGAAGAGAACGGATGTTGGGGCGGATAAGGAACAAACTGCATCAAAAGCTCTTGACTCTGTGTCTAAGGTAAACATCCCAAGAACACATTAAATGATGGATCCTGTTTTTTCCTCTCATTATAAAATCACTTTAGCACATTATTCCATGATCAAACTACTGTAGTCCTCATTGTTCCCAATATAGCCCATTAGAGAGGAAGATAAAGGGAAACATGAGCGAGAAAGAGGGGGAGAGAGTGGAACACGAGGTTAAATGCGGGTCAGTTCACTAGAAATGATGTTTCAGATTATATAAGCCTGCCATATTTTTATGAAGTCAAAGATAACTAACAAGGGGGATTTTATAGCATTAGAGAAATAAAGAACATTGAGTCTCTCGTTTATTTTCTTCCATTTTCATTAAAGAGCCAAAATAGGTCATGTTTATTATGTCTCTATATTATGCATGCGGATTCATTCGTCTGCATGGACAGAATGTTTTGTTCTAGCTGCACATTGTTTATGTTTTTAACATATTGTCAGATGTGATCTTTTAATTTTGAACTTAACTAACTTACGCACGTCCTCACAGATCATTGAAGAATGTAATACTCAAGTTGGAAAAATGAAGCAGATGGAGGAACTGATTCAGATTAATGGTATTCTAGAGTTTGACAAATTAAAGGTGAGCTATACTGATTTATGTTCTATATTAATGATAACAATTACAGTTATGAAATTATGAGACCACTTGTGAAAATGTCTTTATTATTTTACAAATGATAATTCAACTTTTGGCTCAATTTGTTAAAATGAGGTTAACACAAATTTTAGAATTGCCAGGCCTGATGTAATCCAGCATGATTTGAGAATGTCACATGATCACTGTCACACTAATTATTTTCAATAGTGTCGTCAAATAGTGCCTTTTTTAATCAAGCCATTACATTTTTTAAAAATGCTTTAAAATCCTATTTTCTATATAGATAATATATTTGTCTATATTTGTTTAAATATTGTCTCATCTTTGAATCATTTATTCAGGCAGTGCCAATTATATCTCAAACACGCTACTTGGAGAAACGAGGAGACGTGCAGGAAATAAACAGAGGAGGAACTTTCTTGAACCTCCGCCCAAAATGCAGCCTGGTCTACCTCTTTCTCTTCAACGACCTGCTTGTCATTGCAAGCAAGAAAAGGTAGAAAGCTGAAAAACCTGTCTGTGTTTTGACTTTACTCTGTTTTTTTAGGATTACAAAACACTGCATGACAATTATATTCCAGTAATTATCCTTTACAAAAAGTAACACACCTGTTTCCATTTACTGTGGATGTTTATTTAATCCCACTGTTCCTGAATCAGATTTTACTCATTTATTTCGACCTCTCTTTCTCTGTGCTGCAGTTCTGAGCGGTATGTAGTCCTTGATCATGCGCATCGCTCTCTGGTCCAAGTGAAGCCTTTTGGGGAGGACACAGCTGTCCCCAGCCTGGAGCACTGCTTCTTTCTGACCCTGCTGGAGAATCACCAGGGACGCCTGATGGAGAGAGTTATGAAAGCTCCCACACAGTGCGTGGAATTATAAATCAACCATATGCTATTCATTTTACTCATCCGTGATTTATAGTCATTGCTCTGTTATGTTTTGGATCCATATGGTCGTTTTTAAGAGAAATCATTTTCTGTTGGTATTTTGCACAGTAGTGAACACATGCTTACCAAGGCTACATTTATTTGATCAAAAAGGCAGTAAAAGAGTCATATAAAATGATGTATTTAAAAATATTTGAATATGTTCAAATATCCTCATGACTCCATTCTTCAGTCTCACACGATCCTTCAGAAATCATTGTAATATGCTGATTTGTTGCTCAAGCAAAATTTTTTTTTATTATTAGGTATAATCAATGTTAAAAACAGCTGTGCTGTTTAAAAAAAATTCCAGGATTCTTTGAAGGATAGAACATTTTTTATTTGAATAGATATCGTTTGTAAAATTAAAAATGTCTTTACTATCACTTTTGCTCAATTTAAAGGAGTAGTTCACTTTTAAAAAAATCTTTTGTTGATAATTTACTCAACCCCATGTCATCCAAGATATCCATGTCATTCTTTCTTCAGTCGAAAAGAAATTAATTTTGATGAAAACCAGGATTCCAGGATTTTTCTCCATATAATGGACTTCAATGAGAACCAAATGGTTCAAGGTCCAAAACACAGTTTCAGGGCAAACTGCAAACTGTTCAAAGGGTTTTAAACGGTTCCAGACGATGAATAAGGGTCTTATCAGGTGAAACGATCACTCATTTAAAAAATATATATATATACAGTATATATCAAAGTTTAAGTTTTATAAGCTCAAATTCTCGCCTTGCTCTGTTCAGTGATGTGCGTTTGTGACTCTCCTGTTCGAACTCGTTCATCTAAGTGAACGAATCTTTTCCCGAGTCAACTCGCTCATTTTGTTCGTTGAATGAACCAAATGACACAACCTCTGGATCTCAAATGCTCGCCGTGCTCTGTTCTGTGATGCGCGTTCGTGACTCTCCTGTTCAAACTCGTTTATCAAAATGAACAAATCTTTTTAGAGCAAGGCGACCATTTGAGCTTATAAAACTGAAACTTTGTTATTTTGTTTTAAAATGAGTGTTTGTTTCGCTTGATAAGACCCTTATTCATCGTCTGAAATCATTTAAAGCCCTTTGAACAGTTTTTAGTTTGCACTGAAAGTGTCTTTTGGACCTTGAACCGTTTGGTTCCCATTGAAGTCCATTATATGGAGAAAAATCCTGTAATGTTTTCATCAAAAACCTTAATTTGTTTTCGACTGAAGAAAGAAAGGCATAGATATCTTGAATGACATGTGGGTGAATAAATTATCAGCAAAAGTTTTTTTTTTTTTTTAAAGTGAACTACTCCTTTAATGTTCTTGGTGAATTAAGGTATTCATTTCTTACAAAAAACAAACATCTAATAAGTAATTTTAAAAATAAATGTGTGCATCAAAAAGGCACATAAAGAACCATCCATTCAATATGCTTTTTTTTACTGTTAATAAGTTAAGTTATAACAGTTATTCAATTATTCAAGGTTTCAATTAGACCTATTGCCACAGGTGTATAAAATCAAGGACCTATCCATGCAGTCTGCATTTTCAAACATTTGTGGAAAAAAAGGGTCATTCTGATCAGCTCAGTAAATCCAAGCATGGTACTGGTGATAGGATGCCACCTTTGCAATAAGTCAAAAAATGTAGTCCCTGTAAGATATTCAACAATCAACTACTGATTCCAAAGCTAAAGAGTTTGAAACTTCCACTTCCATTAATATCAGTGCAAAAATTGTGCGGCGGGAGCTTCATGGAATGGGTTTCCATGGCCGGGCAGCAGCATGCAAGCCTTTCATTACCAAGCACAATGCCTGGCGTCAGATGCAGTGGTGTAAAGTACGGTCCCAGTGGACTCTGGAGCCGTTGAAAACATGTTCTGTGGAGTGATTAGTCACGCTTCTCTGTTGGGCAGGTCTGGGTTTGGCGGATGCCAGGAGAACCTTACTGACTGCATTGGGCTAACTTTAGACTTTAGTGGAGGAGGGATAATGGTGTGGGGCTGTTTTTCAGGGTTTGGGCTAGTCTTCTTACTATTAGTGAAATCTTAATGCTTCTGCTTATATTGGATAAACGGGCAAAAATTCTATTGGATAAACGGGCAAAAATTCCCACAGAAACACTCTTATGGAAATCTTATGAAAAGGTCTTTGTATATAGATGCAACGTCATTACAGTGTAATGGTCAGGTGCCCAATATAGTTCATATAGTGGATATATAATAAAGCTATATTTTAGATTGATTTCAGGATGAATGCTGATTTTAAAGCTGTATAGGTCATTACTTTTTTCCTCTTCGCTCAGATCTGACCTGCACAGGTGGTTGGCAGCCTTTCCGAATCCTGATGGCACCAGCAATGATCAAGAAGAAGTCATATATGAAGACTGGGGTAAGAGTGGGTTCTTATTTCAGCTCAAGATTATACTTACGGTATGTAAGCAACATGGCATGTTAGTGCTTGCCTTTGATTTTCCTGGAAATCATGTTCATTTATCTCTTCAGATCAGTTTCTTTCTAATCACATGGCTGTTTTTGTGTGTCAGATTGCCCTCAGGTGCAGTGTGTGCAGCAGTATGTGGCAAACCAATCTGATGAATTAAATCTGGAGCCCACAGAGATCATCAACGTTGTGCGCAAAACCAACGAAGGTGCGTCACACTCATGGCCGACAGGGTTAACAATAGGGTTAGGCAGTATATTATAATAGTATATTAATCATGCAGTATTTTCAAAAATATCTATATCCTTACCCCAGCAAACATAAATGGAGAAACAAGTGGCTGAAAGGGCTGAATTTTAGCTCCATTCCAGCCCTGATGATTCTCCTCTTCTAAGGACAGAAACATGACCTTGAAATTATTTAAAGTAAACACCTTAAAGCAAACATATGTCTAAAAGTTGTTTCTGTTTGAAACCTGCATTTATGCTCTTAATGTGTTAAGCCGGGAATATTTACATATCTTTGTGTGTGTGTGTGTGTGTGTTAAAGATATGATTTTTAACAAAAACACTAATTATTTCTGCGGTGGATAACGTTGTGGCACCAAGGCTACTATATGAAGGGGGCCCTTTGGTTTGCTATAGCCCTGTGTTCTGGTCGCACTACAGTATACCTTCCACTCATTAGAAGCTCATCTAACATGTTTAAATGTGTTCCAACTTTGTTTTTTGTTCATTCATCTTATCTCATCTTGCCTTCCATAGGATGGTATGAGGGGATCCGTTTAGCTGATGGACAGAAAGGCTGGTTTCCTGTCGCAAACGTACTGGAAATCACCAATGAGCATGTTCGACGGCGCAATCTCCGAGAACGCTACCGTGTTATCCAGGCTGCTGGCGTTGTTGCCAAGACTCGCACTGTGCAATAGAGAACTGCTGATTGTAAATAGTCTTTTAAACTATAGACATTTGACTCTGTGCTGAAGTGTTTTGATCTCCCTCAAACAACCTTTTTATGATCAGAAATATTCGATTGGAATTTTAAACAAAGAACATGGCAAAATCTGTGCTGTATGGCTTGACTTTGTACAACACAAAAGCCGCTTTGGCACTTGTTTAAATAAATCTAATTTACAGAATGTGTGTCTGTTTTGTTCAAATGTTCAGTTGCTTTGGATAATTGCATGGAATGTACATGGAACAAGTTTCATAAATAAGTGTGTGTGTGTGTGTGTGTGTGTGTGTGTGTGTGTGTGTGTGTGTGTGTGTGTGAGAGTCTATGCGTGCTTTTAATATTTAGCACTTTCAAGAATGTTGTACTACTGAAATTCCAATTGAGCAGAGAAGGTGGGTTCATATATGTCACATGTTCATTGGTAGGTCAGTAGTACAAAATATCACATGCTTTGAACAAGATGGTTAGTCTTCCGTTTTAATGGAAGCATAAATTGTGTACAATTCAGTTTGGCTCCTATTAACAAAAATGCTGTGGTACATTAAAATTAACAAAGTTTTTATTTAGTTTACTGTACAGTTGAACTTGTAGAAGAAAAAAGATCCAACTCAATTATAAAAAAAAATGTATTTATTTTGTTTTGTTTGTCATTTACTCACCCCCTTCTCCTTTCAAACCTGTGTTACTTTGTCTTTTGTGCAACACACAAAAATATGGGTGAACAATCTTTTTAAGAGTGTCATTATCTGCTGCAGATATTTAAGTTGTTGCAAGTCATGCTAATAATTGTCTGACTTCAGCTGTGGAGACAGACTTTCTCTGAATGGAATGCTCCATTAAAGCCACACCTCCTGTTTTGTGTGACTTAGTTTGACTTGGTGAGTTGGTGTAAATAAACATTAAACTTGTTTTAGATGTAAAAAATACAGTATGTGATATAGTTTTTATTGCGAGTAGGCAAGTTTTCTACAAAGCATAAATTTGGAGAACAACAAGAGATATATCTGACCCTGCAAAGCCGGTATATGGAATACTATTTTTTTTGTGACAAATTTATATATATATATATATATATATATATTAGACAAATTATATATATATATATATATATATATATATAATCTAAAATAAATATATGATAGATTATACTTTCCTCAAACGACTGTTGAAGTTGCTTAAGTCCAGTAAAGATCATCTTGAATTATTAATGACAAAATACGTTATATTGTTATAGATGTCACAGCAAATAGACAAACAGAAGGCATGAGGAAGAATATGTCAGATCTTGCTAATTTAGAGGCCCTGGAAATTCATGGTTAGGATCAATATTCCTCTGGCGCCATCTAACGGGCGATGTGCATTGATAATTGCAATTTTATGTGCTTCAATTAGAGTATTTTGATGCAACAAACATTTTATGTCTCTTTTAGATTAATCCTGTAAGAAGATGCACAGTTAGTACAAAGACCAATGCCCAGAGCAAGCTCTGTTAGTGTAATACAAATGTACTTATAACAAATAAAATGTGTTTATTATGATCACCAATTTAATAAAGTTTAATAAAATCAATAAGTTGGACGCTTGTTTATATAAAGTTTGTTGATGTCTATGGTAAAAACGTTCGTGCTTTTATTTGGTGGGTTTTCGCTTCCGGTTTGACGTGCGTGTCATAGCTGAGGGCGGTCGCTGGGGGCAGCGTCTAGTTGTGTTACTCTTGCGGAATTTCTCTTGATCACCTGATAAACGTAAAAATGGCTGGCCGGGTGAGTATTTCTTTATGATTTAAGTTGATTTGGGGTCGCACATAAATAACCCATAATTTCTTGAGCATTCTCAGCAGACACAAAGCTAAGCTCCATTCAAACGTGTTGCGTTTGCACACGTCATTCACACTCATACAGTACCGGAAGACAAGTTCCACATCTCATGACTTTTCTGTGAAACAAAACTTCATCCAGTGTAGTGTTGAACACGATATTTAAGAGGCTTGTAAAGTTTCTCACGACATCTGTGCTTTCTTTAAACCAGTTTGAAGAATGACTATGGCGAAGTGCGTGTTGATATAACTGTTGCTTCTGTCATTACAGGTGATTGAAACAAAGAATAAATAAGAGTTAATATTATGATAAATAAATGCTGTTTTTGACTGAGAACAATGATGTTGATTTATGAGTATTTAACTACCTAATTCAATAAATGTATGGAATAAAAAAAAACCCAATATGTAGGCTTTAGTTTTACACCTTTTTGTATAAATGTATAGCCTTGAACTTACAGAGGTCTGCAGTGTTATTATAATTTTCATTAATTTAAATGTAAAAGTAAAATAAAAATGTTAGATGAAAAACTGAATTGTTGCCTTAACCAACTTAAATAATAATAATATATATATATATATATATATATATTTAATTAAAAACTAATACAAAACACTTAACAAAAATGTAAACTAAAAATAAAAGCTTAAATTCAAATTATTCAATACAAGTTTCAAATATCACTAAAATGGTGCTTGATCAAATGTAATTTTTATTTATAAATTTGTTATAACATAGTTTTTGCTATAATATGTGTTTCATTTTGGACATAATATTTAGCGTAAATGAACTTGCATTGCATTTCTAATTTTAATTTAATCATAATCTTATTTTTTCAAACATATATATATATATATTTACATGTACATTTATGCATTTAGTGTTAAGCATTAAGTGACTTTCATTTATATATTGCATTTATATACACTCGTTGTACGTTGTACACGTTGTACATTGCAACCGAGTAGGGGTGGAGGCGAACCCGAATACGGTTTTCCGAAATACTTTAAAAATATTTGTATTCAGGAACTTAATTCAGGAGTTAACTGGTGACTGACACAGACTGTTCCACACAGCAACAGAGAGGGCTCAGCTGAGCAAAAAAACACTTAACTGCATCACTATTTTTGTTAAATAGATTTTTGCACCTTAAATGGGTTTCGGAGGCAGTTTATAACTTTCAGGAAGCGGAGTTTGATCGGTAGATTATTCGATGTTCGCACGTCAGAGGCACCCACGCCATTGGATGTGCAGTTGCCGCAGCACAGTCTATGAGTGAGCCAGATACTTAATGTGCTAGCTGTGCAGCTGCAAAACACATTTGGGTACCACTCATCTCCACTATAAATAGAAAAAAAGAGGCTACAGTTTGCAAGAGCTCACCAGAATTGGACAGTTGAAGACCGGAAATATTCTCGATTTCTGTTGAGACAGAGAGTCAGAATTTGGCATAAACAGAATGAGAACATGGATCCATCATGCCTTGTTATCACTGTGCAGGCTGGTGGTGGTGGTGTAATGGTGTGGGGGATGTTTTCTTTGGCACACTTTAGGCCCCTTAGTGCCAATTGGGCATCGTTTAAATACCACGGCCTACCTGAGCATTGTTTCTGACCATGTCCATCCCTTTATGGCCACCAAATACCCATCCTCTGATGGCTACTTCTAGCAGGATAATGCACCATGTCACAAAGCTCGAATCATTTCCAATTGGACAACGAGTTCACTGTACTAAAATGGCCCCACAGTCATCAGATCTCTACCCAATAGAGCATCTTTGGGATGTGGTGGAACGGGAGCTTCGTGCCCTGGATGTGCATCCCACAAATCTCCATCAACCACAAGATGCTATCCTATCAATATGTTGCTGCTACTGTCTTATAGAAATAGTTAAAACAGGTCCAAACTCTGGGTCACAGTGCATTATGCGTTACCCAGGGTTATGCTTATACTGGCTGTGTATTTGAGCAGATTATGTGGGATTCAGAAGGTCTGGAATTCATCTCATGCTGTTGGTAATACCACACTAAGGTTTAAGTAATCCTATAAGATCACACAGCATTACTGTATGCTATTTCTTTAGAGCAAGCTACAGCTGGTTATACAGTGTTATAATAATTAGATATCAGGGTGCAGAGAAGGTAATGGGGGGAGTAACTCCTTATTCAGTGAGTGTCTGTCATGATGAAAATGAGGAATTTAGCAGACAACTGGTAAGTATCGACACCTAGGCTGTATATTTATTTACCCTGCATTGAAAAGGATAAGGGACACTTTTCGCTTTGGCTAATTTATTTGGTCTGTAACAGTTTACAAATAGTAATGCTTGGTTTTCCTTTCAGTTAGCTTTCATCAAATTATCTGTATGATTATATTACTAGTATTTAGCATTGGACTTTAGTCACACAGCAATTGTCTGACAGTGCAGATCTGGAGAATATTGAAAGTATTGTTTTATAGTCCAGTTTTGAAATGCAACACAATGTAATACACGTGTAATGTAATACTCTGCATAGACCTGAAAATTGTTAAAGCCACCTAATCTAGGCAAAGGTGGCTTCTGGATAGAATTATTAGGAATTAATTATTATGAACGATCGGGAAGTATGCTTGTGTTTCTGACTGGGTGTGTATATATGGAGATTGAAATTTCAACCTCTGTGATTTGCAATCACTTTATCACTCATCTTCTTTTTTTTTTCTCTTTCCTGTACAGCTAATGCAAGCAGCGAGATGCCCGACAGATGAACTGTCTCTCACCAACTGTGTGGTTGCAAGTGAAAAGGACTTCAAATCTGGGCAGTGAGTATTTAATGTGTAATGAATCAGAAATGGGAGATGTGATCATATATTTAAACAGAATCAGAACGTGTGTGTCAGATCAGCTGTTCTAAATCTTTCTAGGCATTTGACCGTCAAAACCACACCCACTCAGAAATTTGTGTTCACGGTTCGAACTCATCCGAGCGTGGTCCCGGGAACCATTGCCTTCAGTCTACCCCAGGTACACGTTTGTGTCATCATTCCCCATAGGCTTCTCTAAAGTCCCATATGCCTTTATGTGTCTTTACTGCTCTTGTAGACATGTAGAACAAAAGCTGATATGCGTTATGGAAATGTGTGAAATGCATTAGTATGCAGATGTACAGCAGTGCACTGTTATTGTCAGCATGCTTATTTCTTAATATCTTGCATTGTTTTTGCCTGCTTCTCCTTCGTCTGTTAACTTGACAGCAGCAGGACTTCTCAGGTACTACAGTATCTTTCTCACTGTGGTCTTATTTGATGTCAGGATGTGATATTTAATGAACAAGAGACTAAGAAAAGAAACAAAACTAGAAAAACTTTATTCTATTCTACTACACCTTAAACAAGAAATATGCTATACAGTAGGACCGTCTATCAAGAGAAAGTTGTACAAATGCGTTTGTGTAGCTTTTTAGTTGGAAATTCTTTATAATACCAAACCAATATTAATTGTATGGCCTGTAATATGCTAAAACTCTGATGAAATATACATGTGTAGGCTAAATGCAACATAATAGAAACTCATCATTATGCTCTCTGTGTTTTAGAGAAAATGGGCTGGACTCTCTCTAAACCAGGATGTGGAAGGTACGTGTAGAGTTTAAAATACTTTAAAAAAGCATTAAAATACTTGCAGATTCCTTGTTACATCTGAAATCTGAAATTGGCTTGTTTGCCATGTGTTTTAATACATTATACTTTTTAAAGGTGTAACAATGAATATATATATATTTATCTATCAATATAATGTATTATAACTGTGCTTACAATTATACATGAGATACAATGCGTTAGAAGGTACATTACAAGGCATAATTAATGCATTAAAATACTTTAATATATAATATTAATATATTGCATATAATATATTGCATTTTATATATGTATATATATATATATATATATATAGGTTTTAGTTGAAGTGTTACCAATAGACAGTGAATAATAATTACCTGTTTTAAGAAATATTGTATTAAGCAATAATTTAAAAAAAATCTTTTCTCGTATACTCTATTTACACACACACACACACACACACACACACACACACACACACACACACACACACACACACACACACATATATATATATGCACACTATATATACAGTATAATACAAATATATACACATTTATTATGTAAATAAAAATATTTATGTTAGATGTGATTAATCGATTTGACAGCACTTCATTATTTAAGTTAAAGTTTAATCGCAATGTTTCCATTACAATTGCATTATGAGGGTGCATGTAAACATTGTCAAAAAACTGTGACTTCTCTCTGTTGCAGCGAGTATCTACAACTTTGACCCGTCTAGACAGTATGTGGGAACCATGACACTAGAGATTGACTTCCTCCAGAAGAAGACCGTTGACAGCAACCCTTACGACACAGATAAAATGGCCATAGAATTTATCCAGTTTTTCAACGCACAGGCTTTTAGCATCGGCCAGCAGGTGAGACAATTTAAGAGCTGATGAAATGAATGTCAGACCCATGCTCAAAAAGGTCTGAGATCTTTTGTGTAGTGTGGATGTACTGGCACATAAAGCCTGTATCGTCTTCCTGGCAGTTTGCCTTCAGCTTTTGTGACAGGCTCTTCGGACTGGTCATAAAAGATATCGAGGCAATGGATCCCAGCATCCTCAGAGGCGAGCAAAGCTCAAGCAAAAAACAGAAGGTACCTTTTTACTGCTTGCTTTCAAGTCATATATAATCATGTGTTAAGAGAGTTATGGCGCATTAAATATTGTTTATCCCTATGTTTCTTTTTCAGATTGAGATTGGTCTGTTGCACGGCAACAGTCAGGTGATTTTCGAGAAAGCCGAGAGCTCATCTCTCAATTTGATTGGTTAGTGTTTAACCTGCGAACACACACCACCAAACATACACAAGCAGACGGCACTCCAAATTTACTCTTCATCTTGTTTATCTCACCTTTTTTAGCTTGAGGAGTTATAGGCAAGGGGAAAAGAGAAATTGAACCTAAACATTACTGAACAGATTAATTCAATATAATTAACTTAATAAAAAAACGGTCAAATGTTCACATTTCAGATAATGTAACTGCTAAACCATACCACTAGATGGCAGTCAGAACACATGTGGCTTCACCTCAGCTTTTTCACTTTGTCATCTCTGCTCAAATGTTTTATCTGTTCATTTTACATGGGGTATGACCTTGATAGGTTAAATATAGAAGTTATGTTTTCCTTAGTTTCTTTAGTGTTCCTCAGCAGCGTGATTTTGATAATTCTTCCCCAGGTAAATCAAAGGCCAGAGGGTCTCGGCAGTCCATCATCAACCCTGACTGGAACTTTGAGCGCATGGGGATCGGAGGCCTGGACAGGGAGTTCTCGGACATCTTCCGCCGGGCTTTCGCCTCACGAGTCTTTCCTCCAGACATAGTGGAGCAGATGGGTAAGTCTCAGATTTTCTCTCTCTTTTGCTTAGAAACTAAAAACTGCGAAGCTACCTTAGTGCATGACGCCCCTGTCTTTGTCTTGGAAGGATAGATATCTTTTTTTTTATTTTTATTCTTCAACCACATCGCTCTCTGTTTAAGTGGCCAGTAGAGGCACAGCATGTTTTAGGCGACATGAATCGCGGAATGTTGCGACTCCAGTTCCAGAGAGAGAGAGGACCAAGCCAAACTAAATAAGAGAGTGGCTAAAAGATTGGACCGACTTCTCTCAGACCCTTCCAGCAACTCATCCTAACCATAAATGAGAGAATTGCACTTTCAATACTGAAAGAACATTATGTTGTCTTCTCTTTTGCTGTTGGCTTGCAGTCAAAAGCCTAGTTTGAATTATATTTTCAGACTGCAATCTGATTGTATTTTAATGATTTATATTCACCCTCTAAACAGATCAACAATTGTTAAAGACGCTATCCAGCAGACAAATTACAATCAGATTGACTCCTGCAGTGAAAGTATTAAAGTATAATCATTTGCAGTTGAAGCTGCTGTCTGAGATCCTTTCTCAGCTTTTAGACACTGGGACTCTTTTGCTAAGTGTTCTTACTGGTGTGCGAAGAAATGTTCTCACACAGAATTTCAGATTGATTTTCAACAGGTGCTCATGTTTATGAATCCTCAATAAAAAAATAAAAAAACACACGTCCATAGTAAAAAAAAATAGCTTAACATCGTGTCCTAACCAGACTTGATGCAATAAGATTCTAGTGCCTAGCAATTTGTCAGTCCACAGAAGACGCGGCATGATTACGAGCGCAACAAAATCAATCCAAAATCAAAGTAAATCATCAAGTTCATAAATATTACACCATTTTAACATTATTAAAAACACACTGAGTGACTGAAATGATCTTTGTCAGCAGGTTGAACATTCTTGTTATTTTCCTTTCATTTATTATCAAGATCTGAGGTGAATTATCCGTCAGTACGGCCATAAAGATCGCACAAATGATATTTAAACTCACGTTAAATTCTTTTAACATTTAAAGCACAATCAGTTTTTGAGATTATCATTGTCATACTTTGTATGTCAATGTTTTCCAAGGCCACCTGGAGTTTGTGTTTTTTTTTATTTTTTTTGCGTACATGTGGTGTCACTTAGTTTATCCGTAAATGTTAACACAGGTTTGTTAATACTTTATTCTATTCTTCACTTGCCAAACTGTGAAGAGCATATTCATGTAAGCTGTCAGATGACTTGATCATGTATGCAGACACACAGTGTTCAGTGTGTGTGTGTGTGTGTGCAAGAGAGAGCGAGAGATGACCTTTGTGGTGTGATGGCTGCAGGAGTTGGCCTCTGGCTCGGGCAGCTGGCTGCTCTAATGAGATGGCGGGTCTTGATAGCGCAAAGGTGAGCACTTAATTGGGCTTCGTTTTGGAGCCCAGGTGCTGAAGGAAAGTGCGGGTGTGTGTCTGAGTATGTTATTGTCTTATAGCGCTTGGGTGGGAGTTTACACCAGTACACCCAGTTTCTCCCAAAACTCCCACCACTTAAAGGTCATTTCAGTCTGCCCAGCCGTGGCCTCGTTCTTCTCCTCTGTGGAAAGTCTGGACGTCGTCTGCCCTCCCTCAACCTGAGTCTGTCAACAGGTGCAAATGGCCATACTGATTCCCATCTCAGGCCTGCTGGTTATCTCCAGAATTCCCGCTCTTTTCAAATGGCAGCCAACAGATGTTGTTAACCAAAAACGGGGCTCTTGTCTCAGAAATGCCATTGCTCATCAAAAAGACCCTTGTGCTACTCTGAAAACCATTGTATTGGACACTTGGCCACGCTTCTTGTGTGTGTTTTATGGCATAATCTCATAACCATATAATATAGACTGGTTTTAGCTGATAGAAAGGTGACAATAACCCGAATAACCATTCTTCATTCTACAACTAAGGTATGCAGAAGAGCATCTCTGAATGCACAATGTGTTGAACATTGAAGCAGATGGGCTACAGCAGCTGAAAATCACACTGGGTGCCGCTCCTGTCAGCTAAGAACAGAAAACTTAGGTTACAATTGTTGCCTGGTCTTATGAGGCTGGATTTCTGCTGTAGAAGATGGCAGGGTCAGAATCTGGCATAAACAACATGAAAGCATGTATCCATCCTTCTTTGCATCAATGGTTCAGGCTGCTACTTGTGGTGTAATGGTGTGGGGATATGTTCTTGGCATACATTGGGCCCATTAGTACCAATTACGCCCCAGCCTACCCGAGTACATTTGCTGACAATGTCCATTCCTTTGGTTACTTCCAGCATAATAACGCACCATCTCTCAAAGCTCAAATCATCTCAAACTGGTTTCCTAAACATGAAAATGATTTGACTGTATTAAAATGGCTTCCACAGTCACCAGATCTCTATTCAGTAGAGCATCTTTAGGAAGTGGTGGAACAGGAAATTCACATCTTGGATAAGCAGCCAACAAATCTGCTGCAACTAAGTGAACCTATCATGTCAATATGGACCAGATGAATGTTTCCAGCAACTTGTTGAATCATTGCCACGAAGAATTAATTAAGTCCTGAAGGCAAAAGGTGGCCCAACCCGGGACTAGCAAGGTGTATATCATAAAGTGGTCATATTGACAAAACTGGCACTGAGGTTTAAGCTCACACAGTAAGGCACATACTAAACACATACAACAACCAGAACTCCAAGAGTACACCACTACTGACCCAAAAGTACAAGAAAAGTTGGCTCCAATTTGCTTAAAATCATATAAATTAGCCACAGTAGTTTTGGGATTCTGGGATTTTGATGGATCGGCGGTATGTCTGGAGGAAGAAGAACGAAGCATATGCTGAAAAGAGCACTCTGCCTACCGTCAAGCATGGTGGGGCTCAGTAATGCTCTGGAAACTGGAACTGGCACTGGAAACCTGTAGCGTGTGGAAGGCAAGATGGATTCTTTGTAGTATATCAGAAAATTCTAGAAGAAAATGTCAAGCGTCAGTGAGGAAGCTGAAGCTTGGACATCATTAGACCTTCCAAAAGGACAATGAATCCAAGCAAACCTCAAATTCCACCAAGGCTTGGTTGCAGAAGAAGTCCTGGAAGATTCTACAGTGGCCATCACAGTCACATGACTTGAACCCCATAGAAAATCTCTGGTGGGATTTGAAGGTGGTGGTTCCAGCAAACAAACCCAAGAATATTACTGGACTGGAGGCCATTGCTCATGAGGAATGGGTTAAGATTCCTCAGAAACATTGCCAGGAGCTGGTGTCTGGTTAAACATCTTGTTTTCAGCAGGTCATAACTTCAAAAGGGTTTTCTACTAAGCACTAAATATGCTTGCCATGTAGGGGTTGAATAATTTTGAGACTGTAGAAGTCATTAAAAGCTGCACTTTCAGTTGAATTGTGGGAAACCACTTGAAACATTTGTTGTGTTGAGCTTTATATATATTGACTTTACATCCCACAACCCCTTTCTATTTCCACAGGCTGCAAGCACGTGAAGGGAATCTTGTTGTTTGGGCCGCCCGGCTGTGGTAAAACCCTGATGGCACGTCAGATTGGAAAGATGCTAAATGCTAGAGAGCCGAAGGTGGTCAACGGGCCAGAGATTCTGAACAAATATGTGGGCGAGTCAGAGGCCAACATCAGAAAACTGTTTGCTGATGCCGAGGAGGAACAGAAGAGAGTAAGAAAACAGGAAGACAAAATACAATACAATACAACACAGAGTTTATTTATATAGCACATTTAAAAACAACCGAGGTTGACCAAAATACTGCACAGAGTATAAAAAAAGAACACAGCAATATCACACACAAACAGCAAACAGTAGTCATCAGCTGTAAAAAAAAAATAAAAATAAAAAAGGCTACTGTTCAAGATAAAAAGTCATTAAACAGAGAATCAGACTATTCCATAACTCCTGGGAACATAAAGTAATTCTTAATCACCAGATCAAAGTGATCTCGATTGTGTGTATGGGTGCAGTCAGATAGGTACTGTGGTCCCTGATTCTAAATATATTTAATACAAATAATAAAACTTTAAAATCAATTCTGTATTTAACAGGTAGCCAATGAACTGAAATCAAGATCAATGTGTTTGCATTTAATTCTCCCCTTAAAAGAAGCCATTTCACAACTGTAAACGTAAGATGGATGTCTGGGGGACACAGATGGTTAAGTGAGTTGGAATAATCCAACCGAGACATTACAAACACATGCATAACTATTTTAAACTTCTTTAAAGACAAGAATGGCTTAATTTTAGTTACATGTGGTACTGTATGATGACAGGGAATCAAGATCAAAGTCATCTACTCCTGTGTTCATTCTAGCCCAACAGGATAATTTCAGTCTTACTCTCATTAAGACTTAAAAAAAAATGACTCATAAGCCAACATTTTAATTCACCCAGTCTAGTCTTTAGGGCATGCTTATTCTCACACTTTAACATTAGATAAATTTGGGTGTTGTCAGCAAAAAGATGAAAGAACACTTCATACCTGTTTAAAATAGATTTCAATGGAACCATATAAAGAGAAAATAATACAGGGCCGAGAATTGAGCCCTGAGGAACACCAGATTTTAAATGAATTTCAGAGTCCAATGTCCAAGGCAGACAGCATATCTCCTATTAGTTAAATCTGAGCGAAACCATTGCCCCGACCCCGAGTCAGTAGCTAGCATGATGTCATTCAAAACTTAGGAGAGCCGATTTGGTACTATGGCAAGCTTTAAAACCGGATTAAAATTTTTCATGAATAGAATTTTAAGTAAAAAAAGATTTCGTGCTAATTAT